>NC_091980.1:308241612-308911976 GCF_044704955.1 Pristiophorus japonicus | reverse complement strand
GGGGGGAGAGAGAGGGGGAGGAGAGAGAGTGAGGGGGGGGGAGGAGAGAGAGTGAGGGGGGGGAGGAGAGAGAGTGAGGGGGGGGGAGGAGAGTGAGGGGGGGGAGAGAGAGGAGGGGGGGGGGGAGAGAGAGAGTGAGTGGAGGGGGGGAGGGAGGGAAGGAGAGAGAGTGAGTGAGTGAGTGGTGGGGCAGGCACACTGATCCAGACTTGATCGGGTGAATGGCCCGTTTTTCTGTTGTAGCATTCTATGATTCCAACACAAACACCTAAACAAATTGAAGATTGCTTTCTGAGTCACATTATATATATCCAGGTACCTTGTACTACAACTCACTCGCAAACATGCCACGGCAGTTTCAGTCCAATGAGCTTATTTGCCATTAATTCCACAAGACTTCACTTTTAAACGCCTCCTTATGTGGAACTTTATAAACTGGTTCTTGAAAATCCAATTATATCCTCGCTGATTTAATTATGTCCGTGAATAATTACAGTACATTGGGCTCTTCCATGTCAGTGATGCGAGAATAAATCACGTAAATCCTACCCAAGTGATGGTACTTTTAAAAGTCATGGCTAGTTGAGCCCTTCTTAGAAACAGTGATCTTGAGATGAAAGCGGAATCAAAGCTTATTGCCTATGTTATGTTGCTGCTCTTGTTTTCACTTGAACTGTTCCGCTGGATGTCATGGATTGTGCAATAACGGATGGGATTCAGCCTATGATGTCATCTATGGGAAGGAGATGAGGGATGGTAGCATTAAGTAGGCAAAAAAATGTACTGCGTTCCTGGAAATGTAGTCCCTGGACTGTGGGTAGAAGAGAGAAAGTCCGCCTGGGATCACTGCCCATTGACCTGTGCTGCAAAAAGTGGCTCGTGTGTGGACGTTGGGCGACGGTGAAATTGGGCTCGGCTGCGATTCTAGCATTGCTCACTGGGCTTCTCTAAAGAATAGAAGTGGCCACTTGGCCAAGGTACTGGAAGGTAATGGGTGTTTGTGGAACCATCCTCCAGCAAGAGTTAATACTTGGAGAGAGGGGAGACAATGGGGGTCAAACAAAATAGTATTGTCAATTTGGAACTTTGCATCAAGTGCTCTAGGATTGCAAAGATGTTTCCCTTGGCAACTGACCATTAATTGTTGTGGTTGGTCACCTCTCAGGCTTTGCTGGAACACATGAAATGACAGAAACACTGGATGAATGAAAGGACCTGCTTTGTGAAACCGAAGCATGGCAGGGTTACAGCTCATGACACCTGCTTCATCACCAATGGGTCCCTTTTTCGGACTGCCGTGGCAACAGGAAGCTATCCATGATAACATTTTTACACCAAGGAAATATCAGGTATGTGTTGTCTTGGAAAATGTTAAACGCATGTCGATATTGTTGGACTTGCTCAGGCTAGTGTCAGCCCCTTAACCTAGAATTCTCAATACAGCAAATATGTGTAAAGCTATAGATTTTATGATTCGCCCCCTGCCCCCCGCCCCGGTCTGAAGCCTGCTTTAGGGGACGTCAGTTCCCAAAATGCTATGTTCCATTCACTTTGAATTAGGGGCACACAAACACTCGGAGCTCCAATTACTATGAATGAGAATTTTACATTAATAGAAACATAGAAACATAGAAAATAGGTGCAGGAGTAGGCCATTCGGTCTTTCGAGCCTGCACCGCCATTCAATGAGTTCATGGCTGAACATGCAACTTCAGTACCCCATTCCTGCTTTCTCTCCATACCCCTTGATCCCCCTAGTAGTAAGGACTTCATCAAACTCCTTTTTGAATATATTTAGTGAATTGGCCTCAACAACTTTCTGTGGTAGAGAATTCCACAGGTTCACCACTCTCTGGGTGAAGAAGTTTCTCCTCATCTCGGTCCTAAATGGCTTACCCCTTATCCTTAGACTGTGACCCCTGGTTCTGGACTTCCCAACATTGGGAACATTCTTCCTGCATCTAACCTGTCTAAACCCATCAGAATTTTAAATGTTTCTATGAGGTCCCCTCTCATTCTTCAGAACTCCAGTGAATACAAGCCCAGTTGATCCAGTCTTTCTTGATAGGTCAGTCCCGCCATCCCGGGAATCAGTCTGGTGAACCTTCGCTGCACTCCCTCAATGGCAAGAATGTCCTTCCTCAGGTTAGGAGACCAAAACTGTACACAATACTCCAGGTGTGGCCTCACCAAGGCCCTGTACAACTGTAGCAACACCTCCCTGCCCCTGTACTCAAATCCCCTCACTATGAAGGCCAACATGCCATTTGCTTTCTTAACCGCCTGCTGTACCTGCATGCCAACCTTCAATGACTGATGTACCATGACACCCAGGTCTCGTTGCACCTCCCCTTTTCCTAATCTGTCACCATTCAGATAATAGTCTGTCTCTCTGTTTTTACCACCAAAATGGATAACCTCACATTTATCCACATTATACTTCATCTGCCATGCATTTGCCCACTCACCTAACCTATCCAAGTCGCTCTGCAGCCTCATAGCATTCTCCTCGCAGCTCACACTGCCACCCAACTTGGTATCATCCGCAAATTTGGAGATAGTACATTTAATTCCCTCGTCTAAATCATTAATGTACAATGTAAACAGCTGGGGCCCCAGCACAGAACCTTGAGGTACCCCACTCGTCACTGCCTGCCATTCTGAAAAGTCCCCATTTACTCCTACTCTTTGCTTCCTGTCTGACAACCAGTTCTCAATCCATGTCAGCACACTACCCCCAATCCCATGTGCTTTAACTTTGCACATTAATCTCTTGTGTGGGACCTTGTCGAAAGCCTTCTGAAAGTCCAAATATACCACATCAACTGGTTCTCCCTTCTCCACTCGACTGGAAACATCCTCAAAAAATTCCAGAAGATTTGTCAAGTATGATTTCCCTTTCACAAATCCATGCTGACTTGGACCTATCATGTCACCTCTTTCCAAATGCGCTGCTATGACATCCTTAATAATTGATTCAATCATTTTACCCACTACCGATGTCAGGCTGACCGGTCGGTCTATAATTCCCTGTTTTCTCTCTCCCTCCTTTTTTAAAAAGTGGGGTTACATTGGCTACCCTCCACTCGATAGGAACGGAATGTTGGAAAATGACTGTCAATGCATCCGCTATTTCCAAGGCCACCTCCTTAAGTACTCTGGGATGCAGTCTATCAGGCCCTGGGGATTTATCGGCCTTCAATCCCATCAATTTCCCCAACACAATTTCCCGACTAATAAGGATTTCCCTCAGTTCCTCCTCCTTACTAGACCCTCTGACCCCTTTTATATCCGGAAGGTTGTTTGTGTCCTCCTTAGTGAATGCCGAACCAAAGTACTTGTTCAGTTGGTCCGCCATTTCTTTGTTCCCCGTTATGACTTCCCCTGATTCTGACTGCAGGGGACTTGCGTTTGTCTTTACTAACCTTTTTCTCTTTACATATCTATAGAAACTTTTGCAATCCGTCTTAATGTTCCCTGCAAGCTTCTTCTCATACTCCATTTTCCCTGCCCTAATCAAACCCTTTGTCCTCCTCTGCTGAGTTCTAAATTTCTCCCAGTCCCCGGGTTCGCTGCTATTTCTGCTATTTGTATGCAACTTCCTTGGCTTTAATACTATCCCTGATTTCCCTAGATAGCCACGGTTGAGCCCCTTCCCTTTCTTATTTTTACGCCAGACAGGAATGTACAATTGTTGTCGTTCATCCATGCGGTCTCTAAATGTCTGCCATTGCCCATCCACAGTCAACCCCTTAAGTATCATTCGCCAATCTATCCTAGCCATTTCATGCCTCATACCTTCAAAGTTAGCCTTCTTTAAGTTCTGGACCATGGTCTCTGAATTAACTGTTTCATTCTCCATCCTAATGCAGAATTCCACCATATTATGGTCACTCTTCCCCAAGGGGCCTCGCACAACGAGATTGCTAATTAATCCTCTCTCATTACACAACACCCAGTCTAAGATGGCCTCCCCCCGAGTTGGTTCCTCGACATATTGGTCTAGAAAACCATCCCTTATGCACTCCAGGAAATCCTCCTCCACCGCATTGCTTCCAGTTTGGTTAGCCCAATCTATGTGCATATTAAAGTCACCCATTATAACTCCTGCACCCTTATTGCATGCACCCCTAATTTCCTGTCTGATGCCCTCCCCAACATCACTACTACTGTTTGGAGGTCTGTACACAACTCCCACTTATGTTTTTTGCTGTTTGATGTTCTGCAGCTCTACCCATATAGATTCCACATGATCCAAGCTAATGTCCTTCCTAACTATTGCATTAATCTCCTTCTTAACCGGCAATGCTACCCCACCTCCTTTTCCTTTTATTCTATCCTTCCTGAATGTTGAATACCCCTGGATGTTGAGTTCCCAGCCCTGATCATCCTGGAGCTACGTCTATGTAATCCCAATCACATCATATTTGTTAACATCTATTTGCACAGTTAATTCATCCACCTTATTACGGATCCTCCTTGCATTAAGACACAACGCCTTCAGGCTTGTTTTTTTAACACCCTTTGTCCTTTTAGAATTTTGCTGTACAGTGGCCCTTTTTGTTCTTTGCCTTGGGTTTCTCTGCCCTCCACTTTTCCTCATCTCCTTTCTGTCTTTTGCTTTTGTCTCCTTTTTGTTTCCCTCTGTCTCCCTGCATTGGTTCCCATCCCCCTGCCATATTAGTTTAACTCCTCCCCAATAGCACTAGCAAACACTCCCCCTAGGACATTGGTTCCGGTCCTGCCCAGGTGCAGACCGTCCGGTTTGTACTGGTTCCACCTCCCCCAGAACCGGTTCCAATGCCCCAGGAATTTGAATCCCTCCCTGCTGCACCACTGCTCAAGCCACGTATTCATCTGCGCTATCCTGCGATTCCTACTCTGACTAGCACATGGCACTGGTAGCAATCCCGAGATTACTACTTTTGAGGTCCTACTTTTTAATTTAGCTCCTAGCTCCTTAAATTCGTTTCGTAGGACCTCATCCCTTTTTTTTACCTATGTTGTTGGTACCAATGTGCACCACGACAACTGGCTGATCACCCTCCATTTTTAGAATGTCCTGCACCCGCTCCGAGACATCCTTGACCCTTGCACCAGGGAGGCAACAAACCATCCTGGAGTCTCGGTTGCGGCCGCAGAAACGCCTATCTATTCCCCTTACAATTGAATCCCCTATCACTATCGCTCTCCCACTCTTTTTCCTGCCCTCCTGTGCAACAGAGCCAGCCACGGTGCCATGAACTTGGCTGCTGCTGCCCTCCCCTGATGAGTCATCCCCCTCAACAGTACCCAAAGCAGTGTATCTGTTTTGCAGGGGGATGACCTCAGAGGACCCCTGTACTATCTTCCTTGCACTGTTCTTCCTGTTGGTCTTCCATTCCCTATCTGGCTGTGGACCCTTTCCCTGCGGTACAACCAACTCGCTACACGTTCTACTCTCGTCATTCTCAGCATCGTGGATGCTCCAGAGTGAATCCACCCTCAGCTCCAACTCCGCAACGTGGTCTGTCAGGAGATGGAGGCGGATACACTTCCCGCACACGTAGTCGTCAGGAACACTGGTGTCGTCCCTGAGTTCCCACATGGTACAGGAGGAGCATAACACGTGACCGAGCTGTCCTGCCATGACTTAACCCTTAGATAAGCAACAACAATGCTAAAGTTGACTCACTGTTCTAGAAGAGAAAAAAGAAAAACTACTCACCAATCACCAGCCAATCACTTACCCCCTTGGCTGTGACATCACCTTTCTGTTTCTTTCTACTTCTTTTTTGCCTTGTCCCTGTAGCTGCACCGGTAGGCCTCTCCACGCACCTCCTCGACACTGCTCCCGACTGCCGCCGCGTTGGGCTTTTATAGGCCTCTCGCCGACCCCGGAACTCACGCCTCTCCACGATTGGTGGTCCAGGCCCACGTGATCCCAGGATGCCCATACGCTCCTGGGATGCGTGGGCCTTTGTGCTGGGCTGCGCATCTAAGCCTCTGATCTGAAATGTTCGTTCCTCTGGGATCACCAGGTACTTTTGTCAAAGTTTTTCCAGTCGGATGCATCTGCCCACGGAAAGCCTCCGACCACAATTTTGGGCCCGTTGTTTAGAAAGCTCCAAACGCAGTGATGTGATGTACTATAGGTGCTTGAGTAACCATTAAATGGGGACAGTTTTGAATGCATTGAACAAGATAAAATGAAGCTTTAGAACCTGGAAAGTTCTCCAAAGGAGTGTGCTATTTTAAAATTGATTTAAGTTATTCCATACGAAAGCAAAATACTGCGGATGCTGGAAATCTGAAATAAAACACAAAATGTTGGAAACACTCAGCAGGTCAGGCAACATCTGTGGAGAGAGAACTAGAGTTAACGTTTCAGGTCGATGACCTTTCGTCAGAACTGAATCGTTAACTCTGTTTCTCTCTCCACAGATGCTGCCTGACTTGCTGAGTATTTCCAGCATTTTCAGTTTTTATTTGTTCCATGTGTGTTTTAGGTTCCTATATACCACTCTTTAACTTTAAGATCAGTACGCTGATGCCAGCTTTGCTGCACGCATTAGTATTGGACGTTGTACCCTGATTTGTATGTAGTTTGTTCTGAGTTTATGTTGGGCATTGGTACTCATGTACTACCAGGGAAAATGACGCTTGTGCAATGTGCTGCTCTTCATTCACTATTTCTCCCGTTACCAGCAGCAGTGGCGACCAGTGTTTTAACTGCTGAATTAAATGTTTACACGGGTTCTGGTACCCTGTCATCTGAGGGTGCACAACTGAATGCCCTTCATTCCTGACTATTCACTGCTGGGCTCAGTAACGCCAAAGAGGGTTTCAAGGCAGCAGAAATGTGTCCTAGCTCTGCCAATGGCTCGGTTGATAAAGTGTTATTGAGTCACGTAGACCAGAATGTCTCAGTCTTTGATGATCATTGTCCCTGAACTAGGTAGGAAAATTCCATCTGCGTTCCTGTTCCCAGGTCAATCTCTGCTGCAAAATGTATCCGTGTAGACATTGGTTAAGGACAGGATTGGGCTCAGCTGTGATGCCCACCACAGTTGAACAGGCCACTGGCATGAGCTGCCTAGACTCTTGCATAAAGAATATTGAAGGTCAGACTGGAGAGAATCCTTTCAGCAGAAAGTCGAGAGAGAATGGAGAGAAAATGATCCGAGTGTTTCATCAGTTTGTCATTGCTCTGGAATTGATTGCATTACTGTCTCTTGCAGGTTGAACTTCTAGAAGCAGCTTTGGAACATAATACTATAGTTTGTTTAAATACTGGCTCAGGGAAGACTTTCATTGCAGTGCTACTTACAAAGGAGCTATCTCATCAGATCAGGGGACAGTTCAACAAGAATGGATTACGGACTGTGTTTTTGGTTAGTTCCGGTAAGTATTACTCTACATATGCAGCAGCGTAGCCATTGTAAACCACCTGAATTAGTATCATACACTCAATCCCTTTATTTCCAAATGGATACAGTTAACAACCAGTGGGCTAAAAATTCAGGTGTGCCCCGTTTGGGGATAACACTCGCAAGGCACGAGAATTCACGCCAGGCACAGAAGTGGCGGCAGATTAGGAAAAGGGGAGGTGCAACGAGACCTGGGTGTCATGGTACATCAGTCATTGAAAGTTGGCATGCAGATACAGCAGGCGGTGAAGAAGGCAAACGGTATGTTGGCCTTCATAGCTAGGGGATTTGAGTATAGGAGCAGGGAGATCTTACTGCAGTTGTATAGGGCCTTAGTGAGGCCTCACCTGGAATATTGTGTTCAGTTTTGGTCTCCTAATCTGAGGAAGGACGTTCTTGCTATTCAGGGAGTGCAATAAAGCTTCACCAGACTGATTCCCAGGATGGCAGGATTGACATATGAGGAGAGACTGGATCGACTGGGCCTGTATTCACTGGAGTTTAGAAGGATGAGAGGGGATCTCATAGAAACATATAAAATTCTGACGGGACTGGACAGGTTAGATGCAGGGAGAATGTTCCCAATGTTGGGGAAGTCCAGAACCAGGGGACATAGTCTAAGGATAAGGGGTAAGCCATTTAGGACTGAGATGAGGAGAAACTTCTTTACTCAGAGGGTTGTTAACCTGTGGAATTCCCTACAGCAGAGAGTTGTTGATGCCAGTTCATTGGATATATTCAAGAGGGAGTTAGATATGGCCCTTACGGCTAAAGGGATCAAGGGGTATGGAGAGAAAGCAGGAAAGGGGTACTGAGGTGAATGATCAGCTATGATCTTATTGAATGGTGGTGCAGGCTCGAAGGGCTGAATGGCCTACTCCTGCACCTATTTTCTATGTTTCTAAGTTTCACCTCTCGCGAGAAATTGGGGTTACCGCCCCGAAAGGAAGTGGAGCGCTAAGTCAAATCTAAATCCTTTCTGGGGCAGTAGTGGGGCGGACACCTTGGGAGCGCCGTGCAGCGCTACATGCTAATGCTACCGTGTCTGAGGGGGTCGTCCCTGAATTAAAGGGAAGGGCGCATTAATTAAAGGGTCCTACCTGGATCACCGGGGTATGGGGGTGCCGCGCGATCAACAGAGTGCCGGGCTGACCAATCGCGGCATGGACCCCGTGTCCAAAACGGCAGCGGGCCACACAAGAAAACTGCCCATTTCTTTCAGGAACAGCGGCCCACCTCTCCTTTAACTTTTCGGGTTAAGGCTGCCCGGTACGCATTCCCTGAAGCCGTCGCTGTCATCGCCTGGCGCAGCTTCAGTGGTTGCTACGAGTTACCACCACCACTAAACTCCCGGAGAATCGTTAGCGGTGCTGTGCCCGGTCGCAAAGTCGTTTGCTAGCCCTCCCCCCTCCAGGGGCGCTAACGGAGGGCGCAAATGACTCAAATTTCTCCCCCGGTGTCTTTTCAAATGATACACAGCAATCTCTGATCTGTCATTAGTTAGGGGCAGGGGTTAGGAAGTGTCAGCTTCTGCATCCCTAAGCTAGAAAAGGACAATTATTTGCCAGGTTACCCATGCCCGATTATTAACAACTGATTCCTGCTGGGAAGTGCTTGAGTATGGATTGATATCTTGCTGGATAATGCCCGGTAAACTGCAGTACGCCCAGCAAGTGTCAGCAGACATGCAGCTGCAGGGCAGCATTACCCCGGTCCCGCACAATGCCCATATGTGTGCAGCGCAGTAAGATAGTGATCAGGAGTGGGGACTCTTGGGGTGCTGCAGCAATTTGTAGTGTCCCCACTGCTGTCTCAGCTGACACACTGATTGGAGATCAGACATAGGATCTTGCAGGACTGTATTGATCAGATAATCCTCGTGCAAACACACTGAGCCAAGAAAGGAGCTACTGAGGGTTGCAGTTTGTTTCCCATTTGCTCCTGGGATGTGGGCGTCACTGGCAAGACCAGCATTTATTGCCCATCCCTCATTGCCTGTGAGAAGGTGGTGGTGAGCCGCCTTTTTGAACCGCTGCAGTCCTTGGGGAGGGAGTTTTAGGTTTATGACCCAACGACAATATATTTCCAAGTCAGAAACCAAGGTGATGGTGTTCCCATATGCCTGCTGCCCTTGCCCTTCTAGGTAGTAGAGGTCGCAGATTTGCGAGGTGTTGTCGAAGAAGCATTGGCGAGTTACTGCAGTTGACCTCCAACCACCACACCCATCTTCCTTTGTACTAGGTATGACTCCAGCCAGTGGACAGTTTTCCCCCTGATTCCTATTGACCACTTTTACTCGGGCTCCTTGATGCCACACTCGGTCAAATGTTGCTTTGATGTCAAGGGCAGTCACTCTCACCTCACCTCTGGAATTCAGTTCATTTCCATGTTTGGAACAAAGCTGTAATGAGGTCTGGGGACGAGTGATCCTGGCGGAACCCAAACTGAGCATCGGTGAGCAGGTTATTGGTGAGTAAGTGCCACTTGATAGCTCTGTCGCCGACACCTTCCCTCACTTTGCTGATAATTGAGAGTAGACTGATGGGGTGGTAGTTATCCGGATTGGATTTATCCTGCTTTTTGTAGACAGGACATACCTGCAGTTTTCCACATTGTCGGGTAGGTGCCAATGTTGTAGCTACACTGGAACAGCTTGGCTACAGGCGTGGCTAGTTCTGGAGCACAAGTCTTCACCACGACAGCCAGGATGTTTTCAGGGCCCATAGCCTTTGCTGTATCCAGTGCACTCGACCATTTCTTGATATCACGTGGAGTGAATCGAATTTACTGAAGTCTGGCTTCTGTGATGGTGGGTACCTTGGAGTTTATGCGTTGCAGTTAGTTCTGGTAACTGATACTGCTGTGTATCCATTTAAATGACATAATTTGTGTTCACGCTGTAATCTGGAAAGGGAATGTACTGTGTAAGTGAAAGCATCATCTCTTCTAGCACCCTCTGTGGCTCAGCTAGCAGCAGCTGTCAAGACCCATTCAGATCTGAAGGTGGGGGAGTATTCCAGTATGGAGAACATTGAGTCATGGGCAAAGGAGGAATGGAACAAACGCTTCATTGGACAACAGGTATTTCAACACCGTTTCAACGTGTAGTTAGTGATCACAGCCCTGTCTTTCTGGATTTGAGTGTGTTTTGATATAAAACAACAGCATAGCAAACAGCTTATGTATTAACTAGGAATAATAGAAACATAGAAAATATATGCAGGAGTAGAACATTCGGCCCTTCGAGCATGCACCACCATTCAATATGATCATGGCTGATCATGCAACTTCAGTACCCCATTCCTGCTTTCTCTCCATACCCCTTGATCCCTTTAACCGTAAGGGCCACATTTAACTCCCTTTTGAATATATCTAACGAACTGGCCTCAACAACTTTCTGTGGTTGAGAATTCCACAGGTTCACAATTCTCTGAGTGAACAAGTTTCTCCTTATCTCGGTCCTAAATGGCTTACCCCTTATCCTTAGACTGTGTCCCCTGGTTCTGGACTTCCCCAACATCGGGAACATTCTTCCTGCATCTAACCTGTCCAATCTTGTCAGAATTCTATATGTTTCTGTGAGATCCCCTCTCATTCTTCTAAATTCCAGTGAATATAAGCCTAGTTGATCCAGTCTTTCTTCATATGTCAGTCTTGCCATCCCGGGAATCAGCCTGGTGAACCTTCGCTGCACTCCCTCAATAGCAAGAGATGTCCTTCCTCAGATTAGGAGATCAAAACTGTACACAATATTCAAGGTGTGGCCTCACCAAGGCCCTGTACAACTGCAGTAAGACCTCCCTGCTCCTATACTCAAATCCTCTCGCTATGAAGGCCAACATACCATTTGCCGCCTTCACTGCCTGCTGTACCTGCATGCCAACTTTCAATGACTGATGTACCATGACACCCAGGTCTCGATGCACCTCCCGTTTTCCTAATCTGTCACCATTCAGATAATATTCTGCCTTCCTATTTTTGCCACCAAAGTGGATAAACTCACATTTATCTACTTTATACTGCATCTGCCATGCATTTGCCCACTTACCTAACCTGTCCAAGTCACCCTGCAGCCTCTTGGCATCCTCCTCAAAGCTCACACTGCAACACAGCTTAATGTCTCATCATACATCTCATTCTATATAAAATTGATAATATGATCTTTTTTCCTCCAATTTGTGTCATCTTCACAGGTGCTAGTCATGACTTGCCACATCTTCTTGCACATCTTGAAAAGGGGCTACCTTTTCCTCTCCAAAATCAACCTGCTGGTGTTTGATGAATGTCACCTTGCAATTAAAGACCATCCCTATCAGAAGATTATGAAGGTATGATGTCTTGCTCTCATTTAGACGTCAATCTGTACCAGGAGTCAAGACCATTTGTCGTCCTCGTGAAGTGGAGTTAAAATGTGGGGGAATAACCTGACCAGGGCACATCAGTTGACATTTTAAAATCATATATTCTGTTGTTTTTATATTTCCATTATGAAAGAAAGACTTGGATTTATATGGCCCCTTTCACGACCAGCAGATGTCCCAAAGTGCTTTACAGCCAATGAAGTACTTTTGAAGTGCAGTCACTGTTGTAATGTGCGAACCGCGGCAGCCAATTTGCGCACAAGCAAGCTCCCACAAACAGCAATGTGATAATGACCAGATATTCTGTTTTAGTGATGTTGATTGAGGGATAAATATTGGCCAAGGCACTGGGGATAACTCCTGCTCTTCTTCGGAGTAGTGCCATGGGATCTTTAACATCTAGCTGAGCGGGCAGGCGAAGCCTCGGTTTAATGTCTCATCCGAAAGGCGGCACCTCCGACAATGCAACACTCCCTCAGCACTGTACTGGAGTGTCAGCCTAGATTTTTTTTTTGTTCTCAAGTCTCTGGAGTGGGACTTGAACCCACACCCTTTTGACTCGGGCGAGTGTGCTACCCACTGAGCCACGGCTGAATTTCCATCATCTACATTTAAAATGGAACCTGCCAATGTAAACTTATGATGCTGTAATTAAAGCCTCTCGCCAGTGTGGAACCCAGGAAAGTGTAATTAGAGTCTGATCGGTTTGCATTGACATTTTCCTTTTTTTATGTGGACATTGGGAATTTATAATGGAAAAAGTTGATACGAAGTTACGGATCTGTGCCTTTGCGCATCTCCTATCTAAAGCTGCCTGACCCCACAATGTTTTAATTTTTGACGCCTTTCCAAAATAATCCAAGCTTGTAAGTATCCCCCTCCAATTAAGTTTGATTAGTGAGATGAAGTCGTTTGTTTTTTTCGTGCTGCCTATCAACTATGTGGTTGTGATTTGTGTGGAATCTGATATCAATGCTCTAACTATAAACTGAAGGTTACCCCCGCACTTGAACCAAAATATGCTTTTAATATGGAAAAAGAAGTTTGGCTTTTGCCTTTCATTGAAATAAAGGGCATTGGGAACATAAGAATTAGGAGCAGGAGTTGGCCATTCGGCCCCTCGAGGCTGCTTCGCCATTCAATAAGATCATGGCTGATATTTTACCTCAACTGCACGTTTCTGCCCTATCCTCACTGGAAGTAGTAACTGAGCAAAAATAAGCAGCTTGAAATCTCAGCTCTTTGATGTGCTGTGATGTAAAGTTTACTTTCTCCCCGCGCTCCTGAAGGCTTGCATATTTTCTGGGTGAGAGCTACAGGCTCTTGCAGCTCTGGATTTCTTGGTGTTTCTTGCAGGGGTCACTGGATAGCCATCAGGTGTCTCCAGCATTTGTAAAGTCACATTCTTGTTTGCATCACGAGAGGGTCACAGTTTTAGGTCTACTGATTCTAAAAAGATGGTCAAAATGTTGTAATATTGAAAGCACTTTACATTATTATAGAAAACCTGTGGTAATGTCAAAGACCATTTTCCCAAGTATCATCTGACTCGGGTTAATCTTAAAATGCTTCTTGACAGCATCAGCAGGACTGGTAGTTAAGCAGCCCTTATGTTTTCACCTTGTGTTATGGTTGGTGAGTAGGATCTGTAGTTTGGCAGGTCTGTTGAATGACAATACTTTGAACAAGAGTCACCTTGTTCCTCCTGGTATTTCTGTGGTATGTGGGGGGAAGGACTACATCTTCCACTCCCCACTCTCTTCCAATCAACCCCATAGTCCATTACTAGAAAGTTGCTGCAATTCTTTTGCCTCTGATCCAGTAGTCTTGATGTGACACATGAAATACGTCAAATGAATGAAAGGTACAATGCTCATGTTGGTTTTCTTTGACCCCCTACGTATGTACGTGTGATGCATAAAGATTGTTTAATGCTTCATTTAAACAATGTAAGGCCCTACAAGGTAGCAACCTAATCACCAGCATTCTCCTCTTCAAAATGAAGCACTGCCAAGCACGTTCATCAGGATACCTTCCCTTAAGCTGTCTGGTAAAGTTCAAGCTAAGTAATCAAATCGCCTAAATGAATCCAGCGCACAAAGTCCCGAGGGAGTGGGATTTTGATGTACAGGCGTGTCCGAATTAAAACAGTGCTATTGAGTGGAGCTCCTCTCACATGACACTAATCTGGACACGTATCATTCCTAATGTAACTGGGCTCTCCCAGTGAGTCACCTCACATTGCCTAACATTGAAATTGATCACAGAAGTGCAACAGCTGTTTCTCCTTTTCTTCCTCTCCGCCTCCCCTTCCTTTGGCATGATGCAAGCAAGTCTTCAGACTAAAGGATTCATGACTGGGCTTCATTTGCCATTTCTGCTCTTTGTTAAAAGTGGAATTCATTTGTGTTATTGAACTTGTCAACTTGATTGATCTGTCTAACCCTGTGGGTGGAGAGGCTATGGGAGTATTTGTTGGAATTTTTATTGCATCTGGCTAGAATTGTAACAACTTCTTTGTCTCCTCCGATTAAGCTTGAAATGTTTAAATATTTGTAAAACGACATCTTTGCTCATACACTTAATAGTAATCTTTAAAGAGTGAAAAATGTGGATCGGTTTGCTGCTGGCTATGTCATGTGTTGAACTCTTAATGGCGCAGTGCATGTGCCAAAACATATCTGCTTTTTTTCTCTTTTAAAGAAAAATGGCCTTTGAATGGCTTAAGTGCCATTGGCTGTAGAATTGCGAATGCTGCAGTTTTATCAACAATCATCAGACAACTAAAACCTGTATTGATTTTAATTGGCTTCAACTTAAAGTAACATTTCACATTTATGAGGGTGAGGTGGAGTACGCGCTAGTTACAGGTATCTGCCATGGCAGCCATTGCTGGTCACAAAATAAATAAATTGGGCTACCCTAATAACATTGCTGTAGAGTTTAAATAGCTTCATTACAAGACTGGAATTTCATTTTGCAGTTCATATGATTGTTACTGTAGGAATATTAGGTTGCAATTATTCCTAGGTGTCTATCACTTTTTAATTCACTTTCAGTACGGTGGTAGTCTTGCCACAGTCAGGAGTTTGAGCATGGGTGAAGTGATGGGTCAGTAGCTGGCCACCTGGCTGCCCCTGGGGCCTGGCCCAGCTTCCCAGGCCATATGGTACAGCAGCAATTGTGATTGAGCTCATAATTGGTGAGCTGGGCTGATCAATTGGATTGCCAGTCCACTAGATTTATTTTTTAATATCGTAAGGATCTGTTCTGGAGAGATGAGAATACACTGTATTTTGTTAGAGTAGGTGAGTGGAGAAACATTTCCTTTAAAACTCCTCCTTGGAAAATAAACCCCATGCTTTGGCTAGAAGTTATGAGAGTGAAGGCTACAGACTCGGGGAAAGTTGCTATTCATAGGGTTGTCCCTCCCCAAAGGTGCTGATTTCTTTCTAGCTGCGCTGGCACTTGAGACCCTTCAGTATCTCACTCAAGTGGCCATTCTTTGTATGGGATGGTAGACAAGTTCCCTTTTAATTTTTTGGGGTAGGTGTGCGACCCATTCAAAATAGCCGCATGCCCGGTTTTTCCCAGGTAAAGCCGGTGAGCCAGCTGCGCGTGAGCCCCAGAGCGCTGCGTGGCCGTGCAGCGTAAAGGGAACATTGGTGGTGGATGGAGCATGTATCCCAGTCCAGTCCAGCCCCTGTCTGACGTCTGACCGCACACTGCAAGGGTTCATTGACTAGCAATTGGGCAGGGACTCTGGCAGGTCATTTTTTCTCTCTGACACTGGCACTGAAGCCAGTTGTCGCACGGCTTTTTAACTTCGCATCTGGTGACTCTTTTTGTGATCCGAGTTTGACTGCTCTGTGAGTTAAAAACAAATCGTCATTCTTACAGTTTTGAAAAAGAAAATCTCTAGCCATTGCGCTCAGTTTGTGAGCAGCGTTTTAATTTTGTATCCTCCTGTTAATTAGATGTGTGAGGAGAATCCCTCGTGCCCTCGTATCTTGGGGCTAACTGCCTCCATTTTAAATGGCAAATGTGACCCTTCTGAGCTGGAGGAGAAGATTCTGAAGCTGGAAAAGATTCTCAGGAGCAGTGCGGAGACTGCCACTGATCTGGTGGTATTGGACAAGTGAGTTGTAGACGTAATCTAGTTTCTGAATTAGCCCTTTTGTGCTGATATGAAAATGTCCTTTCTGAGGGCTCATGTTGCTGTGGGTTAGCACTTCAATCTTTCATTTTAGACTGATTATGCCTTAATCTTAAACCTGATTATGAAATCGATCCAGTGTGATACAAATACATTTTTCTGTGTCTACTTCTGCAAAGGTTCTACCAGACACATTTGGACAATCACAGCCCATTTGCTGGTTTGGTCATGCACGTTACAAACTGGGCACAGTTTTGAGAAATGTTGCTTCAAGAAGCTATAAGGTTGGCTGATGTGGATGGTGACAAATTCACACTGGTTCAGTAGAGTGGGCTTTACTCTATATGACTGCCATATAGTTGCCGTTTCTAGAGCACGGACAATGCTGGAAATGGTTCCATTTATCACCCATCTCTTGTTGCCCGAGAAGGCAGTGATGGACTACCTCCTTAATTGCGATTATTTTTGCAACAGACTGGCTTGGTAGACTATTTCAGAGGGCAATAAGCGAACCACATAATGTAAGGCAGAAGTTGCATGCGGGCCAGGAGGTATGAATGAAAGGTTTCCTTCCCTGAAAGACATTGGCGAATCATTTCGCGAACGGTAGCATAGTGGTTATGTTACGTGACTAGTCAAACACATTGCTGTGGGTCTGGAGTCACATATAGGCCAGACCGGGTAAGGACGGCAGATTTCCTTCCCTAAAGGACATTAGTGAACCAGATGGGTTTTTACGCCGATCTGGTAGTTTCATGGGGCCCAAGTTTCCCCAGGAGTTGCTCCGTTTTTTTTTGGAGCAACTAGATTTTTTTGGAGTATCTTAAAAATTGCAATTCTGCCCATTTAATTTGCTCCAATGTTAGGGTTTTTTTTTAGTTTATTTTTTTTTCAAAGGGGGCGTTACCAGCATCTTAAGCCTGTTTTGACCATCTAAGTAAGTTTAGACAGCTAAAAGTTACTCCAAACTAACTTAGGCCAGCGTATGTGGCCACTTGTAGCCACACAGAAAAACCTTGCGGTGAGTTAAGAAATCAGCGCAGGTAGCCAGAGATAGGGGGGGAGGGCAAGGGAAATGAAGTGAGAGGACCTTGCAAAGCACTAAACACCTTCACAAAAACATTATAAAGAAGCATAAATACATTTAAAGCACCAAGCACTAAACAAAGCACAAAAATAAGCATTCAATAAAAAATAAAAAATACAAGGAAGCTGGGAGGACCTGCACCTAGCACCAAGACTTACAAAGCACTAAATAACTAGATTAAAAATGGATTGGTAAACTAGCAAATACATTATAGCAAGTCCTATAAATAAGAGTTTTCCGAAGGACATTTTGATGAGCAGATTTATTCTATCCACTGAAACACAGTGTGTTTTATTTCCTTGCTGAATGTTTTTATATGGTATTCTTGTCCCAACAAAGGCACCTTTATTAAAGGTTACAAGAATGTTTTATATGACATTTAAACTATTTATTTTTCTTAGAATTTTATACTCCAAATCTCTGTTTGTTGTTTGTCTTATTTGGTCTTTAGTTCCAGTCTGACAGGCTTTGCTGTTGGATTTGGCTTACACTACCTCTCCCAAGATCTAACAATAAAACTTAAAAAATATATATTTGCTGAATGTGAGCGGATGCAGCTTCTGGTTTGTAATGTTAAAGAAAAATGTTCATGGGGAGAGAAATTTAATTTATCTAGAGCAATGTAACTTTTCTTCTTAAATGTGAAGCCGTTGAGATAGATTTACATAATTATGATCTAGATTAGTTTTATTCCAATTCCATTTTTAACTCTCATCAAGTATCAAAATATTATAACCCAACATTATGATTTGCTTGATTTTGGGGATTTATTTTGGACTGAGCATTTATGTTAGACAAAATTATGCACATTCAAGAACTATGTACTCTAGCAACTGTGCCAGAGGATTTCTGCCAGCATGCTGATAAAACACCTTAATGGCCAACCCTCAAGTACTTTGCAATATGTCAACATAATTTCAATTTTACTTACAAATACATGGTAGCTAATCTGGCCGCCGATGAGGGAGCCCATTTGGCTTCGGGTCCCTCCCACACAGCCTGCAGAGCATACGCAGAGATTGTGGTGGGCGAGGAGCTACTGCACATGCGCGCACACTCTAGCGCGCATGTGCAGAGGTTCCGGCACTGTTTTCAGTGCCGGGACCTGGCTCCACCCACCCTCCCCCAACTGCTTGTGCTGTGCCACGCCAAAGCCTGCTACGTTCTAAGGAGCGGGGAGAATTCGTAGGTAAGTTTTCGGCGCCGCTTTTAATTCAGGAAGTCGCCGCACCTCATGGAGGTGCGCCGTTTTAACTGGGCGGGGGGGGCAAACTTGGGCCCAATGTTACCATTACTGATACTAGCTTTTCATTTCAGATTTATGCTTAATTTATTTTTGTCCCCTTTTACCTGGAGGTACTCTTCTCAACCTCATGAAGTTGTACTCGATTGTGGACCATATGAGGATAAAAGTGGACTGTACGAAAAGCTTTTAAGGGAGTTGGATGAAGCACTTAATTTTATTAATGACTTCAATAACATATCTGCACACTGTGATGATCGAGGCCCGACTTCAGTCCCTAAGCAGGTATGTGCTGAGAACTGAGTGTGTGGCATGCTCTCTTTATTATACAGTTCTGCTATTTGGGTTTGTTTTTTTTACAAAGATTCAGACTTGTTGTTCCTTTGGATGACGATGCTGAGGGCAGTCCTGCAGATCCCAGTGACGTATTGGTTTGAAATCCGGAGCAGCAAGTTACTTTGGTCCCCGCTGCTTACAAAGCACTGCTCAGGCTCGACGGTGAAGGTGCCACAGGTTACAGGGCATGGGTTTGTGTCCATGATTCAAGACCTATTGATCCCATTAATGTTGGTGCAAGCAGAGAAATGTTACTACTTGAGGTCGTGAGATGTCGGGGCCTTCGGCGATTCCCTTGCGTTTATTATTTTAAAATTCGGTTACCAGTTTGAAAGTTTAAAGCTGCTGCGTCTACATAAGTGTTTTAAATTCTTCCGTAGAGTTTGTCATTTTAACGGGAATAATGAAGTGTTTCCCCGATGGGTGATTGTGCGTCTCTTTGTTTACTCTAGGTTCTGGTAGACTGCCGTGCAGTATTAACCGTTCTGGGGCCTTGGTGTGCAGATAAAGTAGCTGGGATGATGGTAAGAGAGCTGCAGAAATACATAAAGCATGAGCAGGAGGAGTTGAACAGGAAGTTCCTTTTGTTTACAGACACTCTTCTAAGGAAAATTCATGCACTCTGTGAAGAGCACTTCTCGCCTGCCGCGCTCGATCTCAAATACGTGACCCCAAAAGTCAACAAACTGCTGGATATCCTGCACGAGTACAAACCTTTCGAACGACAGCAGTTTGAGAGCGTTGAGTGGTACAACAACAGAAACCAGGACAATTATGTGTCGTGGAGTGATTCTGAAGACGAGGATGAGGATGAAGAAATAGAGGAGAAAGAGAAGACTGACACTAATTTCCCATCCCCTTTCACCAATATACTATGTGGAATTATTTTTGTTGAGAGACGCTATACAGCAGTTGTCTTAAACAGGTAAGCGATGGTAGAGCACAGGTAAGGCCATACTGAAAATCCTGTGTGCAGTTTTGTGCACCCTGTATTCATAAAGAAATTGATGTATTAAGAAAGTGATTCAGAGATGAATAACTAGAATGAGCTAGGAGTGGGGTTCTTTGAGAAGAGAGCTGAGAAATTTTTATTTAGAGGGTACGGAAGCATTAGAACATAACAAATAGAAGCAGAAGTTGAGCCTGCTCCGCCATTCAATAAGATCATGGCTGATCTTCCACCTCAACTCCACTTTCTTGCACTATCCCCATATCCCTTGATTCCCTAAATATCCAAAAATCCGTCGATCACTGTCTTGAATATACCTCGACAACTGAGCCTCCACAGCCTTCTGGGGTAGAGAATTCCAAAGGTTAACAACCCCTGAGTGAAGAAATTTCTCCTCATCTCAGTGCTAAATGGCCGATCCCTTATTCTGAGACTGACCCCTAGTTCTAGACTCCCGAACCAGGGGAAACATCTACCCTGTAATAATTTTGTATGTTTCAATGAGATCACCTCTCATTTTTCTAAACTCTAGAGAATATAGGCTTAGTAAACTCAATTTCTCCCCATAGGACAACCCCCCCCCCATTCCAGGAATCAGTCTGGTGAACCTTTGTTGCACTCTCTCTATGGCAAGTATATCCTTCCTTAGGTAAGGAGACCAAAACTGTACACAATACTCCAGGTGTGGTCTCACCAGGGCCCTATATAATTGCAGTAAGGCGTCTTTACTCTTATACTCAAATCTTCTTGTAATAAAGGCCAACACACCATTTGCTTTCTTAATTGCTTGCTGTACCTGCAAGTTAACTTAGTGATTCGAGTACAAGGACACCCAAGTCCCTCTGAACACTAACATTTCCCAAACTCTCATCATTTAAAAAATACTCTGCTTTTCTATTTTTAGTACCAAAGTGAATAACTTCAGATTTCTCTACATTATATTCCATTTGCCATGTTCTTGCCCACTCACTTAACCTGTCTATATCCACTTGAAGCCTCTTTGCATCCTCATCACAATGTGCATTCCCACCTGGCTTTGTACCATCAGCAAACTTGGATATATTACATTTGGTCCCCTCATCCAAATCATTATTATAGATTGTAAATAGCTGAGGCCCAAGCACTGATCCTTGCAGCATCCCATTAGTTACAGCCTGCCAACCTGAAAATGACCCATTTATTCCTACTCTCTTTTGTGTCCGTTAACCAATCCTCAGTCCATGCTAGTATATTACCCCCAATCTAATGAGCCCTAATTTTGTTTAATAACCTCTTGTGTGACACCTTATCGAATACCTTCTGAAAATCCAAATACACCACATCCACTGGTTTCCCCCTTATCTAATCTGCTAGTTACAACCTCAAAAAACAAACACATTTGTCAAACACGATTTCCCTTTCATAAATCCGTGTTGACTCTACCCAATCCTATTAGTATTTTCAAAGTGCCCTGTTACCACGTCCTTAATAATAGATTCTAGCATTTTCCCTACGACTGATGTCAGGCTAACTGGTCTGTGATTCCCCGTTTTCTCTCTCCTTCCTTTCTTAAATATCGCGGTTACATTTATTACCTTCCAATCTGTGGGAACCGTTCCAGAATCTATGACATTTTGGAAGATGGCAACTAATGCATCCATTATCTCGGATGTAGGCCATCAGGCCGAGGGGATTTATCGGCTTTCCGCCCCATTAATTTCTCTGGTACAATTTTTTTTACTAATACTAAATTCTTTCAATTCTTCATTCTCTCAAGACGCTTGGTTCTCCACTATTTCCGGAATGTTTTTTGTGTCTTCTTCGGTGAAGACAGACACAAAGGGGTCAAGTTTCGGCCTGAGTTGCTCCTATTTTTTTGGAGCAACTGGTTTAGAATGGATTATCTTAGAAATTGCAATTCTCGGCATTTAGTTTGCTCCAGTTCTAGTCAGAACAGTTTCATTTTGGAACAGATTTTCTTTTTCAAAAGGGGACCACTCACACCTGTTTTGAAAGTTTAGGCAGTGAAAATTTACTCTAAACTAACTTAGAATGGAGTAAGTGTAGATTTTTGTATGCTCAGAAAAACCTTGCCTACACTTTACAAATCAGGCGTAGGTTACAAATCAGGCGCAGGGAACAGGGGGGGGAGGTGGGGGGGAAGTAATTAAATTTTACAAGCATTCAACAGTCTCACTTATACAAATAAAGAGCCATCCTGACTAAAAAATTATAAACAAAGCAAAGACAAAATATTGAATATTCCTACCTGTGTGAAGCAGCAGCAGCCTTTGAGCTGCAGTGCTTCAGGCAGGCCTTCCTTCCATGTAGGAGACAGGGGCAGCGTCAGTGACTCAACGGTAGCCCAACAACAACGGCAGCAGCAGCCTTCGAGCTGCGGTGCTTCAGGCAGGCCTTCCTTCCATGTTGGAGACAGGGGCGGCATCAGTGACTCGACAGCAGCCGAAGACACAGCAAGCAGCCTTCGAGCTGCGAGGGTAACTGAGGCCATTCGGCCACGGGACAGGGAGAGGCAGCCAGATAACCAGTTTGAAACTTAAATTTGCAGAATGGGTGCTGCATTGTCAACACCACGGATTATGCAATGGTTCGCCAGCAATTCACTGCATAGGAGAGAATTGATTAGAGCTCACCGCACCAGGAATGTCATAGCTCGTAGGCTGATGGGCAGGAGACCTTACCTACGTCGGCAATATCGAGTCAGGCGCTCGTACCTGGCCATGAGCGAGGCTGAATGTGTCAAAAGGCTGCGTTTCCGCAGAGAAGTTGTCGCTGAGATCTGTGATATGCTGAGAGCAGATTTGCAGCCCAGAAGCAGAACGCCCAACTGCCTTGTCCATTGAAGTGAAGGTAACAGCTGCACTTGCCTTCTATGCCTCGGGATCGTTTCAGGCTACAACTAGAGATGTGTGCGCCATCTCTCAACGTGCAATATATGCCTGCGTTTACCAGGTCACGGCTGCACTGTATGCGTGGAGGAATGACTTCCATCAATTTCCCAATGACCGCACAAGCAATCCATGAGAGGGCTGTGGGCTTCTTCAGGATTTCCGGCTTACCAAAGGTACAGGGCTGCATTGGTTGTACCCACATAGCCTTGCAAGCACCTGTGGAGGATTCCGAGCAGTACAGGAATAGAAAAGCTTTCCCCTCCATCAATGTGCAGCTCGTGTGTGACGACAAGCAGCGCATCATGTCAGTCGATGCGAGATACCCTGGCAGCACCCATGATGTGTTCATCCTACGTGACAGTGTTACATCTGACATGTTTGAGCAGCAGCCAGAAGGGCAGAGCTGGCTACTGGGAGACAAAGGGTACGGCCTGACCATCTGGCTCATGATGCCCCTAGGCGTGACACAGACAGAAGCTGTCCGTCAATACAACATGACGCACATTGCGACGTGCAGCATCATTGAGAGGACCATTAGCATATTGAAACAGCGTTTCCGATGCCTGGACCATTCCGGGGGCCACTTGCAATACTCTCCTCAGATTGTCGGTCACTTCACTGTTGTGTGCTGCATGCTCCATAACTTAGCCATCATGAGGCAGCAGGAGCTGGTAGTGGAACCAGAAGACCCATGTGAGGGTCCAGTGCATGATGATAGTATTACGGAAGAGCAGGATGTGAATGATAACGACGATCAGGAAAGCATGCAAGTGACTGATGCCGGAGCACGAGGTCGGAGGAGGGCCGTCCATCGTGCTCCTTTAACGATTGCTCGAGCCCTGCACCAGCAGCTCATCTGTGAACGCTTCAATTACTGATGGCTGAGGGCTCTGCGACCACTGTTGCGCATGGACATGTTTATTCTTTGCAGTTGTTCCTACGTTGTGTTGTGTTAATGGAAGATGAATCAGTTTTAATGAAAAAATATTTTATTGAAAAGTTAACGTCACTGTCATAAAATATTTGTTGTATCAAACTTTACTTTTTAATATGACTCTTGAAGATCACTTAAAAACTTTTAAAGTTACAAAAGTTACAAAACAATTTCAATTTGAAAAACGCTACTACAGCTACATCAAGAACAAGAACAAAAGCAGCAAAGAAAGGCTGCAACCATCTCTCATCCACATCTTAGTAAATGTTCACTTCTTGGGGGTGTCATTTGATTGGCGGGGCTGTGTGCCCTTATTGCAGCAGCACCTCCATGATGGCCTGTGCCGTCGATTGCACTCCCTTGGACATTCCCTCCCTAAGTTCCTGTGTCATTACTGCTATTTCTCCCGTCAGGACCGTCACCTCTTCACCCACTGCACTGACGCTACCGATGAGTGATCGGGTAAGCTCATTGGTCTACATACCCAATGCCACAACCTGAGCCGCATCTGTAGCACGCTGCATCTCAGGAGAGCATGTCTCCAATCTCCTTCTCCTCTGCCTGGGTCTGCCTCATGGCACCACTACACTGGGAGGCGCGGGCACGGACGGTGGGATGCTCGGTGTTTCAGATGGCAGTACTAGAGAGAGGCGTGGGCTGGGACGGTGGGATGCTCGGTGTTTCAGATGGCAGTACTAGAGGGCGGCGTGGGCTGGGACGGTGGGACGCTCTGTGTTCCAGACGACAGCACTCGAGTGCGAGCCGTGGACTGGGATGGTGGGTGAATGGGTGTAAACTGCTCCATTATATCACCAGCACCACTGGGACCCGCAACGTCGGAATCAAAACCATGGAAGGTGGAACCAGAACCTATGCAAGGGGTTGAAACTCTGATGCCCCTTAATGGGGGCTCATAAACGTTAATTTGGAAGCTCTCCCCTGTAGACATTTCAGTCATCGCCGCCATCATCCAGTCTGGATCGTCCGCATCTGGTTGTATTGGTTCTTGTTCTGTATCCTCAGGGTTGGCAGCAGCAGCATCAGCATCATCATCATCATCATCACGTTCTGCAAAATACATCAGAACAGTCAAATGTTTAACAGCAAGGGAGGGGGCAGGATGGGTGACATGAGTACTCTCACACATAGCAGGCCAGGCAGCAGGTTGATTTGAACGGCCAAGATGCATTTTCAGGACTTACCCTCTTCCTCGCATGCGGGCCCAGCTTGTGCTGTACTGATTGCTTTTCTCCATGTACGACACATTATAGCAGCTTACCCTCTGTTCCAAGTGTGTCAGTGGATGCAGATTGGGCGTGCCTCCTGTTCGAGTTGCTTCCCTTTTGTTGTGGGCCAATTTCTTCTGCATAGAGTAAAATATAACTTTTTACAGAGTGCATCTTTCTGCAGGGTGGGGCATACAGATAGTCACATTACAATTACGATTACATTAAAAATTGAAAATATTACTTATACTAACTACTTGACCAAGGTCGTGCCATTTCTTCTTCCACATCTCATGGTATGCACCACTGCGCAGTAATCTTCTGCAACTTGGTTCCAGCGTTTCTTCATTTCTTTAGGTGGCACTTTTATGCGACCTCTGTTGCTGGTATCTAGCTCCTGCCATCTCTGCTCAGTGACGTTGACTAATATCTCCACTTCCTCATGCAAGAAATTATTTGTTCTTGGTGGACATTGTTCCATTGCTGTATTGAATTGACACTCTTATTTTTCAAAACACATAGTTCTTAATTTGCATGCACCTATGCAGCACCTGTTCTGGAAGTTTAGCAGTGAAAAGCAGCACTCATTGATTTCAGCAGGTGATTTATTCAACAGTGCTGCTAAAAACACTCCTTCAGACACACAAAAAAATCACCAAAATTCAATCCCAAGCCTTTCCAGAGGTCCACGAGACAAATCAGCACTTTTCTTTAAGTTCCTTTAAAAATGGCCGAGTGCCAATGTTTCTGGGCTACTGCGTGCGCGCTCCAACGCGCATGCGCAGGGCTGCCGGCACGACATTGCCTCATTTAACTTAGCTCTGCCCCCCTCCACTTGCAGAATCGGCGCGACTCTGTGGCTCCGCACCCCCCGCTGCTCTGTGCGCACCGCGCCGAGCTCCCAGGGACCAGCAAGGAGCCAGAGAATTAAGAGGTATTTTTAAGCGCGGCCCGAAACTTGACCCCACAGTATTTGTTTAATTTCTATGCCATTTCCTTATTCCCAATTATAATTTCTCCTATTTCAGCTAATCATTTCCTTTTTACATACCTGTAGAAGCTTTTACAGTCTGTTTGTATGTCTCTCGCTAGTTTACTCTCATTTTTAAAATCTCATAATCCTGTGAAGCACCTACATTAAAGGCGGTATATAAATACAAGTTGTTCTATTTTCCCTTGATCAATTTCTTGGTCCTCCTTTGCTGAATTCGAAAATCCTCCCAATCTTCAGGCTTACTACACTTTTGCAACATTATAAGCCTGTTCCTTTGATCAATACTATTTTTTAACTTCTTTTGTTAGCCACAGTCGGACCACTTTTCCTGTGCGGTTTTGTGCCTGAAAGGAATGTATATTTGTTGTAAATTATTTATTAATTCTTTAAATGCGATCCATTGCTTGTCTACCATCATACCTTTTTAGTGTAGTTTCCCAATCTACCTTAGCCAACTCGCCCCTCATATCTACGTAGTTTGCGCTGTTTAGATTTAAGACCCTACTTTTGGATTTAACTAAATTATTTCAAACTTAGTATAAAATTCTGTTATATTCTGGTCACTCTTCCCTAAAGGCCCCTTTACTACAAGGTTATTAATGAACCCTTTCTCATTGCACAATGCTAGATCTAAAATAGCCTGTTCCCTAGTTGGTTCCTCAACATAACGATCTAGAAAACTATCTTGTCTACATTCCATGAACTCGTCCTCCACACTATTACTGCAACTTTAGTTTGCCCAGTCTATATATAGATTAAAGTCCCCCATGATTACTGTATTACCATTACATGCGCCTCTAATTTCCTGATTTATACTCTGACCTACATTATAACTAATGTTTGGGGCCCTATAAACAACTCCCACCAATGTTTTCTGCCTCTTGCTGTTTCTTAGCTCCACCCAAACTGACTCTACTTGATTTTTGGAGCCAAGATCCTGTCTCTCTACTGTCTTTATCTCATCCTTTATTATCAGGGATACCCCTCCTCCTTTTCCATTTAGCCTATCTCTTCTAAAAATGATCTATCCTGGAATATTTATTTCAAAACCTTGGCCACTTGCAACCACATCTCCATAATGACTATTAGATCAAACCTATTAATTTCTATCTGCGCTATTGATTCATCAATTTTGTTGCAAATGCTTTGTATATTCAGATATAATGCCTTTAGCTTTGACTTATTTCTATTTTTCCCTGATGTTACCTTAGTCACTGATGCTTTACTACCTCTGTTACTCTCTTTGTCCCTTCCTGACCCACTCTGCTTAATTTTACGCTAAACTCTGCTCTCGAGATTTGACATTTCTCTTGCTGCTTTTAAATTTATTCTTTCCTGAATTCTCCCAAACCCCCTTCATTAGTTTAAAGCCCTGTCTACTGCCGTAGTTATTTGGTTCACCAGAACATAGTCCAAGCCCGGTTTTAGTGGAGCCTGTCCCAACGGAACAGTTCCCTCTTTCCCCAGTACTGGTGCCAGTGCCCCATGAACTGAAAGCCCTTCCTCGTGCACTACTTTTGAGCCACACATTTGAGCCTCTAATCTGTTTGTCCCTATGCTAATTTACGTGTGGCTCAGGTAACAATCCAGAGATTATTACGTTTGATGTTCTGCTTTTTAATTTGGGTCCTAGCTCCTCAAACTCAGCAGAACCTCATTCCGCATAGTGGTTATGTCACTAGACCAGTAATCCAGAGGCCTGAACTAATGATCCGGAGACATGAATTCAAATCCCGCCACGGCAGCTGAGGGAATTTAAATTTAGTTAATTAAATAAATCTGGAATTTATTTTTTAAAAAGCTAGTATGGTGACCATGAAACTACCGGATTGTCTTTAAAAACTCAACTTTTCACTAATTAGTGAAGGAAATCTGCCGTCCTTACCCGTTCTAGCCTATACGTGACTCCAGACCCACAGCAATGTGGTTGATTTCTAACTGCCCTCTGAAATGGCCTAGCAAGTCGCACAGCTGTACCAAACCTCTACTACACATCAGCACTGTGGGACTGCAGCAGTTCAAGAAGGGGGCTCACCACCACCTTCTCAATGGCAATTAGGGATGGGCAATAAATGCCGGCCTTGCCAGTGACGCCCACATCCCAGGAACGAATAAATTAAAAAAACACATTTTATTGAACAAGAGAAGTACAGATCTTCTCACTGCTATGGGGTTAGATTCTATACGTAGTAGATTTCACAAGGTAGTTATGGATGAGGAAGATCATTCAACCCATCTAAATTCCCCCACTCCCCTCCATTGTTGTAACATCCAATTTCAGAGTTTTCACCTCCACTATAATATCGAGAAGTTTGTTCCCTGCATTGATCACTCATTATGCAGGATTGTATTCTGACATCAGTCCTAAATCAGACCGTTTACTTCTTTGAACCAGTGTCCCCTTGGCCTAATCTCACAATTTAATTTAAAATAATTTTTTGAATATTTTAATATTTTAACCTTTTCTAACCCAGATACTATGTTGTGTTTATCTCTCTGTGATCCCCCTCCCAGGCATGTCCTTTACAGCCTGAAAAGCAAGTTTCTACGATCTTTCGTTTGTGTATTGGGGCCAGAACTGAACTCTATGTAAGATATGGTGTCCCCAGACTACAGGAGAGCTTGATCATAATTTCCTCTGACTTGTGTTCAACATAGTTCAACATTCCGTTGGTTTTACTAATTGCTGCCCTGCTTGGTTGAGCATATTGAAGAAGACTAAGGGGCCAAAAGTGCCCCCTGCCAGAAACGTGGCGCACCTACCATTTTTCCTGTGTTTTCACCGCCGCGGTGGATGTGGTGGCCTCTTGCACAGGATTCCGCTCTTTGGCTTTCTTTCCCGAGTGGACCGGAAGTGGGTCATAAAGGGGGCGGAAGTGAGGCGGAGAGCGGAAGTTCGGTCACTAGAGGGGCGGACGTCTCTCCACTTAAAGGGGAGGGCCGCTGCGGGCTCTGCGATTAGTGTAGTTAGATCCACTGGGCCACCAGGGAGGTTTTCGGCTGGTCCAGTAGCCTGGCACCCAAGAGAGGGTGCCTGACTGCCTGTTGGCGGCCCGGCCGAACCCAGGGACATAATTGTTGGCCCAACCTGGCAGTCGGCCGACAAAAAAAAATAAGACGGCAGCCGCGGCAGTGAGCCCTCCCCTTTAACGGTGGCTGCACCTCCATTTTACAAACATTGCAAACACAGTGCACCGACAGAAAAAGCTGTTGGTGGGACCGAGCAATGGCAGCAGGATTTTCTCCACGGAATTTCACGTTTGGGGGGCGGGGAGGGGAGAACATTGGCAGTGCGTGCTCTGATGATGCCCTTAGGACAGATCGGCAGCAGCGGGGTGTTAGTGGAGGGAGCGGGATACCGCAGGAGGGCAATTTTCAAAATGGCCATTCCGCGAAAAATCGGCGGCCATTCCACTCCACCACAAGGCCGCCAATTTCCAGCGGTAACGGCACTTAAGAGAAGGGACAATTTTGGCCCCATCGACACCTAGGTCTCTCTCCTTTGCGATATCAATGCCAATCGTGAAGTGTGTAGTTAACTAGGATTGATTTAAAAAGGTTCACAGTTGTGCCAGCTACCTGTGGCTTTAACATCATTTGGAGATTACAAATGATCTGTTGCACCACTGGCCGATCCACTCAGAGTTGATGAGTGAGAAGCCTCGAGGGGGGAGGGCGGGGAGGTTCCTGACTTGTAATTCTCTGTTATATTTGTCTTGAGGGCTGGGTTAGTTTGTCTTTTTTATATCTCTCCATTGCCCTCGTCTTCCTCCTGCTTCATAGAGTTTAACTTAACTTGATTATCTAATCTTCAGGTTAATAAAGGAAGCTGGCAAGCAGGATCCGGAGTTGTCTTATGTCAGCAGTAATTTCATAACCGGTCATGGCATCGGAAAGAACCAGCCTCGCAACAAGCAGATGGAAGTGGAGTTCAGGAAACAAGAAGAGGTAAAAGCATCTCGTTTCTTTTTCAAAAAGGAACTATCTAACATACAAGGCTGTGCTGGCTTTCCCGCCTGGGCATTATCTCTGCTAAAGCTGTAACTCTGAACTCCTTTATCTTGTTTCTGAACAAATCATATAAGAATATTGAATATGAGTTTCCACGGCAGCTCTGGTATATGCAGTGAGTATGTAAACCCGTACAGATGGAATGGTCACAGACCCAGTCCCCGTCTGATATCCGTGGGGTAACAGTAAGAGTGCTGTAGTTGTCACAGTGAGGGTGTGCGAAAATCAGGGGCCCGAAATTCATAAGAACATAAGAATTAGGAACAGGAGTAGGCCATCTAGCCCCTCGAGCCTGCTCCGCCATTCAACAAGATCATGGCTGATCTGGCCGTGGACTCAGCTCCACTTACCCGCCCGCTCCCCGTAACCCTTAATTCCCTTATTGGTTAAAAATCTATCTGTGATTTGAATACATTCAACTGCTTCCTTGGGCAGAGAATTCCACAGATTCACAACCCTCTGGGAGAAGAAATTCCTTCTCAACTCAGTTTTAAATTGTCTCCCCCGTATTTTGAGGCTGTGCCCCCTAGTTCTAGTCTCCCAGACCAGTGGAAACAACCTCTCTGCCTCGATCTTGTCTATCCCTTTCATTATTTTAAATGTTTCTATAAGATCACCCCTCATCCTTCTGAACTCCAACAAGTAAAGACTCAGTCTACTCAATCTATCATCATAAGGTAACCCCCTCATCTCCGGAATCAGCCTAGTGAATCGTCTCTGTACCCCCTCCAAGGCTAGTATATCCTTCCTTAAGTAAGGTGACCAAAACTGCACGCAGTACTCCAGGTGCGGCCTCACCAATACCCTATACAGTTGCAGCAGGACCTCCCTGCTTTTGTACTCCATCCCTCTCGCAATGAAGGCCAACATTCCATTCGCCTTCCTGATTACCTGCTGCACCTGCAAACTAACTTTTTGGGATTCATGCACAAGGACCCCCAGGTCCCTCTGCACTGCAGCATGTTGTAATTTCTCCCCATTCAAATAATATTCCCTTTTACTGTTTTTTTTTCCAAGGTGGATGACCTCACATTTTCCGACATTGTATTCCATCTGCCAAACCTTAGCCCATTCGCTTAACCTATCTAAATCTCTTTGCAGCCTCTCTGTGTCCTCTACACAACCCGCTTTCCCACGAATCTTTGTGTCATCTGCAAATTTTGTTACACTACACTCTGTCCCCTCTTCCAGGTCATCTATGTATATTGTAAACAGTTGTGGTCCCAGCACCGATCCCTGTGGCACACCACTAACCACCGATTTCCAACCCGAAAAGGACCCATTTATCCCGACTCTCTGCTTTCTGTTCGCCAGCCAATTCTCTATCCATGCTAATACATTTCCTCTGACTCCGCGTACCTTTATCTTCTGCAGTAACCTTTTGTGTGGCACCTTATCGAATGCCTTTTGGAAATCTAAATACACCACATCCATCGGTACACCTCTAACCACCATGCTCGTTATATCCTGAAAGAATTCCAGTAAATTAGTTCAACATGATTTCCCCTTCATGAATCCATGTTGCGTCTGCTTGATTGCACTATTCCTATCTAGAAGTCCCGCTATTTCTTCCTTATTTCATCGACATACCACCCAAAAACACAAGTTTCATCAAAAAACAGGTACATACCACCAGGCGGAAAATTCATTAGTGACATGCCGCCGGGCGGTATGTACACCAGCCCGCCCATGCAGACTGCCAATATACTGCCCAAAAGTGCAAAATTCATGACATACCACCGACATACCGCTGGAACTGCATACCGTCCTGGAGAAGGTGCTTTTAAGTGGATCTTAAGTGGGCGGTATGTACACACAGCCAACAGGTTTGTTTGATATTACACAGATCTTTATAGTTCTCCACAGTTTGATGTATTTTTAAATGGATTGCAGTATTTTGTAGTGTTAGGCAATAATATAAATGGTCTAATAAAGCCTTATTTATTCTTTTATTGATGAACTATAATATTAGTCTCAACCCCCCCTCACCCCCCCCCCCCCCAATCTCTCCCACAGCGATCTCAGGCCAACCCACAGCGATCTCTTTCCCCACCCCCCCCCCGCACTCCACCCAACAGCGATCTCAGGCCAGCAGCCTCTGACCTCTTGTGGGGCGGAGCTTGACAGCTGCGTGCGCGCACATCTCGGGAGCCGAAGATTCCCGAGTCAAAAGGCCTCCTCCGCCGCACACCGCCGGCGGCACTCCACTCCGATTACCACCAAGAAAAGTGGGATGAGATTCGCGCCCACTCGGCCTCAGCAGTACCGGACGGTTAAAAAATGACGGCACCACCAAAAAACGGGCGGAACTTGTATTTCACCAATTTTGGCCCCTAGGTGTGGTTGAGAAATTCTTGTATGCGATCTGAGAGGTGTTCATATTGAGGGCGTGAAGAAGCTCCCAGTTATAAAATGTCTATTTGGTGACCCACCTGTTGGTGTTAGTACTGAGAACGGCTCTAAATGAGTTGGGGTCAAAGGTCCTGATCAGATGTGTGGCATTTCTCCAAAGGATGAGTTGATGCAGACTGCTCTCAAGCACCTAGTGACAACCTTCTCCCTAAGCTGCGCTGCCACGCAGCGATTGGTTGTCCCGTGCAGGCCGCTCACCAGCTGTTCCGCTGGAAAAGAAAGTGTGGCCGCACAGCAAATTTAAAGTGACCATGCACCAAAAATAATAATTAGAGGGAGCATTGTATAGTGGCTGCTTCTAAATAGCAGTGTTGTCGCCAGATTTCAGCAAAACCTATTGGTGGGTGTATTCACTGTTCTAATCTGCCTACATTTTGAGAGAGCATTTTGAGTTGCATAATATTAGGATTAAATACTGATGGTTGCATGTCTGTCAATGGTGGTGTGTTGGTGGCGAGACCATCAGGAAGGGAAGAATTAAGAGCATCACAGTAGCGCAGCACTAGAATCTTGGCTTGTGATTTTTCTTTTAGGTATTTTTTACATAGTGTATGAAAGCTCAGTTTTGAAAAGGGGTGGGCAACTTCAATGCCTCCGAACTCTGGCTGAGATTCCGTTTTGTACTGGAGTATTGTGTTCAATTCTGGGCAGCACGCTTTCAGGATGCCAGAGAGGGTGCAGAAGAGATTTACTAGAATACTACAGGTTGAGCGTCTGAAATCCGGAGTTACAAAATTCGGAATGTTCCGGAATCCGGACACCAGACCGATCCGTGGCAGTGTCGTCCGGAAACCGGAAAATGTTCCAAAATCCGGACTCCCTCCGCCTCAGCGACCTGACTTCGCCCCGGCCCTCAGTGGCCCGACCTCACTCCGGCCTGACCTCACTCCGGCCCTACCTCGCTGCGGCCCGATCTTGTTCCGGCCCTCAGCGGCCCGACTTCGCCTGCCCCGGCCCTCAGCGGCCAGACTTCGCCCCGGCCCCGGCTCCTCCCCCCTCTTCCCCCTTACCTTGGCTGCCCGACCCCACCTACCTTGGCCCAGGCAAAGACATTCCAATATCCGGACCAGCCTCGGTCCCGAGGTTTCCGGATTTCGGATGCTCAACCTGTACCAGGAATGACTTGTTATGTGGAGAAGCTGGGGTTGGAACAGAAAAGGTTAAGAGGAAATTTGATAGAGGTGTTCAAAATCATGAAGGGTTTTGATCAAGTAAATAAGGAAAATCTTTTTCTAGTGGCGGAAGGGTCGGTGACCAGAGAACACAGATTTAAGGTGATTGGCAAAAGAACCAGAAATGTCAAGAAAGATTTTTTTATGCAGTGAGTTATGATCTGAAAGGACTGTCTGAAAGGGCTGTGGAAACAGACTTATTAACTTTCAAAAGGGAACTGGAGGGAAAAATAATTGCAGGGCTGTGGGGAAAGAGCAGGGGAGTGAGAATAATTGGATAGCTCTACCAAAGAGCCGGCACAGGCACGATGGGCCGAATGGCCTCCTTCTGTGCTGCATCATTCTGTGATAAAATTGGTTAATTATTGAGACTGCCCACAGAACCAAAACAGATTTCCACTTGGTATGGGAATGGTGCAAAACTGTGTGAGCAAGTAACTTACAAGGGGTGGTTTGAACAGAGCTTACTTAGCATACCTGTTGCAAGTTTTTTTTTATCAAATTCATTCTGGGGATGTGGGCATCGCTGACCAGCCCAGCATTTATTACCCATTAATTTACAACTGAGTGGCTTGCTAGGCTATTTCAGAGGGCAGTTAAGAGTCAACCTGTGGTTCTTGAGTTACATATAGGCCAGACCAGATAAAGGCAGCAGATTTCCTTCCCTAAAGTACATTAGTGAACCAGATGGGTTTTTATAACTATCCAGTAGTTTCATGGTCTCGAGTACTGGCGCAAGCTTTTTATTCCAGATTTATTTAATTAACTGAATTTAAATTCCCCAGCTGCGGTGGTGGTATTTGAACTTGTGTCTCTGGCTCATTATTCCAGGGCTCTGGATTATTAGTCCAGTAACATAACCACTGTGCTACCATTCCCGAAGTGCCATCCACAGCAAGCCATTTGCTTTCAGACATCTGTCTTTCACACTGCGAAGCTAGATACCAGGAGGTATATGAGACCACTTGAGATGGTGCATTCTCTCATTTTCTCCCCCTTGCATAGTAGACTGGCTCATTTTCAATACCTCCCTAACGAGGCACAGAAAAAACTCAGAGTAGAGGGGGAATTGCAAATGCAAAGTTGTGTCCTACCGCGTTGTGCTACCTAGTCATTGAACTTCTGGGACTGCGTCAAAGCTAATGTCAGTTTTTCTGCCCCAAAATTTGTTGCAGGTGCTGAGAAAATTCCGTGCGCACGAGACCAATTTACTCATCGCAACTAGCGTTGTTGAGGAGGGAGTTGATATTCCAAAATGCAATCTGGTGGTTCGATTTGATTTGCCAACAGAATATCGCTCTTACGTGCAATCCAAAGGGAGAGCACGAGCGCCCATCTCAAACTACATCATGCTTTCGGATTCCTGCAAAATCAATGACTTCAAAGAGGATCTCAAAACCTATAAAGCAATTGAAAAGGTACCTAATGGTTTTCCACTTGATAAATGCAAACTTATTAAGCATCTATAGCAGAAGTAGCATGGGTTGGATTAGAGAGCGGTTTACTAAATTCTGTACCATTTTATAAGGGTATGAGAAGTGATGTATTTTGTCGGGAGCTTGAAATGTCATATGTTTTCCTGGGCTCTTGTTTCACAGGCACCTTTTGGTATCTTTCCCAATTGTTTTCTTTTTAATTTATTCTCAGGCAGCGGGAAATGGTGACAAGGCAACATTTGTTACCCCGATGTGCCTTGCTAGACTAGCATCACACGTAGATTGGGGCAGGGGTGGACAGGTTCTCTTAAGGAAATTAGTGAAGCAGTTGGGTTTTCCAGCAGCTTTCATGATATAGCAAATTTCTTCAAACTACTCTGGTGGGATTTGAACTCGCAACCCCTGGGTTTCAAGTCCAGTCCGCTACCGTACCCACAAGTGATTGTTCTTCACGTGTCAGTCCAGCTGGTGAATGTTGGCAGGTTCTCATCATGTCTTGGTGTAACGTCCACATACATGCCCTTTCCAGCAAGGGTCACTGGATAGCGATTGGGAGTGGAACCCTGGCTGAATCTCCACACATCCTCCAGCCAAGCTAAATCTACATAGACTAGGGATCAAACCTGTTCCACTCTGGTCAAGGGAGGCTCGGTTAATTAGTTTTTTAACACTAGTTTCAACTGAGAGGTTTTGGTGAGAAATGTCAGCACTGCAGACTAAAGTAAGCTCTTCTACTTCCTGGCACATCGGTGCCCAGATTGGATACTTCAGGTCTTGCACAGCACCGGGCAGATGTCCTTCCACTCATTAACTCATGCCCACAAGGACCTGGTTTGAGACTAACCACCAAATGCAGATCATTTAGGAACTTCACAGCACAGCTAACCAAGAGGGAGAACTTTAAACCCATTATTCTGGGCCGGATTCAAACCCAAGTCCCAGAGCCTTGAGGTGACCACACCAACTCCCCCCCCACCCCCCCCTTTCCTGCCTGTGAATTTTTTTCAGCTCCGCGGGGATATTTCTGCTACTGCTCCAAGGCTGGAAGATAAAACTATAGCAGCGTTAGAATCTATGCGTAAGTGTGCAGGTACTTAGTAACTCTCTGTCTGTGCCTAACCAGCAGAAGGAGTCTTCTAAACGGGGATATTTTTGAAACTATCCTTATCTACAAAAATAAGGGAGTTTGACTTGAGTTACAAACATCTCGAGTGGTGACTGAAATACGAATTTAGGTTTTTTCAAAATCTGTTAAAGTTGTGTGATCTCTAATTCGCATGGAAATGTTACTGTATTTTTACTTCCACTTTCATTGCATCCGTTTATACAGTGAACTGGTGAGGTACATTTTGTATCCCATAAGTTGACTGACCTGATTATTTTCGAGCAGCAAAATCATGAGTGATACAAACCCGGTAGCATCGAAGTGAATGTATTCTCTTTGTACCAGTTTATTTAAAGTTAATCGGTGAGCACCCTTTAACATGAGGTTTAACAGTGCAATCTGTTCCTCTGTGATTTTGGCTCCAGTACAGCTTCAGGGATGCAAGTGCTAATTAGTCTATTGTGTAATAAGTGTTTAGCCCATATTCCAAATAACCTCTCCTCTGAAATTTAAAATGCATTATCTGGTGTGTCGTCCGTACAAGTCCAAGGGTTGCACTCTCGATTGCTGCTTTGTATAACCGAGCTGGTAGCGGGGATGCTACAAGTGGCCTTAGTGCTTTGAGCTGCAGACGGCTAAATTAGCCATGATTCATGCTCCTGTTCTCTGTACAGTGACCTCTGCTGGTAGGTGCACGTGTGTGTGTGAATGTTGAATGAAGACCGAATTGGGTTCACCTTACAGAGTTGAGTAGGCTGCTGATACTATCAAGGCTTCCTCTGAAGACTGCCTAATAACTTTGGGGATCAATGTTCTCATTAAGCTGTGCAGCGCTCCAGGGAACCCACACAGCCAGCTTTTCAATGTAAAAACCGTGCTGTACAGTCTTTTGGCAGGGCCAAAAAAAATTACAGAGAATATTGTTGGGGACCATTACTGTCTTCAGGAGAGGGGGAGGGGAAAGCCTTGGAGTTGATTATGATTGAAAATGTATGTATTCCTTTTGCAGTAATTGTAGAACATTGCTCTATAGCTATATTTTCTGGAAGGTTCATATATTTCCGTTGGTACCTTACTAAGATTCTGCGAAACAAGTGCTCGAAGTCTGTGGATTCTGCTGATGTGGAGGTAGAACCGGTCACCGATGATGATGATATGCTTCCCCCATATGTACTGAGGCCAGAAGACGGGAGTCCGCGAGTTACTATCAACACTGCCATCGGACATGTGAACAGGTAGAGTCTGGGCATTGATGCAATGTCACCAATCTTAAGTCTTGACACATCTCCTGTAGTTTTTTGTCATTTTATTTCCTACCTATGTCCAAAAGAAAGTACAAGATAACGAAGTGCAAAAGAACTAGTGGCAAGTAGTGCAGGGTTTGTACACCGCCTCCAAAGTGGCACTTTGTTCCCGAGCTTCTGTGTCTATGCAGGGACACCTTGGAGCAGACCGTGTGAGGAGATGCACATGTTCTCAGAGCAAAGAAGCACAAAGGGAGATTTAATAGAGGTGTTCAGAATTATGAGGGGTTTTAATAGAGTAGATAAGGAGAAACTGTTTCCACTGGCAGGAGGGCCAGTACCCAAAGATTTGAGATAATTTGTATAAAACAAAAGGCATGGGGAGATGAAAATTGTTTTTACGCAACGAGTTGTTGGTGTTCTGGAAAGCACTGCCTGAAAGTGTGATGGGAGCAGATACAATAGTAACTTTCAAACAGGAATTAGATATGTACTTAAACAGGAAAAATTGCATGGCTACAGGTAAAGAGCAGTTGTGGTGGAACTAATTGGATCGCTTTTTCAAAGAGCTGGCAAATACACGATGGGCCGACTGGCCTCCTTCAGTGCTGTATGATTCTGTGTGCAAATTCTTTATTTCTAAAATGTCTGCCTTTTGCAGTCATTCAAAAGAGAGCATCTTTCAGTACTAAGTATTATTTTCCTACCTGCATGCACAGTAGGGTGAAGTGTTTCTGTGGTGTGCCGTGAGCTACCTTGTTCAATAGCTATATCCTGGGCGTAACCTGGGATAATGCCCTGTGAAACCAAATCTTTGTTGCAACTCTGAGGTTGTCTAAAATGAGGTGTATAATAACCTGGGGCAATGATTTATTGTAACTCATAACTTGCATGCAATTTTATTTAAAAAAATATGCTTTACTTATGTATACTTTATAAAATATGCTGTGTCAGCTGTGGTGAGAGTGGGTAGCACACTCACCTCTGGGTCAGAGGATTGTTGGGTTCAAGTCCCACTTCAGGGACTTGAGCACAAAAATCTAGGCTGACACAAGTGCAGTGCTGCACTGTTAGAGGTGCTGTCTTTTGGATGAGACATTAAACCAGAGATCTGCTCTCAGGTGGTTGTAAAAGATCCCATGGCACTATTTCGAAGAAGAGCAGGGGAGTTATCCCTAGTAGCCTGGCCAATATTTAATCCCTCAATCAACACAACAAAAACAGATTATCTGGCCATTATCACATTGCTGTTTGTGGGAGCTTGCTGGATGCAAATTGCCTGCCGCATTGCCTTCGTTACAACAGTGACTACACTCCAAAAGTACTTCATTGGCTGTAAAGCGCTTTGGGTCATCTTGAGGTCATGAAAGGCGCTACAGAAATGCAAGTCTATCAGAAGGCGAAGGTGAAAATTTCCCTCTCTGTGGCTGACTCCAGATATCCGCTTTTGCCCTATATTCCTTAATACCTTTGGTTAACAGAAACCTCCTGAGCCTCCACAGATTTGATTAGCGCACAGAGTTTGCACACAAGGTTCTTGAACACTCCGGCATCACCCAGTCGCTTTAGATGGTCTTGTACTGTGGTCTGCATTACGGAAGTTGATGCCATGCCATCTCCACTCAGTTGTTTCCATTTTGTGCATGGGGTTGATGCAATCCAGAGTATTAAGTTGAATAAAAATAGCTTGTGAAATATTTTGATGCTTTTAACATATAACCTGCACCGTCTATCATTTTAGGACCAATTTTCCTTTTAAGGCTACTTTATATATTTATATGTTTATGTATATTTCTGTTCATGGCCCATAGTAGAAATAGTCACATGTTCGGACCTATTGGATTAATATCTGTCAATTAGATGACATGAACCATAAAACACCAATAAGTTTATTACCCTGTTAGATTTTCCCTTTGAATAAGTATTGAATTTGATTGCTGTCCAATGCCAAATTAATAATTTTATTAGGGGTGTGCATTGTAACTTATCTTCTGTTTTCCTAACAGATACTGTGCCAGATTACCAAGTGACCCATTCACACACTTGGCCCCGAAATGTAAGACCCAAGAACTCTCAGATGGTACTTTCCAGTCAACTCTCTACCTTCCAATTAACTCGCCCCTCCGCATCCCAGTAACTGTGAGTAAGCATTTCATTTGCGATATTTTTATCTTTGTAATATGGACCTTGCTGGTCAGAATACTTGCCCCATAGTTTCAACTCAAGATTTTTCTCTCACTCTCCTACATATTTCAGTGTTTAAAAAAAAAAGTAATCAACTTTCTATCCTTTTCCAAACATGATTTATATCAAATTTTCAATCCAGGCAATTGATGAAACTGGATTAAACATTTCCTGTTTAGTAAAGGAAGTAGTTCTCCGGCATAGACATCTTACTGAAGGGCACCGGACAGGATGTAGTGTAGTTTTGTGATTTAACTCTCAGCACTGAACTGCATCGCTGATCAAGGAGAAGGCCTGCCACCACTTCACCTTAACCCGCATCCCAAGAACAAATTCTTAAAAAAACAACTCCGTCTTAACAGAAAATGGTGGAAGTACGCAGGTCAGCCAGAATCTACATAGAGAAATGGCAGGTCCTCACTTGTCTTTCCTCTTCAGATACTGACCTTGACATGTCTGTTCACAACACTAAAGCTCTGATTGGTCCTCTTGGATGACGAGACCTGATTGAGCCCCTTGGAGGACAAGACACACTCGGCAATTTCTCTGGAATGTGTAATTAACTCCTCCATGCATACGAAATTAATTACTTTGCAGAGTGTAATTCGAGCCATTCTGACTGCCTACTCCAGTTAGAACAGAGCTCACTTGGAACAGCCAGGACTCACCCTCTCAGGTTACGACTCTCCCCCCGGTACCTTTTTATTTATTTGTTGTGGGGATGTGGGCGCCGCTAGCAAGGCCAGCATTTATTGCCCATGAGAAGAATCTCTTTTTTTAGCGTTTGTTTACAACTGCGTGGCTCACTCGTCCATTCCAGAGCATATTTAAGAGTCAACCACATTGCTGTGGGTCTGGAGTCACATATAGGCCAGACCGGGTAAGGGCGGCAGATTTCCTTCCCTATAGGACGTTAGTGAACCAGATGGGTTTTACGACAATTCAGAAGTTTCATGGTCACCGTTACTGATACTAGCATTTTATTCTAGTTTTATTTAATTAACTGAATTTAAATTCCCTAGCTGCCGTGGTGGGATTTGAACTCTCGTTTCTGTGATCGCTAGTCCAGTAATATAACCACTGTGCTACCATTCCCCTGACCGTCTCTTCCGCCTCCCAGTACCTTCTCTCTCCTCCCCCTCCCTCCATCCCTCCCTCCTCCCTCCATCCCTCCGATCTTCCCTTGTTCCCCCGACCAGCATGGATCCAGTGATGGGCCTTCTCCCATGGATCTTAAGGAAAGTATGACCCACGCTGCACTGCAGCTGTTGAGTACTATGCATGCACGGCCTTGGTAAATAGCATGCATGCGCAGCTCCGGTATACCGCAGAAAGCCACAAAAATGTTCCTGCAGATAATCACTTTGTTTTGTTTTTATTGGCAAGAACTTGCATTTATATAGCACCTCAGGACATCTTTAAGCGCGTTGCAGCCAATGAAGTACTTTTGAAGTTTAGTCACTGTTATAGTGTAGGGAAACATGACAGTCAATTTGTGCACAACAAGGTCCTTAATGAGATAAATGATCAGATAATAGTGATGTTGATTGAGGGGTAAAAATTGTCCAGGACACCTTCAGATATCATCATGGGATATTTGACATCCGTCTGGGAGGATAGGAGGGACCTTGGTTTAATGTTTCATCCAGGGGACCGCACCTCCGACATTGCAGCACTCCTTCAATAGTGTCAGCCTAGATTATCTACTCAAGTCTCTGAAGTGGGGCATAAACCCACAAACTTCTGACTCAGACGAGAGAGTACTACCACGAAGCCCCTCATCGTATTAATGAAATTGCCCACTTTCAGAGCCAGGATGTCATCTTGTAGATCTTCCACCTCAACTAACCACACATCTGTTGAGGGTGAAATATCTCATTGGTTTTTTTTGTACCTAGGGTCCTCCTATGCCATGTACGCGATTGGCTGAGAAAGCGGCAGCCCTTCTTTGTTGTGAAAGACTGCACAAAATAGGTAAGGCATGAACAAACTTGCTCTTCAGTCTTCGATTCCCCCAGAAAATGTGGTGCAAGCAATCTAGTTCTTTTTGTTTTGGTGCAGGTGAACTGGACGATCACTTAATGCCAGTTGGGAAAGAAACCGTGAAATATGAAGAAGAGCTTGATTTGCACGATGAAGAGGAAACCAGTATTCCTGGGAGACCTGGTTCCACAAAACGAAGACAGTGCTACCCTAAAGCAGTGAGTACAGCGCTTCCTTACACTTGGAGTGGGAGTGTGCGCGTGTAAACCTATCTCTTTTCACAACAAGAATTTGACCAGCTGACCCTGTCCCAGGACTCTGCTGTTCTTCAGCTGGTCACTGGAAGGTGTGAGGCAGATGATTCATTCTCTGGAGTCATTGTTGTAATGTAGAAAACACGGCAGCCAATTTGCACACAGCAAGGTTCCACAAACAACAATGAGATAATGGCCAGATAGTGATGTTGGGTGAGGGATAAATATTGGCCAGGTCACAGGGGAGACTCCCCTGCTCTTCTTTAAATAGTACCATGGGATCTTGTCCGTCCACCTATGAGGGTAGTTTAACATCTTATCTGAAAGACAGCATCTCCAACAGTGCAACACTCCCTCAGTACTGCACTGGAATGTCAGCCTAGATTTTGTGTTCAAAGTTCTGGCATGAGACTTGAACCCACAACCTTCTGACTCAGGCCAGATTGCTACCCACTGAGGCACAACTGATACCTCACTATCGTGTGATAGTGATGCCCCAGAGCTCATTGTAATTGAGTTGTATTTAAAGGGGACCCAGCGTCAAGCCATCCGCTAACTTGTGTCTGACCAGCTTTTAAGTGCCTACAAACTGTCAACAGTGTTCTGATTTCTGCTTCAAAGACGTTGCTATAAATTATGTATCTTTTAGATTTTGTTACATAACTAAATATTTTGGTCTTTTTTCTTCCTCCCTGCCCCCTCCTTTTTTATCTTTCAACTAGATTCCCGAATGTCTGAGGAATAGTTACCCCAAAGCAAACCAACCTTGTTACCTGTACGTTATCGGCATGGTGTTAACCACTCCTCTTCCTGACGAGCTCAACTTCAGAAGGAGAAAGCTGTATCCCCCAGAAGATACAACCCGATGTTTTGGGATTCTGACTGCCAAACCAATACCTCGGGTACCTCAATCCTTTTTTATAGTGCGGTAGTTTGGTTGTGTGTGTCATGGACAGAAGGGGAAACTTTCTGTTTTCTCCCTGGAGCGCTCAGCAGCTGCTCACAGGGCAAGCAACTACTCTCGTGTATCTGAGTCACAGACACATGTGGATGTCACTTAGAGGGACAGTGAAGGGTCTAGTACGAAGACCTGTGCTATGTGGGTTGCTTTTTCCCTCTGGAAGAGGGACCTGGCCTCTGCTTAATGTTTCCTGACAGCTGTGCCAGTGAGAATGGGAATCCTGCAGTGTGGTAGACAGGAGTGTTGTCCCAGCACTCCACTAACGTTGATATTCCATTGTTCTGTAATTGTTTATTTGGTGCAAATTCACCATGTATTTCTGTAGCTTCAAGGCAGGAAAACTTTAATTACATTTCTTGTTAGAAGAAGAAATTAATTGCATCAGGAACAGGAATATCTGACTAAGATTAGTGCTAATATTTTTTTTCACAAAAAATCAATATGTTCTTTGACGAATCAAATTAGCTGCTCAGTTGTAGTAGCAGATAGTTTAAAATGTGCTTGCTTTGCGTAGGATCAGCATAAGGTATCTGGGGGGACTGGGAGTCTGCTGCATGGGTTAACAGCATAACATCTGAGTAAAGCATAGTGCATTGGCCTTACAAGTGGGAAAACGGGTGGTTGATCCAAATTTTCAATGCCACATCCTGCAGTTTTGCACTCCATTTCTACCCTGGGAGGGCATCCTTCTGGAGACACGGAGCACCTCCTCAAAAAACCCTTGACACCCCCTCCGTACTTGCAAGTTGCCGCCCCAGCTCCAACCTGCCTTTGCTCTCCAAAGTCCTTGAACGTGTTGTCGCTTCCCAAATCCGTGTCCATTTTTCCCGCAACTCCAAGTTTGAATCCCTCCAATTGGGTTTCCACTTCTGCCACGGTACTGAAACGGACCTTATCAAAGTCACAAATTACATCCTATGTAACTGTGGCTGTGGTAAACTAGCCCTTCTCGACCTGACTGCAGCCTTTGACACAGTTGTACACACCATCATTGTCTAATACCTCTCCTCCATCGTCCATAGATACATAGAAATTAGGCCCTTCGAGCCTGCAACGCCATTCAATAAGATTACAGCTGATCATTCAACCTCAGTACGCCTTTCCTGCTTTTTCTCCATACCCCTTGATCCCTTTGGCCGTAAGTGCCATATCTAACTCCCTTTTGAATATATCTAACGAACTGGCCTCAACAACTTTCTGCGGTAGAGAATTCCACAGGTTAACCACTCTCTGAGTGAAGAAGTTTCTCCTCATCTCGGTCCTCAATGGCTTACCCCTTATTCTTAGACTGTGACCCCTGGTTCTGGAACTCCCCAGCAACGGGAACATTCTTCCTGCCTCTAACCTGTCCAATCCTGTCAGAATTTTATATATTTCTATGAGATCCCCTCTCATTCTTCTAAACTCCAGTAGATACAAGCCCAGTTGATTCAGTCTCTCCTCATATGTCAGTCCTGCCATCCCGGGAATCAATCTGGTGAACCCTCGCTGTACTCCCTCAATAGCAAGAACGTCCTTCCTCCGATTAGGGGACCAAAACTGAACACAATATTCCAGGGCCTCACCAAATGCAGTAAGACCTCCCTGCTCCTATACTCAAATCCTAGCTATGAAGGTCAACATGCCATTTGCCGCCTTCACCGCCTGCTGTATCTGCATGCCAAACTTCAATGACTGATGAACCATGACACCCAGGTCTCGTTGCACCTCCCCTTTTCCTAATCTGTCCCCATTCAGATAATATTCTGACTTCCTGTTTTTGCCGCCAAAGTGGATAACCTCACATTTATCCACATTATACTGCATCTGCCATGCATTTGCCCACTCACCTAACCTGTCCAAGTCACCCTGCAGTCTCTTAGCATCCTCCTCACAGCTCACACCGCCACCCAGCTTAGTGTCATCTGCAAACTTGGAGATATTACACTCAATTCCTTCATCTATATCATTGATGTATATTGTAAATAGCTGCGGCACCCCAGAATGGTCACTGCCTGCCATTCTGAAAAGGACCCGTTTATTCTGACTTTCTGCTTCCTGTCTGCCAACCAGTTCTCTATCACGTCAGTACATTACTCCCAATACCATGTGCTTTAATTTTGCACACTAATCTCTTGTGTGGGACCTTGTCAAAAGCCTTTTGAAAGTGTAAATACACCACATCCACTGGCTCTCCCTTGTCCACTCTGCTAGTTACATCCTCAAAAGATTCTAGAAGATTCGTCAAGCATGATTTCCCTTTCATAAATGCATGCTGACTTGGATCGATCCTGTCACTGCTTTCCAAATGCGCTGCTATTTCATCCTTAATAATTGATTCCAACATTGTCCCCATCACTGATGTCAGGTTAACTGGTCTCTAATTCCCTATTGAGTGTTCTCGTATGGTTCAATTTTTATCTATCCAGTTGTAGCTAGAGAATCACCTGCAATGGCTTCTCTTCCCGCTCTCGCACTGTTAGAACCTGGATTCTCCCAAGGATCTTGGCCCCCTCCTATTTCTCATCTACATGGCGCTCCTCAGCAATATCATCCGGAAATATGTCCGTTTCCACTTGTACGCTGGTGACACCCAGCTGTACCTCATCCCCACCTCTCTCGACCCCTCCACTGTCTCTAAATTGTCACACTGCTTGTTCAATATCCAGCACATGGTTAAGCAGAAATTTCCACCAACAAAATATTGTGAAGACTGAAGCCATTGTCTGAGGTCTCTCCTGCAAACTTTGTTCCCTCGCCACCTATTCCATCCCTCTCCCTGGCAACCGTCTGAGGCTGCACCAGACTGGTCCCGACCACCTTGCTGTATTTGATCACGTACCTGCTCCTTGACCAAGACCGCCTACTTCCACCTCAGTGACATCTCCCGACTCCACCTCAACTCATCTGCTACTCATTTTCATCCATGTCTTTTTTACCTCTAGACCTGACTTGACTATTCCAATCCTCTCTTGGCTGGTCTCCCATCTCCCATCTGCTCATAAACTACATAAACTTGAGCTCATCCAGAACTCTGTTGCTCCTATCTTAACTCGCACCAAGTACCATTCCCCTATCTCCCCTGTGCTCACTGACCTACATTGGCTACCCGTTTAAGCAACGCCTCATTTTAAAAATTTCAAATTCCACCATGGCTTCGCCCCTCCCTATCTCTTGTTTCACCCCCTACAAGCCTCCGAGATATTGTCACTCCTCCAATTCTGGCCTCTTGGACATCTCCCCGATGTTAATCGCCCCACCATTAGGGGCTGTGCCTTCAACTGCTTCGGCCCCTAAGCTCTGGAATTTCCTCTCTAAAGCTCTCCGCCTCTCCACCAACGTTCCCACTTGGCTGCACAGTGATCTATAGGTCCCGTGTAGCCGGCTCCATGGCATTCTAATGTTTAAAAACAGCGCAGGCGCGGTAATTTGAAGGAGCCACACGCTCGGGGAAAAAAAAATATGGGGAACATTGTTCTCCGTCTCACACTCCTACTTTAAGACGCTCCTTAAAACCTCTCAGTCCAAGCTTATGGTCATCGCCTTGGGATGTTTTACTATATAATTGCAAGTTGTTATGATTTTTAGTGTTTTCTCTGAAGAATCACTCAACACTCAGGGTCGGTTCCAATGCTGAAGCAGCTTTATTACGCTCAGCGGGAAGGAAAAACTCAGGACCGTATCCAGGTTTCTCTTCACAGAACAAAGAGTTACATGTACCTTTATATGTTTTACAACAGTTAAAAAACAGCTTACTGCAGTTACACAGCTCATCACGGCTGGACACAAGCCAATCATAACGATTATAGATTACATATAGGTTTTTTAATCCAATAGAATTCTCCTAGTAACCAGGGAACCATTGTCAATTTGGGTTGATCGATGACTTTATATGTTCTCTCCCTAGTTCTTTCATCTGGGAGAAATAATTGGTTTGTAGCCTTGTTTACAGCAAATGGTTTCCCTCTTATCTTTCTTCCTGGGGAATTAATTGGTTTATGGCCTTGTTCACAGGAGATGGCTTCCTTCTTATCTCTGCCTTCCCAGGCATTCCTACAGTGGGCCTCACAGGGTTATTGCTCGGTCAGTGAACGTTCAACAGTTCACAGTTTGACTACCTGATTTCCCATAATGCCTGGGCAGCCATTTTATGTGTGTGTCCATTTAAGCTTATGTGAGTTCTAAATATCCAGCAGGTGCCTAATGCCTAAGTCTATATATATATTTCTACTCTCTACAACAATTCCCCCTTTCGGTAAAGGGACTAGCCCTAGTCCCCTTTTAACCGAAATACTGCCTTTATCTGATATTTGTGCACGGCCCGGTATTCCTTGCCTCAACGTGCTGGCCAGTCACGCGGTTTCAGGAGTTCCGGTTGCTCAAATCAAATTAACAAAGGCTAGCTCCTCCCGTCCCCTTATCAAACAGACTTGTTTAATATCCAGGGAACGGTGATTGGTCCATTTCTGCCGTTTGTGGCGCCTGCATACCTGGCAGGCCATCACGCCCCATGTTATTGCTAAGATTAATTGTATTCCGACCAGTGTGTGTGAAATAATTCGAATCCATGGGTGGATGTTCACATTTATTCCCCAGTCCCAGACCTTTCTCCACCAACTCTGACTTTGTAAGTCTACCTCGGTATCTTCTTTGATTTTAGTTTGTAGCTGGTGATAGAGTTTTACAGATTGACCCACTCTGAGCCTCAACTCCCGTAATACTTCGGTTAGATGTGGGATAGGGACCTGCTCTGGCTCGTCATAATCCTGCAAATGATCATGGAGCTGATCAGTTACTTCAATAACTTCGGACTTCCGGCGCCTAACCTGGGTGATATGCGCTTGCCCGATCGCGACAGGTCGTAGTGGTGTAAAGCAAAAGTTTGGCTGCGGTATAGGGCACTGCAGGTCATTATACTGGTATGAACGCTCAGTAGTAGAGACGCAGTATCTTCCCCTCCCTCCGTAGCCTGCCCTCGCGAAGTGCATGTGTGCGGGCACTATTTCTAGTACACACCCATTGGTTCGGTTAAACCCGCACTCGTCTAGTTCGCCTCGGCCCACCGGGTGAGGGCATACTGTGATTTCCCCCCTTTGCTTGCAATCTGCTAGGGAAATCCCGGTAAGTATGTTGTTTCGACGAACGGCAGAGGTGGTGGTCAGGTAGTAGCGTATGGAGACATTTTCCCGTATTACTCCGATATTCTCTAGTTGGTATAAGGGGAACGGCCCTGAGTCCGGCGTTGCTATGGGGATCAACAGGACTATCCCTATCCCGGTAGTCCTACCCATCTGGCAATCTGGAATTGCGGGGTATACTCGGGTCAGTCCCTTCAGAGTACAATTATCCAGTGTCCCCCTTTGGTTCGCCAACTGAGCTAAATGTGAACTGTCTATCCAATCGGGTACCTCCCCGCGTTGGATCTGGTTGAGGTTGTGGCGGATCTGTCCCACCATCCACAGACCATAAGCATGACAGAGTTGCCCCTGTCTTTGCTTTATTGTATCTTCTTGTTCTCTATCAATGAGGTGATTGATGGTTTTAGCGTGAGCTTCCAGGACTGAGATGCCATCCAACTGGATTTCGGCCCCCTCCTTTCCTAGGTTGGCCTGGTCTTCCTGGTTTTGCTCCACCCTCTCCAATAACCCCTTCATCACCCCTTTAAGCTGTTCTACCCTCTCATTTAGCCCTTGTATGTCTATCGAGTTCACTACGGAGGTTCCTGTATTGAAAACGGTAGCAACATCATTTACTATTTCCCTCTTCACCCTGGGTGCTAACCCCTGTTCCCGGAACTTACTGGCACCCATGGCATCGGCAGCCTGCTGCATTACGACTTTACTTAATACATTGTACATCTTCCTTGACTGTTCGGTACAATATTCCGGCATCTGGATGCCTGAAATATTGATCAGAACAGGCACAATTTCATGTTTAACATTATCATACAATAATTCCCCTTCGTTGTACATTGCAATCCCATTTTCTGGTCCCTTAGTAGTTATGGGACAAGGCAGTTCTTCGGGCAATGTAGTGATTCTTATGGGGCGCGGTGTCGGAGGGGGTGAGAAACATACATACAATTATATTGCAGCCGCCCCCGCCTCCTCGTAATACCCACACAGCCCCATTCCCTTCTTGCGGATGACTGATTGCTGGGATTGTCCCGGAGGCGCGCAAATTATGCCGAAAGTACATTCATCAGGCCCTTTGACATCCCTCCGTTTAATGCATCTGCTCCTTATACCCGTGGAGCACTGTACACATACTCTTATTCTTATTAGGATTCTTATTAGGATTCACTTGTAACCATGCATTAAAATAAGTCCTGTCCTTGCTCCAGTCCTTGGTTGCTGGGATGCACATTCCGTCCGTTAAATTAAACAAGACTCCATAGTTCATATAGTTGTTTATTTCCAGCGTGCTCTGCTGTCCGTCGGTGTTGCCCAGGGTACGTGCATGTCGCAGGGCTATCCATATTACGAGTAGCGCCTTTCGTATTCCCATTCCGGTAAGTATTATCTGTAATTTTAAACAGACGGCCTGGTCGTCACCAGGGGTTAAGTTTTTTTGCTCTACGAGTGTCCCTGTCACCCTGCAAAATCAGAAGGACAAGGTTATAATCGAACCATTTCGAGTTGAATCTGTAGGGCGTGCGCCCGTGTCTTTACCCACTTAAATATTACCCAAACTCCTATTATGACCAAGGCCAAAGCTATTCCTCCAAACATCGCTGTCTGCTTTACCGTTAGGTTGGGTTTGTGGACTACACCTACCCACCGTGGGGTACATTGGCTCTATTGCCAGAGGTGATGGTGCTATGGCTGCGCACTGCACTATCCGTCTAGTCCCGTTATCTCTTCCAGCCTGTTTATCTTAGCTTTTAACTCTTCAATTTGTTTTATTGAATATCTATTTCTTTATTGTATCAGGCAAGTATTATTACATAAGCTAGTTCTGTTTTTATTTTTGTTTCCTCTGTTAGGTGAGTCCTTTTTTTCCCTATTAAGAAATCCAAATTAATAATGTTCAGTATAAAACGGCTGTCAATGGAAAGGGTTAACTCCTTTCCAGGTTTGTAAGAAGACCTGATGTCATTACGTGACTTCACGTAATCATCTGAAAAAAAAGTCTTTGTGCCTTCAAAACTGGCTTCGAAATTAGGAATCCGTTAAACAGCATAAATCATTAGAGTAAACTCCAATGTTTTCTTAACTTCTAATTCAAGTACTTGCCAAAGAATTTTTTTTTTAAAATTGTTTTAAAACAAGACCACACATACAATAGCAATTTTGTTTACTGAAATTCAATTCTGTTTTTTTTTTATTTCTCTCTTTCTCCTCGTTATCTTCAAAACCCTCCTGCTTGTTTAGACTGTTCGGGACATTTTGGAAATCTTTTCAAACTGCATTGAAACTTTTTCATAATTGAAAATTCGAATCCATGTAGAGTGTTTTTTACTTATTCCAATTTTTTTTTTTCCTCTTCTAATTAAACCAATATCTTTTTCACAGCAAACATCAACTAGTATTTAGTAAGTTATGTCTTTTTCCATTTAGTCCGTTACATCTTTTTTTTTTTTCTTTTCTTTCTTCAAATTAGGTTTTGTATTTTACACGGAGGGTTCGTAACTCCATAAAGTTGTTAATTTGTTTACTTTCAAAGTGGCGTCTTTATCTTTTTCTTTTTCTCCATAACTGGAATGGAGACCAGCTTTGAGAGTTTGAGTGCTGCCTTTCGTTATCTCAAAATGCTCCAGTTTCAAAGCCGTTACTAAAGCTTGCTGTTTTTTAACATTTTCCAAAAGTTCCTTTTACACCTTCGCAGATAGCTCGCCACTTGCCCAGGAGTTTGACCTGATCAGATTTAATTTAATCTTTTTTTTTTAAATCCACCTCAGTATTTCCTGTGCCTTCTCTGAATATCTCAAAATCCCAATTCAAACTTTGTAATTTCAATCTTTATTTGAAACTTTTTTTTTTAGAAGCTCTTTTTTTTTTTTTTAAAGCATTCTTTATCTCATTCCGAGACTAAATTTATGTCTTTCAACCCAATCAATCATTGCATGTTTTCTTTCGGCAAGTAAGTGAGCATGTCAAATAAATATTTTGCTCAACAAACCTATTCTTTATTTGTTTATTCTCCTAGCTCCGTAACTTATCATCCGAATAAATCCACACCTGCGTTTCTAACTTAAATGTCTTAAAACTTCCCACATACAGGACAACATTACAAAGGGTTTAAAAAAAAAGACTTTCACTCTGTTTCTAAAATAAACAGACACTTGCATTCCTCTTCCAACCAGGCTTTCGGAACATGAAAACATAAAACAAAAATTCATTCTGCAGTCAAAAATCACACAGACACTTCTCACTCAACGATCAGACATTTACAACAGTCTCTCTTCTTGTTTTGGCCGGCTCTATTTTTGGATCCATGACCTTTCAGGGAATTCGTAGTTTTATCTAAATAATTCCTCACATAACTAATTCCTGAGGATTCCACCCTGCTTTAATCATTTTTTCAATTAGCTTCTTTTGTTTTTCCGCCAGGTGGCGGGTAAGCGACCCTTCTGGTCCCCACTCGAGTTTACTTGTTTTCATGGCCATTCCTGGGTAGGACTGGTATCGTTAGGAATCTACTCTCAGCGGTCCGCTTTCTTTCTAGCGCGACTTGTAGTAAACTGTCTCTTGGCTACTGTCAGGTCACAAGTTCTGCTGTTACACAAACTTATACAATTCTTAAAAACGCGTTTAAGCAATTCCCGCAGTGCTCTACGTATCCTTAACGACTACCTACCACCGCTCAGCCCGTTGGTCCGACCCTGTTCACAGGTTTGGATTCCGTTAGCCGCTGTACACCGCTTGGTTCTATCCCGGGGTATTTCAAATTACACTACTGGGTCCGGAAGATGTCTCTCGGTATCACGATCCCACGGTCTAAGTGTGTTCCCTACGCCTACTTGGTTCCTGGCCGTCACGTGGGACAAAAGTCCTCTTAATTCAGGCTCAGGCTAGGCGTTTGAGATATTAGACCGTCTCCTCATGTCGATCAACCAGCTTCCACCTTCCGCACCCTTTATACTTAAAAATTGTTTTTTATACTCACCCGGGTTTTTTTCCAAGGGCGTCCAGCGACTCCGGGAAATCCCGTCGACTACGCCATTGTTAGCGTTAGTGTTTTCTCTGAAGAATCACTCAACACTCAGGGTCGGTTCCAATGCTGAAGCAGCTTTATTACGCTCAGCGGGAAGGAAAAACTCAGGACCGTATCCAGGTTTCTCTTCACAGAACAAAGAGTTACATGTACCTTTATATGTTTTACAACAGTTAAAAAACAGCTTACTGCAGTTACACAGCTCATCACGGCTGGACACAAGCCAATCATAACGATTATAGATTACATATAGGTTTTTTAATCCAATAGAATTCTCCTAGTAACCAGGGAACCATTGTCAATTTGGGTTGATCGATGACTTTATATGTTCTCTCCCTAGTTCTTTCATCTGGGAGAAATAATTGGTTTGTAGCCTTGTTTACAGCAAATGGTTTCCCTCTTATCTTTCTTCCTGGGGAATTAATTGGTTTATGGCCTTGTTCACAGGAGATGGCTTCCTTCTTATCTCTGCCTTCCCAGGCATTCCTACAGTGGGCCTCACAGGGTTATTGCTCGGTCAGTGAACGTTCAACAGTTCACAGTTTGACTACCTGATTTCCCATAATGCCTGGGCAGCCATTTTATGTGTGTGTCCATTTAAGCTTATGTGAGTTCTAAATATCCAGCAGGTGCCTAATGCCTAAGTCTATATATATATTTCTACTCTCTACAACAGAGTGTTCTCGTATGGTTCAATTTTTATCTATCCAGTTGTAGCTAGAGAATCACCTGCAATGGCTTCTCTTCCCGCTCTCGCACTGTTAGAACCTGGATTCTCCCAAGGATCTTGGCCCCCTCCTATTTCTCATCTACATGGCGCTCCTCAGCAATATCATCCGGAAATATGTCCGTTTCCACTTGTACGCTGGTGACACCCAGCTGTACCTCATCCCCACCTCTCTCGACCCCTCCACTGTCTCTAAATTGTCACACTGCTTGTTCAATATCCAGCACATGGTTAAGCAGAAATTTCCACCAACAAAATATTGTGAAGACTGAAGCCATTGTCTGAGGTCTCTCCTGCAAACTTTGTTCCCTCGCCACCTATTCCATCCCTCTCCCTGGCAACCGTCTGAGGCTGCACCAGACTGGTCCCGACCACCTTGCTGTATTTGATCACGTACCTGCTCCTTGACCAAGACCGCCTACTTCCACCTCAGTGACATCTCCCGACTCCACCTCAACTCATCTGCTACTCATTTTCATCCATGTCTTTTTTACCTCTAGACCTGACTTGACTATTCCAATCCTCTCTTGGCTGGTCTCCCATCTCCCATCTGCTCATAAACTACATAAACTTGAGCTCATCCAGAACTCTGTTGCTCCTATCTTAACTCGCACCAAGTACCATTCCCCTATCTCCCCTGTGCTCACTGACCTACATTGGCTACCCGTTTAAGCAACGCCTCATTTTAAAAATTTCAAATTCCACCATGGCTTCGCCCCTCCCTATCTCTTGTTTCACCCCCTACAAGCCTCCGAGATATTGTCACTCCTCCAATTCTGGCCTCTTGGACATCTCCCCGATGTTAATCGCCCCACCATTAGGGGCTGTGCCTTCAACTGCTTCGGCCCCTAAGCTCTGGAATTTCCTCTCTAAAGCTCTCCGCCTCTCCACCAACGTTCCCACTTGGCTGCACAGTGATCTATAGGTCCCGTGTAGCCGGCTCCATGGCATTCTAATGTTTAAAAACAGCGCAGGCGCGGTAATTTGAAGGAGCCACACGCTCGGGGAAAAAAAAATATGGGGAACATTGTTCTCCGTCTCACACTCCTACTTTAAGACGCTCCTTAAAACCTCTCAGTCCAAGCTTATGGTCATCGCCTTGGGATGTTTTACTATATAATTGCAAGTTGTTATGATTTTGCAGGGGTAAATTGTTGCCACTCATTGTTCCTCTCCGCCATTCCTCTACCCACTCTCTGCCCCTCCCAGATTGGAAACCGGACTTGGCACCTTGTGATTTGTATGGCTTAGTTCCACACAGGGCAGTACTGAGCCATTGGAAGTGCCTCTCCAATCAGGTTTATGAAGGGAAAAATAATTCTGCAATTTGAATATGGTACATGAACGTCATGAAATATGAAACAAATAATTCACATTAATACTCCCAAGGTATAATCTTTTTAACCTGTTTGCATGTGGTGTGTCCACCCTGGCAGATTCCTCATTTTCCAGTGTACACTCGTTCTGGTGAGGTTACCATATCTATTGAACTGCGTAAATTGGACTTCACATTGAGTACAAAGCAGCTGGAGCTGATCACTAGGCTACACCAGTATATCTTCTCTCACATTCTTCGTCTGGAGAAACCTGCACTAGAATTCAAGCCTACAGAAGCTGATGCAGCCTACTGTGTTCTACCTCTCGATATAGGTAAGCAGTATCGCCACTGGTGTTTCACTGAAGCTCAATGGCGGACGGGTGTATGTATAAACTTTCACAGTTGCTGCGTGGGAGCATTTTTATCTAGAATTTCAGTGCAGCCTAATGCTGGGGTGGGAAGCTTTCATTCATTGTCTGAAACACTCTACTGTACAACTACAGATTTTGTCTTTCAAACTCTAGTTATGCTTGGAAAGAGTATTTGAGCTGTGTGACATTTGGGTGAAGTACCAGTGGGTATACTGATAGTGGTGAGAACGATGAGGTGCCGAATTAAATGTCACGCAAGAAGGATGTTTCACAATAGAGTTTGTGAGATTATAAGCGAAATTTGATGTTGGGCTAGCCCAGAGTGCCATTGACTGCTTCATTGGAGGCTGAAGGCTGCCAAAAACAATTGGTTGTCCGATTCGTTTTAAAATGGTGGTCTGCTTTGCTACCTTTATTTGGTTTAGCTTTTTCAAATTGTCCGCTTCATCTCCTGGGGTTGCTTACACTGGGATAGGGTTCCCTGTGCGCCGGGGTAGGTGTGCTCCGGAGTCGGGGTCCATCCACCTGCGCCGGGGTAGGTGTGCGCCGGAGTCAGGGTCCCCCCACATGCGCCGGGGTAGGTGTGCGCCGGAGTCAGGGTCCCCCCACATGCGCCGGGGTAGGGTTCCTCAGGTGCAAGCTGCTCTTCTAATAGTTTGCCCAAACGTACATTTTAAATGTGTGCACCGAGACAGCGAGGGCCAGGTGAGGTCACTATAACTGGACGGTGAACACCAAAAATCATTGTGCCACTTCTCTCGTTTCTGGATATTTAAAGGTAAATCCTATTTTTTTTTCAAAGTCCACTGCCTTGTGTGTGCATCATCGCATTAGTTAGATGAACGGTCTTAGCTATTGCTGAATAAAGAACTAGCTGGTGAAATGCTTCCTTTTGCAGTTGGTTCCAGCCACTTGGATATCGACTTCACCTTTATGGAAGATATAGAAAGGTCGGAAGCGCGCACAGGCATTCCCAATACACAGTACACAAAAGAGAAGCCCTTCACGTTTAATCTGGAAGACTACCAGGATGCAGTTATCATTCCAAGGTAGGAAAACTGTTCTTTCTTTGGCCTTAATCGGTAACTATTTCCAAGGAATTATTTGTTTGTAAGCTGGTAACCCCAGACGCTTGTCTTCCACTCTGGATCTCAGAGTACCTCATTTTGCCTTTATACCACTGTTGGCAAAAAAAAATCCCTGCCTCCCCAAATTAGGAGCACGGTGCATTTATAAAAATATACATGGATATGATTTCAAGGCAGTAAACTCATCTTAAGTTTCATAGTCTTGTTTTAACATCTTCTAGACCTCCTTGAGATTACTGCAATGAAATCCCTCTCCGCAATCAGCTATTCACCATGATCTCTAAGTAACTGAAGCATTCCTGTTAGAATCACAGAAATTTACAGTGCGGAAGGAGGCCATTTCAGCCCATTGTGTTTGCGCCGGCCGGCAAAGAGCTATCCAGCCTAATCCCACCTTCCAGCTCTTGGTCCGTAGCCCTGTAGGTTACGGCACTTCAATTGCACATCAAATGTGGTGAGGGTTTCTGCCTCCACCACCCTTTCAGGCAGTGAGTTCCAGACCCCTACCACCCTCTGGGTGAAGAAATTTCTCCTCAAAACCCCTCTTAAACCTCCTAGCAATTACGTTAAATCTATGTCCCCTGGTTGTTGGACCCCTCTGCTAAGGGAAATAGGTCCTTCCTGTCCACTCTTATCTAGGCCCCTCATAATTTTATACACATCAATAAAGTCTCCCCTCAGCCTCCTCTGTTCCAAAGAAAACAAACCCAGCTTATCCAATCTTTCCTCATAGCTAAAATTCTCCAGTCCAGGCAACATCCTCGTAAATCTCCTCTAGTACCCTTATGGTTTCTAATAGGCCCTACTCTTTCTTTAGTTATCGTCTTGCTCTTAATGTATTTATAAAACATCTTTGGGTTTTCCTTGATTTTACTTGCCAAAATGTTTTCGTGTTCTCTCTTTGCTTTCCTAATTTCCTTTTTAATTCCACCCCTGCAGCTTCATTCCCTAAAACTAAGTCCAGAACCGCCCCTCCCGTGTTGGGCTTGCTACATACTGGCAAAAAAGGTTCTCTTGAATGCATTTTAGGAATTCTGCACCTTGTACATTTCACACTAGTTCTATCCCATTTAATATTAAGGTAGTTGAACTCCCCTACTATTACTGTCTTAGAGTTTTTGCACTTAGAAATTTGCCGACATATTTACTCTTCTATCTCCATTGGAGGTTGAAAGTCACTGTGGGGACTTAAATACATCTTCTGGCTGCAGTACCAGAGTAGCTTAGGCACGGGCCTGTGATGGCCCACTGTCTTCCCTGTGCCTAGGATGCGGGGTGGCAGGGATCCAGTATCCAGAGGTTCAACCTTCCCCGCGCTGGTCAGTCAGCAGTCGATAATTTTCCAGTTTGGATGAAGAGCTAACGTATCAAGGAACCAGTCGGTCATCAATATGTGTATCTCCTCGCCACCAAACTGCAGTGCCTCAGTTTGTTAGCCTCACTGACTGCCTCCCCTTCAATACCGTGAAGGTCTGTTGTATACTTTTGAATTTGTTTCCTTTAGTCCTTTCTTGCGCTTCCCCGATTTTAATCGTCCACCATCGCCGGCCATGCCTTCAACTACCTGGTCCATATGCTCTGGAATTCCCTCCCTAAACTGCCCTGCTTCTACACCTCTGTCTGTCTCTCTTCCTTTAAGACCCACCTCTTTGACCAAGCTCCTTGTGTGGCTCGGTGTCAAATTTTGTTTGATAATGGTCCTGTGAGGGACGCTTCCTTTTGTTTTGGAGAATGAAAAGTTAACTTTAAAGTGTTTTTTTTTTAAAGCTGTATTGTTGGGTCTGTTTCGGACCTGCCTGCTCAGAAGACATGGCGGTGCAGTTTAAATAGTGGTTGTTTTCGCATAGGTATCGCAACTTTGACCAGCCTCATCGCTTCTACGTGGCCGATGTGTACACCGATCTCACGCCTCTCAGTAAATTCCCTTCCCCCGAGTACGAAACCTTTGCGGAGTATTACAAAACCAAGTACAATCTTGATCTGACCAACTTGAACCAGCCTTTGCTGGATGTGGACCACACATCTTCCAGGTAAGAATTTCAAACTCTGCTTTTTTCGAAAGAAGTGTGCAGAAACAGCTGCGTAAATGTGGTGCTGTGTGAAGTGTTTAGAGAGCCCTCTGGAGCCACCCAGTGGCCGCAAAATTGTCTGCTCGTTTAGATATTTTTTATTCAACTCTTCTCCTCACGTCCTGAAGCTTCAGACTCGTGCTAGGGGTCAGGTCCATGGGAACTGACTATACCTCGCCCCCAGCGATCACGCCTCGTGTTTGAGCCTAAACCACCTCCAGGGTCCACATATACGCTTAACAAAATGGAGCTTTGGACTGAGATCATTAGTCCGATTTATAGCTGAACCTTCTCCGTTCTTCCTGGCCCAGTGGTGCGAAGGCCACTGTCAGGAACCACCAGCCCCCTCTCTCCTTCCCCGCCCCGCAACATGATGCTTCCCCAGCTAAATTAGAATCATAGAATAGTGCAGCACAGAAAGAGGCCATTCGGCCCATCGAGTCTGCAGATTACATTTCTAAATTCAACCTGCTAAAATAAAAATACAAGACTTCTGATTCGTTACTTTATAACGGGACTATCTCTCTCCCTGTTCTCAGACTGAACCTTTTAACGCCTCGACACTTGAATCAAAAAGGAAAAGCACTTCCTTTAAGTAGTGCAGAGAAGCGCAAAGCCAAATGGGAGAGTCTGCAAAACAAACAGGTATGTAGGAGATTGAAACTGTTGGTTAACGACCCGGCCGTGAGTCGCGAGAGGGGGGAATCTGTCAGCTGATTGGGTGAGGATGCTGTAAATCTACATTCGTGGGGCAGCTTAATGGGCTTTCTCCCTGGGCACTCAAGCTAACATTCAGACTTGACCTGAATGGATGGTTTTACTGGTGTTGACCAGGTAATTGAGTAGCGAGGGGAGGGACATGTTGGTGGCCCATGGAAATGCCCAGATCCCCATATATGAATGCACACACCTACGCGGGCTCAAATGTGTATGGAGAAGTGTGGCCAACCCCACCCAGACATCACCAAAACGTCAACTGGTTGGTCAACTGATACCCGTACTGATGGCATTGTGCGAATTTGTGAACTGGATGCTCCTGTCATCTAAACCGATGGATATGGTGCATAATAGATCATTGATTGGGAGAGGGCTGGAACAATTTACTTGTGAATTAGGTGATGCCTGTATTCAATGGGAAGCCATTCAAGCAAAATCTTAAAACCAACAGGATTGTTCATTCCAGCCTAATATATTATGGAATGCTTTACCACAATGAGTAACTGTGGCATACACCATTGCAAAGGATGAAACAGAACAGGGTAATGATAACGTGTAATGCTTTTGGATTGCATTAGCAAAAAGCTGGCACAGATATGATGGGCCAAGTGGCCCCTTTCAGTCATGTGGATTTCTATTAATTCTTTGAATATGATGTTTTAAAAAAAAAAATGTTTGGTTGAATCTTCCAACAATATTGTGAGCAGCGTTCCCATTAAGGTGCACATCGATTGGGAGGTCCCGCGCAGGTCACTCACCAGCTGGAAAAAATATCCTGCAGGCACGGCTGTGTAGCAAATTTAAAGGGACTACACACAAAAACTTTGGAGGGGTCATTGATTGTGAGATAGTGTTTAATCTGCAACAAGGTTTTGTACAATGCAATTCCTGTCCTTCAAATTTAGGAATTTGCACTTGAGTTATCTGAATGGCAGCGGATTAGGAAAAGGGGAGGCGCAACGAGACCTGGGTGTCATGGTATATCAGTCATTGAAAGTTGGCATGCAGGTACAGCAGGCTGTGAAGAAGGCAAATGGCATGTTGGCCTTCATAGCTAGGGGATTTGAGTATAGGAGCAGGGAGGTCTTACTGCAGTTGTACAGGGCCTTGGTGAATTGGAATATTGTGTTCAGTTTTGGTCTAATCTGAGGAAGGACGTTCTTGCTATTGAGGGAGTGCAGCGAAGGTTCACCAGACTAATTCCCGGGATGGCAGGACTGACATATGAGGAGAGACTGGATCGACTGGGTCTGTATTCACTGGAGTTTAGAAGAATGAGCGGGGATCTCATAGAAACATATAAAGTTCTGACTGGACTGGACAGTTTAGATGCAGGAAGAATGTTCCCGATTTTGGGGAAGTCCAGAACCAGAGGTCACAGTCTTAGGATAAGGGGTAGGCCATTTAGGACTGAGATGAGGAGAAACTTCTTCACTCAGAGAGTTGTTAACCTGTGGAATTCCCTGCCGCAGAGAGTTGTTGATGCCAGTTCATTAGATATATTCAAGAGGGAGTTAGATATGGCCCTTATGGCTAAAGGGATCAAGGGTTATGGAGAGAAAGCAGGAAAGGGGTACTGAGGTGAATGATCAGCCATGATCTTATTGAATGGTGGTACAGGCTCGAAGGGCTGAATGGCCTACTCCTGCACCTATTTTCTATGTTTCTATGAGTCCTGCTTTTATATTTAAGATCTAACACAGTTAAAGGACTGATTGCTGAAAGTCGAGTGCAATATTGATACTGACTGCACTGTAGGTAAACAAGAGCAGATGCCAAGTTGACTCAGCAGTAGCATCTCTAGATATTTCCATCTCCGGTGAGTTTGATTGGAATATGACCACAGCCGTGTTAGTCCTCAGAATCTGGGCTTTTGATTTGACTCATAGCGGCTCTGAAAAGTGGCTTTCAGTCAGTGGCCATCCTTACTCAAAGAGTTGTTTCTTGCTCCAAAATGGTCTTTGAAAGCTGGGAGGTGGAAGAATGTGTACAAGTTAAACGGAAGAAAGATACGCCGCAGGCTTCAATGAGACGGATGACCAGTTAATCTGTTTTTGGAATGGTGGTTGAGGGTGGAATGTAGGCCAGGACACCGGGAAAACTCACTGTTCTTCAAATAGTGCTCTTAAAGGGATATTTAACATCTACCGCCAGCAATGTAACACTACCAAGGTATTACAGTGGAGTCTGATTAGATTATGTGCTCAGGTCCTGGCACAGGGCTTGAACTGAGGCAAGAGTGCTGTCAACTGAGCCAAACTGGCACACAAGCTGAGCTTAAAAACTATATTTTAGTAAATAGCAAAAAAGCAGTTTGAATAGTGAGCAAATTGAAGGCAAAAAAAAATCAGTAGGGAGAAGGAAATGCAGTTGAACACGGGTGAAATTGTGTTTAATGGTGTTAAACCTATTCCCGATGTTTGATAGACTTGGCGCTTATTTCAGCATCATGGTACATGACTGAAAATGAATAAAGTTAATTGGCCCAAGGAGATCAGAGTTACCCTAGAATCGTAGTATTTTACAGCACGGGAAAGAGGCCGTTCAGCCCGTCGCACCCCTGCCAGCTCTTAAAAGTGTTATCCATTTCATCCCTTTCCCTGTGCCTGTTTAGTTTTTTTTTGTTTTTCACATACATTCTGGTAGGGCTTTCCACATCCAAATAACCTGCATTTAAAATACAGTTCTCTGATTACCGACTCACCAACAAGCGGAAATCGATTTTTTTTTCTCCCCCTCCCCATCTAATTTACTTGATGATCACCTCTCACAATTTTGATGATCGCTTAACTTTAACTGTTCTAATAAAGAGAGTTCTAGTCTCATAAATAAAGCCTCTCACCCCTACTGAAGCTGCTGGCTGTCTTTAGGGTCCACAGAGCAACATAGTTAAAAGTGGGGTGGGGTTGACTTATGAAAATAGGTTGGGACTCTCCTCATTGGAGTTCAGAAGAATGAGAGGTGATCTTAATCGAAACATATAAGATAATGAGGGGGCTCGACAAGGTGGATTGTAGAGAGGATATTTCCACTGATGGGGGAAACTAGAACTAGGGGGCATAGTCTCCGAATAAGGAGTCGCCCATTTAAAACTGAGTTGGGGAGGAATTTCTTCTCTCGGAGGGTTGTAAATCTGTGGAATTCTCTGCCCTAGAGAGCTGTGGAGACTGGGTCATTGTATATATTTAAGGCGGAGAGAGACCGGTTTTTAAGCGATAAGGGAATAAAGGATTATCGGGAGCGGGCAGGGAAGTGGAGCTGAATCCATGATCAGATCAGTCATGATCTTATTAAATGACGTAGCAGGCTCGAGGGGTCAAATGGCCTACTCCTGCTCCTATTTCTTATGTTCTTATGAATACGTAAAAATAGTTGTGGCGGAAAATAAATCTTGGGCCAGAAATTGCGGTCGGAGGCTTCTCGCGGGTGGATGCCTCCGACCTCAAAAAAAAATTGCCAAAATACCTGGTGATCCTGGAGGAACGAACACTTGCATTCCCAGGCCTAGATGTGCAGCCCAGTGCAGAGGCCCACGCATCCCAGGAGCATACGGGCCACCAATGAACATGGAGTATTCTCATTGATAGTAATGGTGAGTTCCGTTTGTATGGAGCTCCCATTACTATGAATGGAAATCCCACCAAAACAAATAAAACACAATACATAAATAAAAAATAACACCTCGCTTATTTTAAAATGAATAGAAATTGAATTAAATGTTTTAGAAATGTTTTTTTTTTAATATGCTTTAATAGTGTTAAAAAATAAACTTGCCTTAATGGACAGGTATTTATTTGAAAAATTAGACATAAAATAAATTTTTTTCTATCTTTTAAAACTCTTATGCTGGTAAAAGCAGGCTGTACACCCGCTTTTACCAGGCGTAAGAGTTTTAAGGACATTCGCTGGGCAGGCATTGGGCAAATCTCTGCCCGTGAAGGCCCTTCTCCCGGGAATGCGTGCGATCTGTCAAAAGCAATTTTGTCATCGCAAGTGCCGGGTTTAGGCACAAGCGCGTCGTGCGTCTTAACCTATATTTTGGGTGCGTACGCACCCGGAGAGGCCGCAGTTTACGGCCCCTTACACATTCGAGATCAAATTATCCATGGTGATGAACAGAGTTGAAGGAGGAGGAAGCATTGATCTTTCAGTTCTGGTGCACATTGGTACCAACGACATAGATAAAAAAAGGGATGAGGTCCTACGAAAAGAATTTAAGGAGCTAGGAGCTAAATTAAAAAGTAGGACCTCAAAAGTAGTAATCTCGGGACTGCTACCAGTGCCACGTGCTAGTCAGAGTAGGAATCGCAGGATAGCGCAGATGAATACGTGGCTTGAGCAATGGTGCAGCAGGGAGGGATTCAAATTCCTGGGGCATTGGAACCGGTTCTGGGGGAGGTGGGACCAGTACAAACCGGACAGTCTGCACCTGGGCAGGACCGGAACCAATGTCCTAGGGGGAGTGTTTGCTAGTGCTGTTGGGGAGGAGTTAAACTAATATTGCAGGGGGATGGGAACCAATGCAGGGAGACAGAGGGAGACAAAAAGGAGGCAAAAGCAAAAGACAGAAAGGAGATGAGGAAAAGTGGAGGGCAGAGAAACCCAAGGCAAAGAACAAAAAGGGCCACTGTACAGCAAAATTCTAAAAGGACAAAGGGTGTTAAAAAAAACCAAGCCTGAAGGCTTTGTGTCTTAATGCAAGGAGTATCCGCAATAAGGTGGATGAATTAACTGTGCAAATAGATGTTAACAAATATGATGTGATTGGGATTACGGAGACATGGCTCCAGGATGATCAGGGCTGGGAACTCAACATTCAGGAAGGATAGAATAAAAGGAAAAGGAGGTGGGGTAGCATTGCTGGTTAAAGAGGAGATTAATGCAATAGTTAGGAAAGACATTAGCTTGGATGATGTGGAATCTATATGGGTAGAGCTGCAGAACACCAAAGGGCAAAAAACGTTAGTGGGAGTTGTATACAGACCTCCTAACAGTAGTAGTGATGTTGGGGAGGGCATCAAACAGGAAATTAGGAGTGCATGCAATAAAGGTGCAGCAGTTATAATGGGTGACTTTAATATGCACATAGATTGGGCTAGCCAAACTGGAAGCAATACGGTGGAGGAGGATTTCCTGGAGTGCATAAGGGATGGTTTTCTAGACCAATATGTCGAGGAACCAACTAGGGGGGAGGCCATCTTAGACTGGGTGTTGTGTAATGAGAGAGGATTAATTAGCAATCTCATTGTGCGAGGCCCCTTGGGGAAGAGTGACCATAATATGGTGGAATTCTGCATTAGGATGGAGAATGAAACAGTTAATTCAGAGACCATGGTCCAGAACTTAAAGAAGGGTAACTTTGAAGGTATGAGGCGTGAATTGGTTAAGATAGATTGGCGAATGATACTTAAGAGGTTGACTGTGGATGGGCAATGGCAGACATTTAGAGACCGCATGGATGAATTACAACAATTGTACATCCCTGTCTGGCGTAAAAATAAAAAAGGGAAGGTGGCTCAACCGTGGCTATCTAGGGAAATCAGGGATAGTATTAAAGCCAAGGAAGTGGCATACAAATTGGCCAGAAATAGCAGCGAACCTGGGGACTGGGAGAAATTTAGAACTCAGCAGAGGAGGACAAAGGGTTTGATTAGGGCAGGGAAAATCGAGTACGAGAAGAAGCTTGCAGGGAACATTAAGGCGGATTGCAAAAGTTTCTATAGGTATGTAAAGAGAAAAAGGTTAGTAAAGACAAACGTAGGTCCCCTGCAGTCAGAATCAGGGGAAGTCATAACGGGGAACAAAGAAATGGCAGACCAATTGAACAAGTACTTTGGTTCAGTATTCACTAAGGAGGACACAAACAACCTTCCGGATATAAAAGGGGTCAGAGGGTCTAGTAAGGAGGAGGAACTGAGGGAAATCTTTATTAGTCGGGAAATTGTGTTGGGGAAATTGATGGGATTGAAGGCCGATAAATCCCCAGGGCCTGATGGACTGCATCCCAGAGTACTTAAGGAGGTGGCCTTGGAAATAGCGGATGCATTGACAGTCATTTTCCAACATTCCATTGACTCTGGATCAGTTCCTATCGAGTGGAGGGTAGCCAATGTAACCCCACTTTTTAAAAAAGGAGGGAGAGAGAAAGCAGGGAATTATAGACCGGTCAGCCTGACCTCAGTAGTGGGTAAAATTGATGGAATCAATTATTAAGGATGTCATAGCAGCGCATTTGGAAAATGGTGACATGATAGGTCCAAGTCAGCATGGATTTGTGAAAGGGAAATCATGCTTGACAAATCTTCTGGAATTTTTTGAGGGTGTTTCCAGTAAAGTGGACAAAGGAGAACCAGTTGATGTGGTATATTTGGACTTTCAGAAGGCTTTCAACAAGGTCCCACACAGGAGATTAATGTGCAAAGTTAAAGCACATGGGATTGGGGGTAGTGTGCCGTCGTGGATTGAGAACTGGTTGTCAGACAGGAAGCAAAGAGTAGGAGTAAATGGGTACTTTTCAGAATGGCAGGCAGCGACTAGTGGGGTACCGCAAGGTTCTGTGCTGGGGCCCCAGCTGTTTACATTGTACATTAATGATTTAGACGAGGGGATTAAATGTAGTATCTCCAAATTTGCGGATGACACTAAGTTGGGTGGCAGTGTGAGCTGCGAGGAGGATGCTATAAGGCTGCAGAGTGACTTGGATAGGTTAGGTGAGTGGGCAAATGCGTGGCAGATGAAGTATAATGTGGATAAATGTGAGGTTATCCACTTTGGTGGTAAAAACAGAGACAGACTATTATCTGAATGGTGACAGATTAGGAAAAGGGAAGGTGCAACGAGACCTGTGTCATGGTACATCAGTCATTGAAGGTTGGCATGCAGGTACAGCAGGCGGTTAAGAAAGCAAATGGCATGTTGGCCTTCATAGCGAGGGGATTTGAGTACAGGGGCAGGGAGGTGTTGCTACAGTTGTACAGGGCCTTGGTGAGGCCACACCTGGAGTATTGTGTACAGTTTTGGTCTCCTAACTTGAGGAAGGACATTCTTGCTATTGAGGGAGTGCAGCGAAGATTCACCAGACTGATTCCTGGGATGGTGGGACTGACCTATCAAGAAAGACTGGATCAACTGGGCTTGTATTCACTGGAGTTCAGAAGAGTGAGAGGGGACCTCATAGAAACGTTTAAAATTCTGACGGGTTTGGACAGGTTGGATGCAGGAAGAATGTTCCCAATGTTGGGGAAGTCCAGAACCAGGGGTCACAGTCTAAGGATAAGGGGTAAGCCATTTAGGACCGAGATGAGGAGAAACTTCTTCACCCAGAGAGTGGTGAACCTATGGAATTCTCTACCACAGAAAGTAGTTGAGGCCAATTCACTAAATATATTCAAAAGGGAGTTAGATGAAGTCCTTACTACTTGGGGGATCAAGGGGTATGGCGAGAAAGCAGGAAGGGGGTACTGAAGTTTCATGTTCAGCCATGAACTCATTGAATGGCGGTGCAGGCTAGAAGGGCTGAATGGCCTACTCCTGCACCTATTTTCTATGTTTCTATGAAGCTAGCTGTAAATGTATTAGTGAATCAAGTTTCGGGCAGGCTGAGTCCAGTTTATAGCTTGTGCGAGTCCACAGCTCCTAACTGGCTGTTTTTCTGTATAAGAACATAACAACATAAGAAATAGGAACAGGAGTAGGTCATATGGCCCCTCAAGCCTGCTCTGCCATTCAATAAGATCATGGCTGATCTGATCATGGACTCCGCTCCACTTCCCTGCCCGCTCCCCATAACCCCTTATCCCCTTATTGTTTAAGAAGCTGTCTATTTCTGTCTTAGATTTATTCAATGTCCCAGCTTCCACAGCTCTCTGAGGCAGCGAATTCCACAGATTTACAACCCTCTGAGAGAAGACATTTCTCCTCATCTGTTTTAAATGGGCGGCCCGTTTTTCTAAGATCATGCCCTCTAGTTCTAGTCTCCCCCATCAGTGGAAACATCCTCTCTGCATCCACCTTGTCAATCCCCCTCATCATCTTACATGTTTCGATAAGATCACCTCTCATTCTTCTGAATTCCAATGGGTAGAGGCCCAACCTACTCAACCTTTCCTCATAAATCAACCCCCCTCATCCCCGGAATCAACCTAGTGAACCTTCTCTGAACTACCTTCAAAACAAGTATATTATTTCATAAATACGGAAACCAAAACTGCCCGCAGTATTCCAGGTGTGGCCTCACCAATACCCTGTATAACTGTAGCAAGACTTCCCTGCTTTTATACTCCATCCCCTTTGCAATAAAGGCCAAGATACCATTGGCGTTCCTGATTACTTGCTGTACCTGCATACTATCCTTTTGTGTTTCATGCACAAGTACCCCTAGGTCCCGCTGTACTGTGGCACTCTGCAATCTTTCTCCATTTAAATAATAACTTGCTGTTTGATTTTTTCTGCCAAAGTGCATGACCTCACACTTTCCAACATTATACTCCCTCTGCCAAATTTTTGCCATTCACTTAGCCTGTCTATGTCCTTTTGCAGATTTTTTGTGTCCTCCTTACACATTGCTTTTCCTCCCATCTTTGTATTGTCAGCAAACTTGGCTACGTTACACGCAGTCCCTTCTTCCAAATCGTTAATATAGATTCTAAATAGTTGAGGTTCCAGCACTGATCTGACCTGTAACACAGTTAATCTTGAAGATTTTTGCTGTTGGCCGTGAATGCAACAACAAAAAAATAAGGTAACGGTTCTTTTCTCAGCACAGCCATCAGTCACCCTGAGCAAATAATTCAGCACCAAAAAGATGAGGGGAATGCCAGAAAAACATTTTCAAAAGGATATTACAAAATCTTAACCTGAGATTCTTGATCATTGCTGCCAAGGAGTATGACTTGTATTTCCCCCCGCTCTATGCTGGAGCAGACGTCTTGGTAATGTGGTAACACATTTTCAGGAGTACAGCACTACTTTGTGCTTCTTCCTTCCATCTCCAGCACATTAAGAACATAAGAAATAGGAGCAGGAGTAGGCCATTTGGCCCTCGAGCCTGCTCCACCATTCAATAAGATCATGGCTGATCTGATCATGGGCTCAGCTCCACTTCCCCGTCCGCTCCCCATAACCCTTTATTCCCTTATCGCTCAAAAACATTGACAAGCAAAATATTGTGGGTTCTGGAAGCAGAAAATGCTGGGGGAAAATACTCAGCAGATCAGGCTGCATCTGCGGAGAGAGAAACAGAGTTAACTTTTCAGATCAATGACCTCTTCTGTGTTCTGATGAAAGCATTTAGAAGGACTGAGATTTTTTCCTCCTTTGTGATAAATTTGCTGCCATCGTTCTGTTGGAGATTAAATTTGAAGTTTAGTTAACTCATCCCTTTATTTCTCTCTCAAAAGATTCTTGTCCCAGAACTCTGTGCTATTCATCCAATCCCAGCTTCCTTGTGGAGGAAGGCAGTCTGCCTTCCCAGTATTCTGTATCGACTGCACTGTCTGTTAACAGCGGAGGAGCTGAGAGCCCAAACAGCGAAGGAGGCGGGTGTGGGAATCGAAGCTCTCCCTTCAAACTTCAGGTCTGTACACTTACTTGTTTATTACAAGAAAGACTTGCATTTCTATAGTGCCTTTCACAACCTCAGGTCGTCCCAAAGCAATTTACAGCCAATGAAGTACTTTTGAAGTGTAGTCACTGTTGTAATGTAGGAAACTCAGCAGCCAATTTCTGCACAGCAAGCTCCCACAAACAGCAGTGTGATAAAGACCAGATAATCTGTTTTAGTGATGTTGATTGATGGATAACTATTGTCCAGGACTCCTCGGCTCTTCGAAACGATGCCATGGGATCTTTTATGTCCACCTGAGAGAGTAGACGGGGTCTCGTTTTAATATCTCATCCAAAAGGCGGCACCACTGACAGTGCAGCACTCTCAGCACTGCATTGGAGTGTCGGCCTGGATTTTTGTGCTCCAGTCTCTGGAGTGGGACTTGATCCATAGCCTTCTGACTCTGAAGCGAGAGTGCTAACCCTGAGCCACAGTTGCCACTCTTACATTGTTGGTTAAGATCCTTTTGAGTCTGGCTCTGACCATCATTCTGATAAATGTAAGAACGTAGCCTGTGGGATGAAAGAAGGCCACTTGGCCCATTGAATTTAACTCCCTCCAGCAGCTGAATGGCATCGGATTTTGAATCATTTTCCTTTTCCAACCCAGTCTGGGCTTTGAAATTCACTTTGTGCATCTACTGGGGGGGTGCGGGGGCGGGGGCGGGGGGGGGGTGGACAGACTCGGCAATCTCAAAAACAAAGCAACCTGTTAATAATATCTCTCTCTGTCCTCAAACATTCAGCGTTTCTCCTCTTTGCTTCCTTGCTGTGTCTGGTGCTTTGTGTGGCTGTCTCCTTCCTCTCGCTCAAGCTCCTTGTCTATCTTGTGCTGCTTTTGCCTCCAATTAAATCATCTTGCATATGTTTTTTAAGTCCAACCTCGACAGTATCTTCTATTTTCATCACTTGAATATTTAGTAACTGCCAATATGGTTGGGTGGGGTACTGAGTGGTGTCTATCGGTGCTTTTGGATACTAAAACGGCTGCTGGTGATTTCAGGGTACAGACTGGGGGGAAATCTGAGTCCAGTCATCTGAGGGAAGCTGAGTTAATCATCCTTAAAGACAGCTGACCCATGAGCATACCCACTGATTTACAGCAACTGAATAAATCTTAATTCTCTATTACCTGAGATACCATAATTTTTACCAATGTTACGGAGATGGCATCCTGCCAGTCTCCCGTTCGGCTTCGTTTAAACATTTATAGGGGTGTGTCTCTCTCTCTCTCTCTCTCTCTCTCTCTCTCTAAAACACCAAGCCAGGTCACATTGTAACAATCCTAGTCTTGCCATCATGGGAAGCAATCGGGTACTGGCTTACCTCCTCTTCCCTGGAAGGAAGAAAAATCTGATAGATCGACACTCTTAAACTGCTCTGTGTTGGAGCCTGAGGTGGTGTGGGGAAAGGACAGGAAATGTTTAATTGTGGGTGGCTTTGTATCCTCATTCACGCCTCGATCAGTGAGTCCAATATAAATCTCTTGTATTCAGCCAGAATAACCGCAACCTGCAGTTAAGATTTTAATCTTTTTAAAATGCGAGTATGTTGTTTTCACTCGCCTTTCACCCCTCCACAATATTCCCTTTGTGAGGAACTCGTGTTCCTGGCCTTTCTATCAGGAGGAGGCGTAGACCAAAGGCCTCTTAGAGGAGAGAGAAAGAGAGAATTGGAGGAGAAACGGCATAGCTCAGTGGTTGGTTAAAAACTGAGAATGGTCTGCCCTCTTGGCCAGGCAATTGAAGATGGATGACACAATTGGGAACTGAAGGAAGGATGAGTATTTAAAAGAGCAAACTCTATTTCAGAGTAAATGGAAAAATATAACGCAACATGTTTAAATTCCTTTCGGCTGCAAATCCGCCCATTTAGTTGCTAAGCAATCTGTAATGTTGGACATGCTCAAATATATATTCAGGATCTGCAGGGAGCTTCATTTAGAAGCTCCTGAAATAACAAAGCTGTTCTTTTTAAAACCCATGAATCTAACTTACAGCATTTGGAGGTATCGGATCACATCATAGTAAGTGTGTTTGGACCAAGCATCACTACAGTTGACATAGGAGGTGAAGTTCGATTCAGGAATGCTGGTAACAGTCCAGGGTAAACACCGGCAGTGCAACAGTTTTTACAGTAATTATTGTATTATACAAAATAGCGACTCCCTTGGGAAGGAATTTACAGGGCTCTAATCTAATAGAAGGGGTTCAGACGTCCTAAAACCATGAAGGCAAATATTAAGTGGTTTATAACGTCATCTGAACCCTGAGATTTGATTACCACCTTGAACTTCGTCCTTGGTGTCTGATTATGTAATGTGTAAGGTATGTTTTTTAAGTTAGAAATGCTAACTTCTTGCTGTTGGGCGAGTTTGTCCTTTTGTGCTGTAACATTTGAGAGGGTTTTCATCTTTGTGACCTTGTGTGCAGTTTTTTTTGAGAATAACTCTCAACAAGCTTCGGGGAGGGTCTATACATAGCATATGTACAGCTTCGCTTGAGGCTGTAACATTGTCATCTAGACATCACAACCCAAAGATTGTATTACAACTAAATCCCGACTACTTATATAAATGTTTGCTCACTTAAGTGATTGGTTGGGCTGAAGCACCCCTGAAGGCTTCAGCAATCGCCGTGACAGTCGGCTGAAAGCCGTGGGTTCATTGAACTCATTGGGAAGAGTGCAGAGATTATGAAGGGTTCTCCAACCAGTAATGGGAGGAGGAAATGAAAGGACGCTGAGCAGTGTGCTGCATAATCAATGCTGTCGAAACTACAGTCCAAGGGCCTGGCAATCTAGCCCTTGGAGCTGGGGCAAGTCAGTTCCTGCCCCAAAGCCGAGGCAACTTGTTCTGTTTGTGCTTGCATTTCTTGTTCACTGGGTTGTCCTGTTTTAGTCTTGAGGTTAGAAGTTTTGCAAAGGGCTGCTCTTGTGGCTGTTGCTTCATTGATGGATAAATCCTACATCATAGACATAGAAAATAGGTGCAGGAGCAGGCCATTCAGCCCTTCTAGCCTGCACCGCCATTCAATGAGTTCATGGCTGAACATGAAACTTCAGTACCCCCTTCCTGCTTTCTCGCCATAACCCTTGATCCCCCGAGTAGTAAGGACTTCATCTAACTCCCTTTTGAATATATTTAGTGAATTGGCCTCAACTACTTTCTGTGGTAGAGAATTCCACAGGTTCACCACTCTCTGGGTGAAGAAGTTTCTCCTCATCTCGGTCCTAAATGGCTTACCCCTTATCCTCAGACTGTGACCCCTGGTTCTGGACTTCCCCAACATTGGGAACATTCTTTCTGCATCTAACCTGTCTAAACCCGTCAGAATTTTAAACGTTTCTATGAGGTCCCCTCTCATTCTTCTGAACTCCAGTGAATACAATCCCAATTGATGCAATCTTTCTTGATAGGTCAGTCCCGCCATCCCGGGAATCAGTCTGGTGAACCTTCGCTGCACTCCCTCAATAGCAAGAATGTCCTTCCTCAAGTTAGGAGACCAAAACTGTACACAATACTCCAGGTGTGGCCTCACCAAGGCCCTGTACAACTGTAGCAACACCTCCCTGCCCCTGTATTCAAATCCCCTCGCTATGAAGGCCAACATGCCATTTGCTTTCTTAACCGCCTGCTGTACCTGCATGCCAACCTTCAATGACTGATGTACCATGACACCCAGGTCTCGTTGCACCTTCCCTTTTCCTAATCTGTCACCATTCAGATAATAGTCTGTCTCTCTGTTTTTACCACCAAAGTGGATAACCTCACATTTATCCACATTATACTTCATCTGCCATGCATTTGCCCACTCACCTAACCTATCCAAGTCACTCTGCAGCCTAATAGCATCCTCCTCGCAGCTCACACTGCCACCCAACTTAGTATCATCCGCAAATTTGGAGATACTGCATTTAACCCCCTCGTCTAAATCATTAATGTACAATGTAAACAGCTGGGGCCCCAGCACAGAACCTTGCGGCACTCCACTAGTCACTGCCTGCCATTCTGAAAAGTACCCGTTTACTCCTACTCTTTGCTTCCTGTCTGACAACCAGTTCTCAATCCACGTCAGCACACTACCCCCAATCCCATGTGCTTTAACTTTGCACATTAATCTCTTGTGTGGGACCTTGTCGAAAGCCTTCTGAAAGTCCAAATATACCACATCAACTGGTTCTCCCTTGTCCACTTTACTGGAAACATCCTCAAAAAATTCCAGAAGATTTGTCAAGCATGATTTCCCTTTCACAAATCCATGCTGACTTGGACCTATCATGTCACCATTTTCCAGATGCACTGCTATGACATCCTTAATAATTGATTCCATCACTTTACCCACTACTGAGGTCAGGCTGACCGGTCTATAATTCCCTGTTTTCTCTCTCCCTCCTTTTTTAAAAAGTGGGGTTACATTGGCTACCCTCCACTCCATAGGAACTGATCCAGAGTCAATGGAATGTTGGAAAATGACTGTCAATGCATCCGCTATTTCCAAGGCCACCTCCTTAAGTACTCTAGGATGCAGTCCATCAGGCCCTGGGGATTTATCGGCCTTCAATCCCATCAATTTCCCCAACACAATTTCCCGACTAATAAAGATTTCCCTCAGTTCCTCTTCCTTACTAGACCCTCTGACCCCTTTTATATCCGGAAGGTTGTTTGTATCCTCCTTAGTGAATACCGAACCAAAGTACTTGTTCAATTGATCCGCCATTTCTTTGCTCCCCGTTATGACTTCCCCTGATTCTGACTGCAGGGGACCTACGTTTGTCTTCACCAACCTTTTTCTCTTTACATACCTATAGAAACTTTTGCAATCCGCCTTAATGTTCCCTGCAAGCTTCTTCTCGTACTCCATTTTCCCTGTCCTAATCAAACCCTTTGTCCTCCTCTGCTGAGTTCTAAATTTCTCCCAGTCCCCAGGTTCGCTGCTATTTCTGGCCAATTTGTATGCCACTTCCTTGGCTTTAATACTATCCCTGATTTCCCTAGATAGCCACGGTTGAGCCACCTTCCCCTTTTTATTTTTACGCCAGACAGGAATGTACAATTGTTGTACTTCATCCATGCGGTCTCTAAATGTCTGCCATTGCCCATCCACAGTCAACCCCCTAAGTATCATTCGCCAATCTATCCTAGCCAATTCACGCCTCATACCTTCAAAGTTACCCTTCTTTAAGTTCTGGACCATGGTCTCTGAAATTACTGTTTCATTCTCCATCCTAATGCAGAATTCCACCATATTATGGTCACTCTTCCCCAAGGGGCCTCGCACAATGAGATTGCTAATTAATCCTCTCTCATTACACAACACCCAGTCTAAGATGGCCTCCCCCCTAGTTGGTTCCTCAACATATTGGTCTAGAAAACCATCCCTTATGCACTCCAGGAAATCCTCCTCCACCGTATTGCTTCCAGTTTGGCTAGCCCAATCTATGTGCATATTAAAGTCACCCATTATAACTGCTGCACCTTTATTGCATGCACCCCTAATTTCCTGTTTGATGCCCTCCCCAACATCCCTATTACTGTTTGGAGGTCTGTACACAACTCCTACTAACGTTTTTTGCCCTTTGGTGTTCTGCAGCTCTACCCATATAGATTCCACATCATCCAAGCTAATGTCTTTCCTAACTATTGCATTAATCTCCTCTTTAACCAGCAATGCTACCCCACCTCCTTTTCCTTTTATTCTATCCTTCCTGAATGTTGAATACCCCTGAATGTTGAGTTCCCAGCCCTGATCATCCTGGAGCCACGTCTCCGTAATCCCAATCACATCATATTTGTTAACATCTATTTGCACAATTAATTCATCCACCTTATTGCGGATACTCCTTGCATTAAGACACAAAGCCTTCAGGCTTGTTTTATTAACACCCTTTGTCCTTTTAGAATTTTGCTGTACAGTGGCCCTTTTTGTTCTTTGCCTTGGGTTTCTCTGCCCTCCACTTTTCCTCATCTCCTTTCTGTCTTTTGCTTTTGGCTCCTTTTTGTTTCCCTCTGTCTCCCTGCATTGGTTCCCATCCCCCTGCCATATTAGTTTAAATCCTCCCCAACAGCACTAGCAAACACTCCCCCTAGGACATTGGTTCCAGTCCTGCCCAGGTGCAGACCGTCCGGTTTGTACTGGTCCCACCTCCCCCAGAACCGGTCCCAATGCCCCAGGAATTTGAATCCCTCCCTGCTGCACCACTGCTCAAGCCACGTATTCATCTGCGCTATCCTGCGATTCCTACTCTGACTATCACGTGGCACTGGTAGCAATCCCGAGATTACTACTTTTGAGGTCCTACTTTTTAATTTAGCTCCTAGCTCCTTAAATTCGTTTCGTAGGACCTCATCCCTTTTTTTGCCTATGTCGTTGGTACCAATGTGCACCACGACAACTGGCTGTTCTCCCTCCCATTTCAGAATGTCCTGCACCCGCTCCGAGACATCCTTGACCCTTGCACCAGGGAGGCAACATACCATCCTGGAGTCTCGGTTGCGGCCGCAGAAACGCCTATCTATTCCCCTCACAATTGAATCCCCTATCACTATCGCTCTCCCACTCTTTTTCTTGCCCTCCTGTGCAGCAGAGCCAGCCACGGTGCCATGAACTTGGCTGCTGCTGCCCTCCCCTGATGAGTCATTCCCCTCAACAGTACCCAAAGCGGTGTATCTGTTTTGCAGGGGGATGACCGCAGGGGACCCCTGCACTACCTTCCTTGCTCTACTCTTCCTGCTGGTCTTCCATTCCCTATCTGGCTGTGGACCCTTTCCCTGCGGTAAGACCAACTCACTACACGTGATACTCACGTCATTCTCAGCATCGTGGATGCTCCAGAGTAAATCCACCCTCAGCTCCAATTCCGTAACGCGGACCGTCAGGAGCTGGAGGCGGATAAACTTCCCGCACACGTAGTCGTCAGGGACACCGGAAGTGTCCCTGAGTTCCCACATGGTACAGGAGGAGCATAACACCCGACCGAGCTCTCCTGCCATGTCTTAACCCTTAGATACACTTAAACTGGTAATAACAATGTTAAAAGTTACTGACCAATATAAGAAGAAAAAGAAAAACTACTCACCAATCACCAGCCAATCACTTACCCCCTAGGCTGTGACGTCACCTTTGTTTTTTTTGCCTTCTCCCTGCAGCTGCACCGGTACGCCTCTCGCCGACCCCGGACTCACGCTGCTCCGAGCTCCCGCCTCCTCGACTGACTGCTCTAACTGCCCGACTCCCGCTGGCCTTTATAGGCCTCTCGCCGACCCCGGACTCGCGCTGCTCCGAGCTCCCGCCTCCTCGACTGACTGCTCTAACTGCCCGACTCCCGCTGGCCTTTATAGGCCTCTCGCCGACCCCGGACTCGCGCTGCTCCGAGCTCCCGCCTCCTCGACTGACTGCTCGAACTGCCCGACTCCCGCTGGCCCTTTATAGGCCTCTCGCCGACCCCGGACTCGCGCTGCTCCGAGCTCCCGCCTCCTCGACTGACTGCTCAAACTGCCCGACTCCCGCTGGCCTTTATAGGCCTCTCGCCGACCCCGGACTCACGCTGCTCCGAGCTCCCGCCTCCTCGACTGAAGAGCAAGATCTGTTGCTATCAGCAGCTTGAGATGTATGCAAATCAGTGGGGACATGGATTTAAAGTTTAAATGCAGCCTACGAGACTCCACCGCGCACACATGTGGCGAATAAAGGCAAAGCTTGGGTAGATGTAGATGTAGTCCTTACTACTAGGGGGATCAGGGGGTATGGCGAGAAAGCAGGAATGGGGTACTGAAGTTGCATGTTCAGCCATGAACTCATTGAATGGCGGTGCAAGCTTGAAGGGCTGAATGGCCTACTCCTGCATCTATTTTCTATGTTTCTATATCCCTGCATAATTCTTTGTAAAGTGGGCAGAGCAGCTTCGGTTCATGAGCTGAGTTAGACTGGCTGGCCCTTACTAGTGGCACATGAGAATAAACTCCTTAAAAGCACAAAGCTGCAAGGGTTCTTTTGTTTTTCCCTGTATATCCTTTGGGGAATGGAGATCTTGAGATGATCTCGTAAAACCTGCGAGACTTTTAACTTTTATTTTGGTGAATCGAGGTGCCAGGTAAAACCCAGAAACAGTTCTGTAAAACACTAGTTACTGCTCTTGCTGTGCTGTGTTGCAGTCTCTTCATTTGGAAGCGCTGCATGGCTTGGCAGTGTCATAGCTACCTTGTCATGCCAGCATGTCACAGGTCCAATTCCACCGTCGCTGTAAGTTGTGGGGTTGAGTGTAACCAGGAGTCAGATATTTTGATTTGTAATTCCTTCCTTACTGACAAAGCTGACTGTCTGACCCAAGGGCTTTGTTCAAGACAACACCAAGATTGAAAAGAATCATCATGGGTGGTCCCTCGAACGAGGATGACTCGCTTCCACGAGTTCACAGATGTTTCAATGAAGGAAACATAGAAAATAGGTGCAGGAGTAGGCCATTCGGCCCTTCGAGCCTGCACCGCCATTCAATGAGTTCATGGCTGAACATGCAACTTTAGTACCCCATTCCTGCTTTCTCGCCATACCCCTTGATCCCCCGAGTAGTAAGGACTACATCTAACTCCTTTTTGAATATATTTAGTGAATTGGCCTCAACAACTTTCTGTGGTAGAGAATTCCACAGGTTCACCACTCTCTGGGTGAAGAAGTTTTTCCTCATCTCGGTCCTAAATGGCTTACCCCTTATCCTTAGACTGTGACCCTGGTTCTGGACTTCCCTAACATTGGGAACATTCTTCCTGCATCTAACCTGTCTAAATCCGTTAGAATTTTAAATGTTTCTATGAGATCCCCTCTCATTCTTCTGAACTCCAGTGAATACAAGCCCAGTTGATCCAGTCTTTCTTGATATGTCAGTCCTGCCATCCCGGGAATCAGTCTGGTGAACCTTCGCTGCGCTCCCTCAATAGCAAGAATGTCCTTCCTCAAGTTAGGAGACCAAAACTGGACACAATACTCCAGGTGTGGCCTCACCAAGGCCCAGTACAATTGTAGTAACACCTCCCTGCCCCTGTACTCAAATCCCCTCGCTATGAAGGCCAACATGCCATTTGCTTTCTTAACCGCCTGCTGTACTTGCATGCCAACCTTCAATGACTGATGTACCATGACACCCAGGTCTCGTTGCACCTCCCCTTTTCCTAATCTGTCATCATTCAGATAATAGTCTGTCTCTCTGTTTTTACCACCAAAGTGGATAACCTCACATTTATCCACATTATACTTCATCTGCCATGCATTTGCCCATGCAAGGACTCGATGTTCCAGTCCTGAACTCCAGTTGAGGGGGTGGAAGATGCCTGTGCGTGGATTTTTTTAACGTGTGGTGACCGTTGCACACCAGCCACCACACGAGCTTGACAGAGCTAGGTCTTGGTCCAGTGGCAAGGATTAATCAAGATGACTGGAGACCTGCTCTGCTGCACGGACCTAGTGCGTACACATATCACAGTATGGTCTGGCCCGTGCTGCCCCTGGGCCCTTGCCTCTTCTGGCCCCATACCCTCATCTGTCGCACGTCTGCCACAATCTTTCGTCGCTTCTCCGCTATAAACATTCACCGCATCTCGCCACAAACGCTCGCTACTCATCCGCCCCGACCTTCCAACTCCTCTCTACCTGGGTCCTCCCGATATTCCTGCCCACGCTCCAAAACGGCGAGCAAAGGAAGCGGTGGTTAGATGTCATCAAGGTTTGGATTTTAAAAGCCTGTAGATTCTAGGAGAAAGGCAACTTTAGGGTTCCGCAGTTTTGTGTTCCTGCAATAGAATGGGAGAGTAGGAGTCAGTGTGACAAGCATGGATTTCAGTGCAGGGTTGGGAGGCACACCGGCCTAGCAGGTCACGAGTTCAAATTCCACCATGACAAGATGTGAAATTCAATTCAATAAATTCAGTAATTTGGAACTTACAAAATCTCATCTGGTTCACTAATGTCCTTCAAGGAAAGGAGCCTGCTGTCCCTCTCCGGTCTGGTCTCCATGTGACTCCAGTCCCACCGTGCATGGTTGAACCTTAATGTCGTCTGAAGCGGCCGAGAAGGTGAAAGTTCAAAGGGAAGAATCTCGATTGTACGTGCAGGATTCTGAATTTCCCTTCTGGGGAAGTTAAACCTATTTCTAATTATGCAGATTTTGATTTTTGTGGGGTTTTTTTCTCCAGAATTTAGCGATTTGTTGTAAACTTGTGATTTCTGTTGTGTTAGGTATCCCAACCTAGACTTTGGGTGGAAAAAGTCTATTGACAGCAAAGCTTACATCTTGACAGCCAGCTCCTGTACAGAGGAGAGTGAGAGTAACTGTAAGCACAGCACAACTGTAGCCCCTGAAGATGCTGCACATCGAGGTGCAATCAACGAGTGCTCCTCTGTAGAGAACCTTCACCAGACGTCTGTGAACAGCAAAGCATCCACCACGAGCCTGTCGCCCAAAAAACTCTTCGGTGCTGACAAAGTCACGAAGAGCACAATACTAGTAAATGGCGTAGTTTGTACCGAAAACCTAACTAATGGAAATGCTGAACTGCTAAAGAAAGGTTGCATTTGCCATCAGAATCAAATGAACTCCTACAGGCATGATTTACTCGTACAACCAGCTACCTCAGTTCCCGTGCGTAACACACACCACAGTGAGAACCAGCCCAAGCCCCGAGTTGAATGTAATCGACAAAGTAATAACATGGACGGAATTACTAACAAATCTACCTCAGATTGTTGCTCGAAAGAGGCAGTTTCCTGCAATTCCTCAGAGCCTCTGGCAATTCCGCAATGGATTTTGGATTCGGGCGACTGCCCCCCTGGCGTATATACAACCGAAACCCTCGGCCCCAACCCCGGTCTGATTCTCCAAGCTTTGACCTTGTCAAATGCCAGCGACGGGTTCAATCTGGAGCGGCTGGAGATGCTTGGCGATTCGTTCCTGAAACACGCTATCACGACGTATCTCTTTTGTACGTACCCAGATGCCCATGAAGGGCGGCTGTCATACATGAGGAGTAAGAAGGTGAGTGTCAAATCTGCACCCTGCAGAGGCCATGGGGGAAATGAAATGCGTATTGTAACGTTTAAATTTTATATGTTGGTCTTTGCCTCTTCCTCTTTCCTCCCCTTCTCTTGCTGGCACTTGAATATTCAGGATGTAGTCCTCTGCAATGTGAAGCAAAACCCAGTGTCTGTGCGCTGCAGATCATTCTGTTTTGCTTGCAGCTCTTTTATTTCTCATTCTTAACATTCCCACTGCCAAAAAAGCGATACAATTAGAAATTATTGATTATGGGTAGCCTACACTTTCAGCTCTTTCAAAGTAGTAGGGCTTGAAATATTTTAAATGAATCGCTCTCGCAGCTTTTGACATCTTCTCAACTTGTCAGTTTACTGCGGCTTTGAAACAGTGCAGGCCTCTCTTAAAGCCTATAACATTGAAAAGCTGAAAGGCTTTGAAGATGAGGCAAGCAGAAGGTGCTCTTTAATTGTTTTTATTTCTCCCAGTTGTTTCCCCTTGAAGAAGCAGACTTGCTAGGGTACACAGCCCTCCAGTACCCCATCTAAGTGGGCATTCTGAGAGTCAGCCTGGCCAGTGAGTTTTACCAGGCTGTTCCTCATGTAGGGCATTGTAGGCAAACAGCATCATGTCATCGCTCAACACAAACGTTGTGGACCAGGGGTCACTGCTTTTTATTTGAACTTCAAATAAAGTTAAGCAGAGATTTCCGGGCCAAGCTGTCATAAAACGATATCCTGTAATGGTCTTCTAACAGAAATATTCACTCGCCAGCTTTCACTGCAGTTGGAGATTTAAAATTAAAAGCTTGAAGCTGAATCGTGGAAGAGGGTGTATTTTGAAAGAAAAGTTCTTCACTGACCCCTTTGGCCTCTGAACTGTGCCGGGCAAGTTCAAATCGCTGCTGTGAGTGGCACACTGTCTCCCTATTGGGCATCATCCTTAACCCATTTTAAAGGGACAGGTGTCGCAGTGGGATGAACGCTCTGTTCTATCACCCTCAGGACGGGTTGGAGGAACGCTTCGTCTGTGTCAACTTTGCAGGTCACAGGCAGAATGAAATGGGGCCACTTCAACCCAGCCCCAAGTGGGCGAGGCACCCATATTGCAACACTGACCAGAATTCACTCAAAAGACTTGCATTTATATAGCGCCTTTCACGGCCACCAGAAATGGAGAAAGATTGCAAAGTGCTGCAGTACAGTGGGACCTGGGGGTCCTTGTGCATGAAATACAAAAGGATAGTATGCAGGTACAGCAAGTGATCAGGAAGGCCAATGGTATCTTGGCCTTTATTGTAAAGGGGATGGAGTATAAAAGCAGGGAAGTCTTGCTACAGTTATACAGGATATTGATGAGGCCATACCTGGAATACTACGTGCAGTTTTGGTTTCCATATTTATGAAAGGATATACTGCTGTGGAGGCAGTTCAGAGACGAATTCACTCGGTTGATTCCGGAGAGGAGAGGGTTGACTTATGAGGAAAGGTTGAGTAGGTTGGGCCTCTACTCATTGGAATTTAGAAGAATGAGAAGTGATCTTATCGAAACGTATAAGATTATGAGGGGGCTTGACAAGGTGGATGCAGAGCGGATGTTTCCACTGGTGGGGGAGACTAGAACTAGAGGGCACGATCTTAGGATAAGGGGCCGCCCATTTAGAACTGAGATGAGGGGAAATTTCTTCTCAGAGGGTTGTGAATCTGGAATTCGCTGCCTCAGAGAGCTGTGGAAGCTGGGACATTAAATAAATTTAAGACAGAAGTAGACAGTTTCTTAAACGATAAGGGGTTATGGGGAGCAGGTGGGGAAGTGGACCTGAGTCCATGATCAGATCAGCCATGATCTTATTGAATGGCGGAGCAGGCTCGAGGAGCCTTATGACCTACTCCTGCTCCTATTTCTTATGTTCTTATGTCTCAAAACGCTTTACAGCCAACGCTTTACTTTTGGCGTGTAGTCACTGTTGCAATGTGGGCAAGAAGCCTCAAGGTGACTGGTTGAAGGCAACCAGATACATCACAATCGATCAATTGTGGGGTGTTCGGAATCTCATTTGGGTGCATTATTGGGACAGAGAGAGGGGGCTTTACTTGTATTTCACTGTGCTGCAACTAGCCCGATGTGCTCAATATTGTAATTACAGTGCCAAAGTGGTAAATTCCATTTCCTCCTGTGATCTGTCACCTTGATGGATTGTCGCAACATTTTGAAAGGGTACATAAGAACATAAGAATTAAGAACAGGAGTAGGCCATCTAGCCCCTCGAGCCTGCTCCGCCATTCAATAAGATCATGGCTGATCTGGCCATGGACTCAGCTCCACTTACCCGCCCTCTCCCCGTAACCCTTAATTCCCTTATTGGTTAAAAATCTATCTATCTGTGACTTGAATACATTCAATGAGCTAGCCTCAACTGCTTCTTTGGGCAGAGAATTCCACAGATTCACAACCCTCTGGGAGAAGAAATTCCTTCTCAACTCGGTTTTAAATTGGCTCCCCCGTATTTTGAGGCTGTGCCCCCTAGTTCTAGTCTCCCTGACCAGTGGAAACAACCTCTCTGCCTCTATCTTGTCTATCCCTTTCATGATTTTAAATGTTTCTATAAGATCACCCCTCATCCTTCTGAACTCCCAACGAGTAAAGACCCAGTCTACTCAATCTATCATCATAAGGTAACCAACCCCCTCATCTCCGGAATCAGCATAGTGAATCGTCTCTGTACCCCCTCCAAAGCCAGTATATCCTTCCTTAAGTAAGGTGACCAAAACTGCACGCAGTACTCCATGTGCGGCCTTACCAATACCCTGTACAGTTTTCAAAACTTCCATAGGTTACGATGGCAAAAAGGGATATACAGGGAAATTCTTGCATAGATGTGCGGAGATGGAAGGAATGAAAGAAACGATCCTTGGTGGGGAAACTGTGTACTCTGTCCAGGCAAGTTCGAAATGCTTGAATGATCTGATCGGCTGGCCTCTGAAAGCTGACTTCTACCCGTTCTTCCTTCATACCTTTTTGAGGTGAAGGGGCTTTATGAACTAGTGCTGAGAAAGTGTATCCACCTAAAATAATCTTTCCTTTCTATTCACGTGTGCATTTCCAACAAATAATCTGCTTTGGAGATTTCCTTCATTAACTTTTTCTTTCCACCTTCTCTTTCCTACTCTGAGCCTGTGCGAAATCATCGCCACCACGCTTTCAGTGTTACTGAGGATGCTAATCTTTCGATGTTACAGTCCATCTAAACACTTTTAGCTGTAACAATTGCAGGTTCTCGGGAGTACGGTACATAACCCTTTTTGCTCCTGAAGATGATGCTGTGCACTGCTGCAGAGTGCGAAAGTCTTAGCCCTTTATTCCGGTATTATCCCAGTTGACAGCGTCCTTGCTTCTTAGATGAATCAGCTGCACCACTCTTAAAAGCTTGGGTCCCGAGCTCCCAGCCCTTTCCTCGAACAAATATTGAATTCCAACTAATGTGTGTAATTTTTAAGACTTATTTTAAATTAAAGCAGGTTATCGGCCTTTTAAGAAATAAATAGCCCTTTTGAACTGACAGGTACTGTTTAATTGTCACAAGCAAGTATCTGGGCGAGTGAAATGAGATGTCAGGTTTCAACACGGCCTGTCATCGTCTTCCTGCAAAAGCCTTTTTGCGCTCATGCAAACATTGCTGGGGACAATTAACCCTGTCCGTCTTCTTAAATTGGTAGACCCCAATAAAAAGGGAGATGGAGAGGATGAAAAAGGCTTTTGATACATATTCTGCCGCACGACAGGGAAATGTAAGGAAATCAGATTTGGAGAATGCTGGAAAAATCCCATCTGTTCTAAACTGTCAAAAGAAATCAAATTTCATAACAGTAATTATTATTTTATATGCGCAATGCAATATTTTTAAAAGTCTCGGCACTTGTACTTTTCATTTGAGTTACTGGATGATTACAGAGTCTGCCCGCATCAATCTTGGAGAGTCTTCTAGGTGTCACTATAATGACAGATTGTTAGAAGCATATTTATACATTATACTGTAATACACTGGAATAATGTTACAAAGTCCATGTTCTGACAGAATAATTTCAGATCGGAGAGAATATTGCAATGTTAATTATTTCAGAGTGTGGTGCGTAAAGAATAAAATGGATGATTTAGCAGGAAATGTGTTCTAAATTATATTGTTGTAATTGCAGCTGTTTCCTTAATAAATCAATTTTAAAGAAAATAGAGAGGGGGCACCTGGAACACATTACCAGTTTCTGCCTAAATAGCCGCCCCTGGCTTTAAATGTGACGGCTGTGTGTGTGCTGCTAGTTAATTGATGCGCTGCACAAAATTGATGCAGCTACAAGGATACAAAGTGAAATGAAAAGGCTGGAAATGCACTCCGGGTGCATCAGGGTCTGAAGAGAAAAGACAGGTTAACGTTCAGGCTGCCGCTGGACTTGTGGTGCCGTCCAGCATTTTTTGCTTTCATTTTTCTTTATTTTTTTCTTTCCAACAATTACAGTTTTTATCATTCCAAGTGAAAATTGATTGCAGCTTTAAAATGAGGAGCATAATCTGTAGTGACTACTACTCTTCCGTCGCCCCCCCACCATCAAAAATACTCTCTCTCGACAAGAAACTCTGTTGCGTTGGCACTCAAACAGAATGAGATTTGCTTCATGCCACGTATCTCTGCGTTTTCTGTGGGTGTCTATTTTTAAAGCTCTGGAGGTTTTCTCTTTGGGTGTTGTTCTAACTTGAACACTTCTGCGATATTTCTGATTACTGGTCCACATGAGGTACTGGTGGGTGCTAGGCAACGTTTTTTGGGGGGGCATGCAGGTTTTACTGATGTTTGCTAATTTTCCAAGTTGGTGTGACTGGAGAGGAGCTTCATCTAGTGGACCGGCTCTTCACCTGTTTAAGCCCCAAGATCTAGAATTCTCCCCGCCACACCTCATCCTCCCCACCTCCCTCTCCTTTAAGGCTCTTTAAAACCACACCTCAAACTTTTAGTCACCCTTCCTGATATTCCTCCATCGGCTCGGTGCCAAATGGTTATGTTTCTGTCAAGCGGCTTGGGACGTTTGTCTACATTAAAGGCACTATGTATAAATGCAAGTCGTTAGCAGGAAATCGTAGGTGCACTGCCTGCAATTCTCCTTCTGATATTATCCTATTAGAGGCACGAGGTGGCAAAGACTGTGCTTTTTTTAAACTGCTTTATCAACCCCAAAGACATTATAAGTTGACAAACCTTCAGATGCTGTGCGCTCTACTTTCTCATTTCAGCATCGTTTGAATCTCTCGCGAGACCTTTATGAAATTTCTGCTTTACCAATTGATATGTGTGTTTTTGTTAAGTCATGTCACCAAAATGGCTCAGTTTTTAAAAACCCCAATTGGGTGAACACGGGATTTAGTTTTGAATGGATATCCTCTTGTTTAAATATGTCTGAATTTCGATTGCTTCATCTTATTACCCCCTCACTTCCGCCCGCCCCCTCCCTCCTTAATTTTCTTATTGCCCCTTGCTGAAACTTAACACTCTTTTAAAAGATCCATTTATCGTCACGTTTTCGTTGCTGCACTTCAGTTTCTGACCTGACTGCGGAACACACTGTTTTGCGTCAGAGTCCATTTCACCCCGCTTGGGCTTGACATTGTATGGCGTCTAAACTTACGGAGAATTTTTTCAGTATTCCATGTGTGCACGCACATGTGTTCCAAACATGTACAACATGCTGTCTGGCAGCAGATCTCTGTACCAGTGTATAAGCCTATGCACATGGTGTTCTATCCTGGAGCCCAGAGTACGTTTCACACTATTGTGGACACACAGCGCAGCCCCAGTCTCTGTCTGCGTTTTACTATGTTAAAGCTGCTATATAAATGCAAGTTGCTTTTGTTGTCTCCCTGCCACGCTGCTGTCCTAGGCTGAAAAGGTCCCGTAACCAGGTCAGATGCCAGGAGGCCAGCAAGAATAGCCAAGTGTGACCTTTCCTCCGATTTTATATAAAAAAAACACTCCCCCTCCTTTTTGAGAAACCACAGGACCTTCCACTAGGTGCCTCCTAATGACAACTGAAATAAAGGAACTCGGGCCCAAGTATTTTTGAGGAATGGAGTTGATTACAAGGATTCTGTGCCTTTTGGGATTTTAAAATCAGGCCTGGTATACATCTGTCCGATGACTGATCTCTTTTGTGCAGTTTTCAGCTTGGCACTTGAACTGTGGAAAATCACTGAAGCAGCACAATCTGCCTCTCTGTTTTTGTTCTCCATCCTTCACCCGCTACAATTACCGACAGGCTGGCATTTTGCTGCTCTGGATGTTTACTGCCAGATTTGGCTCAGCCATTTCTTTATTCAGTGGCAAAACTCTCCTGCCCTTTTCTCTGTTGTTCACGCCAGCTTGCTCTCCCCACTTTTGATCTCCAACCGAAATGCGAGAAGCTTACGGATTTCTTTATTTCAAAAATTGGGATCATCCACATTGTCGCCGCCTTTCTCCGACCTCGCCTAACCCTACAGCACTATGCAGCTTTGTCCGAGCCTGCATGCTGACCCTTGGTGCCCAGATTCATGGGTACAGGGTCACCTTTCACATGCAGGGTGACTGCACCCACTTTGACCATCTCTATGCTGTCTGACTGCAAATCCTGGATACGCAAGGCTCTTGCCAAAATCTCCATTCCTGTGCCCTCACTACCCCTGGCTACCCTCTCTCAGCGATGCTGAGGGTGTGTCATCTTACTGCACTTTTTGAACTTGGTGAGCTGAGCTTCAGAGCATCCACCACCAAGACCATTTATTTCTACCTCTGCACTTTTACCCATCTGAGCCCCATTTAAGCTCTACAACCACCAAATTATTTATCCATATCTTTGCCCTCTCCAGACTTCTTTGCCCTAACATTCCCCTTGCCATTCTCAAAATTCCACCTTTCATGAATTGCAACGCATCTAAATCTCCATTGCCTGCATCCCTATCCTTCCTAATTTTCATTGGGTGAAAGTTGTGCAAATGTAAAACCCGCCCACTTTCACCTTCACTCAGTGAGGAGTGGGGGGGGCAGGCGGGGGGGGGGGGCTATCAATCAGCTGCCAGGAGATGGGTTGGCAATGTAAATATTATAATGAGGCCATGAAGCCGCTACTTTAACCTGCTTTGCTAGTTCGACAGCAGGTGGCTGGGGAACTTGGGATTCTCAGTGGCTGCAACGAGGCAGCCTCGGGGAGCAAACATTGTGGGCCGGGAGGAGCAGGAGTGCTACATCCCGGCCCCCCAAGCTCCTCATCCCCCACCCCCGTGCCTGGAACACCCCCCCTCCCACGGTCAGGGATCGGAAACCCCCATCCCCATGCCTGGAACACCCCGCCTCCCAGGTTGCGACTCGGACCCAGGGATCGATCTCGCCCCACCCCCGGGAGATCAAAAAAAAAAAACCACCATCCTAGGCCCAACACCTGCCCGGTGTCCTGGTCCAGGATTCCCGCATGACTGGAAGCTAGCTTGTACCCAGGCTGGATTACAGGCGGAGAACCCGTCCTTTTCATCACACACGTGCTGCAGAGTTAAAACTCTACAGCGTGCCAGATAACCGGAACTTCCGGGTTTCCCGCCGTCTCCATTGGGACCCGAAAAAATCCAGCCCCAATCTACAAGTCTCACGATGACCTTACCACTCCCTACCTCTTCAGCCACCTTCAGCTCTCTGGTCCAGCACATGCTCTTTACTCTTTCACATTTGGCCTCCTTCATATCACACCCCCGCCCCCTCCCACCTCACTCAACTCCACATCCCTAGTATTTTTGGGAGGGCTGACATTATTTAGATTGCTTATCATATGTAATAGTTACGAAGCATCGAGAGACTCTGATACATCTATAGAATGGGTATCTGGGTGTGATTGAGGGACTCAACAGGATCAATATCCAGTTCCAACAAGGATTACAGGGGAGCAATTAAAGTTCAACTGTCTTTCAAAGTCACCTGACTGGAGACACATTTTGAAATCACCCCAGATTTGGGAAAAAATATGCGTTAATCAGACAGGTCATTTCACGGAATGTTTCATAGAATCATAGAAATTCACGGCACAGAAAGAGGCCATTAGGCCCATCGTGTTGGTGCCATTCGAAAAAGAGCTATCCAGCCTAATCTAACTTTCCAGATCTTGGTCCGTAGCCCTGTAGGTTACGGCACTTCAAGTGCACATCCAAGCACTTTTTAAATGTGGTGAGGGTTTCTGCCTTTACCGCCCTTTCAGGCTGTGAGTTCCAGCCCCCACAACCCTCTGGATGAAAATGTTTCTCCTCGACTCCCCTCTAATCCTTCTACCAACTACTTTAAATCTACCTAACCCTAACTCTGGTTTACTCAGGGAAATAGATCCTTCCTATCCACTCTATCTGGGCCGCTCATAATTTTATACACCTGAATTAAATCTCCCGTCAGCCTCATCTGTTCCAAAGAAAACAACCCCAGCCTATCCAATCTTTCCTCATAGCTAAAATTCTCCAGTCCAGGCAACAACCTCGTAAATCTCCTCTGTACCCTCTCCAGTGCAATCACATCCTACCTGTAATGTGGCGACCAGAATTATACTCTGTACTCTAAGCTGTGGCCAAATATAGTCCTAGCATAACCTCCCTGCTCATGTATTCTATGCCTCAGCTAATAATGGCAAGTATCCCATATACCAGCTTTGACCCAGTCCATGTTTTGGGTCTCTCGGTGCAAAGGTCCAGAGCGTGGCCTGTACAAATGGAAGGATTGATCACTGCATCATTACTATGCGATCTAATTAGAATGAGCGGTAGGGTAGGTGCCCTAATGTTCACGCAGACGATGGCTATATCAGAAGACTGCTCACTCCTGCTCCAGTTTGAGTGCTGGCGAGCAGGTGTCATTGATCTGTGAGAGCAAGGCCAAGTGTATTGCTCAACCTCTCCCAATACAGTGCTGCTTGGCTGTTTAAAAGGAACTTCACTACTTCAAAATGCATTTTTGTTGCAATTCTTTGCTTTTATTTTGGTCCATTTGCCTAAAACTGGCACACTGAATCATCATCAGGCGGTGGAAAGCAGTACAAAACTTAGTGGGATGATTTGCAGCAGATTGCTGGAAAATTACTTTGGTGTTGATTTTTGAGTCCTGGAGGCAATTTAACTGTCTTAATGTGAGACTAGTTGTATAACAAATAATGACCCTGTGCCTTCAGGACAAGCACTTGGAAGAAATCAGTTCCCACCGTTTGAAGATTTTGGGGTGTTTCAGTTTAGGGTCAGGGAGATATTTTCTTGCTCTCGACACTGACTACCATAACGTAACCTATCCATTTCTTTCATTTTATTCAGGTCAGCAACTGTAATCTCTATCGCCTCGGAAAGAAGAAAGGACTCCCCAGTCGAATGGTGGTCTCGATATTTGACCCACCGGTGAATTGGCTCCCTCCCGGCTACGTGGTAAATCAGGACAAATGCATTGCGGACCAGAGCGAGATGAAAGACGTGGTAGGTGTAAGCTACTTCAGGTGGAGGGGGGATGGGTAAAGCTCATTGACAAATGAAAGGGAATGCTCTGAGTTAGGAGGCCTCCCAGTTCCCTTTCTATATGAAGTAATATTTTCCACACCAACTTAATAAAACCTGGTTGAAATTGCTGCACCAGTGCCTGAATTCACAATGGACAATAAACATTCTGTTGCTGAGCAACATGTTGGCAGTGTCTGCATCTACAAGTTCGAGAGCTTTCTGTTGACGTGTGATGGTAGCTGTGGAGATGATTGTCTTTAAACTCCTGAGGTACAGGAGGTACTAGATCTCCAACGTGCTGTGTCAAGGGGTGGCAGAAGGTTGTACGTGCGATTTGCTTCCAATGTGAGTTCCCGTCCTGAGCAATCGTCTAACCACAACGACTTTGCCTCTCGTTATTTTCCCCCACTTTCTACTGTCCTGCACTGTGGGGCTTTTCCTAGATCTCTTGGTTTAAACCCAGCTGAGTTGAGCTTTCCCGACAGGGAGGATGGGTGGTGTCAGAGAACCATTCGCGGACATCAAGCCACCACCTACTGAACACTGTTGACAAAGGAAAATCTTCAGCCTTTCCTGCGGAAGTAGAAGGGGTGAGAAGGAGGAATAAACAATAACCCTAACTCAGATTTTTTTTGTGTCCTTAGCTGAAGAGCGGTAATATCAAACACAATATCTTTTATGTAAATGTCTGCTTTGAGCTAGTATTGTATGCCCCTCCCTGGCTTCTCTCAGGCTTTACGCAACATCTGTGTCCCGTTCCACCCAACGCTAAGCTTCCAATCTAATACTCGACCCAAAACAACTTGCGCCTTTAACGTAGTAAACATTCCAAGGCGTTTGAAATCAACACTGCTGACTTGTTTTTGTAAAGCCGCCACGTCCACTCCAATGCACTTATTAAAGTACTTATCCACGCCTTTGTCACCAATAGATTGCATTTTTCCACTGTTCTTTACTAGCCTCCGAGCTCCCCCACTTGCAAGTTCAACTCATCTAAAACTCCTCCACTCGCGTGCTGCCTCTCACAAATTCCCACTCACCCATCACCCTGACTTCAGAGTATCTAAAGCAATGAATTTGAAATCCTTGTCTACAAATCCTTCCATGACCTCCTTTTGTGCTCTGATCCTCGCTTTCTGTGCATCACCTTTCTCCGCCACTCCCCCGCCCCCGCACACATTAATAACAGAACCTTCAGCAACCTCAGCCATGCCCTCTGAAACTCCCCTCTGAAAAACCCTTCCTCTTTACACTCCTCTCTCGCCACCTTCAAAAGCCCAAAAATCTTTCTCATCAACCAAGCTTTTGTTCACCACCTAACTCCAATGAAGGCTTGCTGTCCATTCTTTCCTTCCTCTCTGAAGCACCTTGGGCCTGTTTTTTCTCTACGTTAAGGGAGCCATAGAAATGCAAGTGCTATCAAACTTGTGTGTGCCTCTCAATTCCATGGGGTGTGCAGAAATAATGTTACATACAAATAAGCAACATTATTTATACATGTGGAAAACCCAGTGCCACAGTACCAATGGGGGGGGCAGATTTACTGAACACTCCTACCAATCAGCTATAGATTAAACCACACTTGAGCCAACATGCTCCTTGTAAAATGTTCTTGATCTCTCCCTGAAATTTATCCTAGCACCTGTAACAGTCCTGTACCCGAGTACTGTACAACTTTGAATGTTCTCTCCAGGCACAACCCATGTTTGGAAAACAAAATCTATCATTCCACTGGTGGGTGTTGCTTACACTTTATGGGTGCACGATGAAAGCTTCTTTACAACGCTGAATAGGGACTTGGCTCTCGGGGAACTAGAAAGAGGACACCACGCAGCATCTAACTGTGGCATTTTCTTTTAGACAGAAACAGAACAAGTGGCTAATGGTGATGCCTATGTGGAGGACGATGATGACGATGAAGAGGAGGAGGACGATGACCCGGATTTCCGTGAAGATCTGATGTGGAGAGCGCAAAAGGAGGAAGCAGAATATGAAGATGACTTTTCAGAATATGATCAGGAGCATATCAAATTCATCGACAACATGCTGATGGGGTCTGGGGCTTTTGGGAAGAAGATCTCTCTGCCCGCTTTCCCACCCAGCGACACAAGCTATGAATGGAAGCCTCCCAAAAAATCCACATCAGGAAATGGTCATTCCTCCTCCGATGGCGATGAGTTTGACTACAGCTCATGGGATGCCATGTGCTACCTAGACCCCAGTAAGGCCATGGATGAGGACGATTTTGTTGTAGGATTCTGGAACCCATCTGAAGAGAACGGCGGCGTCGACACAGGCAAGCAGTCCATCTCTTACGACTTGCACACCGAGCAGTGCATAGCGGACAAGAGCATCGCCGACTGCGTGGAGGCTCTGTTGGGCTGCTATCTAACCAGCTGTGGTGAAAGAGCTGCCCAGCTTTTCCTCTGCTCGTTGGGTTTGAAAGTCCTTCCAGCCGAAGAAAAGCTGGACGGAGCGAAAGAAGGGCCGCCCGAGGAGCAGAGCGCCTTTGATCCGAACGAAGAGGCAGGCACTGAAACTCCCTCTTCGTCCAGTTTGAAACCCCCTTCTTGCAAAGACCTAGAATATGGACACCTTCAGATTCCTCCGAGGTGCATGTTCGATCACCCGGATGCTGACAGGACACTGGGCCACCTAATATCGGGCTATGAAAACTTTGAGAAGAAAATAAACTATAGGTTCAAGAACAAGGCCTACCTTTTACAGGCGTTTACCCATGCCTCCTACCACTACAACACAATCACAGGTAAAGTCTTGCCAATTACTGTAGGCAGCGTGCCGTGATCCATGTGAGGTTTGCCATATTCATGTTTTAAAGTTGCCATTGCCTCTCAACAAGCCTTCCTTGTGTAAGGCTAGTGACTGGTACTTACTGCTGAGGAGTCCTCCTTCAACTCCTAGAATCATAGAAAAATTACGATACAGAAGGAGGTCATTTGGCCCATTGTGTCCGTGCCGGTCGTAAAAGAGCTACCCAGCCTAATCCCACCTTCCAGCACTAGGTCCGTAGCCCTGTGGGTCACGGCTCTTCAAGTACATATCCAAGTAATTTTTAAATGCGATGAGGGTTTCTGCCTCTACTACCCTTTCAGACAGTGAGTTCCACCACCCTCTGGGTGAAATTTTTTTTCCTCCTCTCCCTTCTAATCCTTCCACCAACTACTGGTTGCCCCATGGTTATTGACCCCTCTGCTAAGGGAAATAGGTCCTTCTTTTCCACTCTATCTAGGCCCCTCATAATGTTATACACCTCAATTAAATTTTCCCTTGGCCTCCTCTGTTCCAAAGAAAACAAACCCAGCCTCTCCAATCTTTCCTCATAGCTAAAATTTTCCAACATCCTCGTAAATCTCCTCTGTACCCTCTCTAGTGCAATCACATCTTTCCTGTAATGTGGTGACCGGAACTGCACGCAGTACTCTAGCTGTGGCCTAACTAGTGTTTTATACAGTTCAAGCATTAACATGGCTAATGTCTCGAAGCGCCTCACAGGAGAAAACTGAGTGACAGTAGAAGAGATGGAACAGTTAGGTTTCGAGGCTTTCAAAGGTAGAGAGCGTAGTAGCAAATGGGAGAGGTTTCGGCAGGGAGATTGAGTGAGCAGGGCCTAGACAACTGAAGGTTCTGCCACTGACGGAGGGGGCACAGGAGTCAGTCAGAGGACAGGCGGGCATGGGCTGGGAAGTAGGAGGGCTGGAGGAAGTGATGTGATGCCATGGGAGGATGGTTGAGAGGGGAGGATTTTTAAAGCAGGAACAGAGTTTTGGATTCATTGTCCCAATGAAGGACACAGGCAAGTGAGACTTGATTGTAGATGACTAGAGATTTGGATGCACTGCAGTTGATGGAGTTTGGAAGGCAGGTGTTGCTGAAATTGACTGGAGTTGAAAAGCATTGATAAAAGCTTTCAACAGCAGTGGGGCTGAGATAAGGGGGAGATGCCAACAATGTGGTCATTGTGATGGGTAGAGTATTTCATTTGATGTGGTTCAGCCTGAACATATAGCTGGGGGAGGATGGCCGGGGGCGGGGGGAGGAAGGAAGGAAGGAAGAAGAAGAACAACAACAACAATAGAGTCAGGAGCAGGAGTGTGGAGTTTTTGGTTGGAAAATTAATAACATGGCTTTGGTCATCCTGATGTTCAATGGGAGAATGTCTTGGTTCATCCAGAATGTCTGTTAACCAGTTTGCCGGTATAGCTTCTATCATGGAAAGAAATAAAGACTTGTAATTCTACAGCGCCTTTCATGACCTCGGGACGTCCCAAAGCACTTTACAACCAATGAAGTGTAGTCACTGTTGCAATGTAGGAAACGTGGAATTCGAGGGTGGCATAGGCGAGGTAGAGCTGGGTGTCGTCTGCATACATGTGAGGCAGACTGGTTGAGCTGGGTGCTCTTTGCATTTCTGTCATTGTTCATAGGTTTACATGTAACCTTTAGGGCTGCTGACCGAGGGCCGTGCGGCTCTTTGTCGGTCGACGCGGACACGATGGGCCGAAATGTCCTCCTTCTCAGCTGTAAATTTCTATGTTTAAAACTGACCCCATGCTTAATGGAAATGTCTGAGGGGCAACAGATAAGATCAGGCGACATTTGGTTTGTTGGTGGCTGTGACCCTCTCCTCTTTGTGACCTCCTGAATTTGCAGGAGGTCAGGCTGTATAAGGGTGGTCGAATAGTCAGTCTGTGCTCTCACGTAAAAGACAGTCATTGGTGAGTCACTGGAAGTATATTACCCCTACCATGAATCAATGGCATTGTGAAGGGGTGAATATTCTTACAGTGGGATGTGATATTTAGCCGCAGGAGCCTATTGTGAAATGGACAATTAAGGATGAAGAGGGAACGCAATCAAGGTTTTAACTGTGTGTATGTGTGTGTGCGCCTGCCCCTGTCCCTGTTAGTGCCCTGGAGGGGCAGCAATGGCGACTGTAAGCATTTCCGGCGCCTTGCCAGGACATTCGGTGCCAGTTTTGAGAGGGCGCGGAACATTATCACACCTGCGATAACAGTGGTGAGCGCCCTGGTGAGAACACAATCACAGGTAAAGTCTTGCCAATTACTGTAGGCAGCGTGCCGTGATCCATGTGAGGTTTGCCATATTCATGCTTTTAAGTGTGCTAGATTTTTTTTTTGCGATTTATGTTGTGGTGGCGTGAGTTATTTTGTGCGAATATTTTTGGTGTGGTTTTTTTTCCAGATTCTTCCCCGCCCCGAGGCCTCTCTTAGGTTGCACCAAGGCCAGCAGTTTAGCTCGGGATTTTCACTTGCTCAGCCAGCCTAGCACCCTAAAAGAGGTGTGCATCGCCTCCCTTAGCTATCCGCTCCACTCTCGGAGCCCAACTGCTGAATTTTACGGCGGCAGACACAAACCATTTGCCGGCGCAAAATTTACCGCAGAGTCTGGATTATCGGCGCACTAGGCGCGACTGAATTTCCACCCCTATTATATTTGTGTAATGAATTTCTTTTTTAAACTTGTGTACTATTCCTTTTAAAACACCCAATTATTATTTATTATTTTAAACTCTCTTGTTTTTAAGATTGTTACCAGCGGTTGGAATTCCTTGGAGATGCAATTTTGGACTACCTCATAACCAAGCACCTTTACGAAGATCCCCGGCAGCATTCTCCTGGAGTGCTGACTGACCTGCGCTCAGCTCTTGTGAATAATACCATCTTCGCTTCTTTAGCTGTGAAGTATGACTACCACAAGTACTTTAAAGCCATCTCGCCCGAGTTGTTCCACGTTATAGACGACTTTGTTCAGTTCCAGTTAGAAAAGAATGAGATGCAAGGAATGGACTCCGAGGTTAGTCCCTGCACTCTGTATCATCCGCTAATGTTTTGTGGTGGGCTGCAATCTTGCTTGAGAGATAATCTGAAAAAGTGCTACATCTCAGAAGATTCTAAAGGGGCAAATTGTGTTAAAAAGACAAGTCTGAAGGCTCTGTGCCTCAATGCGAGGAGTATTCGTAATAAAGTGGATGAATTAACTGTACAGGCAGCTATTAACGAATATGATATAATTGGGATTACGGAAACATGGCTCCAGGGTGACCAAGGCTGGGAACTCAACGTCCAGAGGTAATCAACATTCAGGAAGGATAGCCAGAAAGGAAAAGGAGGTGGGGTAGCGTTGCTGGTTAAAGAGGAAATTAACGCAATAGTATGGAAGGATATTAGCTTGGATGATGTGGAATCTGTATGGGTAGAGCTGCGGAACACCAAAGGGCAGAAAACGCTAGTGGGAGTTGTGTACAGACCACCAAACAGTAGTAGTGAGGTTGGGGACAGCATCAAACAAGAAATTAAGGTTGCGTGCAATAAGGGTACAGCAGTTATCATGGGCGACTTTAATCTATCTACATATAGATTGGGCTAACCAAACTGGTAGCAATACGGTGGAGGAGGATTTCCTGGAGTGTATTAGGGATGGTTTTCTAGACCAATATGTCGAGGAACCAACTAGAGAGCTGGCCATCCTAGACTGGGTGATGTGTAATGAGAAATAGCAATCTTGTTGTGCGAGGCCCCTTGGGGAAGAGTGACCATATAATATGGTAGAATTCTTTATTAAGATGGAGAGTGACACAGTTAATTCAGAGACTAGGGAAAGGTAACTTTGATGGTATGAGACGTGAATTGGCTAGAATAATCTGGCGAACGATACTTAAAGGGTTGACGGTGGATAGGCAATGGCAAACATTTAAAGATCACATGGATGAACTTCAACAATTGTACATCCCTGTCTGGAGTAAAAATAAAACCGGGAAGGTGGCTCAACCGTGGCTAATAAGGGAAATTAAGGATAGTGTTAAATCCAAGGAAGAGGCATATAAATTGGCCAGAAAAAGCAGCCAACCTGAGGACTTGGAGAAAGTTAGAATTCAGCAGAGGAGGACAAAGGGTTTAATGAGGAGGGGGAAAATAGAGTATGAGAGGAAGCTTGCTGGGAACATAAAAACTGACTGCAAAAGATGCTATAGATATGTGAAGAGAAAAAGATCAGTGAAGACAAACGTAGGTCCCTTGCAGTTAAAATCAGGTGGAGTTATAATGGGGAACAAAGAAATGGCAGACCAATTGAACAAATACTTTGGTCCTGTCTTCACGAAGGAAAACACAAATAACCTTCCGGAAATACTAGGGGACCGAGGGTCGAGTGAGAAGGAGGAACTGAAGGAAATCCTTATTAGTCAGGAAATTGTGTTAGGGAAATTGATGGGATTGAAGGCCGATAAGTCCCCAGGGCCAGATGGTCTGCATCCCAGAGTACTTAAGGAAGAGGGCCTAGAAATAGTGGATGCATTGGTGATCATTTTCCAGCAGTCTATCAACTCTGGATCAGTCCCTATGGACTGGAGGGTAGCTAATACAACATCACTTTTTAAGAAAGGAGGGAGAGAGAAAACAGGGAATTATAGACCGGTTAGCCTGACATCAGTAGTGTGGAAAATGTTGGAATCAATTATTAAAGATGAAATAGCAGCACATTTGGAAAGCAGTGACAGGATCGGTCCAAGTCAGCATGGATTTATGATAGGGAAATCATGCTGGACAAATTTTCTAGAATTTTTTGAGGATGTAACCAGTAGCGTGGACAGGGGAGAACCAGTGGATGTGTATTTGGACCTTCAAAAGGCTTTTGACAAGGTCCCACACAAGAGATTGGTGTGCAAAATTAAAGCACATGGTATTGGGGGTAATGTACTGATGTGGATAGAGAACTGGTTGACAGACAGGAAGCAGAGAGTCGGGATAAACGGGTCCTTTTCAGAATGGCAGGCAGTGACTAGTGGGGTGCCACAGGGCTCAGTGCTGGGACCCCAGCTATTTACAATAGATATCAATAATTTAGATGAAGGAATTGAGTGTAATATCTCCAAGTTTGCAGGTGACACTAAGCTGGGTGGCGGTGTGAGCTGTGAGGAGGATGCTAAGAGGCTGCAGGGTGACTTGGACAGATTAGGTGAGTGGGCAAATACATGGCAGATGCAATATAATGTGGATAAATGTGAGGTTATCCACTTTGGTGGCAAAAACACGAAGGCAGAATATTATCTGAATGGCGGCAGATTAGGAAAAGGGGAGGTGCAGTGAGCCCTGGGTGTCATGGTACATCAATCATTGAAAGTTGGCATGCAGGTACAGCAGGCAGTGAAGAAGACAAATGGCATGTTGGCCTTCATAGCTAGGGGATTTGAGTATCGGAGCAGGGAGGTTTTACTGCAGTTGTACAGGGCCTTGGTGAGGCCCCACCTGGAATATTGTGTTCAGCTTTGGTCTCCTAATCTGAGGAAGGACGTTCTTGTTATTGAGGGAGTGCAGCGAAGGTTCACCAGACTGATTCCCGGGATGGCAGAACTGACATATGAGAAGAGACTGGATCGACTGGGTCTGTATTTACTGGAGTTTCGAAGGATGAGAGGGGAATCTCATAGAAACATATAAGATTCTGACGGGACTGGACAGGTTAGATGCAGGAAGAATGTTCCCGATGTTGGGGAAGTCCAGAACCGGGGTCATAGTCGATGGATAAGGGGTAAGCCATTTAGGACCGAGATGAGGAGAAACCTCTTCACTCAGAGAGTGGTGAACCTGTGGAATTCTCTTCCGCAGAGAGTTGTTGATACCAGTTCGTTGGATATATTCAAGAGGGAGTTGGATGTGGCCCTTACAGCTAAAGGGATCAAGGGGTATGGAGAGAAAGCAGGAAAGGGGTACTGTGGTGATGATCAGCCATGATCTTATTGAATGGTGGTGCAGGCTCGAAGGGCCAAATAGCCTACTCCTGCACCTATTTTCTATGTTTCTATGATTATGGCTGTTAGTTCACACCTGCAATACCCAATGTCCATGATTTCAATGTCCATGGCCCACCCCTCCTTATCTCTGTAACTTCACCCAGCCCTTCAATCCTGTGAGATCTCAGCATTCCTCCAATATTGGCCTCTTGCACATCCTCAATTTCCTTCACCCTATCATTGGCGACCGTGCCTTCAGCTCCAAGGCCCTAAGCTCTGGAATTCCCTCCCTAAACCTCTCTGCTTCTCTACCTCTCTCTCCCTCTTTAACATGCTCCTTAAAACTTACCTCTTTGACCAAGCCTTTGGTCACCTGTCCTAATATCTCCTTATATGGCTTGCTGTGAAATTTTGTTTGATAGCGCTCCTGTGAAGCACCTTGGGACATTTTATCATGTTAAAGGTGCTATATAAATGCAAATTGTTGTTGTGATACTATAAGACATTGCTGAGTAGAGACCAGGCACTTCCCCACAGGAAGAGAAAGAGAGGGCAGGACAGAGACTGTAGGGCCCAGCGACTCCATTAAACGGTTCTATTCACCTTCCCACGTGCGTGCCAGAATATTCCTGCCTCCTATTGACATTCACTTGCCGCCTTCCATGGAAACATATGAAAAGAAGCGGGAATAGCATTGAACTCTGTTCATTCAACATTCCATAGTCGAGAAGGCTGTGAATGGAGGCCTACGTAGCGGCAGGTCTTTGGAGAGCCACGGGTAAACGGGAAGGATGGTGCAGGTGTGTTTGTCCCCAAACAGTAGGGCGTGCATCACGGAGATCAGCAAACCATTTTGTTTAAGTGGCTGGGTGTGAGCAGACCTCACAAATGTGTGTAGCATATGTTTTGGGTCCATGACGATTCAGGAAAAAAGGGTTGGGCAGAGTCGGATAATATTTGCTCACACTACAGCCCCCCCAAAAAAACAAATATTCTTGCTGGCATGTCATACACATGCTGACAGACCCAGTTAACTGAGCAAGTTTGGACTGAAGCCTTTCACTGTTAGGCAATTGAACTGTTGCCATTGCTCATTGGGAATATTCTGCACTATTGGTGATTATTTATTTTAAATAACAGCTTGCATATCAGAAAAGGGAGGAGGGCTCCGTTCTGATTGTTTCCGCACCTACTTCCATATTGGGGGTCACATTCCTGACTCAGTGGTTGTGATGTCTCACAATGTAAGCCATTCAGCCTATCGTATCTGTACTGGCTTTAAGCCAGAGCAGTCCAAAGCTAATCCCAGTACCCTGCTCCCTCTCGGGGCCCTCTAACCACCTCTGCTTCAATTGTTTATCTACTCGCCCCTGTTCTCTGACCAAAATACTCCTTTGGAAAAGCATTTCTTGCATCAGCTGCTCTCCAAGGACGTTTCACCTGACCTCTGGATCTACTCCTAGTAACCATTTTAAATTGATAACCCTTCATCACTGATACCCCACCAGAGGAAAGTCGTCTTCCCTATTCACCTTATCAAAAAACCCTGTATCATTTAAAAAGCACTAATTAATTCACCTTTTGGCCTTTTCTGTTCCCGTGGCAATAATCCTACTATAGCATAAAAGGAGGCCATTCGGCCCGTCGAGCCCATGCTGGCTCTCTGCAAGAGCACTTCAGCTAATCTCACCCTCCTGCGCTTTCTCCGTAGCTCTGCAAAAAATTTTCCTTCAGGTACTTATCCAATTCCCTTTTGAAAGCCACGATTGAGTCTGCCTCCAGCACCCTTTCAGGCAGCGCATTCCAGATCCTAATCACTCGCTGCGTAAAAAAGTTTTTCCTCATGTCGCCTTTGGTTCTTCTGCCAATCACCTTAAATCCGTGTCCTTTGGTTCGCGACCCTTCCGCCAATGGGAACAGTTTCTCTCTATCTACTCTGTCCAGACTGCTCATGATTTTGAACACCTCGATCAAATCTCGACCTTCTCTGCTCTAAGGCGAACAACCCCAGCCTCTCCAGTCTAGCAACGTAACTGAAGTCCCTCATCCCTGGAACCATTTTTGAAAATCTTCTGTGTACCCTCACTAAGGCCTTCACATCCTTCCTAAAGTGCGGTGCCCAGAATTGGACACAATACTCCAGTTGAGGCCGAACCAGCGTTTTATACAGGTTCATCATAACTTCCTTGCTTTTGTACTCTGCCTCTATTTATGAAGCACAGTATCCTGTAAGCTTTTTTAACCGCTTTCTCAACCTCTCCTGTCCTTCAACGATTTGTGCACATGTACCTCCAGGTCTCTCTTCATGTACCCCTTTTAGGATTGGACCTTTTTAGTTTTATTTTGCCTCTCCTTCCTACCAAAATGTATCATTTTGAGCTTTTCTGTGTTAGATTTTATCTGCCACGTGTCCGCCCATTTCACCAGCCTATGTCTTCTTGAAGTCTATCACTATCCTCCTCACTGTTCACTATACTTCCAAGTTTTGTGTCATCTGCAAATTTTGAAATTGTATCCTTTACTCCCAAGTCAAAGTCGTTAATATATATAATCCTCTGGAATTTTTTGAGGATGTAACTAGTAGAGTGGACAAGGGAGAACCAGTGGATGTGGTGTATTTGGACTTTCAAAAGGCCTTTGACAAGGTCCCATATAAGAGATTGGTGTGCAAAATCAAAGCACATGGTATTGGGGGTAATGTACTGGCGTGAATAGAGAATTGGTTGGCAGACAGAAAGCAGAGAGTTGGGATAAACGGGTCCTTTTCGGAATGGGAGGCAGTGACTAGTGGAGCGCCGCAGGGATCAGTGCTGGGACCCCAGCTCTTTATAATATATATTAATGATTTGGATGAAGGAATTGAGTGTAATATCTCCAAGTTTGCAGATGACACTAAACTGGGTGGCGGTGTGAGCTGCGAGGAGGATGCTAAGAGGCTGCACGGTGATTTGGACAGGTTAGGTGAGTGGGCAAATGCATGGCAGATGCAGTATAATGTGGATAAATGTGAGGTTATCCACTTTAGTGACAAAAACACGAAGGCAGAATATTATCTGAATGGCGGCAGATTAGGAAAAGGGGAGGTGCAACGAGACCTGGGTACATCAGTCAGTGAAAGATGGCATGCAGGTGTAGCAGGCGGTGAAGAAGGCAAATGGCATGTTGGCCTTCATAGCTAGGGGATTTGAGTATAGGAGCAGGGAGGTCTTACTGCAATTGTACAGAGCCTTGGTGAGGCCTCACCTGGAATATTGTGTTCAGTTTTGGTCTCCTAATCTGAGGAAGGACGTTCTTGCTATTGAGGGAGTGCAGCGAAGGTTCACCAGACTGATTCCAGGGATGGCTGGACTGACATATGAGGAGAGACTGGATGAACTGGGCCTTTATACACTGGAGTTTAGAAGGATGAGAGGGCATCTCATAGAAATGTATAAGATTCTGATGGGATGGGACGGGACAGGTTAGATGCGGGAAGAATGTTCCCGATGTTGGGGAAGTCCAGAACCAGGGGACACAGTCTTAGGATAAGGGGTAGGCCATTTAGGACTGAGATGAGGAGAAACTTCTTCTCGCAGAGAGTTGTTAACCTGTGGAATTCCCTGCCGCAGAGAGTTGTTGATGCCAGTTTATTGGATATATTCAAGAGGGAGTTTGATATGGCCCTTACGGCTAAAGGGATCAAGGGGTATGGAGAAAAAGCAGGAAAGGGGTACTGAGGTGAATGATCAGCCATGAACTCATTCAATGGTGGTGCAGGCTCGAAGGGCCGAATGGCCTACTCCTGCACCTATTTTCTATGTTTCTATAATGGAAAGCAGTGGTCCAAGTACCGACCCCTGGAGAACACCACTGTATACCTTCCTCCAGTCTGAAAAACAACCATTCACCACTACTCTCTGTTTCCTGTCCCTTAGCCAATTCCATGCTGCCACTGTCCCTTTTATTCCATGGGCTTCAACTTTGCTGGCAAGCCTTTATCAAACGCCTTTTGAAAGTCCATGTATACTACCTCAGCAGCATTGCCCTCATCAACCCTCTCTGTTGCCTCATCAAAAAACTCGATCAAGTTAGTTAAACATAATTTGCCTTCAACAAATCCGTGCTGGCTTTCCTTAATTAATCCACACTTGTCCAAGTGACTGTTAACTTTGTCCCTGATTATCATTTCTAAAAGCTTCCCCACTACCGAGGTTAAACTGACTGGTCTGTAGTTACTGGGTTTATCCGTACACCCTTTTTGGAACAAGGGTGTAACATTTTCAATTCTCCAGTCCTCTGGCACCATCCCCGTATCTAAGGAATATTATGGCCAGGAACTCCGCGATTTCCTCCTTCACCTCCCTCAGCATCCTAGGATGCATCCCATCCGGTCCTGGTGACTTACCAACTTTAAGTACAGACAGCCTTTCGAAAACCTCCTCTTTATCAATTTTTATCTCATGCAGTATCTCCATTATCTCCTCTTTCACTATGACTTTGGCAGCACCATTTTCCATGATAAAGACAGATGCAAAGTACTCATTTAGTACCTCAGCCATGCCCTCTGCCTCCCTGCGTTGGTCACTTTGATCCCTAGTTGGCCCACCCCTCTTACTACCCGTTTATTATTTATATGCCTAAAGAAGACTTTTGAATTCCCTTTTATATTAGCTGCCAATCTATTCTCATACTCTTTCTTTGCCCCTTTTATTTTCTTTTTCACTTTCTCTCTGAACTTTCTATATTCAGCCTGATTCTGACTTGTATTCTCGACCTGACTTCTGTCATACGTGCACTTTTTCTGCTTCATCTTATGTCTGTCGTCATCCAGGGAGCTCTGGCTTTAGTTGCCCTACCTTTCCCCCTCATAGGAATGTACCTCGACTGTACCCGAACCATAAAGTCAGCCCATTTTTCGATTACAGTTTTGCCTGCCGGTCTTTGATTCCAAGTCTCGAGTATCAAAAAAATTCTTATATCTCGAGTCTCCCCTCAGAACCATAGGTTCTCATCCCCCTAGCATCATCCTAGTGAATTTGTGGTGTTTGCAATCTATGTCTTTAATGTCCTTTCTATAATTAAAGACCCCAAACTGTACTCCGTATTCTAACTGTGCTCCAGCCAATGCCTTCTGCAAATTTATTATCCATGAGGCTCTGTGCCAGTGAAATCTGGAATGAAGGTAGTTCGCTGCCCATTTTGGAATAAAACTGGAAGAGAAGAGAGGCTGTCTTCTAAAACACAGAAATAGGTAACAGGATATGCTAGTAATTGCCTCGATAGCTCTGTGGCAGTAAAGGATTATGGCCTATTGCAGCACACAAACGGGTAATTCTGCCCTTTAAGTCGCTGCCATTGATTTTCTCCACATGAGCCGCTCAGTCTAATCCCACTTTCCTGCTAGTTTCCCACATCCCCTTTATCAAGCAACAATCTAATTCCCTTTTCAAAGACTTTATAGACTCTACTTCCACATTGATTTGTGGCAGAGTTCCGCATTCTCACCACCCTCTGTATAGCAGTTCTTTTCTTAAGCTCCCCTTTAATTGTTTTTGTGATCATGTTAAATTTGTACCCCTTCGTTACTGCCTTGCTGATCAGTGGAAACAATCTATCGCTATTTATCTTATAAGCTCGCTAATCTTTGCGGTCGCCTCTTAACCTTCTCAACTCCAGTGACAACCAATGTTCCGGTTAAGCCGCACAGGGTTCTGGCGATCCCACACAGGCCGGAAATTTGAATGGGCCGCGCACCCAAAACAAAAGTTAGAGGGAACATTGGTGATAGCAGCCCTACCTTCTCAAGTCTGCCTTCCTAACTGTAACCCCTCATCCCTGGTGACATACTAGTGAATCTACACTGCACACTTTCCATTTCTTTAATGTTCTTTTTATAATGAAATACCCCAAACTGTCCCTACTAGCATTGATATAAAAAACCATCCCACGGCGCTTTACAGAGGCGTATTGAAATAACGGATACTGAGCCAAATGAGTTAATAGATGGGGTGGCCAAAAGCTTTGTCAAAGATCTGGGGGTCAAAATTTGGTATCGCCGTTTTTGAGGTGGTGTCACCACCTGAGTGCTGAGGCATTAGGAGCAGACTCCAACGGCCAAATTCAGTTTTTACACCCAAAGATGAGAGCAGCGCTAAAAAGTGGCGTTGCACACTCACCCTCAGGCGGGAGCTCAGGAGGCTGACTGAATTTGGCATGGGAGGCTGCCACCATGCTGGCTGGAAAACGGGAAGAAAGAAAAACACAAACTTCCCCACTGTTGAAACTAATAAAGAAAGAAAAAAACGTAACCTTGCTCTGGCCGATTCCGCCCGAGTTCCGCTGATTAACCACCACTTTGTTCAGGCTGTACGGTCGACAACCGGTATGGCAGCCATACAAAGCAAATATCGCGTTAGCGGCGTCTCAGATGCGTTGTACGCTGGATGACATTGCCGGCGCAGCATTGCCTCTTGGCGCCTCTGCCAACGAGTTGACTCAATTTCAGCCGGGACGTGAACGGTGCTTACTGTTGAAGGTCAGCCTTTGCCTCCCATTAGCCGTCTCCCGCGCACAATAACGGGTGGAGGTATAAACTGAATTTTGATCCCCTGGGTTTTAAGGAGAGTGGGAGAGTAGGTGGAGAGAGAGATGGAGTGGCAGAGGGGTTTAGGGAGGAAATTTCAGAGAGTAAGGCCGAGGGAGCTGAAGTGCAGGGCATTCTACGTTTGGATGAAGGGAAAGGGGGATGCACAAGAGGCCAGAGTATGAGGAATAAATAGTTCAGGGAGGGTGGTATGGCTGTAAAGGTTACAGAAGTCGAGAGGGCTGAGGCCCACGAATGAATTTAAACACGAGGGCGAGAACTTTCAATCTGAGGCATTGGACAGCCAGGAGCTAATGTAAGTCAGCAAGCATGGGGTGATAGTGAGCAGGATAGGATACGGGCAGCAGAGTTTTAGACATGCTGGAGTTTATGGAGGATGGTGCAGAGTAGACTACCCAGGAGCGCATCGGAATAGTCCTCTGGTGGTGACGAGGACATGGATGGGGTGGGGGGGTTTCAGCAGCAGATTGCCTGAGGTCGGGGCGGAGGTGGGCTTTGTTACGGAAGTAGAAGTAAGCAATCTTTGTGATGGAGAGGGTATGGGATCAGAAACTCAGCTTGGAGGAAGTGGACCCCATGTCTTTGGATGATGTTGATGAGGAGCAGCACGTAGGTGAGGAAGAGGCAGGTGCCAAGCATAGATCATTGGGAGAATTCTAGAGTCAATGGTGCAAGGGCAAGCAGAGAAGCCATTTCTGGCAATGCTCTGGCTACGATTGGATCAGTAAGAGTGGCACCAAGAAAGGGCAGTTGCACTGAGCTGGGACAACAGAGGATGAATTCGGTGTGTTGACTATGTCAAAGGCTGCAACGTCCTTTTCCCCCTTCCTCACTCCTAAAACAATGAAGTTGAAGGCGATGCAGAATACAAGTCTCTTATTCTGAAAGCTACCGCTGTATTATATTTGTGCTTTTTGAACCGTTCCAGCATATTGTTCCCTGTTACACTTGAAATCCTTGGTAATGCGTCAGTGGAGAGAACAGAGGGTAGTGAGAAATGCTGATAGAAAACCAAAGTTGACGGCCCTGCTCCCAGCCCCTCGTGTCAAGAAATCCAATAGGGAATTCAAAAGGAAGTTTTTTTTATCCAGAGAGTGGTGAGAATGTGGAACCCGCTACCACAGGGAGTGGTTGAGGCGAGTAGTATAGATGCATTTAAGGAGAAGCTGGATAAACACATGAGGGAGAAGGGAATAGAGGGTTATGCTGATAGAGTTAGAGGAGGAATAATGGGAGGAGGCTTGAGTGGTTGGGCCGGATTGAATCCTATGTAATCCCTGGGTGTCAGTTGGTCACCCAAGACATTGAGGACAGTCAAGTTGCTTAGTGCCATATGCCTCTCGTAGAGGGGCAATAGTGTTTTTTAACTGTGTGGATTTGGAGGGGAGTGGGTATATTATGTGTCTACATTTGTGGGAAATACCAGGGAAAGAAAACCTCACATTATTTACTATTCTGACATTCAAAACTCATCCATTATCATCATCATAGGCAGTCTCTCGGAATCGAGGAAAACTTGCTTCCACTCTTTAAAAATTAGTTCTTAGGTGACTGAACATCCAATACGGGAATTACAGTCTCTGTCACAGGTGGGACAGACAGTGGTTGAAGGAAAGGGTGGGTAGGGAGCCTGGTTTGCCGCACACTCCTTCCGTTACCTGCGCTTGATTTCTGCAAGCTCTCAGCGCCGAGTCTCGAGGTGCTCAGCGTCCTCCCGGATGCACTTCCTCCACTCAGGGCAGTCTTTGGCCAGGGATTCCCAGGTGTCGGTGGGGATGTTGCATTTTATCAAGGAGGCTTTGAGGGTGTCCTTGAAACGTTTCCTCTGCCCACCTTTGGCTCGTTTGCCGTGAAGGAGTTCCGAATAGAGCGCTTGCTTTGGGAGTCTTGTGTCAGGCATGCGAACAATGTGGACCGCCCAGCGGAGCTGGTTGAGTGTAGTCAGTGCTTCGATGCTGGGGATGTTGGCCTGGTCGAGGACGCCAACGTTGGTGCGTCTGCCCTCCCAGGGGATTTGCAGGATCTTGAAGAGACATCTTTGGTCTCCCATTCTTTTGCTGTTCCTTTTCCCCTTCCCATGCACTAATTTATGAGAGTCCTTCTGGAATGTGTCTAATCCAATGTCTTTCATTTTGTTACTAAAAGCTAAGAAGATCTGAAGAGGATGAGGAAAAGGAAGAAGATATTGAGGTTCCCAAGGCCATGGGGGATATCTTTGAGTCTCTTGCTGGTGCCATCTATATGGACAGCAGAATGTCCTTGGAAACAGTTTGGCAAGTGTACTACCCCATGATGAGACCCCTGATAGGTAGTCCCTTCTCGCTGTCATCCTCTTGCCTTTGCCCCTGCCGTCTCGGCTAAGTTACTAATGCCTCGTCTCGTGCTTCATGTTGCAGAGAAATTTTCGGCGAACGTACCGCGCTCCCCTGTTCGCGAGCTGCTGGAGATGGAGCCGGAGACTGCCAAGTTCAGGTGAGCAGTTAGCGAAATGTCCGTGAGCAGCAACCAAGCAATCCGAAAAGTAAACAAAGCGCTGGAACCATACAGCAGGTGCACCGCGGTCTGAAAGGAAAAGAGAGGTTCACGTTTAGGGTGTGACCATCAGATGGAGGGTCGGGCTGCATCCCAATCTTCAGTCTCTCTTTCTCTTCTTCACGCTGTGCTTTTTATTTTGTTGTTGCATTTTAGCTCCTTCGAAGGCGGTTGGATCCTACGGAAAATGGTAAATTAAATTAAAGCCACAATTTTTTTAAACGTCTTCGGAATAGGTCCTCCCCGGACTTTACACGAATGGAAAAACATGAATATCCAGCTGCCGCAAGGAGGGAACACTAAAATCCGCACCACAGCGTTCTGCTGACTTATCCGGGAGTCATTGGGATTTCGGGATAGCCTTATCTGAACGCACAGAATGCAAGGCAGTCAGGAACTTGCACAAGACCTTTAGTTAAGCTGTGGTTTTGCTCACCCCCATTATAAGAAGGATATAAACACAACAGAAATGGTGCTGGGTAGATTACCAGGGATGAGGGTTTCTTTGTTGAGACTTGAGAAACTAGAGCTGAGATGGTTAAGGAGCAACCTGATCAGAGGTTATGCTGAGGTAAACCAGGGCAGATCACTTCCACAAGACGGTAAGAAGAGCCCACAAGTTTAAGGTCATCACAAAAAGAATTAAAGTGGAGCACAGAAAATGTTGCTTTGTACAGAGGGTGGTTAGAATGTGGAATTCTCTGCCGCAATCTTGTTAAAACAGTCCATAATTCTTTGAAAGGAAATTAGACACAAGCTTGAAAAAGAGGATTATTTGAGGACGTGGGGAGCTTGCGGGAGAGTGGGATTAGACTAGTTAGCCTGTGGGAAATATCGGTGGCAAGACTAGATGGGCCGAACGGCTTGCTGTAGCACCGATTCCAAGTGTAATGGTGGGTGTGAAATTTTCATAGTGTGCTCACTTGAACCTTGGAGCAATACAAAACACCCAGCAGCACAGTTGCAGTTTTTTTTTTTAATATCCCTTCCACTTAGTTATGTGTAGAGAGCATTTTGAACTCTGTGTCACTAGGATTTGGTGCCTAGAGCACTGAGATTAGTGCTGGAAGGAATCTGAGGAGATGAATTAAGAGCATTCCACAAGAAGTGCGTTGGTTGGCTTCAGTGTGTTTTTCTATATTGCAAAATATGCCTCGTGATAACCAATATTCCCTCTAAAAAATATATTTTGGGGGGAGGGGGGGCGCGGTGCAGCCCATTCAAAAATCGGCACGTGCGGTTTTTGTGCTTAAAAGCCGGTGTGCTGGCTGGGCGAGAGCTCCAGACCGCTGCACAGCCGCACAACTTAAAGGGAACATTGATGATGACACAGGGCAGCCCAGACTGCCGGGTCACATCCTTCTAATTGGGAGGCACAGATGTTGGATGGGGCGGTCGGGGTGGATTAAATCCATAAAATAGAATGGGATATTTCATAAAACAAGAATAAAGTTCGAAGGTTAGAAAATGCTGGGTAGGCGCAGCAGGACACTGAGTATTTGGAAGACAAAGGTTAAGATGTGACCTTTTACCATGCGCATTCCCTTCTCTCGATGCCCATCAACCTGCTGTGCATTGCACACTTTTTCTGTCTTTGTTTCTAACCTCAAGTTTTTCTTACCCCACAAAGTCCAGGAACCATTGTAGGCTCCGCAACAATGGGAAACCGTAGCATTTTCCTATCAAATTACCTATATCAGCAGTCGAGAGAGAAGGTGGAACTCCCTCGTGGAACTTCAAGCCGACTCTGTGCATAGGTCACCCTAACCAAATAGCAAGTGAATTGCTGTGTGTGCGGCTCTGTTCTGTGAAGCGTGCACAGCAAAACTCGTGTCGCAAACAGAAACGGTGCATCTGGAGGGATTGTACTGGAATCCTTGCTCAGATTAGCAGAGTCCTAGATTTTCTAACCATATCAGTTTGTATATAATCTTCCTGATCATGAGGCAAACAGTGCACAAATGCTCCCTCTAAATTGTCTTTGCCGTGCCTGGCCTGTTTATTTCAATGCACGGTTACATTTTTGAGCATGTGCGCTATTTCAAATAGAAACGCTTGTGAGCGGCCTGCTGGGAACCTTGCAGATTACTGCGTGGCTGCACACACACGCGCGGCTTAGAGGGGACATTACAGTACACTTGTTCCAGCCTCATTTAATGCGCACTTATCACACTGCTGGCTGTTTATATTTTTATATAATATATTTATTTGAAATAAATAATGAGCAGGAATTATAAAAATTTCACCTGATTTCGGGAATAGGGATGTTAAACTGATCATTCTGTACTACATTGAAATGTTGATTTTTTTTTTTTGCTTGACTGCAGCGTCCCGTTTAATGTTTTTTTTTAACGGCTGATTCTCTCACTCTTAAAGCCCCGCAGAAAGAACGTATGACGGCAAAGTCCGCGTCACCGTGGAGGTGGTCGGCAAAGGAAAATTCAAAGGAGTTGGCCGCAGTTACAGGATTGCCAAGTCTGCGGCGGCTCGAAGAGCGCTACGGAGCCTGAAGGCTAACCAGCCTCCGGTACAGAACAGCTGAGGGGCCGTCCTCGCTCTCTTCTCACCACCCCCAGCCCAGCCCAGCCCGCACCTCTTCATCAGCTCACCTGGGGTCACACCGAGCGAGACTGGGTCAAGTCGAGAGTGAGCCAGTCATTCTTTGAAGGTGTAAAAGTGTTTGTACTAAAGTAGTATAATTTAGGATTAATCGTAGTATATAGTAAGTTCTTGCGCGAACACAATCCTTTCCCTCCTCCTCCTCCTTTTGCTAGATTAATCACGAGAGTGCTTTATATTCATTTTGCAAGCATTTTAACAGTTGTCAGGTCCCCCAATGATGTTTACTTAATTTTTTTTTAAATAGAAGCTTTTTGCTTGGTGTTTAGTGAGCCAGGAAGCTTATGCTGGAAAGTGATTAGTTAATTAGATTGCACATTTTTAGTAATCTTGAAATTCTCGACCTGTGCACTAGTGCCAGTCCAGCCACAGTGTGTAAAACTGTCGTGTGTGAGCTGGTAAGAGAGAGCGAGCGAGCATGCCAGTATTGTCCTGTTTCCTTGTCATCCTTTCACATTGAGATGGCATTCCCAAACCTTGTTTTGCACTTAATTTAAATAGGAACAGGTTTCACTTAAAGCGACTGGCATTTTCAGTAGCATTTGTTCAACTTAATGCCACATAATGAGTCTCTTGCATTTAATCAAAAGGGTTTTGCCTTAATTGAAAGTAACCCCCACTTGTTTTGTTTTCCTGAACCTTTTGATACATTTCTATAGCTGATTTTACATTCCCATTTAATACACATTGTATGATAATTAACTACAGCCCTTGACTGACCTCCATTGGAGCTGTGGCTGTGTAACTTATTGCAGAGCTAGAGGTAGCTGCACATATATTTTAATACGGATAAAATGGTTTCAGATACTTAAGAGTCGAGGTGTTGAAAATTTTCTTTGACGCAAGAAGTAGCTAAACTTACATTATGTGGTCTTTGGGGAAAGCGTGCATTGTGCTGACGATGTGAGTACGGTGTTTCCAAACGCACGCAACGTTGAGTTGGTGGTGCAGTACAGAAACTGTCGCTCTAACAACACAGTAACTTTAAACATATCATTCAGAAAAATATGCTGCAGAATTTTGTAAAAAAAAATGAAAGGGTTATTTTATTTTTGTTATTAATATGAGCACCTTTCCATTTATAAGAGGGGTGGGGGTAAATGTACACGCACAAATACACACACACAGAACAGACACACAGGCACAACACATGCACACGACTATCCTCGGAGTCTGTCCATACACCCAACAGTTGACTTTTACACCAAAGCTGTGTGTTTGCGAGGAAGCCGCATTCGTGTTCCATCATTTTATTCTTTGTTTTTTTAAAAAAAAAACTAAACACACGCGGCGCAGGCAAGGAAAAGAAAATCCTGTGATAAAAGATGATCGCGTTTAATCAGTCTTCAGCGTAAAAGCTTTTAAAGAAAGGATGCATCCTACTTGGCTCGGCTCGAAATAGCGGTTATGTTTTCAGTAGATACCAATTAGGCGTTCTTCCCTTTGAATACCTCAGTTCTTATTTGCATGCATTTTTGATTTCTCGTTTTATTTTGGTGCTATGTTTTTATATATTATGCTTGAAATGTTTAAAAAAAATAATTGTTTTTGCACTGTAACTATAATACCTCTTTTAATTTACCTTTTTTTAAATAAAAAAAAAATGTTCGGGAATTTCGTCCCGTTGCTCACTCGATAATCCTTTCAAGTTACCTGCAGTTGTCACCCACCCCCACCGCCATGATGTGCTTCACATTTTGAGAGCTAGCCGTTTGTTTTAGTTGTTGATTTCGTGAATCGGAGATAGAAATTTGAAACACGTATGTTAGGACGTTCAGTTTTTACATCCCGTCCTGTCCCGTTTTCCTTTCACTTTATTTGGAAAAGTAAAGCCTTTAAGCCCGTCAATGTAGCAATTTTTTTTAAAATGGGTACTTTTTTTAATGTATAAGTTTAAAAAAAAGGGTATAATTGTTTTTAAAAACTGCTGTCAATGTATATTGTCTTACTGATTGGCACAGGCTCATTTTAATCTGTGTCATGCTCCAGAAGATGGATTTGTACCTATTTCCATACTCTGTTACCACCCCAATTATTGTTTTTTTTAAAGATATCTCCTTCTGTGGGCGTAGGCCTGGACAAGTGCTCATCTTTATATATCATTTTTTTCTTTACATTCACTTGGCAACAAATGCTACACAGGATTTGATGTCAAACAGTGCGCCACAAGTTTGGGAGTAATTCCAGTATTAACAGTGCATCACACTTTAAAAAAAAAATCAACAGAAGTGTGTGCTATTTCTGGCATTTATATTCAATATAAAACCATATTTTTTTCACTAATTTAACCATCTACATTTACTTTAAAGTCCTAATCAATGCTGCAATTTTTTCCCTTGTCTTTGTCGAGACACAAAACACAATTCTCTTTTTTTTCCTTCGCTGTTGTATACATGTAGCACGACTTGAGCATTGCACTCGGCACCATGCTTTACCTCATTTCAAACGAGAAATGTATTTGCTAATATGCTTAACAAGAAAAAAAAGATTTTTTTTTAAATTTTCGGTTTGGGCCTTGCTGCTGTTATAACTGCTACGGTTTTTTTTATTGTAAAAGGTGATTAACTTGCTATCTATTGTGTGCCTGCAGTCCCTCACTCACTGTACAACACATGACTTAAATGCACTCGAACTTCATTGCAACAGCGGGTCAGCAGCAGCAGCAGAAACTTATTGTTTTGTTGGTATTTTGTAGCAGAATGATAACTGTGACTTATTAAAAGAAGAGAAAAAGTGCGTGTTTGCGAGGCGTTTGAGTATTTGCGGGAGTTTGCTGTACTGTAAATAGTGTGATTTTAAAGCACCTGTAGCAGAATGGGAGTGGATACGAAATGTATTGAAACTAAATTAAGCACGTCATCACATGCTGCAGCAGTCTTTAAAGGACATAGAATATATCTCATTCATACTGTAAACTCGCTGCAGAGATTTGCATTCTGCACCTTATGGATCACAATTTTACCTTTTAATAGTTTCTTTTTGTAATTGTAGCTGAATATCTACAATAAAGTATGGTCTGGTTGTTCATTATTATTGAGCCTGGAGGTTTCCTTGTATTAATTTCCGGGTGAATGTCTGTGGTCACAGGAAGAGCGACATTAAGGGATTAGGCTGGATAGCTCTTGCTCAGCCAGCTTGGACACGATGGCCAAAATGGCCTCCTTCCGTGCTGTAAATTTCTATGATCAGCCTTTGGAGAAGACCGAGGTAAAGTTTATAGCACAGGTGGGCGAAGCTCATTTCACTCAGTTGCCAGCAGCTTAATATAGAAACATAGAAAATAGGTGCAGGAGTAGGCCATTCAATGAGTTCATGGCTGAACATGCAACTTCAGTATCCCCTTCCTGCTTTCTCTCCATACCCCTTGATCCCCCTAGTAGTAAGGACTACATCTAACTCCTTTTTGAATATATTTAGTGAATTGACCTCAACAACTTTCTGTGGTAGAGAATTCCACAGGTTCACCACTCTCTGGGTGAAGAAGTTTCTCCTCATCTCGGTCCTAAATGGCTTACCCCTTATCCTTAGACTGTGACCCCTGGTTCTGGACTTCCCCAACATTGGGAACATTCTTCCTGCACCTAACCTGTCTAAACCCGTCAGAATTTTAAACGTTTCTATGAGATCCCCTCTCATTCTTCTGAACTCCTGTGAATACAAGCCCAGTTGATCCAGTCTTTCTTGATATGTCAGTCCCGCCATCCCGGGAATCAGTCTGGTGAACCTTCGCTGCACTCCCCTAATAGCAAGAATGTCCTTCCTCAAGTTAGGAGACCAAAACTGTACGCAATACTCCAGGTGTGGCCTCACCAAGGCCCTGTACAACTGTAGTAACACCTCCCTGCCCCTGTACTCAAATTCCCTCGCTATGAAGGTCAACATGCCATTTGCTTTCTTAACCGCCTGCTGTACCTGCATGCCAACCTTCAATGACTGATGTACCATGACACCCAGGTCTTGCTAATCTGTCACCATTCAGATAATAGTCTGTCTCTTTGTTTTTACCACCAAAGTGGATAACCTCACATTTATCCACATTATACTTCATCTGCCATGCATTTGCCCACTCACCTAACCTTCCAAGTCACTGCAGCCTCATAGCATCCTCCTCGCAGCTCACACTGCCACCCAACTTAGTGTCATCCGCAAATTTGGAGATACTACACTTAATCCCCTCGTCTAAATCATTAATGTACAATGTGAACAGTTGGGGCCCCAGCACAGAACCTTGCGGTACCCCACTAGTCACTGCCTGCCATTCTGAAAAGTACCCATTTACTTCTACTCTTTGCTTCCTGTCTGCCAACCAGTTCTCAATCCACATCAGCACACTACCCCCCAATCCCATGTGCTTTAACTTTGCACATTAATCTCTTGTGTGGGACTTTGTTGAAAGCCTTCTGAAAGTCCAAATACAATACATCAACTGGTTCTCCCTTGTCCACTCTACTGGAAACATCCTCAAAAAATTCCAGAAGATTTGTCAAGCATGCTTTCCCTTTCACAAATCCATGCTGACTTGTACCTGTTATGTCACCACTTTCCAAATGTGCTATTATGACATCCTTAATAATTGATTCCATCATTTTGTCCACTAACGATGTCAGGCTGATCGGTCTATAATTCCCTGTTTTCTCTCCTTCCTTTTTTAAAAAGTGGGGTTACATTGTGATGTGTGACAAAGTGCGCGGTGTGTGATGTATGACAATGTGCCCGGTGTGTGATGTGTGACAATGTGCGCACCGTATGATGTCTGACAATGTGCGCGGTGTGATGTGTGACAATGTGCGTGATGTGATGTGCAACGTGTATGATGTGTGACAATGTGCACGATGTGATGTATGACAGTGTGCGCACTGTGATGTGACTGCGCGTGGTCTGATGTGTGACAATGTTTGCGCTATGTGCTGTGTTACAATATACACACGTGTGATGTGTTACAATATACACAGATGTGTGATGTGCTACAATATACATGTATGTGATGTGTTGCAATACACACACGTACAATATACACGCTGTCTAATGTGTTACAGTATACACGTGTGCTGTGTTGCAATATACACACCGTGTGATGTGTTACGATATTCATGTGTGATGTGTTGCAATATACACACGTGTGATGTGTTACAGTATACACACGTGTGCTGTGTTACAATATACATGCTGTGTGATGTGTTACAGTATACACATGCTGTGTTACAATATGCACGCCATGTGATGTGTTATAATTTACAATATACACGCGTGTGATGTGTTACAATATACCTACGCATGTGATGTGTTACAATATACACAGGTCGTGTGATGTGTTACAATATACACCGTGTGATTTGTTACGATATACACGTGTGATGTGTGACAATATACATGTGTGATGTGTATATACATGCTTGTGACGTGTTACAATATACACACTTGATGTGCGACAATATACATGCGTATGATGTGTGACAATGGGCGCACCGTATGATGTGTGAAAATGTGCGCGCCGTGTGATGTCTGACAATGTTTGCGCTATGTGCTGTGTTACAATATACACGTGTGTGCTGTATTACAATATACACGTGTGTGATGTGTTATAATATACACGTGCTGTGTTACAATATACACGCCGTATGATGTGTTACAATGTATACGCGTGTGATGTGTTACAATATACACGCCGTGTGATGATATACATGTGTGTGATGTGTGACAAATACATGTATGAGGTGAGCCAATGTGTGTGATGTTACAATATACACACGTGATGTGTGACAATATACACATCATATGATGTGTGACAATATACACATCATGTGATGTGTGACAATATACATGCGTATGGTGTGTGACAATGTACATGTGTGTGGTGTGTTACAATATACACGCATGTGATGTATGACAATGAGCGCGCCGTGTGATGTGTGAAAATGCACGGTGTGTGATGTGTGACAATGTGTGTGCTGTGTTACAATATACACATCTGCTGTGTTACAACATACACGCCGTGTGATGTGTTACAATATACACGCCGTGTGATGTGTTACAATATACATGCCATGTGATGTGTTACAATATACACATGTCTGAGTTGTGACAGTGTGCGCCATGTGATTTTATAATTACACAAGTGTGATGTGTGACAATGTACACATCATGTGATGTGTGACTATATAAATGTCATGTGTTGTGTGACAATATACACGCCATGTGCTGTGTGACAAGATACAAGCGTGAGATGTGTGACGAATGTGCACACCGTGTGATGTGTGACAATATGCATGTGAGATGTGTGACAATGTACACGCGTTCGATGTGTTACAATATACACACTTGTGATCTGTTACTATATACAGCTTGACATTCAATTTACAGCACATTCGGCCCAACTGGTCAATGCTGGTGCTTATGCTCCACACAAGCCTCCTCCCACCCCTCTTCCTCTTACCCTATTGGCATGACCTTCTATTCCTGTCTCCCTCATGTACTTAGCATAGATGCATTGAAGGGAAAGTTAGATATTTGGCTCAACTACTCCCTGTGGTAGCGATTTCCACATTCCCACTACTCTGAGTACGGTAACATAGTGGTTATGCTAATGGACTAGTCATCCAGAGGCCTGGACTAATAATCTGGAGACGTGAAAGAATTTAAATTCAGTTAATTAAATGAATCTGGAATTAAAAAGCTAGTACCAGTAATGGTGACTGTGAAACTACCGGATTGTTTGGTTCACTAATGTCCTTTAGGGAAGGAAATCTGCCGTCCTTACCCGGTTTGGCCTATATGTGACTCGGGACCCACGGCACTATGGTTAACTCTTAACTGCCCTCTGAAATGGCCCAGCAAGCCACTTGGTTGTACCAAACTGTTACAACAAAGTCAGCATTGTGGGTGTACCTTTACCACACGGAATCCACCGGCTCAAGGAGGCAGCTCACCACCTCCTTCTCGAGGGCAATTAGGGGTGGGCAATAAATGCCGGCCTTGCCAGCAACGCCCACATCCCATGAAAGAATAAATTTTAAAAATTAAGAAGTTTCTCCTCAATTCCCTATTGGATTTATTAGTGACTACCTTACATCTATGGCCCCTAGTTTTGGCCTCCCCTACAAATGGAAACGTCTTCTCTACGTCTACCCTATCGAATCCTTTCATAATCTTGGAAGGCCTCTATCAGGTCATCCCTTGGCCTTCAGTTTTTTTTTTAGAGTAAAGAGTCCCAGCCTGTTCAATCTTTTCTGATGGTTATAACCTCTGTATTGGTATCGTCCTTTTAAATCTTTTTTGCACCTTCTCTAGTGCCTCTATATCCTTTTCAAAATATGGAGCTCAGAAGTGTGCATAGTACGCCCAAGTATGCGACCTCGAAAGAGGACCTATAGCTCAACCGGTGTAGCATATCATGCACCAGTCATCTTGTAAGCTTCTACAAGTGAGGCGCAGGATACCGTACAGTGCCCCAGTGTGGTGCCTTATTTAAACCGCGAACACGCCTGACACAATGTGCTCGGGACCTAGCGGTTAGTCTTTGCATCACCAGTTAGGGAGTAACATAGAAACATAGAAAAAAGATACAGGAGTAGGCCATTCGGCCCTTCGAGCCTGTACCATCATTCAATATGATCATGGCTGATCATGCACTTCAGTACCCCATTCCTGCTTTCTCCATACCCCTTGATCCCTTTAGCTGTAAGGGCCACATCTAACTCCCTTTTGAATATATCTAACGAACTGGCCTCAACAACTTTCTGTGGTAGAGAATTCCACATGCTCACAACTCTGAGTGAAAAAGTTTCTCCTCACTTCAGTCCTAAATGGTTTACGCCTTATCCTTAAACTGTGACCCCTGGTTATGGACTTACCCAACATCGGGAACATTCTTCCTGCATCTAACCTGTCCAATCCCGTCAGAATTTTATGCGTTTCTATGAGATTCCTGCTCATTCTTCTAAATTCCATTCAATATAAGCTTAGTCGATCCAGTCTTCATGTGTCAGCCCTGTCATCCCGGGAATCAGTCTGGTGAACCTTTGCAGCACTCAATAGCAAGAGTGTCCTTCCTCAGATTAGGAGACCAAAACTGTACACAATATTCAAGATGTGGCCTCACCAAGCCCCTGTACACATGCAGTAAGACCTCCCTGCTCCTATACTCAAATCCTCTCACTATGAAGGCCAACATGCCATTTGCCGCCTTCACCACCTGCTGTACCTGTATGCCAACTTTGAATGACTAATGTACCATGACACCCAGGTCTCGTAGTAAACTGTCACCATTCAGATAATAATCTGCCTTCCTGTTTTTACCACCAAAGTGGAAAACCTCACATTTATCTACATTATTCTGCATCTGCCATGTATTTGCCCACTCACCTAACTTGCCCAAGTCACCCTGCAGCCTCTTAGCATCCTCGTCACAGCTCACACTGCCACCCAGCTTAGTGGCATCTGCAAACTTGGAGATATTACATTCAATGCCTTCGTCTAAATCATTAATGTATATTGTATATAGCTGGGGTCCAAGCACTGAACCTTGCTGTACCCCACCAGTCACTGCCTGCCATTCTGAAAAGGACCCGTTTATTCCCACTCTTTGCTTCCTGTCTGCCAACCAGTTCTCTATCCACGTTAGTACATTACCCCCAATACCATATGCTTTAATTTTGCACACCCAATCTCTTAGTGGGTCCTTGTCAAAAGCCTTTTGAAAGTCTAAATACACCACATCCACTGGCTCCCCCTTGTTCACTCTACTAGTTACATCCTCAAAAAATTCTAGATTTGTCAAGCATGATTTCCCTTTCATAAATCCATGTTGACTTGGACCGATCCTGTCACTGCTTTCCAAATGCGCTGCTATTACATCTTTAATAATTGACTCGAACATTTTCCCCACCACCGATGTCAGGCTGACCAGTCTATAATTCCCTGTTTTCTCTTTCTTTTAAAAAGTGGGGTTACATTAGCTACCCTCCAGTCCATAGGAACTGATCCAGAGTCTATAGAATATTGGAAAATGATCACCAATGCATCCACTATTTCTATGCCACTTCCTTAAGTACTCTGGTATGCAGACTATCAGGCCCTGGGGATTTATCAGCCTTCAATCCCATCAATTTTCCTAACACAATTTGCTGACTAATAAGGATTTCCTTTAGTTCCTCCTTCTCGCTAGACCCTCTGTCCCCTAGTATTTCCGAAAGGTTATTTGTGTCTTCCTTAGTGAAGACAGAACCAAAGTATTTGTTCAATTGGTCTGCCATTTCTTTGTTCCCCATTATAAGTTCACCTGATTCTGACTCTAAGGGACCCACATTTGTCTTCTCTAATCTTTTTCTCTTCACGTATCTGTAGAAGCTTTTGCAGTCAGTTTTTATGTTCCCTGCAAGCTTCCTCTCATACTCTATTTCCCCCCTCCTAATTCAACCCTTTGTCCTCCTCTGCTGAATTCTAAATTTCTCCCAGTCCTCAGGTTTGCTGCTTTTTTTGGCCATTTTATATGCCTCTTCCTTAGATTTAACACTCCCTTATTTCCCTTATTAGCCACGGTTAAACCACCTTCCCCATTTTATTTTTTACTCCAGACAGGGTTGCACAATTGTTGAAGTTCATACATGTGATCTTTAAATGTCTGCCATTGCCTATCCACCGTCAACCCTTTAAGTATCATTCACACGTCTATCCTAGCCAATTCATGTCTCATACTGTTGAAGTTACCTTTCTTTAAATTCAGGACCCTAGTTTCTGAATTGACTGTCACTCTCCATCTTAATGGTCACTCTTCCCCAAGTGGCCTCGCACAACAAGATTGCTAATTAATTCTCTCTCATTACACAAGACCCAGTCTAGGATGGCCAGCTTTCTAGTTGGTTCCTCGACATAGTGGTCTAGAAGACCATCCCTAATACACTCCAGGAAATCCTCCTCCACCGTATTGCTTCAAGTTTGTTTAGCCCAATCTATATGTAGATTAAAGTCACCCATGATAACTGCTGTACCTTTATTGCACGCATCCCTAATTTCCTGTTTGATGCCATCCCCAACCTCACTATTACTGGTGGTCTGTACACAACTCCCACTAGCGTTTTCTGCCCTTTGGTGTTCCGCAGCTCTACCCATACAGATTCCACCTCACCTACGCTAATGTCCTTCCTTACTATTGTGTTAATCTCTTTAACCAGCAACGCTACTCCACCTCCTTTTCCTTTCAGTCTATCTTTCCTGAACATTGAATACCCTTGGATGTTGAGTTCCCAGACTTGGTCACCCCGGAACCATGTCTCCGTAATCCCAATTACATCATATCCATTAACAGCTATCTGCACAGTTAATTCATCCACCTTATTCCGAATACTCCTCGCATTGAGTCACAGAGCCTTCAGGCTTGTTTTTGTAACACTCTTTGAGTAGCTACGAGATGTGATGTTTCTTGTGCCTCCGGGCTATGAAATTCACACAGATGAGCCCAGGAGCATAGATTGGAATGGCACAGGACTTTCCAACTTCCAGGCTTGTGCTGACTGGGAGCCAGAGAACAGAAAGCAGTAAACTGCTAATGTCCCTCTCTTATTTCTCCACCTATCTCAAATAATGACAAAAGAGGATTTTTTTCTTGATCTCTTAGCAGAAAGGAGATACTCAATTGAAGTCAGTCACCAAACCACTCGTGTGCCTTCAGTGTTGTGCCACGCCAATGCCGTATCAAACAATAAGTACAAGAGACATTTACGGTATGTTACCACAGTGCTGGCTGACAATGGCTATCCTTTCAGCTGCCGAATTCCAGTACTGGTGATGCTGGCTCAGAGTACTGATGTGAATGAAGATGATTTATGTCACTCCACAATGACGAAGAGACCAGTGTTTTTTTGAAGTACGAGGATAGCCTGGACGTGGCCCTTCTGAGATCATGCAAGTGGAGACATGTCTTGAGTTTGGGGACTCTGCAGTGGAAGTGTCAAGCCTCTGTTTCGCTTTGTCTCTATATATTTGATTTTAAGTACAAAGCATCACAAGCACAATATGCCTGCCACGGGAAAAATAATGTTCTTGTTAAGATGAGCTGTAATGACTATAATGATCATTGAGCTAAGACAGATATGAAGAACTGGGTGATGACTGAAGTAATAGTTCCAAAATAGGAATAAATGCCAGAGTTGTTAAAGAAGCCTATTCATGAATGGCAGGATATATCTGGGTGTCTTCGAGGGAGGCCTATTTGTGAATGGTGGCACATGTTAGGTGTTTGGCATGGGTGACCAATCAATGATTAGCAGTGCATGTTGGGTGTTTGGTAAGTGCGACCTATCCATGAATGGCAGAGCTTGTATGGTAGCCTATTAGTAAATGATGGGACATGTTGGGTATTTGGTTTGGGAAGAATATCTCTGAATGGTGGAACATGTTGGGTGTTTGATATTTAAAAAAAATTAATTCCTGGGTTGTGGTGGTTGCTGGAAGGCTGGCATTGATTGCCTATCCCTAATTGACCTCGAGAAGGTGGTAGTAGCCGCCTTTTTGAACTACCACAGTCCATGTGGTCAGTTTTACTATTGTTTTCTGTAGCGTTTTTTTTCTAAAACATTCCCTTAATCAGAGTATGTCAAATGTTCCTACACTTTTTTGGAACACCTGAATTTGTCTTGATCTTCCAACTACATAGCTGCAAATTCTACATCCTCGTTATGTTACCCTGTGGACACTGGCAGTGGGGCAGCCATCACCAACCCTCTCTGCATCTCCCTCCAGAATGTCAGTTCGCTTGAGAACAAGGCATTTCCCATCCATGAGTTTATCGTGAATGTTGGTATTGACATCATGGCCCTGACAGAAACTTGGTTGAGGGACAATGACCCCTTACCCTTAAATGAAGCCTCTCTGCCTGGCAGCACTTTCTCCTCCTTTGAGCATCTCACCTTATTCCACCTCTCTCACCTCATTTAAAATTCTCTTTCTCTACTGCACACCCAAGAAACGTAAAAATATTATTACCGATATTTCTTCACTACTTTCCTCCCTCTGCCTCTGCACTGATCGGCTTCTCATCCTCAGTGATTTCAACCTCCATCTCAATTCATCATGCTCTCATGAGTTCACTAGCCTCCTTCTGTGTCCTCCCCTGGAAAAAAAACTCTCTCCCAACTCTGTCATAGCTGCACTTAGGAAACTCCCAACTGCCCAGCCTTTGGGCCTCCATTCACCAGGACATTTCCCCAGCCACCGATCTGCTCAGCCGCACCCTCACCACCACCTGTGATGCCCTCGACCCTGTTAAAACAAATTCTCTCGCCCTAACCGTTTCCCCTGATCTTCAAGGGATGCAGACTTGAACAGATATGGTAGGCAGCTGGTTTCGCCATTCACCGCCAGACCAGGCCGGACCACATAAAGCATTATCGGGTCCTGCTCTCATCTGTCAAAATTGATCACTATTCCAGAATCATTCTGGAATGTAAAGATGAACCCTGGCTTCTATTCGCCACTGCTAACCGTCTTAAACCCCTCGCCCCAGTCTCACCTCCGACTACAAGTATGAGAAGCTCATGGACTTCTTTGTCTCTAAGATTAAAACCAGCTGTTCAGCCGCCTCTGTCTTTTCCCTTCCTTCCCCTAGCCCATCGGGTCAAAATTCCTCTAAGGATCCCCCCTGCCCTCGCCCCACATCTTTCTCCACATTCTCTCCGATTTCCGCTCATGGCCTTTCCGAGTGCATCCTGTCCATGAGACCCACTTCCTGCTCCCTTGACCCTATTCCCACCAAATTCCTTTTCTGGCTCCCATGTTAGCCGACATTGTTAACGGTTCTCTCTCCTCAGGTACTGTCCCCGTCTCCCTCAAATCTGCCGTCATCATCCCTCTCCTTAAAAAAACAACCCTCGATCCCTCTGTCCTTGCAAACTACTACCCCATCCCCAACCTTTCCTCTCCAAAGTCCTTGAACGTGTTGTCACTTCCCAAATCCCTGCCCTTCTCTTCCGCAATTCCATGTATGAATCCCTCAAATCCGGTTTCCGCGCCTGCCACAGTACCGAAACGGCTCTCATCAAAGTCACAAATGACATCCTTTGTGACTGTAACAAAGACAAACTATCCCTCTTCGTACCTCTTGACTTGTCTGCAGCCTTTGACACGGTTGACCACTCTATCCTTATCCAATGCTTCTCTACCATCGTCCAACTGGATGGGACTGCACTCGCCTGGTTCCATTCTTATCCATCTCATCGTAGCCAGAGAATCACCTGCAACGGCTTCTCTTCCCGCCCCCACAACGTTACCTCTGGTGTTCCCCAAGGATCTATCCTTGGCCCCTCCTACTTCTCATCTACATGTTGCCTCTTGGTGACATCATCCGATAACACAGCGTCAGTTTCCACTTGTACGCTGATGACACCCAGCACTACCTCACTACTACTTCTCTCGACCTCTCTTTGTTCTCTAAATTGTCAGACTGCTTGTCTGACATCCAGTTCTGGATGAGTAGTAATGTTCTCCAATTGAATATTGGGAAGATCAAAGCCATTGTTTTTGATCCCCACCACAAACTCCGTTCCCTAGACACTGACTCCATCCCTCTCCCCAACTTCTGTCTGAGGCTGAACCAGACTGTTCACAACCTTGGTATCATATTTGACCCTGAAATGAGCTTTCGACCACATATCCACAGCATAACTAAGACCGCCTAGTTCCACCTACATAACAGCACCCGTCTCCACCCTTGCCTCAGCTTATCTGCTGCTGAAGCCCTCATCCATGTCTTTGCTACCTCTAGACTTGACTATTCCAACACACTCCTGGCTGGCCTCCCACATTCTACCCTACGTAAACTAGAGGTGATCCAAAACTCGGCTGCCTGTGTCCTAACTCGCACCAAGTCCCGCTCACCCATCACCCCTGTGCTTGTTGACCTACATTGGCTTCCCGGTTAAGCAACGCCTCGATTTCAAAATTCTCAGCCTTGTTTTCAAGACCCCTCATTGCCTCGCCCCTCCCTATCTCTAATCTTCTCCAGCCCCCGAGATGTCTGAGATTCTGCCCTCTTGAACATCCCTGATTATAATCACTCCACCATTGGTGGCTGTGCCTTTTGTTGCCTAGACCCTAAACTCTGAAAATCTCTGTCTAAACCTCTCTGCCTCTCTACCTCTCTTTGCTTCTTCAAGGTGTTCCTTAAAACCTACCTCGTTGACCAAGCTTTTGGTCACCTGCCCTAATTTCTCCTAGGTGGCTCGCTGTTGCATTTTTTTTGTCTCCTAATACTCCTGTGAAGCGCCTTGGGACATTTCACTATGTTAAAGGCACTATAGAAATACAAGTTGTTTACAGTGGGCCAGCACACTGAGGTAGATTTTCATCTTTGCCAGCTAGGAGTGAAGCATGGCCTGGTTAGGCACAGAAAGGAACATCTGACAATGGGGTAAAGGAAGGAAAATCTGTCGGGTTCTGTAAGGAGTATTGCAATCCTCCCTGCAAATATTCCTTCCTGCTCTGTAACCGGATGATGCTTAATGCCCAGCCGCTAAAGATGAAAATCTACCTCCACTGTCTTATATTCGAACTCATTCTTTCCCAGGACCTACGACCAGTATTAGGTCCCAAATATGTGCGGTTCCCGGCTCAATTCTTTCGACAGGGTAAGTCGGCATTCCCCAGTTCCCAGCTCTGTCCCCATCCTGCCAAGTCGCCCAGATCTCAAGTTTCACCCACCTCCCCAAATCGTCCAAAACTAGCTTCGTTGCAGCTTGTGGATTTCCTCGTCTTAATTTTCCCTTCCTCCTACAAGTTACAGCCTTCAACGACCCATTTTTCTGAATTTGTTGATTTTTCAGCATCTTTTTTCAGTTGCTTAAAGTGTTTTCAGGTGCACTGGCTGCTTTGGATCAAAGCACTTCGAGACGTTTCTGAGAATGAAAGAAAAACTGGCATGTGTTTGTGTTAAATTCAATTACAGTAGACTGGTGGCAGACTTTTGGACCCAGGTAAAACTGAACCTAGGAGTCATTCACCCATCACCCCTTGTACTCGCTGACCTACATTGGCTCCTGGTCCGGTAATACCTCGATTTCAAAATTCTCATCCTTGTTTTCAAAGCCCTCCATGGCCTCGTCCCCTCCCTACCTCTAATCTCCTCCAGCCCCACAATCATCTGAGAACTCTGCATTCCTCCAATTTCAACCTCGTGCACATCTCCAATTTCCTTTGCTGCATCATTGGCATCGGTGCCTTCATCTGCCTAGGCCTTGAGCTCTGGTATTCTCTTTCTACCTCTCCTGTTTTAAGATGCTCCTAAATCTTACCTCTTTGACCAAACTTTTAGTCACCAGTCCCAATATCTCCTTATGTGCCTCGGCGTTACTTTTTGTCTGATCTCGCTCCTGTGAAGCGTCTCGGGAGGTTTTACTACGTTAAAGGCACTGTTTAAATGCAAGCTGTTGAGTTTATTGGCATCAACTGCATAAGCAATGGGAACCAGTTCCCAGAACCTGATTTAAAAGAGGAACAATATAAAAGCAGATAAAGAGTCCCATATGTGCAAAGGACCTCCATTAGCGTACAATTGAAGTGATCAAGTTAGTAAAGTCTGTACTGGGTTGATGACTGTACAGATGTGTATATAGCTGCATTGGTTAGTTTGGCTCAGTTGGTGTCACTCTCTGTCAGAAGTTTATGGGTTCAAAAGCTAGTCCAGGACATAGACTGACACTTTAGAGCAGTACCAAAGCAGTGAGACGCAGACCTTCAAATGAGACTTCCAGATGGGTGTTAGATCCCATGGCACTATTCGAAGAGCAGGAGGTTATCCTGGCCAATATTCATCCCTTCACCACCGTCACCGAAAGGGTCATTTATCTCATTGCTGTCAGTGAGGTCTTGCTCTGTGCAAAATACCCATCATGTTTACCTACCTAACAAGTTGCTCCACTTTGGAGTAATCCATTGCATGTGAATTGCATTGAGATGTTTCTGAGAGATGTGATCACAGAAATTTACAGCACAGAAGGAGGCCATTCAGCCCATCTTGTCTGCGGCGGCCGCCAAAGAGCTACCCAGCCTAATCCCTGCAGGTTACGGCACTTCAGGTGCATATCCAAGTACTTTTTAAATGTGGTGAGGGTTTCTGCCTCTACCACCCTTTCAGGCAGTGAGTTCCAGACCCCCACCATCCTCTGGGCGAATAAAGTTCTGCTCAACTCCCCTCTAATCCTCCTACCAATTACTTTAAATCTATGCCCTCTGGTTATTGTCCTCTCTGCTAAGGGAAATAGGTCCTTCCTATCCACTTTATCAAATCATTTTATACACCTCATTTAATTCCCCCCCTCAGCCTTCTCTGTTCCAAAGAAAACAATCCCAGACTATCCAATCTTTCCTCATAGCTATTATTCTCCAGTTCTGGCAATATCCTCATAAATCTCTTCTGTACCCTCCAGTGCAATCACATCTTTCCTGTAATGTAGTGACCGTGCAAAATAAATACAATTCTTTCAATGGGCAAAGAAAGGTATGCTGATTAAATAAAATATAAACAATCTAGTAGGAAAACCCTGAACAGGATGGTTTTTTTTATTATACAAAAAGATGATACTCTTTCCGTAAGAATAGATGGTCCTGATTATGAGGCTCACTTGTTAGCTTCTGATGTCTGTCCCTCACTTGCAAGTATAAACAAAGGTGAGGTCAGGTCTGAGGGTTACCTGTATTGGTAAAGAGCCCCAATTTGCTTTGAGCTTCAATCTCTGGTTGAAGAGCAGCTAACCAAAAATAACCATCCTTTTACCCCCATCGTAGAATATTACAGCACGGAAAACTGCGTACAGCATTGGTCTCCGTATTTAAGGAAGGATATACTTGCATTGGAGGCTGTTCAGAGAAGGTTCACTAGGTCGATTCTGGAGATGGGGGGGTTGACTTATGAAGGTAGGTTGGGCCTGTACACATTGGAGTTCAGAAGAATGAGAGGTGATCTTATCGAAACGTGTAAGATAATGAGGGGGCTCGACAAGGTGGATGCAGAGAGGATATTTCCACTGCTAGGGGAAACTAAAACTAGGGGGCATAGTCTCAGAATAAGGGGGTGCCCATTTAAAACTGAGATGAGGAGGAATTTCTTCTCTCAGAGGGTTGTAAATCTGTGAAATTCTGTGCCCCAGAGAACTGTGGAGGCTGGGTCGTTGAATATATTTAAGGCGGAGACAGACAGATTTTTGAGCGATGAGGGAATGAAGGGTTATGGGGAGCGGGCAGGGAAGTGGAGCTGAGTCCATGATCAGATCAGCCATGATCTTATTAATGGCGGAGCAGGCTCGAGGGGCTGTATGGCCTGCTCCTGCTCCTAGTTCTTATGTTCTTAGAAGGAGGTTATTTGGCCCCATTGAGTTGCGCAGGCTCTTTCGAAGAGTAATCCAGTTAGTCCCACTCCCTGGCTCTTTCCCCATATCACTGCAATTTTTTTCCTTCAAGTATTTATCCAATTCCCTTTTGAGAGCTACTCATCTTCCATGAGTCAACAACGATCAAGGTTCAACTCCACGGGTACAATACCTGATGAAAGCATGAAAACGGTGTGGCTTTGACTTCTGTCTCCCTTCCCGTCTCTTTCTCTCTCTCCCCTCTCCCCCCACCCCCAGTATCAACTACATCTGTTCATCTACTTGTAGAACAGTTAAATGTCGAGCACAGTAGTGTCTAGGGCACGCTCCTTGAAACTTGGACTGCCATTGTTTTTAATGGCACACTGTTATGTGTCTTGGATTCTTGTCAAAACTATTATAGCCGTGACTCCTCTAGTTAAAAGCAGCATTCAGACTCTAACACAGCTAGGTCAGCGAATCCTATGTGGAGACAGGGCTCAGCGTCCTCTGACGTGTCAACATGTTCCAGTTCCCCGCTGGAGGTGGTTGAGGGGGGGGAGGGGGGGCGGTTGGGTTGTTGGGGGGGGGGGGAAGTCATCTTTTGATGGGCCGCTGATCAGTTTACTGAATGAGCTGAGCCGAAAAATATTGGCCCTTCACTGGCTTTTCTCCTCATTGAATGATGCAATTTTATCAAAAGCATTTTCGGAGTTGGTTTTCGCTGGAGCAGTAGTAAGGGGCTGTTCTAGAATTTCACCCTGCACTCACTCAGAGGCCGACCTCCAAGCCATCCCACCCAGTGACTCCTGGTGGAGGCTGCTGTGAGAATTAGTCCCCATTGACACCTGGTGGTGGAGACCAGTCCTCGAATTGGTCCCCAACGTACCTGAGCGAGGGAGGGTACAAATCAGCCAAGGACTCTTCCCATTATGATTGGAAACCAGTAGCTGTAAACAGAAGCTGAGTGTGCATGGATGTCGTATAAGGGCACTGTAATGCTATAAACCTATAGGGGGGGAAATTGGGATTGATTATAGCTCCCTTTAGCGTACCCAGTGGATGCAAACGACTTTTCACCCGGGCACGGCGCCGCTAACAGCTACCTCTAAATTCCACGGGAGTTTCACGGCGGTGGTAACTGGTAGCGCCCCACTCCGCCGCACCGTCGATGACAACGCCAACACCAGGCGCAGAGACTCGTTTCCACCCAGGTGCTAAAATTCGGTATCGCCCCCTGAAGCTGCACACGGGGTGGTGCCAGTTTTTTTTCCACTCCGCTTCCTCTTGGGGGCAAGTACCCCCAATTTTGCAAGCGGATGGCGGAACTTCCGCGCCTGGCACAGGAGGTCCCGTACCGCGGATGTTACCCTCAAATGGGGTCGCAGCGCAATTTCCCAGACAAAGTTAATCAGTTGGTTGTCGCTCATATATTGTAATCAGCATATGTGTTGGCCGAGGCAATTTGGTGGTATGTCTTGATATTCAAGATGGCTAAAGGGATCAAAGGGTATGGAGAGAAAGCAGGAAAGGGGTACTGAGGTGAATGATCAGCCATGAAACATAGAAATATAGAAACATAGAAAGGAGTAGGCCATTCAGCCCTTCTAGCCTGCACCGCCATTCAATGAGTTCATGGCTGAACATGCAACTTCAGTACCCCATTCCTGCTTTCTCGCCATACCCCTTGATCCCCCGAGTAGTAAGGACTTCATCTAACTCCCTTTTGAATATATTTAGTGAATTGGCCTCAACTACTTTCTGTGGTAGAGAATTCCACAGGTTCACCACTCTCTGGGTGAAGAAGTTTCTTCTCATCTCGGTCCTAAATGGCTTACCCCTTATCCTTAGACTGTGACCCCTGGTTCTGGACTTCCCCAACATTGGGAACATTCTTCCTGCATCTAACCTGTTTAAACCCGTCAGAATTTTAAACGTTTCTATGAGGTCCCCTCTCATTCTTCTGAACTCCAGTGAATACAAGCCCAGTTGATCCAGTCTTTCTTGATAGGTCAGTCCCACCATCCCGGGAATCAGTCTGGTGAATCTTCGCTGCACTCCCTCAATAGCAAGAATGTCCTTCCTCAAGTTAGGAGACCAAAATTGTACACAATACTCCAGGTGTGGCCTCACCAAGGCCCTGTACAACTGTAGCAACACCTCCCTGCCCCTGTACTCAAATCCCCTCGCTATGAAGGCCAACATGCCATTTGCTTTCTTAACCGCCTGCTGTACCTGCATGCCAACCTTCAATGACTGATGTACCATGACACCCAGGTCTCGTTGCACCTCCCCTTTTCCTAATCTGTCACCATTCAGATAATAATCTGTCTCTCTGTTTTTACCACCAAAGTGGATAACCTCACATTTATCCACATTAAACTTCATCTGCCATGCATTTGCCCACTCACCTAACCTATCCAAGTCACTCTGCAGCCTCATAGCATCCTCCTCACAGCTCACACTGCCACCCAACTTAGTGTCATCCGCCATGATCTTATTGAATGGTGGTGCAGGCTCGAAGGGCCGAATGGCCTACTCCTGCACCTATTTTCTATGTTATATGTTTCTATGTTTCTATGATTGAGCGAAGAATGTTTACCGGGACACTGAGAGAAGTCCCTGCTCTCCTTAGAATAGGATCGTGAGATCATTTGAACGGGCATTCAGGGACTCGGTTTAACATTTCATCTGAAAGACAGTACTTCTGACAATGCAGCACGCCCTTCAGTGCTGCACTGAAGTACCAGCTGGGGTACATGCTCGAGTCCTGGAAGAAAGCTTGATCCCAAAATCTGCTGACTTGGAGACGAGAGTGCTGAGCAAAGGCTGGCAAGTGGTAGTGATATGTCCGCTGTTTAAAATGTGCAGCAGATCTTGACTTGTTTCCTATTATTTCTTAGTTCCTATTATTTGCATAGAACACAGTCTGGGGCAAAGCACTTGTGTGTTGTAGTTAAGTACTGTTCCTGTCTGAAGGTAACCTGCGTTGACGTCAGCCACTAGAGGGTGCCTGAGAGCAGCCTGCTGAAGGAGCTCAGTCTGACCTGTCTCACATCTCCACTGCGTGGAAGCATCACAGTGTTGCACAGCAGCCCCACCCTCAACATGAGACGCCAAGACTCTTGACAGGCTGCGTCATCACATGGCACCAGAGACTGATGTTTAGAAGCGCTTGTTCCAGTGGTAAGTTCTGGGCACAGGAAGTACCTAGTGGCAGGTCTCACAAACCCTCAACACCCAGACTCTGCTAACATGCAGTTAAAAACAAACTTGCTGGAAGTTTCAGAAAGTTCTGATGAAGCCTCCCATCCACCCTTAACTCCTCTGTCCTTGCCAACTAGCGCCACATCTCCAACCTCCCTTTCCTCTCCAAATTCTTTGAACGTGTTGCCGCCTCCCAATTCCGTGACCACCTTGGTCCTCATTTGCAATTCTTCCATGTTTGAATCTTTCCGCCCCTGCCCCACAGCTCTGAAACGGCCCTCATCAAACTCACAAATGTCATCTCTAAGACTATGACTGCAGAGCCCTATCCCTTCTCCTCTAACGCCTCTCCTCCATTGTCCAGCTGGGTGAGACTGCCCTCGCCTGATTCCATTCCTATCCAGTCGTATGCAGAGCATCACCTGCAATGGCTTCTCTTCCCATTCCCACACAGTTACTAGACTCCCCCCAAAGATCTATCCTTGACTCATCCTTCCTATTTCTCATCTACATGCTGCCCCTTGGTGACATCATCCGCGAACAAGGAATCGGGTTCCACATGTCCACTGATGACACCCAGCTCTACCTCACCACCGACTGTCTTAATACCGCCATGTTGCCTCTGTGTTGCCAAACTGTGTGTCCAGTCTTAGACGTACTGCAATTGAACTTTGGGAAGATCGAAGCCATTGTCTGCGGCTCTCACTAATAACTCTGTACCCGTGCCGCCTATCCTCCTCCCGGCCACTGTTTCCGGTAGAATCAGACTGCTGGCAATCTATTTGACCCCGCACTGACTTTCCCATTCCATATCCTCTCCATTGCCAAGACTGCCTGCTGCCTCCGTAGTAGCACCAGTCAACGATCCTGCCCCAGCTCGTCTGCTGCTGAAACTCTCACCCATACCTTTGTCACCTCCAGGTTCAACAATTCCAGTGCCCTCCTGGCCGCGCACACCTCCTCCACTCCCCGTACACTTTAGCTCATCCAAAACACTGCTGCTCATATCCCAACCTGGATTAAGTGCCACTCACTCATCTCGCTGAGCTACATGGGCAATAATGTTCTTGTTAAGTTGTGTGGCCTTACAGCGGTCTGAAGTCCCACATGGGCCGGCTCACTGGCTTTTAAATGGAAAAAGGCGAATGCGGGGACATTTGAATGGGTGACGCAGCCCATTAAAGGGTCCACACACCCAAACAAAATGAGAAGGAACACTGATTGCCACCTGGTCCCCCAACACCTCCAATTTAAAATTCTTGTCCTCATGTTAATATCCTTTGCCCTCCTTATGTAAGCTCCTCTAACCCTCCAGACCATCATCCACCTGAACTTTCTGTTCCTCTGACTCGTCCCCTCTCTCTTCTCTCCCTAAACCTCTCTCGCCTCCTTCAACACCCTCCATAATCATCATCCCTCGGAGTCGAGGATGACTTGCTTCCACACCTGCAATGAGTTCTCAGGTGACTGAAGAGTCCAATGCGGGATCTACAGTCTCTGTCGCAGGTGGGGCAGACGGTGGGTGAAGGGACGGGTGGGTGGGGAGTCTGGGTTGCCGCACGCTCCTTCCGCTGCCTGCGCTTGGCTTCAGCTTGCTCCCGGCGAAGAGCCTCGAGGTGTTCAGCGCCTTCCTGGATGCTTTTCCTCCACTTAGGGTGGTCATAGGCCAGGGATTCCCAGGTGTCAGTGGGGATGTTACATTTTTCTAAGGGAGGCTTTGAGGGTGTCCTTGAAGCATTTCCTCTGCCCACCTGGGGCTCGCTTGCCGTGTAGGAGTTCCAAGTAGAACGCTTGTTTTGGGAGTCTCGTGTCAGGCATGCGGGCGATGTGGCCCACCCAACGGAGCTGGTCGAGTGTGGTCAGTGCTTCGATGCTGGGGATGTTGGCCTGAGCGAGAACGCTGACATTGGATTTGCAGGATCTTGCGGAGGCAGCACTGGTGGTACTTGTCCAGTGTTTTGAGGTCCTGCTGTACATAGTCCATATCTCTGAACCATATAAAAGGATGGTTATCAGTACTGCTCAGTAGACCATGAGCTTGGTGCCGGGTTTGAGGTCGACAAACACTCTCTTCCTCAGGTGACTGAAGTCTGCACTGGCGCACTGAAGGCGGTGTTGGACCACATCGTCGATGTCTGCCCTTGTTGACGGTAGGCTCCTGAGGTATGGAAAATGGTCCACGTTGTCCAAGGCATCGTCATAGATTTTGATAACCGGGGTGGGGGCAGTGCTATGAGGCGGGGGCAGGTTACCTTATGGATATTTAGTGTAAGGCCCATGCTCTCGTACGCCTCGGTGAAGGTGTTGACGATAGCTTGGAATTCGGCCTCTGAGTGTGCGCAGATGCAGGCGTTGTCTGCATACTGTAGTTCGATGACAGAGGATGGGACGACCTTGGATCTGGCCTGGAGGCGGCGGAGGTTGAACAGATTCCCGTTTGTCCTGTAATTTAGATCCACTCCAGCGGGGAGCTTGCCACTGACCATCATCATCATCATCATCATAGGTAGTCCTTCGGAATCGAGGAAGACTTGCTTCCATTCTAAAAATGAGTCCTTAGGTGGCTGAACAGTCCAATATGCGAACCACAGTCCCTGTCACAGGTGGGACAGATAGTCATTGAGGGAAGGGTTGGGTGGGACAGGTTTGCCGCACGCTCTTTCCGCTGCCTGCGCTTGATTTCTGCATGCTCTCGGCGATGAGACTCGAGGTGCTCAGTGCCCTCCCGGATGCACTTCCACCACTTAGGGCGGTCTTTGACCAGGGACACCCAGGTGTCAGTGGGGATGTTGCACTTTATCAGGGAGGCTTTGAGAGTGTCCTTGTAACGTTTCCTCTGCCCACCTTTGGCTCGTTTGCCGTGAAGGAGTTCCGAGTAGAGCGCTTGCTTTGGGAGTCTTGTGTCTGACACACCAACAATGTGGCCTGCCCATGGGAGCTGATCAAGTGTGGTCAGTGCTTCAATGCTGGGGATGTTGGCCTGATCGAGGACTAACATTGGTGCATCTGTCCTCCCAGGGCATTTGCAGGATCTTACGGACACATTGTTGGTGGTATTTCTCCAGCAACTTGAGGTGTCTACTGTATATGGTCCATGTCCCTGAGCCATACACTAGGTGGGGTATTACTACGGCCCTGTAGACCATGAGCTTGGGGTCAGTTTTGAGGGCGTGATCTTTGAACACTCTTTTCCTCAGGCGGCCGAAGGCTGCACTGGCGCACTGGAGGCAGTGTTGAATCTAGTCGTCAATATCTGCTCTTGTTGATAAGAGGCTCCCGAGGTATGGGAAATGGTCCACGTTATCCAGGGCCACGCCGTGGATCTTGATGACTGGGGGGCAGTGCTGTGCGGTGGGAACTGGTTGGTGAAGGACCTTTGTCTTACAGATCTTTAGCGTATGCTCCATGCTTTCATACACCTCAGTAAATACGTCGACTATTTCCTGGAGTTCAGCCTCTGTATGTGTGCAGACGCAGGCGTCGTCCGCGTACTGTAGTTCGACGACAGAGGTGGGAGTGTTCTTGGACCTGGCCTGGAGACGGTGCAGGTTGAACAGGTTCCCACTGGTTCTGTAGTTTAGTTCCACTCCAACGGGGAGCTTGTTGAGTGTGAGGTGGAGCATGGCAGCGAGGAAGATTGATAAACGGGTTGGGGCGATGACACAGACCTGCTTGACCCCGGTCCGGACGTGGATTGGGTCTGTAAAGCTTTTGATGACACCTGCAAATATTTCAAATTTATAGCTAATTAAACATTTGAAGTCCTTGTCAAAGGTGCTATAAAAATGTAATTTGTCATTGACATTTTAAACAATATGAAAATTAATTTTTTTATAAATTTGTTCTGGGTTGTGGGCATCGTTGACAAGGCCGGCATTTATTGCCCGTGAGAAGGTGGTGGTGAGCCACCGCCTTGAACCGCTGCAGTCCGTGTGGTGAAGGTGCTCCCACAGTGCTGTTAGGGAGGGAGTTCCAGGATTTTGACCCAGCAACGAAGAAGGAGCACTGATATATTTCCAAGTCAGAATGGCGTGTGACTAGGAGGTGGTGGTGTTCCCATGCGCCTGCTGTCCTTGTCCTTCTAGATGGTAGAGGTTGTGGGTTTGGGAGGTTCTGCCGAAGAAGCCTTGGCGAGTTGCTGCAGTGCATCTTGTAGATGGTACACACTGCAGCCAGGGTGTGCCGCTGGTGGAGGGAGTGAAGGTTGAAGGTGGTGGATGGGATACCAATCAAGCGGCTGCTTTGCCCTGGATGGTGTCGAGCTTCTTGAGTGTTGTTGGAGCTGCACTCATCCAGGCAAGAGGAGAGTATTCCATCACACTCCTGACTTGAGCCTTGTAGATGGTGGAAAGGTTTTGGGGAGTCAGGAGGTGAGACACTCACCACAGAATACCCAGCCTCTGACCTGCTCGTATTTATGTGGCTGGTCCAGTTAAGTTTCTGGTCAATGGTAACCCCCCAGGTTGATGGCGAGGATTCGGCGATGGTAATGCTGTTGAATATCAAGGGGAGGTGGTTGGACTCTCGCTTGTTGGAGATAGTCATTACCTGGCATTTGAGTGGTGCGAATGTTACTTGCCACTTATCAGCCCAAGCCTGAATGTCGTCCAGGTCTTGCAGCATGTGGACATTGAAATTATGCTCTGAAATTGTTGAACTCGATGTTGAGTCCAGAAGGCTGTAAAGTGCCGAAACAAAAAATGAGGTGCTGTTCCTCGAGCTTACGCTGAACTTCATTGGAACAGTGCAGGAGACCGAGGACGGAGAGGTCAGAGTGGGAATGGAGTGGAGAATTAAAGTGACAGGCGACTGGAAGCTCAGGGTCACACTTGCGGCCTGAATGGAGGTGCTCCATAAAACGGTCACCCAATCTACGCTTGGTCTCTCCAATGTAGAGGAGACCACATTGTGAGCAGCGAATACAGTATACTACATTGAAAGAAGTACAAGTAAATCGCTGTTTCACCTGGAAGGAGTATTTGGGGCCCTGGGCAGTGGGAAGGGAGGGGGCTAAAAGGGCAGGTGTTGCATCTCCTGCGCTTGCACGGGTAGGTGCCATGGGAAGGGGAGGGGGTGCTGGGGGTGACTGCGGAATGGACCAGGGTGTCACAGAGGGAGCGGTCTCTTCGGAATGCTGAGAGGGGAGGGGAGGGGAAGATGTGATTGGTGGTGGGATCACAGTGGAGGTGGAGGAAATGGCGGAGGATGATCCGTTGAACGTGGAAGCTGGTGGGGTGAAAGGGGAACTCTGTCGTGGTGCCGAGAGGGAGGGGAAGGGGTGAGAGCAGAGGTGCGGGTAATAGAATGGACACGGTCGAGGGCCATGGTAACCACGGCGGAGGGGAATACTCGGTTGATGAAGACATGTCAGACTCACGAGTGTGAAAGGTGACGTTGTCAGAGCAGATGTGACGGAGACGGAGAAACTTGGAGAATGGAATGGAGTCCTTACAGGATGCGTGGTGTTTGATAATGCATCTGTGAAGCACCCTTGGGACATTTTATTACATAAGGGCATGTGTTCTACCCTTGACAACAAAGTGTGTTCCATCACCAGGCTGTATACAGTGGATGCTATTTCATTATACACAGTTGCCCTTGGAAAGTGGTGGTGGGCTTTTTCTTGATACATTGGTAGCACTTTGATACAATTGACTGGCTTGCTAGGCCACTTCAGAAGTCAACCATATTGGTGTGGGACAGGAGTCACATATAGGCCAGTCCATATAAGGGCGGCAGGTTTCTTTCCCTAAAGGACATTACTGAACCATTTGGGATTCTATGAGGGGTTGGGAGTAATATATTAGCATGGATGGAGGATTGACTGACTAACAGAAAACAGAGAGTTGGGATAAATGGGTAATTTTCCGGTTGGCAAACAATAACTAGTGATGTGCCACAGTGCTGGGGCCTCAACTATTTACAATCTAGATTAATGACTTGGATGAAGGGACCGAGTGTAATGTAGCCAAGTCTGCTGATAATACAAAGATGGCTGATGATACAAAGGGACATAGACAGGCTAAGTAGTGGGCAATTATTTGGCAGATGGAGTGTAATGTGGAAAAGCGTGAGGTTATCTACTTTGGCAGGAAAAATAAAAAAGCAAATTATAATTTAAATGGAGATTACAAAATGCTGCAGCACAGAGGAACCAGGGAGTCCTTGTGCATGAAACACAAAAAGTTAGTATGCAGGTACAGCAAGTGATCAGGAAAGCAAAAGGAATGTTGGCCTTTATTGCAAGGGGGATAGAGTATAAAAGCAGCGAAGTCCTGCTACAACTGTACAGGGTATTGGTGAGATGGCAGGTACAGGGGGTTAGATACAGAGTAAAGCTCCCTCTACACTGTCCCATCAAACACTCTCAGGGCAGGTACAGCACGGGTTAGATACAGAGTAATGCTCCCTCTACATTGTCCCATCAAACACTCCCAGGGCAGGTACAGCACAGGGTTAGATACAGAGTAAAGGTCCCACTACACTGTCCCATCAAACACTCCCAGGGCAGGTACAGCACGGGTTAGATACAGAGTAAAGCTCCCTCTACACTGTCCCATCAAACACTGTCGGGGCAGGTACAGTACGGGGTTAGATACAGAGTAAAGCTCCATCTACACTGTCCCATCAAACACTCCCAGGACAGGTACAGGGGCTTAGATACAGAGTAAAGCTCCCTCTACACTGTCCCATCATACACTCTCAGGGCAGGTACAGCACGGGGTTAGATACAGAGTAAAGCTCCCTCTACACTGTCCCATCAAACACTCCCAGGGCAGGTACAGCACAGGGTTAGATACAGAGTAAAGCTCCCACTACACTGTCCAATCAAACACTCCCAGGACAGGTACAGCACGGGTTAGATACAGAGTAAAGCTCCCTCTACACTGTCCCATCAAACACTCCCAGGACAGGTACAGGGGGTTAGATACAGAGTAAAGCTCCTTCTACACTGTCCCATCACACACTCCCAGGGCAGGTACAGCACGGGGTTAGATACAGAGTAAAGCTCCCTCTACACTGTCACATCAAACACTCCCAGGACAGGTACAGCACGGGTTAGATACAGAGTAAAGCTCCCTCTACACTGTCCCATCAAACACTCCCAGGACAGGTACAGCACGGGTTAGATACAGAGTAAAGCTCCCTCTACACTGTCCCATCAAACACTCCCAGGGCAGGTACAGCACGGGTTAGATACAGAGTAAAGCTTGGTTTGCTACTGTTACTGACAAGTCGATTTAACAACAAGTTTGGTGTCCTGTGAGACGACATTAGTTGTGATCTAAGAGCTAAGATCACGTATCAGGTTGGGCCATGAGAAGGCTGTCATCATCCACCTTGGTACTCTTTTCGACACCCAAACCTTGACTGCCCATGCTTGCAAACATCGCACCACCACACCTACGCCGCGAATATGCAGTCTCCAGAAAATACAACCGCTACACCAGCAAAGACCAGCCAATCCAGGCCGACATGAACAAACTACCACCAACCCGTCTCAAATCTCGAAGCCCTTCAGCGATCTCCCCTCAGCCTTGATGACCGATGGCGAGATGCTTGGAAGAACTGTGGCATTCAGAATGGATTCCTTATAGAGGAGCCCACAGTCCAACCTGCAGGATCAAACCTTCCTCGCAAACAGTGGACAACCATCGACCGCCTCAGAACCAGTCATGGTCGATGCTGCCACCTTCTCCATAGAAGTGTCTTGTGTTTCACTACATTAAAGGCACTATATAAATACAAGTTGTTGTTGTTGTTGTAGATGGAATCAGAGAAATTTACATCCGCGCCGGCCAACAAAGAGCTATCCAGCCTAATCCCAGCTCTTGGTCCGTAGTCTTCTAAGTTATGGCACTTCAAGTGCAAATCCAAGTACTTTTTAAATGTGGCAAGGGTTTCTGCCTCTACCACCCTTTCGGGCAGTGAGCTCCAGACCCCACCACCCTCTGGATGAAAACATTTCCCCTCAAATCCCCACTAAATCTCCTACCAATTACTTTAAATCTATACCCCCTGGTTGTTGACCCTCTGTCATGTATCTAGACATCTTACTGCCTGTACTATTACATATGATGTGCCACCAGAAGCCACCACTATGGGAAACTTGTACACCAGCTGTATGGTCACTAGGTGTGCCGCCAGAGGGCACTGCAGTGGGAGACTTGTAGGTTACCTGTGTGCCAGGTATAGTATAAAAGGCAGGCCGCCAGGTGTGATCCTCACTCTGTAGTTACATTAAATGGACTAAGGTCACTACAGTTCAAGTACAATACATTGCCTCGTGGAGTCATTATCAGAGCATCTAAAGACATAACAATTGGCAACGAGATTACGGACTTTCACGCGAAAATGGCTAACCTTGGTACATTGCAGCAGTTCGCCGATGGTGATGATTGGGACACCTTTGTGGAGAGGCTGGACCATTTCTTCGCAGCAAACGACCTGGCAGGAGACAATCCGGCCACACTGGCTGATAAGTGCAGAGCTATCCTGCTCACCAGTTGTGGGCCCACCGTCTACGGCCTCATCAGGGACTTGCTGGCTCCAGCGAAGACAACGACCAAGATGTACGAGGAGCTTGTAACACTGATCCAAGAACAACTCAAGCCCAAAGAGAGCATCCTCACAGCCAGACATCGGTTTTATATCCACCGATGGCCCGAAGGTCAGGAAATCGCGAAATATGCCGCAGACTCATGTGATTTTTGGCGACCAGCTCACCGAAGTGCTGCGGGATATCTTTGTCATCGGAATCGGCCACGAGGGACTTCTTCACAGTCTACTATCTGCGGATACCACAGTCACACTGCAGAAGGCCATCGCCATGAGCCAGGCATTCATGACCTCGACCTGCGGCTCTAGGCGGATGATTCAAACCCGGCAAGTACTGCACATAGACTGGCGCCTTTTAGAGGCTGGACTGTAGAACGTGAATCTTCTCAGGGGAGAGAGAATAGGCCCCCGAGTCCGCCGAGGGGGGCTAATCGAGTAGCACCATGCTGGTATTGCGGAGGGAATCACAGGGCTCACCAGTGCCGTTTTAAAGACTATGTATGTAAAGGCTACAGTACAAAGGGCCACCTCCAGCGAATGTGTAAAAGAAATATGACTCACTGTGTTGATGAAGAGTCTGCAGATGGCCATGAATCCAGCGCGGATTATGAAGCGATAGTCAGAGAGGCAGCTCAGCCCCACGATGAGGTATATAGCATGTTTATCTGCACCACAGAATATTCCCCGTTGAGGATGGAAGTCGAAATAAACGGCGTTCCAGTCTTCATGGAAGTGGACACGGGGATGAGCCAGTCAGTAATGAATCAAGAAGCCTTTGAGAGGCTGTGGGACAATCAAGCTGAACGACCCAAGTTGATCCTGGTTCAGACAAAGCTGCGCACTTACACCAATTAACTCATCCCAGTCGTTGGTAGTGCGGAGGTAAAGGTACTCCATGATGGTGCGGTGCACAAGTTACCTCTGTGGATTGCTGCAGATGATGGACCAACGCTACTCCGAAGAAGGTGGATGGAGAAGATCCATTGGAGCTGGGAAGATTTCATCCCTCCAGCGATCGATGTCCCCCGTGCTCAGAGGCAAAGCAAGCCCTCACCTGAGGTTGGATCCAGCACCAGAGAGCAGACCAGCACAGCACCCGAGGCACAGACCGCTCAGCACGACTGCGTGGAGATGATCCAGCTGAGACGACCCAAACACACCTTCCAGGCCCCAGTGGCAGGATTCCGGGGGAAGAAAATCGGATCCAGAGGCGACTTCCCAGCTTCGGTGGTAGAACCCGGGGAGAAGAGGATCACAGCAGCCGACATCGTGGATGGAAGAAAGATGGCGCCCAAACCACGAGGTGAAGCGCTGAAGAAAAAGATGGCGGTGGCCAGACCACGAGGTGCAGCGCTGATGGAGCAACATGTGGTACCAAGCGAAGAGGATTGGGGTAAAGATAGCAAGGCTCTCTTAAAGGAGGCCTGCAACCCACCACACTTAAAGGGACAGTCCCACATTCTTAATCAATGTAATAGCAACTGTGAGTCAAATGTAAAGCTTGCAATTGATGATCAGAGTTTTATACACGTAATAAGCAAAGAAAAGTCATGCGATTGCGATCAGAGCTACAGTTTATCTACAATGAGTAAATAATGTGCGATGTAGGATTTCAACTGTATTCTGATCATGTAGCGGGCAAACACCCATCGGGAGCACACAGGTCCAGCGAGCTACCCAATGCTGTAGCCTGCATCCCTGGGACCAGAGTAATGCACCACGGAGTGTGACCACAAGTAGCTAAAATAGACAAGCTCTCAGGAGGGCACTGGCACCGGTATCGATACCCTGCCCCTGATCGGCTCCACCTCTCGGGCACCTGATGACACCAACTGCCACGAGCCTGAGAGAGCAAACCCTATCGCCCCTAAGACTACACCTGGGAACGAAGGGTCACCCGCAACAGTCCTCCCAAATGGGACCGACACCAGCCAGGATCCTAACCCAAATAACGCCCAGGCAAGCGAGTCAGCAGTTCCCTGCGCACTGCCAGATGACTGCCATGATTTTATCGAATGGTGGTGCAGGCTCGAAGGGCCGAATGGCCTACTCCTGCACCTATTTTCTATGTTTCTATGCTCTTCAGAGAGCAGCAGTGACCCGGGGTGCAAGGAAAGGACAGGGAGGTCACAGGCATCTGTGAACCTGCCTGACACTAGGAGCAATGGCAAAGGTCCCGAGAGCAGGCAACCCGAGCCACCCGCGTTCCCACTGCCAGCACTGGGCACTGCGCCACCACCAGACGGCAGGGACACCACCCAGCAGTTCTGGAACGAGTTTGTCCTCACGCACCAGTACTGACACCAGCACTGAGTCCAAGTATATATCAAGTATGTACCTCACCAGTCAAATGTACTTGCCTCACAACTGTACCACAAATGTATATGAATGTAACTAGCCACCGGCATAATCTATATGTGGGGGGGGGGGAGAGAATGTTAGTGGTCATGGACTCACAAACAGAAACCACCAGTACCTGTGCTGTCAACAAAACACCACCTCCTCACCCAAGATGGAACTGACCCCCCAAGGGTCAACCAGACAGGGCTAAGTCCAGAGCACAATCAAGTGCATGAAGACGATTTGCACTAAGGACTTGGGGGAGAGTGATGTCATGTATCTAGACATGTTTACTGCCTGTACTATTACATATGATGTGCCACCAGAGGGCACTACTATGGGAAACTTGTACACCAGCTATATGGTCACTAAGGTGTGCCACCAGAGGGCACTGCAGTGGGAGACTTGTAGGTTACCTGTACAGGTGTGCCAGGTATAGTATAAAAGGCAGGCCACCAGGTGTGATCTTCACTCTGGAGTTATATTAAATGGACCTTTTAGTGTCCCCTTCCCTTTTATAGGGGGCACTGGGAAAATTGTGATTTTAGTGCCCAAAAAAAAACAAAAAAAAGAAAAACACAAAAAAAAACCCAATAAAAGGAAAAAAAGGGCCTTGTAAATGTCTGGTGTGTCACCCAGGTCGGGTGGCACGGTTTAATGTTTTATGTTTTGCAGGTAGACTCTAAAAGAGTTTATATTAAATGGACTAAGGTCACTACAGTTCAAGTACAATACATTGCCTCACGGAGTCATTATCAGAGCATCTGATGACATAACACCCTCTGCTAAGGGAAATAGATCCTTCCTATCCACTCGATCTAGGCCCCTCATAACTTTATAAAAATAAAAAAATGTAAAATTTTATACACCTCAAAAACATCTCCCCTCAGCCTCCTTTGTTCCAAAGAAAACAACCCCAGACGATCCAATCTTTCCTCATAGCTAAATTTCTCCAGTCCAGGAAACATCCTCGTAAATCTCCTCTGTACCCTCTCTAGTGCAATCACATCATTCCTGTAATGTGGTGACCAGAATTGTACACAGTATTCCAGCTGTGGCCTAACTAGTGCTTTATACAGTTCAACCTCCCTGCTCTTATATTCTATGCTTCGGCTAATAAAGGCAAGATCCTCCGAATCCCCTGGGAAGACAGACGCACCAATGTTAGAGTCCTCGACCAGGCCAACATCCGCAGCATCGAAGCACTGACTACACTCGACCAGCCCCGTTGGGTGGGCCACATTGTCCGCATGCCTGACACAAGACTCCCAAACCAAGCGCTCTACTTGGAACTTCTACACGGCAAGCGAGCCCAAGGTGGGCAGAGGAAACGTTTCAAGGACACCTTCAAAGCCTCCTTGATAAAGTGCAACATCCCCACCAACACCTGAGACTTCCTGGCCAAAGACTGCCCTAAGTGGAGGAAGTGCATCCGGGAGGGCACTGAGCACCTCGAGTCTCATCGCCGAGAGCATGCAGAAAACAAGCACAGGCAGTGGAAAGAGCGTGTGGCAAACCAGTCCCACTCATCCTTTCATAGGAACATAGAAAACATAGAAAATAGGTGCAGGAGTAGGCCATTCGGCCCTTCGAGCCTGCACCACCATTCAATAAGATCATGGCTGATCATTCACCTTAGTACTCCTTTCCTTCAATCACTGTCTGTCCCATCTGTGACAGAGACTGTAATTCCCGTATTGGACTGTTCACTCACCTAAGAACTGACTTTGAGAATGGAAGCAAGTCTTCCTCGATTTCGAGGGACTGCCTGTGATGAATAAAGGCAAGTGTTCCGTATGCTTTCTTAACCACTTTATCTACCTGTTCTGCTACCTTCAGGGATCTGTGGACATGCACTCCAAGGTCCCTCTGTTGCTCTACACTTCTCAGTGTCCAACCATTTATTGTGTATTCCCTTGCTTTGTTTGTCATGTTTGTAACCTCACATGACTGTAACCTTTATGTAACAACATTGTACACTGTATACACCTGAGAAATGCACACCTTGACCACAAGGGGTGAACTTGTGGGAGACACTCCTCAGCTGGTCATCCAGGTATTTAAAGGGAGGTCCCACGCAGGGTCATCACTTCTTGGTCCTGTGAATAAAGGTACAGGTCACAGAGTGACCGTGTCTCCGGTATGTGCCTCGTGTTGATTTGCTGTAGTGTGTAAGGACATAACATTTCCCCCCAATATCTTTGGGTCAAAGATTAAGTCTTTCAGGCGGTCGACGTGCTCTCGTGGAGCGCCGCAGTTGGGGCTCTGGTTGCTGAGCCTTGGCATGCGTCTTTGTCACCTGTGGTGATTCCGGCCTGTCCGGGCTGACCGCAGGGACTGTGCATGCTGCTGACGGTTCTTGTTGCTCGTTCACTGGCGGTGGTGTGGGCAGCATCTCATGATCTTCCTCAGGTTCCTCAGTGTCCATGCTGAAACTTTTTTTTACTTGGTCCAGATGCTTGCGGCATATCTGCCCATTGTTGAATCTGACCACTATGACCCTATTCCCCTCTTTACCAATTACAGTATCCTCGAGCCACTTGGGCCCCAAAGCGTGATTAAGAACAAATACAGGGTCATCGATTTCTATCCATCTCCCCTTTGAGTTACGGTCGTGGCACTCGTTCTGGGATTGGTGCTTTCCCTCAACAATGTCTGACAAGACTGGATGAATGAGGGACAGCCGAGTTTTTACTGTACATTTCATGAGTAGTTCCGCTGGCGGGATTCCGGTGAGCGAGTGCGGTCGGGACCTATAGGCCAGCAGGAGGCGCGATAGACGGTATTGAAGGGAGGGTCCTTGAATCCGGAGCATGCCTTGCTTTATGATTTGGACCGCACGTTCCGCCTGGCCATTGGAAGCCGGCTTGAACAACGTTGTCCTGACATGTTTGATGCCATTACCCAACATGAACTCCAGGAATTCATAGCTAGTGAAACACGGGCCGTTGTCGCTAACTAGGATGTCCGGCAAGCCGTGGGTCGCAAAGACCGCACACAGACTCTCCACTGTGGTGGATATCGTGCACGAATTCAATATGATGCACTCGATCCATTTTGAGTACGCATCAACAACAATGAGGAACATTTTTCCCATGAACGGGCCCGGGTAGTCTACGTGAATACGTGACCATGGCTTGGTGGGCCAGGGCCACGGGCTGAGTGGGGCGTCCCTGGGAGCATTGCCCAGCTGGGCACATGTCGTGCACCTGCGAACACAGTGTTCCAGGTCTGAGTCAATTCTCGGCCACCATACATGTGACCGAGCAATGGCCTTCATAAGCACGATGCCTGGGTGCTCGCTGTGGAGTTCCCTGATGAATGCTTCCCAACCTCTGGGGCATGACTACCCGGCTGCCCCATAGTAGGCAGTCGGCTTGGATGGAGAGTTCATCCATCCGTCTGTGAAACGGTCTGACCTCTTCAGGGCATGCTCCGTGTGCGGGTGCCCAATCCCCAGTCAGGACACATTTCTTAATCAAGGATAGGAAGGGATCTCTGTTTGTCCAGATTTTGATCTGGTGGGCTGTGATGGGGGAGCCTGCGCTGTCAAAGGCATCAACAGCCATGACCATCTCCGCGCTTTGCTCCGCTGCCCCCTCAGTGGTGACCACTGGAAGCCTGCTGAGCGCGTTAGCGCAATTTTCGGTGCCTGGCCGGTGTCGTATGGTGTAACCATACGCAGCCAGCGTGAGAGCCCATCGCTGTATGTGAGCTGACGCATTGGCATTGACAGCTTTGCTGTCGGACAACAGGGATGTTAATGGCTTGTGGGCCGTTTCTAACTCGAACCTTCTGCCGAAAAGGTACTGGTGCATCTTTTTCACCCCGTAGACACATGCGAGTGCTTCCTTTTCAACCATCCCATATCCCCTTTCTGCTTGGGAGAGCAACCTGGAAGCATAAGCCACAGGTTGGAGTTGGCCCTCATCATTACTCTGCTGCAACACGCACCCAACCCCATAGGATGATGCATCGCATGTCAAAACCAATTTCTTACAGGGGTCGTACAGGGTCAATAACTTATTAGAACAAAGCAGGTTCCGCGCCCGATTGAAAGCCCGTTCCTGACAGTCCCTCCAAAACCAATCGCAACTCTCACATAGGAGCACGTATAGCGGCTCCAACAATGTACTTAAGTTCGGCAGAAAGTTCCCGAAATAGTTCAATAGTCCCAGAAATGAACGCAACTCCGATATGTTGCCGGGACGGATTGCCTCCGTTTTGGATTCGGTGGGCCGGATCCCGTCTGCGGCAACCCTCCTGCCCAAAAACTCAACCTCTGGGGCCAAAAACACACACTTGGACTTCTTTAGTCGCAGGCCTACCCGGTCCAGTCGCCGTAGCACCTCCTCCAGGTTGTGGAGGTGTTCCTCGGTGTCTCGACCCGTGATAAGGATGTCGTCCTGAAATACGATTGTTCCGGGGATGGATTTGAGCAGGCTTTCCATGTTCCTCTGAAAGATAGCGGCTGCTGAATGAATGCCAAATGGACACCTGTTGTAGACAAACAGTCCCTTGTGCGTGGTGATGGTCGTCAGTAGCTTGGATTCTTCAGCCAGTTCCTGGGTCATGTAGGCCGAAGTGAGGTCCAACTTGGTGAACAGCTTGCCGCCTGCCTGCATGGCAAAAATATCCTCCGCTCTTGGAAGTGGGTATGTCCTGAAGGGACACTTGGTTGATGGTGACCTTGTAGTCACCACAGATCCTGACCGAGCCATCCGTTTTTAGGACAGGGACGATGGGGCTTGCCCAGTCACTGAATTCAACAGGCGAAATTATGCCCTCTCTTAGCAACCTGTCCAACTCACTCTCAATTTTCTCCCGCATCACATACGGCACAGCTCTGGCTTTGTGGTGCACTGATGTGGCGTCCGGGGTGATGCGTATCCTTACTTTGGTGCCTTTGAAAGTCCCGACGCCAGGTTGAAATAGTGACTCGAACTTTAGTAGGACCTGTGAGCATGAACTTCGCTCCACAGATGAAATGGCGTGCACATTACCCCATTTCCAGTTCATCTCGGCTAGCCAGCTCCTCCCCAAAAGTGCGGGACCATTTCCTGGGACAATCCTGGGACAGCTGGTTCAGAGATCCATTATGTGTGACCACCAACATTACACTGCCTAGCACTGGGATGATCTATTTGGTGTACGTCCGTAATTGCGTGTCAATGCGTTCTAGTTTGGGTCTGCTAGCTCTGAGTGGCCACAGTTTCTCAAATTGTTGGACACTCATAAGTGACTGGCTGGCTCCTGTGTCCAGCTCCATGCGTACCGGGATGCCATTTAACAGTACTCTCATCATCATAGGTGGCGTCTTTGTGTATGAGCTGTGGATGTTTGCCACCTGGACCCGCTGAACTTCAGCATCAATTGCTGTGTCCCAGGCATACCCCTGCCTTGCAGACCCCTCTTGTGGTTCATCCACTTCGTAAACCAGCCTCGCTGCGGGCTTCCTGCACATCCTGGCTAAATGTCCACTCAAGTTACAATTTCTGTAGATGAATTGTTGAAACCGGCAGGTCTTCGCAGCATGTTTGCCCCCGCACCTCCAGCATGAGCTGAGATTGTTGTGAACAAAAGAGCTGTTACCAGACATTCCTCTCTGATTGTCTCTTTGATTACTCTTGAGCACTCTGTTTATGGGTGTCAATGGTCCCATCCCGGGACGTATTGTCCCTTGTGATAGTGCAAATGTCTGTTCAACCTGCCATTGTCTCTGTTGAGGACCCACTCTAGAGTCTGTTACTGCCTGGGTGGTGTCGAATTGCCCTTGCCTGCCTGCGGGGTTCTGAGTCGCGTTTACCATGTTAACTCCCTGCTCCATCGCCACATTGGGAGCAGAGTTGCACGCGTATATGATCTTGGTTTCCTCCTCCCCCACCATGAAGGTTTGGACCATCAACGCCGCTGCTTCTAGGGTCAAGTCCTTGGTCTCAATTAGCTTCCTAAAAATCCCAGCATGACCAATGCCCTCAATGAAGAAATCCTGTAACATCTCCCCCTTACAGAGGCTGGCCAAGCGCCGCAGGTCCGTAACGAAGTCTGGTATGCTCTGCCCTTCCCGATGCGGTGCGTATAGAATCGGTGTCGGGCCATGTGTATACTGCTCGCCGGTTTGAGGTGCTCAACGATCAGTTTGCTGAGCTCCTCGAAGGTCTTGTCCGCCGGCTTCTTGGGTGCGAGCAGGTCTTTCATCAGCGCGTACGTCTTAGGTCCACAGCTGGTCAGTAGATGCGCCCTCCACTTGTCAGCTGCTGCCGCTCCTAGCCAGTCCTTCGTGACAAAACTCTGCTGGAGCCTCTCAATGAAATCATCCCAGTCCTCACCAACACAGTACCGTTCCTCCGTGCTACCGGTGGTCATTCTCTTGAGTAGTTGATTCCTGTTTCTCATCGCCAAATGCTGTGTCCTTACACACTACAGCAAATCAACACGAGGCACATACTGGAGACAAGGTCACTCTGTGACCTGAACTTTTATTCACAGGACCAAGAAGTGATGACCCTGCGTGGGACCTCCCTTTATATACCTGGATGACCAGGTGAGGAGTGTCTCCCACAAGTTCACCCCCTGTGGTCAAGGTGTGCATTTCTCAGGTTTATACAGTGTACAGTGTTGTTACATGAAGGTTACAGTTATGTGAGGTTACAAACATGACATTGTTAGCCCTCCCGAAATGCATTGCCTCACACTTCTCAGGATTGAATTCCTTTGGCCACTGTTCTGCCCACCTGACCAGTTCTTTGATATCTTCCTGCAGTCAACAGCTTTCCTCTTCATGATCAACCACACAGCTGATTTTAGTATCATCTGCAAACTTCTTAATCATACCCCCAACATTCAAGTCTAACTCATTGAAATATACCACAAAAATGGAAGATTAAAGCATTCCTATCACGTGACCACAGAAAGTTGTTGAGGCCAATTCACGAAATATATTCAAAAAGGAGTTAGATGTAGTCCTTACTACTCGGGGGATCAAGGGGTATGGCAAGAAAGCATAAATGGGGTACTGAAGTTACATGTTCAGCCATGAACTTATTGAATGGCGGTGCAGGCTCGAAGGGCCGAAAGGCCTACTCCTGCACCTATTTTCTATGTTTCTATGTTTCTAGGTGACTGTGGAGCTCCTAATCAGAACCTGGAGCACATCATGGAGCACTGCCCTCAGAGGGAATTCGCAGGCAGCCTACAAGATATCCATGCTGTTACACCGGAAGCTTTGGCCTGGATATCAGTCTTAGACATTGACATTTGATCTCCTTTGCTCCTCCCATACGAAAGAAGAGACGAGCAAAGCTCCCTCTACACTGTCCCATCAAACACTCCCAGGGCAGGTACAGCACGGGGTTCGATACAGAGTAAAGCTCCCTCTACACTGTCCCATCAAACACTCCCAGGGCAGCTACAGCACGGGTTAGATACAGAGTAAAGCTCCCTCTACACTGTCCCATCAAACACTCCCAGGGCAGGTACAGCACGGGTTAGATACAGAGTAAAGCTCCCTCTACACTGTCCCATCAAACACTCCCAGGGCAGATACAGCACGGGGTTAGATACAGTGTAAAGCTCCCTCTACACTGTCCCATCAAACACTCCCAGGGCAGATACAGCACAGGTTAGATACAGAGTAAAGCTCCCTCTACACTGTCCCATCAAACACTCCCAGGGCAGGTACAGCACAGGTTAGATACAGAGCAAAGCTCCCTTTACACTGTCCCATCAAACACTCCCAGGGCAGGTACAGCACGGGTTAGATACAGAGTAAAGCTCCCTCTACACTGTCCCATCAAACACTCCCAGGGCAGATACAGCACGGGGTTAGATACAGTGTAAAGCTCCCTCTACACTGTCCCATCAAACACTCCCAGGGCAGATACAGCACGGGGTTAGATACAGAGTAAAGCTCCCTCTACACTGTCCCATCAAACACTCCCAGGGCAGATACAGCACAGGTTAGATACAGAGTAAAGCTCCCTCTACACTGTCCCATCAAACACTCCCAGGGCAGGTACAGCACAGGTTAGATACAGAGCAAAGCTCCCTTTACACTGTCCCATCAAACACTCCCAGGGCAGGTACAGCACGGGTTAGATACAGAGTAAAGCTCCCTCTACACTGTCCCATCAAACACTCCCAGGGCAGGTACAGCAAGGGGTTAGATACAGAGTAAAGCTCCCTCTACACTGTCCCATCAAACACTCCCAGGGCAGGTACAGCAAGGGGTTAGATACAGAGTAAAGCTCCCTCTACACTGTCCCATCAAACACTCCCAGGGCAGGTACAGCACGGGTTAGATACAGAGTAAAGCTCCCTCTACACTGTCCCATCAAACACTCCCAGGGCAGGTACAGCACGGGTTAGATACAGAATAAAGCTCCCTCTACACTGTCCCATCAAACACTCCCAGGGCAGGTACAGCACGAGGTTAGATACAGAATAAAGCTCCCTCTACACTGTCCCATCAAACACTCCCAGGGCAGGTACAGCACGAGGTTAGATACAGAATAAAGCTCCCTCTACACTGTCCCATCAAACACTCCCAGGGCAGGTACAGCACGAGGTTAGATACAGAGTAAAGCTCCCTCTACACTGTCCCATCAAACACTCCCAGAGCAGGTACAGCATGGGGTTAGATACAGAGTAAAGCTCCCTCTACACTGTCCCATCAAACACTCCCGGGACAGGTACAGCATGGAGTTAGCGACAGAGTAAAGCTTCCTCTGTTATATACAGGCAACTCTCGATTATCCGTACACGGATCTAACTGAGAACCCGCTGCAACAGCACTTTTGAAAACTGTCGTACACGTGAATACCTTGATCAGCTCAAGTGTCAATTACACATAAATTGACTCAGGCGTGCACTCCTTTCTCACTTTGCAACTAACACAGGCATTAAATAATTGTTTCACACGTGAAAATCTTGATCACTTCAACTAGCAAGCACACATAAATTGAAGCAGGCATGGACTTCTTTCTCACTCTGCTACTGCCACACGTATCGAGAGCAGTTCAAGCCGTCGGGTGCACAATTTAAAATGTCTTGTGGAGGCACTAAAAGGAAAGGAAAGGTATTGTGCATTCAGCAGAAGTTAGAAATTATAAAGAAGTATGAAGCTGGCAGAAGTGCGCGTAACTTGATGGAGGAATATATGAAGTTGGATCATCAACAATTTACGACATCAAGAAGCAAAAGAAGGATCTTGAAAGATTCACCGATGCTTCTGAATCTCCCGTGAAGGTAATGGCCCGCAAGCATTTGCGAAAGCTGAAGCTTGACAAACTCGACCAGGTGTTTTATGAATGGTTTGCTTTGAAGCGGTCAGAAGGTGTGGCAATTTCAGGGCCAATGATTACAGCAAAGGCCAAAGACTTCAAGGCGAGAATGAATCCAGATGAAGAGTGCATTTTCTCAGAGGGATGGCTCACACGATTTAAGCAGCGCCATGGCATTCGCCAGCTGGATGTGTCGGGCGAGAAAATGGGCAGACAATGAGGCTGCTCAGAATTATGCAAGAACATTTGCTGGAATGGTACAGGAAATTAAATTGACCGCAGATCAACTGTACAACGCCGATAAGACTGGCTTACTGTGGAGCTGTTTGCCGACTGCTACGTTGGCTGCAGCAGGGGAGAAGGAAGCTGTAGGCTTTAAGATGAATAAGGAGAGGTTAACAACCTTAAATTGTGCCAATGCCTCTGGTGAACACCAACTTCCACTGTTAGTGATTGGCAAATCAAGATGACCACGTGCTTTAAAGGGAATTGCTCATTTACCAGTCAGCTATAAGTCTCAGAGAAGTGCGAGGATGGTGAAGGACATGTTCATGGAATGGTTCTCAACAGAATTTGTCTCCCAAGATCGAGAAAACATGAAGAAAATAGGCAAACCCAATGGGAAGTGTGTCCTGCTTCTGGACAATTGCAGAGCGCACCCGCATGAGTCAAAATTAGTGTCTAGTTGTGGCAACATCTTCACATGCCCCCCAATGTGACTTCGCTCATTCAACCTATGGATCAGGGTGTCATACAAAACTTCAAGTGCCACTATAGGAACAACTTCATGTGTAGATTAATTAATAGCGATCTATCAATCATTGATTCCCAGAGAACGTACACTATTAAAGATGCCATCTATGCATGCTCTCTGGCATGGGGAGAAGTAAAAAACGTAACACTGATGAAGTGTTGGCGCAAGTTGTGGCCTAATGTCATAATTGAAGACAGTGCTTCTGAAGACGAAGAATTCGAAGGTTTCTATGCTGGGGCTGATACAGAAGAGGCTGTCAAAGAAATCGTGGAGATTGTCAACAGTGCTCACGATACAAACGCACTTAAATCCCTAGCAGAGGATGAGATTGCTAAGTGGATACATGTTGACATCGTCACAGCTGTAGCACAATCTTATACCGACGAGCAGCTTATAGTCACCAATAGAGACAAATCTGACGAAGAGATGAACGATTCAGACACTGAGATTGAAGTAAAAGAAAGGAAAACTTGGGCACGTGCTGAAGAGGCAATGAAATATGTCGTAGGTTTCTTGGAGGAGAAGTCTCATTTCACTTCTCACGAGGTTCTGCAAGCTCATATCATCCATAACATTTTAACAAAGAAGAAGATGAATTCATTTAAACAAGCAGATATAAGATCGCTTTTTAAAAAATCAAGCTAAGTTTTAACATTTTTAACTCTTTTAACATATGAAAATAATTTCAAAATGAAATTACTCCATTGTCATTAACTTCACGCCATGATAACACGAACTAAGTCTTCGTGCTTGATTCTATCAACGTCAAATTTCAGCTCTGAGACGTGCTCTCACCCTAGCGGCAAAATCGTTTACCCGGAATGGCCCGATCCCCGAGGGACACGGATAATCGCGAGTTGCCTGTATGTAAACTTGTATTTAATCTGTACAGCCATCAGAGGGCTCATCCCCTGAAGTTCCAAGGGATCCCATAATCCCTTGGGAGCACAGGTATTTAAGGAGGCTTCACAGGTTGGTGAGGCACTCTGGAGACCTGCAATAAAAGACTAAGGTCACACTTTACTTTGAGCTCATAGTGTTCAGTCTGACTCTTTCTCCATACACAACAACTGGCGACGAGATACAGATAGCGAACCCAAAGATGCAGAGAACAGTAGGTAACCTGGAGAAATTCTCAGAGGGCGATGATTGGGAAACTTTTGTGGAGCGACTCGACCAATACTTCATGGCCAACGAGCTAGATGGGGAAGACAGTGCTGCCAAACAAAGGGCAATCCTCCTCACCGTCGGTGGGGCACCAACGTGGGGCCTCATGAAGAATCTGCTCACTCCAGCGAAACCCACGGAGAAATCGTACATCGATTTGTGCACACTGGTCCGAGAGCATTTGAACCCGAAGGAAAGCGTTCTGATGGCGAGGTATTGGTTCTACACCTACAAAAGGTCTGAAGGCCAGGAAGTGGTGAGTTATGTCGCCGAGCTAAGACGCCTTGTAGGACATTGCGAATTTGAAGGACATTTGTAGCACATTCTCAGAGACTTTTTCATACTTGACATTGGCCACGAAACCATACTTCACAAACTTTTGTCTGTCGAGACCCCAACCTTGAGTAAGACCATAGCGATAGCCCAGGGGTTCATTGCCACCAGTGACAATACGAAGCAAATCTCTCACCACAAAAGTGCTGCTACAAGTACTGTGAACAAAGTGATATTGTTTTCGAATCATTACATACAGGGCAGGTCACACATACCTGCAGCTACACGTCCGCAGATGTCTCAGAGTCCACTATCAAGGGTGATGAATGCAAGGCCATTAACACCTTGTTGGTGCTGCAGGGGTATTCATCGTTTGCACTCATGCCGCTTTAAAGAGTACGAATGCAAGGGCTGTGGAATAATGGGACACCTCCAACGAATGTGCAGGCGAGCTGCTAATCCTGTTAAACCTCCAAACCACCATGTTGCAGAGGAGGACAGATCCACGGAGGATCACGACGAACCAGAGCCTCAGACCGAGGAGCCAGAGGTACATGGGGTGCACACATTCACCACGAATTGTCCACCAATAATGCTTAATGTTGATCTAAGTGAACTCCCGGTGTCAATGAAGCTGGACATGGGCGCGAGCCAGTCCATCATGGGCAAAAAGACTTTCGGAAGGTTGTGATGCAGCAAGGCCTCAAGACCAGTCTTAACTCCAGTCCGCACGAAACTAAGAACTTACACGAAATAACTGATTCCTGTAATCGACAGTGCTACCATAAATTTCTCCTACGATGGAGCAGTGCACAAGCTACCACTCTGGGTGGTACCGGGCGATGGTCCCACGCTGCTCGGCAGGAGCTGGCTGGGAAAGATACGCTGGAACTGGGACGACATCCGAGCACTCTCGCCCGCTGACGATACTTCGTGTGCCCAGGTCTTAAACAAATTTCCTTCGCTGTTTGAACCAGGCATCGGGAAATTCCAAGGAGCAAAAGTGCAGATCCACCTAATTCCGGGGGCGCGATCCATCCATCACAAGGCGAGAGCAGTACCGTACATGATGAGAGAAAGGATAGCGATCGAGCTAGGCCGGCTGCAAAGAGAGGGCATCATTTCCCCAATCGCGTTCAACGAGTGGGCCTGTCCTATCGTCCCAGTCATCAAGGGAGACGGCACCGTCAGAATCTGTGGCGATTACAAAGTAACTATCAATCGTTTCTCCCTGCAGGTCCAATACCCACTACCAAAAGCCGATGGCCTCTTTGCAACGAGGAAAAACGTTCACGAAGCTGGATCTGACATCAGCCTACATAATGCAGGAACTGGAGGAATCATCGAAGGCTCTCACCTGCATCGACACGCACAAAGGTCTTTTTGTTTATAACAGATGCCCGTTTGGAATCCGATCGGTGGCGGCGATATTCCAGAGAAACATGGAAAGCTTACTGAAGTCGGTCCTGCACACCGTGATCTCCCAGGATTATATCTTGGTCACAGGTCGGAACACAGTCGAGCATCTGCAGAACCTGGAGGAGGTTCTTAGTCGACTCAACCGGTGGGGCTCAGGTTAAAATGCTCAAATTGCGTTTTCCTGGCGCCTGAAGTGGAGTTCCTGGGAAGGAGGATTGCGGCGGACGGCATCAGGCCCACCAACGCGAAGATGAAGGCAATCAAGAACGCACCAAAGCCACAGAACGTGACGGAGCTGTGGTCGTTTCTGGAACTCCTGAACTACTTTGGTAACTTTTTACTGGGTCTCAGCACACTGCTAGAACCACTGCATGTCTTACTACGAAAAGGGGACGAATGGGTTTGGGGCAAAAGCCAAGAAAATGTCTTTGTAAAAGTGAGAAAATTGTTATGCTCAAACAAATTGCTTGTGTTGTATGATCCATGTAAGCATTTGGTACCAGCATGTGATGCGTCGTCATATGGTGTCGGGTGTGTATTGCAACAAGCTAATGATTTCGGGAAACTGCAACCGGTTGCTTATGCATCCAGGAGTCTGTCTAAGGCTGAGAGAGCCTACAGCATGATTGAGAAAGAAGCATTAGCGAGTGTCTATGGGGTAAAGCAAATGCATCAATACCTGTTTGGGCTAAAATTCGAATTGGAAACTGACCATAAGCCACATATATCCCTGTTTTCTGAGAGTAAAGGGATAAATACCAACGCATCGGCCCGCATCCAGAGATGGGCGCTCACGTTATCCACATACAACTACACCATCCGCCACAGGCCAGGCACAGAAAACTGCACCGAAGCTCTCAGTAGGCTGCCATTGTCACCACGGGGGTGGAAATGGCGCAGCCCACAGATCTAGCCATGGTTATGGAAGCATTTGAGAGTGAGCAATCACCCGTCACTGCCGGCAGATCAAAACCTGGACAAGCCAGGACCCCTTATTATCTCTAGTCAAAAGCTGTGTGCTTCATGGGAGCTGGTCCAATGTCCCAGTGGAAATGCAGGAACAGATAAAGCCGTTCCAGCAAAGACAAAATGGCTATACAGGCAGACTGCCTTCTGTGGGGCAATCGAGAAGTGGTCCCCAAGAAGGGCATAGACACCTTCATCAAAGATCTCCACAGTACTCACCCAGGCATCGCAATGATGAAAGCGATAGCCAGATCCCACGTGTGGGCGGCCCAGTATCGATGCGGACTTAGAGGTATAGAAACATAGAAACATAGAAAATAGGTTCAGGAGTAGGCCATTTGGCCCTTCGAGCCTGCACCACCATTCAATAAGATCATGGTTGATCATTCCCTCTGTGGCAGGGAATTCCACAGGTTAACAACTCTCTGAGTGAAGAAGTTTCTCCTCATCACAGTCCTAAATGGCCTACGCCTTATCCTAAGACTGTGTCCCCTGGTTCTGGACTTCCCGAACATTGGGAAGATTATACCCGCATCTAACCTGTCCCACCACATTAGAATCTTATATGTTTCTATGAGATTCCCTCTCATCCTTCTAAACTTCAATGTATAAAGGCTCAGTTGATCCAGTCTCTCCTCATATGTCAGTGCAGTCATCCCTGGAATCAGTCTGGTGAACCTTTGCTGTACTCCCTCAATAGCAAGAACATTCTTCCTCAGATTAGGAGACCAAAACTGAACACAATATTCCAGGTGAGGCCTCGCCAAGGCCCTGTACAACTGCAGTAAGACCTCCCTGCTCCTATACTCAAATCCCCTAGCTATGAAGGCCAACATACCATTTGCCTTCTTCACCGCCTGCTGTACCTGTATGCCAACATTCAATGACTGATGAACCATGACATCCAGGTCTCGTTGCACCTCCCCTTTTCCTAATCTGCCGCCATTCAGATAATATTCTGTCTTCGCGTTTTTGCCCACAAAGTGGATAACCTCACATTTATCCACATTATACTGCATCTGCCATGCATTTTCCCACTCACCTAACCTGTCCAAGTCACCCTGCAGCCTCTTAGCGTCCCCCTCAGAGCTCACACTGCCACCCAGTTTAGTGTCATCTGCAAACTTAGAGATATTACACTCAATTCCTTCATCTAAATCATTGATGTATATTGTAAAGAGCTGTGGTCCCAGCACTGAGCCCTGTGGCACTCCACTAGTCACTGCCTGCCATTCTGAAAAGGAACCATTTATCCCGACTCTCTGCATCCTGTCTGCCAACCAGTTCCCCATCCATGTCAGTATATTACCCACAATACCATGTGCTTTGATTTTGCACACCAATCTCTTGTGTGGCACCTTGTCAAAAGCCTTTAGAAATTTCAAATACACCACATCCACTGGTTCTCCCTTGTCCACTCTACTAGTTACATCCTCGTTCACAGATGTAATACATGCTCGCAGCTAAACAATGTAATGGAGGCACCGATAAGTTTATGGTCTTGGCCCTCTAAACCGTGGTCTAGGGTACACCTCAACTATGCAGGCCCGTTCTTGGGTAAAATGTTCCTTGTGGTTGTAGACGCGTACTCCAAGTGGATTGAATGTTAGATAATGTCGGTTAGCACGTCTGCTGCCACTAAAAGCCTGCAGGCCATGTTTGCCACACATGGCCTACCCGATGTCCTGGTGAGCGACAACGGGCCATGTTTTACCAGTGCTGAGTTCAAAGAATTCATGACCCGTAACGGAATCAAACATGTTACATCTGCCCCATTCAAACCAGCGTCCAATGGTCAGGCAGAGAGAGCAGTGCAAACCATCAAGCAAGGCTTGAAGAGGGTAACTGAAGGCTCACTGCAGACTCGCTTATCCCAAGTCCTGCTTAGCTACCGCACGAGACCCCACTCACTCACTGGGATCCCACCTGCTGAACTGCTCATGAAACGAGCACTGAAGACAAGGCTCTCACTAGTTCACCCTGATCTACATGAACAGGTAGAGAGCAGGCGGCTTCAACAAAGTACATACCATGATAGCGCAAATGTGTCACGCGAGATTGAAATCAATGATCCTATATTTGTTTTAAATTATGGACAAGTTCCCAAGTGGCTTCCCGGCACTGTCATGGCCAAAGAGGGGGGCAGGGTGTTTCGGGTCAAACTTTCAAATGGACTCATTCACCGGAAACACTTGGACCAAATCAAACTCAGATTCATGGACTACCCTGAGCAACCCACCTTGGACCCTACCTTTTTTGATCCCCCAACATACACACCAGTGGCAACCGGCACCACGGTTGACCACGAAGCAGAACCCATCATCCACAGCAGTCCTGCAGGGCCCAACACACCAGGCAGCCCAGCAAGGCTAGCTGCACAGCAGCCCAGCGAGGGCCCAACAAATGATTCAACAACACCAGCTTTCACACTGAGACGATCAACCAGGGCAAGAAGGGTCCCAGATCGACTCGCATTGTAAATAGTTACACTATTGACTTGGGGGGGCGGGGTAGTGTTGTTATATATGTAAACTTGTATTTAGTCTGTACAGCCACCAGAGAGCTCATCCCCCGAGTTCCAAGGGATCTCATAATCCCTTGGGAGCACAGGTATTTAAGGAGGCTTCACAAGTTGGAGAGGCACTCTGGAGACCTGCAATAAAACCCTAGGGTCACACTTTACTTTGAGCTCACAGTGTTCAGTCTGACTCTTTCTCCATACACAACACTGTCCCATCAAACACTCCCAGGGCAGCTACAGCGGGGTTAGATATCAAGTAATGCTCCCTTTACACTGTCCCATCAAATAGTCCCAGGGCAGGTACAGCACGGGTTAGACACAGAGTAAAGCTCCCTCTACACTGTCCTATCAAACACTCCCAAGGCAGGTAAAGCACGGATTAGACACAGAGTAAAGCTCCCTCTACACTGTTCCATCAAACACTCCCAGGGCAGGTACAGCACGGATTAGATACAGAGTAAAGCTCCCTCCACATGGTCCCATCAAATACTCCCAGGGCAGGTACAGCACGGGTTAGACACAGAGTAAAGCTCCCTCTACACTGTCTCATCAAACACTCCCAGGGCAGGTACAGCACGTGGTTAGATACAGAGTAAAGCTCCCTCTATACTGTCTCATCAAACACTCCCAGGGCAGGTACAGCATGGGGTAGATACAGAGTAAAGCTCCCTCTACAGTGTCCCATCAAACACTCCCAGGGCAGGTACAGCACGGGGTTAGATACAGAGTAAAGCTCCCTCTACTTGGTCCCATCAAACACTCCCAGGGCAGGTACAGCACGGGGTTAGATACAGAGTAAAGCTCCCTCTACACTGTCCCATCAAACACTCCCAGGGCAGGTACAGCACGGGGTTAGATACAGAGTAAAGCTCCCTCTACACTGTCCCATCAAACAATCCCAGGGCAGGTACAGCACGGGTAATGCACTTATGATGAGTCCACGAGGCAATGTGTTGTACCCAAACTGTAGTGACCTTGGTTTTTTATTCGTAACTCCAGAGTGAGGCACAAGCATGGTGGGCAGCCTTTTATACTGGGCCCTGCACAGCTATGCAGGTGACCTTCAGGTCTCCCATCACAGTGCCCTTTGGTGGACAGCCGCTGCCATAGGAAACCCCGGTCTCCACCAGTTACACCCTCTAGTGGTGCCAGCATAGTATATACACAGTGTAAACCTTATTGAAAGTATATCAGGTAACAAGTCGCCATCTTATGCAACTACACAGTGACTACACGAGAGTATATCTATAGTCTGCATATTTAACACTGTCCCATCAAACACTCCCAGGGAAGGTACAGCACGGGTTAGATACAGAGTAAAGCTCCCTCTACACTGTCCCATCAAACACTCCTAAGGAAGGTACAGCAATGGTTAGATACAGAGTAAAGCTCCCTCTACATCATCATCATAGGCAGTCCCTCGAAATCGAGGAAGACTTGCTTCCATTCTAAAAGTGAGTTCTAAGGTGACTGAACAGTCCAATACAGGAATTAGAGTTTCTGTCACAGGTGGGACAGACAGTTGTTGAAGGAAAGGGTGGCTGGGACTGGTCATGCACGCTCCCTCTACACTGTCCCATCAAACACTCCCAGGGCAGATACACCGTGGGGTTAGATACAGAGTAAAGTTCCCTCTACACTGTCCCATCAAACACTCCCAGGGCAGGTACAGCACAGGGTTAGATACAGAGTAAAGCTCCCTCTACACTGTCCCATCAAACACTCGCAGGGCAGGTACAGCATGGGGTTAGATATAGAGTAAAGCTCCCTCTACCCAGTCCCAGAGTAAAGCTCCCTTTACACTGTCCCATCAAACACTCCCAGAGCAGGTACAGCATGGGGTTAGATACAAAGTAAAGCTCCCTCTACACTGTTCCATCAAACTCTCCCAGCGCAGGTATGGCGCAATTGAAGCTCTCCCCGCAGTGCCTGAAAATCGCGTTTTCAGTCAGAACCCTCTCCCCATGTCTCAGGGGCTGTAAAGCTGTACAGGAGATGCAGCACTGTGAGATCGGTCTCGCCCCCAAGCCCTTCCCTGCTTTGTGTTAGTGGCACATATTCAACAACAACAAAAACCTTGATCTTGATAAACTTCGCATTGCAGCAATATACACACAAGAGCTAATCTTATTTAGGAGTAATGCGTGAACAGCAATCGTGGCCCCCAGCAGAATTTGGAAAGTCTTTAATAAAGTCTGTTCACTCAGAGGCAGAAATCCGCAGAGCTCTTGATCATGATTCAGTGCGGGGGGATGAAATACCCAAGCGGCTGAATTTAATATTTGGAGAGAAAAAAAAAATCATAGGAAAAGCGATATGAAATTTTTGACAGAAAGAATTCGAGATGCTAGTTCTTTTCCGGAGCAACTTAGCACACACATACAGCCCAGTGATGTATAATAATGAGTTATAACCTGTGCAGACACTGTGCAGACCCAGCTCCATGTCGTTTTACTCATTTATTCAGCTCGCTGTAAAAACAAAGAAATGGCAAATAAATATGTGGATGTTCATTGTTTCCCAAGGAACCCCTTGCCAAAAAACTTTCCAGTGACCTCTCCACGCGGTCCCAGAATAGCACTAAAAGGCCCGTCACTCAACACGCACACTCACTCGCGCCCCCCCGCCAGCCTGTCTTGTTTTTCTCTGCGCTCAGCTATTTTTGCCCTTGCGCCCGTTTAAACAAATATAAATATATATATATAAGAGAAGGGGGGGGGGGGGGAATAAGCTGCAAATATTTAAGTTTTGCATCAGAGGATTACTGTAAATTGGCATTTGACAAATACAATGTGCAGGGCACTGGGCTGCTTATTAATGATATGTGCTGGGCAGACTTTTCAGCGCTAGGCCGGGCCTGCACTCACTCAGGCGTAATGAAAAGCAGTCCTCCCCGAGTGTTTCCGCAATCCGACCCGTCAGTCCGCAGAAATCCACTTTATCTCGGGGTGATTTTAATTGATGGTGGACAGTTTGCGCTCTCTCTCCACTAATGCTCTAATACCCCGTGTACGGGTGATTTGTAATGCTTCCACAACTTAAAAAGCATTAGAAGTAATTTTTATCAAAAGAGGTTTTAATACGTTGGGTAATTATAACAAACTGCCGCTGATGTACCCCTCACTGTGAAACTCTCCCATATACCCCACACCCCATCGCTGTAACACTCTGATATACCCCACACCCCTCTCTGTAACACTGATATACGCCACACCCTCTCGCTGTAACACTCTGATATACCCCACACCCCTCACTGTAACACTCTGATATACCCCACACCCCTCACTGTAACACTCTGATATACCCCACACCCCCTCGCTGTAACAAGCTCTGATATACCCCACACCCCTCACTGTAACACTCTGATATACCCCACAACCCTCACTGTAACACTCTGATATACCCACACCCCTCACTGTAACACTGATATTCCCCACACCCCTCGCTGTAACACTGATATACCCACAACCCTCACTGTAACACTCTGATATACCCCACACCCCTCACTGTAACACTGATATACCCCACATCCTCTCGCTGTAACACTGATATACCCCACAACCCTCACTGTAACACTCTGATATACCCCACACCCCTCTCTGTAACACTCTGATATACCCCACACCCCTCTCTGTAACACTGATATACGCCACACCCCTCGCAGTAACACTGATATACCCCACAACCCTCACTGTAACACACTGGTATACCCCACAACCCTCACTGTAACACTCTGATATACCCCACACCCCTCTCTGTAACACTGATATACGCCACACCCCTCGCAGTAACACTGATATACCCCACAACCCTCACTGTAACACACTGGTATACCCCACAACCCTCACTGTAATACACTGATATACCCCACACCCCCTCGCTGTAACACTCTGATATATCCCACACCCCTCACTGTAACACTCACTGATATACTCCACACCCCTCACTGTAACACACTGATATACCCCACATCCCTCACTGTAACATCTGATATACTCCACAACCCTCACTGTAACTCTCTGATATACCCCACAGCCTTCACTGTAACACGCTCTGACATTCCCCACACCCCTCACTGTAACACTCTGATAGAAACATAGAAGCATAGAAAATAGGTGCAGGAGTAGGCCATTCGGCCCTTCTAGCCTGCACCGCCATTCAATGAGTTCATGACTGAACATGCAACTTCAGTACCCCATTCCTGCTTTCTCTCCATACCCCTTGATCCCCCTAGTAGTAAGGACTTCATCTAACTCCTTTTTGAATATATTTAGTGCATTGGCCTCAACAACTTTCTGTGGTAGAGAATTCCACAGGTTCACCACTCTCTGGGTGAAGAAGTTTCTCCTCATCTCTGCCCTAAATGGCTTACCCATTATCCTTAGACTGTGACCCCTGGTTCTGGACTTCCCAACATTGGGAACATTCTTCCTGCATCTAACCTGTCTAAACCCATCAGAATTTTAAATGTTTCTATGAGGTCCCCTCTCATTCTTCAGAACTCTAGTGAATACAAGCCCAGTTGATCCAGTCTTTCTTGATAGGTCAGTCCCGCCATCCCGGGAATCAGTCTGGTGAACCTTCGCTGCACTCCCTCAATGGCAAGAATGTCCTTCCTCAGGTTAGGAGACCAAAATTGTACACAATACTCCAGGTGTGGCCTCACCAAGGCCCTGTACAACTGTAGCAACACCTCCCTGCCCCTGTAATCAAATCCGCTCGCTATGAAGGCCAACATGCCATTTGCTTTCTTAACCGCCTGCTGTACCTGCATGCCAACCTTCAATGACTGATGTACCATGACACCCAGGTCTCGTTGCACCTTCCCTTTTCCTAATCTGTCACCATTCAGATAATAGTCTGTCTCTCTGTTTTTACCACCAAAGTGGATAACCTCACATTTATCCACATTATACTTCATCTGCCATGCATTTGCCCACTCACCTAACCTATCCAAGTCGCTCTGCAGCCTCATAGCATCCTCCTCGCAGCTCACACTGCCACCCAACTTAGTGTCATCCGCAAATTTGGAGATACTACATTTAATCCCCTCATCTAAATCATTAATGTACAGTGTAAACAGCTGGGGCCCCAGCACAGAACCTTGCGGTATCCCACTAGTCACTGCCTGCCATTCTGAAAAGTCCCCATTTACTCCTACTCTTTGCTTCCTGTCTGACAACCAGTTCTCAATCCATGTCAGCACACTACCCCCAATCCCATGTGCTTTAACTTTGCACATTAATCTCTTGTGTGGGACCTTGTCGAAAGCCTTCTGAAAGTCCAAATATACCACATCAACTGGTTCTCCCTTGTCCATTCGACTGGAAACATCCTCAAAAAATTCCAGAAGATTTGTCAAGCATGATTTCCCTTTCACAAATCCATGCTGACTTGGACCTATCATGTCACCTCTTTCCAAATGCGCTGCTATGACATCCTTAATAATTGATTTAATCATTTTACCCACTACCGATGTCAGGCTGACCGGTCTATAATTCCCTGTTTTCTCTCTCCCTCCTTTTTTAAAAAGTGGGGTTACATTGGCTACCCTCCACTCGATAGGAACGGAATGTTGGAAAATGACTGTCAATGCATCCGCTATTTCCAAGGCCACCTCCTTAAGTACTCTGGGATGCAGTCCATCAGGCCCTGGGGATTTATCGGCCTTCAATCCTATCAATTTCCCCAACACAATTTCCCGACTAATAAGGATTTCCCTCAGTTCCTCCTCCTTACTGGACCCTCTGACCCCTTTTATATCCGGAAGGTTGTTTGTGTCCTCCTTAGTGAATACCAAACCAAACTACTTATTCAATTGGTCCGCTATTTCTCTGTTCCCCATTATGACTTCCCCTGATTCTGACTGCAGGAGACCTATGTTTGTCTTTGCTAACCTTTTTCTCTTTACATATCTATAGAAACTTTTGCAATCCGTCTTAATGTTCCCTGCAAGCTTCTCCTCGTACTCCATTTTTCCTGCCCTAATCAAACACTTTGTCCTCCTCTGCTAAGTTCTAAATTTTTCCCAGTCCCCGGGTTCGCTGCTATTTCTGGCCAATTTGTATGCCACTTCCTTGGCTTTAATATTATCACTGATTTCCCTTGAAAGCCACGGTTGAGCCACCTTCCCTTTTTTATTTTTACGCCAGACAGGAATGTACAATTGTTGTAGTTCATCCATGCGGTCTCTAAATGTCTGCCATTGCCCATCCACAGTCAACCCCTTAAATATCATTCGCCAATCTATCCTAGCCAATTCACACCTCATACCTTCAAAGTTAGCCTTCTTTAAGTTCTGGACCATGGTCTCTGAATTAACTGTTTCATTCTCCATCCTAATGCAGAATTCCACCATATTATGGTCACTCTTCCCCAAGGGGCCTCGCACAACGAGATTGCTAATTAATCCTCTCTCATTACACAACACCCAGTCTAAGATGGCCTCCCCCCTATTGGTCTAGAAAACCATCCCTTATGCACTCCAGGAAATCCTCCTCCACCGTATTGCTTCCAGTTTGGTTAGCCCAATCTATGTGCATATTAAAGTCACCCATTATGACTGCTGCACCTTTATTGCATGCACCCCTAATTTCCTGTTTGATGCCCTCCCCAACATCACTACTACTGTTTGGAGGTCTGTGCACAACTCCCACTAACGTTTTTTGCCCTTTGGTGTTCTGCAGCTCTACCCAAATAGATTCCACATCATCCAAGCTAATGTCCTTCCTAACTATTGCATTAATCTCCTCTTTAACCAGCAATGCTACCCCACCTCCTTTTCCTTTTATTCTATCCTTCCTGAATGTTGAATACCCCTGGATGTTGAGTTCCCAGCCCTGATTATCCTGGAGCCACGTCTCTGTAATCACAATCACATCATATTTGTTAACATCTATTTGCACAGTTAATTCATCCACCTTATTACGGATACTCCTTGCATTAAGACACAAAGCCTTCAGGCTTGTTTTCTTAACACCCTTTGTCCTTTTAGCATTTTGCTGTACAGTGGCCCTTTTTGTTCTTTGCCTTGGGTTTCTCTGCCCTCCACTTTTCCTCATCTCCTTTCTGTCTTTTGCTTTTGTCTCCTTTTTGTTTCCCTCTGTCTCCCTGCATTGGTTCCCATCCTCCTGCCATATTAGTTTAACTCCTCCCCAACAGCACTAGCAAACACTCCCCCGAGGACATTGGTTCTGGTCCTGCCCAGGTGCAGATCGTCCGGTTTGTACTGGTCCCACCTCCCCCAGAACCGATTCCAATGCCCCAGGAATTTGAATCCCTCCCTGCTGCACCACTGCTCAAGCCATGTATTCATCTGCGCTATCCTGCGATTCCTACTCTGACTAGCACGTGGCACTGGTAGCAATCCCGAGATTACTACTTTTGAGGTCCTACTTTTTAATTTAGCTCCTAGCTCCTTAAATTCGTTTCATCGGACCTCATCCCGTTTTTTACCTATGTCGTTGGTACCAATGTGCACCACGACAACTGGCTGTTCTCCCTCCCTTTTTAGAATGTCCTGCACCCGCTCCGAGATATCCTTGACCCTTGCACCAGGGAGGCAACATACCATCCTGGAGTCTCGGTTGCGGCCGCAGAAACGCCTATCTATTCCCCTTACAATTGAATCCCCTATCACTATCGCTCTCCCACTCTTTTGCCTGCCCTCCTGTGCAACAGAGCCAGCCACAGTGCCATGAACTTGGCTGCTGCTGCCCTCCCCTGATGAGTCATCCCCCCCAACAGTACCCAAAGCAGTGTATCTGTTTTGCAGGGGGATGACCACAGGGGACCCCTGCACTACCTTCCTTGCACTGCTCTTCCTGTTGGTCTTCCATTCCCTATCTGGCTGTGGACCCTTTCCATGCGGTACGATCAACTCGCTACACGTGCTACTCACGTCATTCTCAGCATCGTGGATGCTCCAGAGTGAATCCACCCTCAGCTCCAATTCCGCAACGCGGTCCGTCAGGAGCTGGAGGCGGATACACTTCCCGCACACGTAGTCGTCAGGAACACTGGTGTCGTCCCTGAGTTCCCACATGGTACAGGAGGATCATAACACGTGACCGAGCTGTCCTGCCATGCCTTAACCTTTAGATAAGCAACAACAATGCTAAAGTTTACTCACTGTTATAGAAGAGAAAAAAGAAAACTACTCACCAATCACCAGCCAATCACTTACCCCCTTGGCTGTGACGTCACCTTTCTGTTTCTTTCTACTTCTTTTTGCCTTCTCCCTGTAGCTGCACAAGTACGCCTTTTATAGGCCTCACCACGCACCTCCTCGACGCTGCTCCCGACTGCCGCCGACGCTGGGCCCCGGACTCCCTGCTGTGCCTTTTATAGGCCTCTCCACGCACCTCCTCGACGCTGCTCCCGACTGCCGCCGACGCTGGGCCCCGGACTCCCTGCTGTGCCTTTTATAGGCCTCTCCACGCACCTCCTCGATGCTGCTCCCAACTGCCGCCGACGCTGGGCCCCGGACTCCCTGCTGTGCCTTTTATAGGCCTCTCCACGCACCCCTCGACTCTGGGCCCGACTGCCGCCGACCCCTCACTGTAACACTCTAAAATATCCCATACCCCTCACTGCAGCACACTCTGATAGATCCCACTCCCCTTCCTAGATCACACTCTGATATACACCATACCCCTCAGATGAACACTCTGATATATCTCACACCCCTAACTGTAACACTTTCTGATATACCCTACACCCCTCACTGTAACACTCTGATATACTCCAGACCCTCACTGTAACACACTGATATACCCCACACCCCTCACTGTAACACTCTGATATACCCCACACCCCCTCGCTGTAACACTCTGATATACACCACACCCCTCACTGTAACACTCTGATATACCCCACACCTCCTCGCTGTAACACTCTGATATACCACCACACCCCTCACTTTAACACTCTGATATACCCCACACCCCTCTCTGTAACACTGATATATCCCACACCCCTCGCAGTAACACTGATATACCCCACAACCCTCACTGTAACACACTGGTTATACCCCATGACTCTCACTGTAACACTCTGATATACCCCACACCCCTCACTGTAACACTCACTGATATACCCCACACCTCTCACTGTAACACTGATATACCCCACACCCCTCACTGTAACACGCTTTGATATACCCCACACCCCTCACTGTAACACTCTAAAATATCGTATACCCCTCACTGCAGCACACTCTGATAGATCCCACTCTCCTCCCTAGATCACACTCTGATATACACCATACCCCTCAGACGAACACTCTGATATACCCCACACCCCTAACTGTAACACTTTGTGATATACCCTACACCCCTCACTGTAACACTCTGATATACCCCACAACCCTCACCGTAACACTCTGATAGACCCCACACCCGTCACTGGAGCATACTCTGATAGACCCCACACATCTCACCTTAACACACCCCGATATACCTCACACCCCTTTCTGGAACACTCTGATAGATTCCACACATCCTCACTGTAACACTGATATACTCCGCACCCCTCACTGGAACACTTTGATCATCATCATCATCATAGGCAGTCCCTCGGAATCGAGGAAGACTTGCTTCCACTCTGAACGTGAGTTCTTAGGTGGCTGAACAGTCCGATACGAGAACCACAGTCCCTGTCACAGGTGGGACAGATAGTCGTTGAAGGAAAGGGTGGGTGGGGAGTCTGGTTTGCCGCACACTCCTTCCGCTGCCTGCGCTTGATTTCTGCATGCTCTCGGCGACGAGACTCGAGGTGCTCAGCGCCCTCCCGGATGCACTTCCTCCACTTAGGGCGGTCTTTGGCCAGGGACTCCCAGGTGTCGGTGGGGATGTTGCACTTTGTCAGGGAGGCTTTGAGAGTGTCCCTGTAACGTTTCCTCTGCCCACCTTTGGCTTGTTTGCCGAGAAAGAGTTCCGAGTAGAGCGCTTGCTTTGGGAGTCTCGTGTCTGGCATGAGAACTATGTGGCCTGCCCAGCAGAGCTAATCGAGTGTGGTCAGTGCTTCAATGCTGAAGATGTTGGCCTGGTCGAGGACGCTAACGTTGGTGCGTCTGTCCTCCCAGGGAATTTGTAGGATCTTACGGATACATCGTTGGTGGTATTTCTCCAGCGACTTGAGGTGTCTACTGTACATGGTCCATGTTTTTGAGCCATACAGGAGGGCGGGTATTACTACAGCCCTGTAGACCATGAACTTGGTGGCAGTTTTGAGGGCCTGGTCTTCGAACACTATTTTCCTCAGGTGGCCGAAGGCTGCACTGGCGCACTGGAGGCGGTGTTGAATCTCATCGTCAATGTCTGCTCCTGTTGATAGGAGGCTCCCGAGATAAGGGAAGTGGTCCACGTTGTCCAGGGTTGTGCCGTGGATCTTGATGACTGAGGGGCAGTGCTGTGTGGTGAGGCCAGGCTGGTGGAGGACCTTTGTCTTACTGATGTTTAGCGTAAGGCCCTTGCTTTAGTATGCCTCAGTAAATACATTGACTATGTCCTGCAGTTCAGCCTCTGTATGTGAGCAGACGCAGGCGTCATCCGCGTGCTGTAGCTCGACGACGGAGGTTGGGGTGGTCTTGGACCTGGCCTGGAGACGACGAAGGTTGAACAAGTTCCCACTGGTTCTGTAGTTTAGTTCAACTCCAGCGAGGAGCTTGTCGACTGTGAGGTGGAGCATGGCAGCGAGGAAGATTGAGAAGAAGGTTGGGGCGATGACGCAGCCCTGCTTGACCCCGGTCCGAGGGTCTATGGAGCGTCCACCTCCGTTTCGGGTGCTCCCAAAAATACGCCATCATCCTCTGCCTGCTCCATGACGATATGCAGGCCGTGATCCTTAGCAACGGATCCATCACAGACCCAATCCATTCTGATATGCCCCACAACTCTCACTGTAAAACTTTCTGTTATACCCCACACCTCTCACTAGAGCATATTGTGATATACACCACACCCCTCACTGTAAAACTCTGATAAACCCCCCTCACATCGCTCACTCTGAATTAGGCCACACCAATCACTGTAACTATTATGTATGTACACATTGTAACTGTGTAAGACTTGCCACCAGAGGGCACAACTGTTGAGGCCCAAGGGTCACCTGCACACCCCGTGCAAGGGAGTATAAAAGCTTACCTGCCATGCTGCTTAGGCACTCTGGAGTTGTATTAAAGAGACTAAGGTCACATCAGTTTTAGCTCACATACTCACTCTTAGGAAGGATAGACAGAAAGGAAAAGGAGGTGAGGTGGTGTTGCAGGTTGAAGAGGAAATTAATGCAATAGTAAGGAAGGACATTAGCTTGGATGATGTAGAATCGGTATGGGTGGAGCTACGGAATACCAAAGGGCAGAAAACGCTAGTGGGAGTTGTGTACAGACCACCAGTAATAGTGAGGTTGGGGACAGCATTAAACAAGAAATTAGGGATGCATGCAATAAAGCTACAACAGTTATCATGGGTGACTTTAATCTACATATTGATTGGGCTAACCAAACTGGTTGCAATGCGGTGGAGGAAGATTTCCTGGAGTGTATTCGGGATGGTTTTCTAGACCAATATGTCGAGGAACCAACTCGAGGGCCGGCCATACTAGACTGGGTGTTGTATAATGAGAAAGGACTAATTAACAATCTTGTTGTGCGAGGGCCCTTGGGGAAGAGTGACCATAATATGGTAGAATTCTTTATTAAGATTGAGAGTGACACAGTTAATTCAGAAACTAGGGTACTGAACTTAAGGAAAGGTAACTTCGATGGCATGAGACATGAATTGGCTAGAATAGACTGGTGTGTGATACTTAAAGGGTTGACAATGGATAGGCAATGGCAAACATTTAAAGATCACATGGATGAACTTCAACAATTGTACATCCCTATCTGGAGTAAAAATAAAACGGCGAAGGTGGCTCAACCGTGGCTAACATGGGAAATTAAGGACAGTGTTAAATCCAAGGAAGAGGCATATAACTTGGCCAGAAAAAGCAGCAAACCTGAGGACTGGGAGAATTTTGTAATACAGCAGAGGAGGACAAAGGGTTTAATTAGGAGGGGGAAAATAGAATATGAGAGGAAGCTTGCTGGGAACATAAAAACTGACTGCAAAAGCTTCTATAGATATGTGAAGAGAAAAAGATAAGTGAAGATAAGCGTAGGTCCCTTGCAGTCAGATTCAGGTGAATTTATAATGGGAAACAAAGAAATGGCGGACCAGTTGAACAAATACTTTGGTTCTGTCTTCACGAAGGAAGACACAAATAACCTTCCGGAAATACTAGGGGACTGAGGATCTAGTGAAAAGGAGGAACTGAAGGAAATCCTTATTAGGCGGGAAATGGTGTTAGGGAAATTGATGGGATTGAAGGCTGATAAATTCCCGGGGCCTGATAGTCTGCATCCCAGAGTACTTAAGAATGCATTGGTGATCATTTTCCAACAGTCTATCGACTCTGGATCGGTTCCTGTGGACTGGAGGGTAGCTAATGTAACATCACTATTTAAGAAAGGAGGGAGAGAGAAAACAGTAATTATAGACTGGTTAGCCTGATATCAGTAGTGGGGAAAATGTTGGAATCAATTATTAAAGATGAAATAGCAGCACATTTGGAAAGCAGTGACGGGATCGGTCCAAGTCAGCATGGATTTATGAAAGGGAAATCATGCTTGACAAATCTTGTAGAATTTTTTGAGGATGTAACTAGTAGAGTGGACAAGGAAGAACCAGTGGATGTGGTGTATTTGGACTTTCAAAAGGCTTTTGACAAGGTCCCACACAAGAGATTGGTGTGCAAAATTAAAGCACATGGCATTGGGGGTAATGTACTGATGTGGATAGAGAACTAGTTGGCAGACAGGAAGCAGAGAGTCAGAATAAACGGGTCCTTTTCAGAATGGCAGGCAGTGACTAGTGGAGTGCCGCAGGGCTCAGTGCTGGGACCCCAGCTATTTACAATATACATTAATGATTTATCTGAAGGAATTGAATGTAATGTCTCCAAGTTTGCAGATGACACTAAGCTGGGTGGCGGTGTGAGCTGTGAGGAGGACGCTAAAAGGCTGCAGGGTGACTTGGACAGATTAGGTGAGTGGGCAAACGCAAGGCAGATGCAGTATAATGTGGATAAATGTGAGGTTATCCACTTTGGTGGCAAAAACACGAAGGCAGAATATTATCTGAATGGTGACAGATTAGGAAAGGGGGAGGTGCAACGAGACCTGGTTGTCATGGTATATCAGTCATTGAAAGTTGGCATGCAGGTATAGCAGGCAGTGAAGAAGGCAAATGGTATGTTGGCCTTCATAGCTAGGGGATTTGAGTATAGGAGCAGGGAGATCTTACTGCAGTTGTACAGGGCCTTAGTGAGGCCTCACCTGGAATATTGTGTTCAGTTTTGGTCTCCTAATCTGAGGAAGGACGTTCTTGCTATTGAGGGAGTGCAGCAAAGGTTCACCAGACTGATTCCCGGGCTGGCAGGACTGACATATGAGGAGAGACTGGATCAACTGGGCCTTTATTCACTGGAGTTTAGAAGGATGAGAGGGGATCGCATAGAAACATATAAAATTCTGATGGGACTGGACAGTTTAGATGCAGGAAGAATGTTCCCGATGTTGGGGAAGTCCAGAACCAGGGGACATAGTCTAAGGATAATGTGTAAGCCATTCAGGACTGAGATGAGGAGAAACTTCTTCACTCAAGAGAGTTGTTAACCTGTGGATTTCCCTGGAATTCCACCTGTGGAAGTCGAGGACGTTGATGTTGGTGCGTCTGTCCTCCTAGGGGATTTGTAGGATCTTGCGGAGACATTGTTGGTGGTATCTCTCCAGTGACTTGAGATGTCTGCTGTACATGGTCCATGTCTCTGAGCCATACAGGAGGGCGGGTATTACTACAGCCCTGTAGACCATGAGCTTGGTGGCAGTTTCTGCCCCCTCACTGTAACACACTCTGAATTAGGCCACACCCCTCACTGTAACACTCTGATATACCCCACACACCTCACTGTAACAGTCAGATATACCTCACACCCATCACTGGAACACTCTCTGATATAAGCCACACCCCCTCACTAGAGCATACTCTGATAGACCCCACACATCTCACCTTAACATACCCTGATATACCCCACACCCCTCACTGTAACACACTCTGAATTAGGCCACACCCCTCACTGTAATACTCTAATATACCCCACACCCCTCACTGTAACACTCTGATATATCCTACACCCCTCACTGTAACACACTGATATACCTCACACCCCTCACTGGAACACTCTGATATACCCCACACCCCTCACTGTAACACTCCGATATACCTCACACCCCTCACTGTAACACTCTGATATACCCCACACCCCTCACTGTAACACTCTGATATATCCCACACCCCTCACTGTAACACACTCTGATATACCCCACACCCCTCACTGTAACACTCTGATATACCTCACACCCCTCACTGTAACACTCTGATATATCTCACTCCCCTCACTATAACATACTGATATATCCCACACCTGCACTGGAGCACACTCTGATATACCCCACACCCCTCACTGTAACACACTGATATACCTCACATCCCTCACTGTAAAACACTGATATATCCCACACCCCTCACTGTAACAGTCTGATATATCCCACACCCCTCACTGTAACACTCTGATATACCCCACACCCCTCACTGTAACATACTGATATATCCCACACCTGCACTGGAGCACACTCTGATATACAACATACCCCTCAGATGAACACTCTGATGTACACTGTTGTGTATGTCGGCACCTTCGGTAATGACTCCACGAGGCAGGTGTATGGTACTTAAATTGTGTAGACTGTAGTCCTTTATTTGCAGCTTCATGAGTGAGGACACTAAGCTGTGAGCTCCCTTTTATACTGGGTTACCTGCAGTGTGCATACATAACAACACTCCCCCTAAGCATTTTTAAAATCCTTATTGTCATGACCTGGGGAGGTGATCAGTGGTGGGCTATGGGAGGTTATGGTGAGGGTTGTGTGGGTGCCAGGTGTGATCCCTGAGGCTCACACACAGACCAAGTGGGTGTCACTGTTGTGGGATCCCTCAGGGGGTAGCCATAGCAGCAGTGGGTAGGGTGCATAATCTGTGATGTGGGTAATTGTGTGGTGGTGGGCAGGGCCACAGGACTGTGTGGGCTCCTTGTCCTCCAATTGGGATGAGAGTCTGGTCATCCCAGGGTTTGCCAAGGAATCTGGAGGGTATTGGTCTCTCGCTCCTGGTGTTGGCTCTGGTGGCCAGGGGGTGTAGGGCTGGCCTGGGGCAGGTTGCCATCGGTGGTGGCTGTGCTGCCCATTGACCACTGTCCCTGTAGTAGGTCTGCTCCCCCTGGGTGTGTGTGGGCCCTTCCTGGGCATCATATTTGTTCCAAAGGTCCAGGCTACATGGTTTGGTAGCCAGCTGGACCTGGGGGTCTCCCACAGGAAGATTCCTCTAGCATTTGCATGGTCCCTGTTGAACCTAGTGTCCTTTAGCAGTGTCCTACCTGTGTACATGACACCTTGGCTCTGATCACACATAATCAAGCCTACATTATTGACCACCTTTACATTATAAATTTTGCATCACTTTTTGGTGTCATGGTCTCACCAGACATGGTTACATTAGGCATTTCAAACTCTCTGTCATAATCATCAAACATAACAAGCTTGTTCTCAACCTTACTTACACAAACATTCATCTCATTTGTCACATTAGTTGTACCAGCATCACAACTCATGGTTACATTATCATACTTGCACCCTTTTACTGCATTTTTAGCGTTAAAGGCCTTGTCATCATTAAGTTGAAACTGTCCTTTTAAATTTTTTTGGTTACCGGTCTCCTTTAAGGGAGCCTTCCAATCCGATTGGCCGCTTGGTGTCACGTGTCGCTCCTCCAACGCTGCCCCTCATGGTCTGGCCGCGGCCATTTTGATTGCAGGTTCTTCTCCTCGTGGTGTTGCCGCCATCTTCTGGTTCTCCTCCAGGTCGGCTGTGGTGGTCTTTTCTTCCTCAGGTTCGGCCATGGGCATCGGGAATCCATTTCAATCGACGATGTTCGCCTCTTGGAGTCCTGCCCCGGCCCGGAAAGTGGAGTTTGGATTTTCGGTCCTGGAGATTTCGCCGCGATGTTGTGGAGTCGTCGCCGCGCAGTCGAGCTGGACGGTGGGATCTCCAGATGTAGCGATGGATCCACGTTTGATGTCGATTGCTGGAGCCAGGAGGTCGTCGCCACTTTGACCAACTTGGACCGGGTTCATCCAATTCCTTCTCAGCAGCGTGGGACCGTCGCCAGCTACAATCCACAGGGGGAGTTTGTTCAACACGCTGCCCTGGGAGACCTGGATGTCCACGCTGCCAACGAGCGGGATTTTAACTTTGGTGTAGATGAGCAACTTCACTTGGACAGGATGCAGTTTTGGTCGATTGGCAGGATTTATCCAAATTATTTCAAAGGTCGTTTGGCTCATCACAGACTGGCTCGCCCCTGTGTTGACCTCCATAGAAACTGGGACCCCGTCGATGTCCACTTCCATCGTTCATGGAGAACTTTCGGTGGAGCAGGTATAAATTCCATACTCTTCTTCCACAGGTTGAGCAGCTTCATCTTCATCTGTGTCGGAGCCCCGGGTGATCAGCCAACTCTTCAGAGATGTGGTGAGGAAAGCTTTTTCTGCACATTCTTTGAAGGTGCCCTTTCTCTTTGCAGCCTTTGCATGTATAGTCTTTGTAGCGGCACTGGTGGACCCTGTGCTTTCCTCCACAGTGCCAGCACGGGGCCATCCGGTTTGCCCCATGTGGAGCACTCAGGGTTGCGGGACTCGGGATAGCATTTCTGAACATAACACCCATCATCATCATTGTAGCGTGTGGAGAAAGAGTCAGACTGAACACTGTGAGCTCAAAGTAAAGTGTGACCTTGGTCTTTTATTGCAGGTCTCCAGAGTGCCTCTCCAACCTGTGAAGCCTCTTTATATACCTGAGCTCCCAAGGGATTATGGGATCTCTTGGGACTCCAGGGGATGAGCCCTCTGGTGGCTGTACTGAGTAAATGCAAGTATACATATATAACAACACTCCCCCCCCGTCCCCCAAAGCCAATAGTGTAACTATTTACAATGCGAGTCGATCTGGGAATCTTCTTGCCCTGGTTGATCGTCTCGGTGTGAAAGCTGGTGTTGTTGAATCAATTTTTGGGCCCTCGTTGGGCTGCTGTGCAACTGGCCTTGCTGGGCTGCCTGGTGTGTTGAGCCCTGCACGGCTGCTGTGGATGATGGGTTCTGTTTCGCGGTCAACCGTGGTGCCGGTTGCCACTGGTGTGTATATTGGGGGATCAAAAAAGGCAGGGCCCAAGGTGGGTTGCTCAGGGTAGTCCGTGAATCTGAGTTTGATTTGGTCCAAGTGTTTCCGGTGAATGAGTCCATTTGAAAGTTTGACCCGAAACACCCTGCTCCCCTCTTTGGCCACGACAGTGCCGGGAAGCCACTTGGGACCTTGTCCATAATTTGAAACAAGTACAGGATCGTTGACTTCAATCTCACGTGACACATTTGCGCTATCATGGTATGCACTTTGTTGAAGCCGCCTGCTCTCTACCTGTTCATGTAGATCAGGGTGAACTAACGAGAGCCTTGTCTTCAGTGCTCGTTTCATGAGCAGTTCAGCAGGTGGGATCCCAGTGAGTGAGTGGGGTCTCGTGCGGTAGCTAAGCAGGACTCGGGATAGGTGAGGCTGCAGTGAGACTTCAGTTACCCTCTTCAAGGTTTGCTTGATGGTTTGCACTGCTCTCTCTGCCTGACCATTGGACGCTGGTTTAAACGGGGCAGATGTGACATGTTTGATACCGTTACGGGTCATGAATTCTTTGAACTCAGCACTGGTGAAACATGGCCCGTTGTCACTCATCAGGACATCAGGTAAGCCGTGTGTGGCAAACATGGCCCGCAGGCTTTCAGTGGTGGCAGTGGACGTGCTAGCCTATATTATCTCACATTCAATCCACTTGGAGTACGCGTCTACAACCACAAGGAACATTTTACCCAAGAACGGGCCTGCATAGTCGATGTGTACACTAGACCACAGTTTGGAGGGCCACAACCATAAACTTATCAGCGCCTCCCTGGGTACATTGCTTAACTGCGAGCATGTATTACATCTGTGAACGCAGGATTCTAAGTCCGCATCGATACCGGGCCACCATACATGGGATCTGGATATTGCTTTCATCATTACGATGCCTGGGTGAGTACTGTGGAGGTCATTGATGAAAGTGTCTCTGCCTTTCTTGGGGACCACTACTCGATTGCCCCACAGAAGGCAGTCTGCCTGTATAGACATTTCATCTTTGCCCTGCTGGAACGGCTTTATCTCTTCCTGCATTTCCACTGGGACACTGGACCAGCTCCTGTGAAGCTTTTGACCAGAGATAATAAGGGGTCCTGGCTTGTCCAGGTTTTGATCTGCCGGGCAGTGACGGGTGATTGCTCACTCTCAAATGCTTCCATATCCATGGCTAGATCTGCGGGCTGCACCATTTCCACCCCCGCGGTGGGCAATGGCAGCCTGCTGAGAGCATCGGCGCAGATTTCTGTGCCTGGCCTGTGGCGGATGGCGTAGTTGTATGTGGACAACGTGAGCGCCCATCTCTGGATGCGGGCCGATGCATTGGTATTTATCCCTTTACTCTCGGAAAACAGGGATATAAGTGGCTTATGGTCAGTTTCCAATTTGAATTTTAGCCCAAAAAGGTATTGATGCGTTTCTTTACCCTATAGACACTCGCTAAAGCTTCTTTTTCAATCATGCTGCAGGCTCTCTCAGCCTTGGACAGACTCCTGGATGTATAAGCAACCGGTTGCAGTTTCCCGAAATCATTGGCTTGTTGCAATACACACCCGAACGCCATATGACGATGCATTATATGCTAGTACCAAACGTTTACATGGATCGTACAACACAAGCAATTTGTTTGAGCATAACAATTTTCTTGCTTTTACAAAGGCATTTTCTTGGCTTTTGCCCCAAACCCATTTGCCCCCTTTTCGTAGTAAGACATGCAGTGGTTCTAACAGTGTGCTGAGACCCTGTAAGAAGTTACCAAAGTAGTTCAAGAGTCCCAGAAACGACCGCAGCTCCGTTACGTTCTGTGGCCTTGGTGCGTTCTCGATTGCCTCCGTCTTCGCGTTGGTGGGCCTGATGCCGTCCGCCGCAATCCTCCTTCCCAGGAACTCCACTTCAGGCGCCAGGAAAACGCACTTCGAGCGTTTTAACCTGAGCCCCACGCGTTGAGACGACTAAGAACCTCCTCCAGGTTCTGCAGATGCTCCTCTGTGTTCCGACCTGTGACCAAGATGTCGTCCTGGAAGACCACAGTGTGCGGGACCGACTTCAGTAAACTTTCCATGTTTCTCTGGAATATCGCCGCCGCTGATCGGATTCCAAACAGGCATCTGTTATAAACAAAAAGATCTCTGTGCGTATTGAAGCAGTTGAGGGCCTTCGATGATTCCTCCAGTTCCTGCGACATGTAGCTGAAGTCAGATCCAGCTTCGTGAATGTCTTTCCTCCCGCCAGCGTTGCAAAGAGGTTGTCGGTTTATGGTAGTGGGTATTGGTCCTGCAGGGAGAAACGATTGATAGTTACTTTGTAATCGCCACAGATTCTGACAGTGCCATCTCCCTTGAGGACTGGGACAATAGGACTGGCCCACTCGCTGAACTCGATCAGTGAGATGATGCCCTCTCCTTGCAGCCGGTCTACCCTTTCTCTCACAATGTATGGTCCTGCTCTCGCCTTGTGATGGATGGGTCGCGCCCCCGGAATTAGGTGGATCTGCACTTTTGATCCTTGGAATTTCCCGATGCCTGGTTCGAACAGCGAAGGAAATTTGTTTAAGACCTGGGCACACGAAGTGTCGTCAGCGGGCGATAGCGCTTGGACATCATCCCAGTTCCAGCGTATCTTTCCCAGCCAGCTCCTGCCGAGCAGCGTGGGACCATCGCCCGGTACCACCCAGAGTGGTAGCTTGTGCACCGCTCCATCGTAGGAGACCTTTATGGTAGCACTGCCGATTACAGGAATCAGTTCTTTAGTGTAAGTTCTTAGTCTCGTGCGAACTGGAGTTAAGACTGGCCTTGAGGCCTTGTTGCACCACAACCTTTCGAAAGGCTTTTTGCCCATAATGGACTGGCTCGTGCCCATGTCCAGCTCCATTGACACCGGGAGGCCATTGAGTTCAACATTTAGTATTATCGGGGGACAATTCATGGTGCATGTGTGCACCCCATGTACCTCTGCCTCCTCTATCTGAGGCTCTGGTTCGTCGTGATCCTCCATGGATCTGTCCTCCTCTGCAACGTGATGGTTTGCAGGTTTATCAGGCTTAGCAGCTCGCCTGCACACTTGTTGGAGGTGTCCCATTGTTTCACAGCCCTTGCAAACTTATCCTTTGAATCGGCATGAATGGAAATGATGATCACCCCCGCAGCACCAACAAGGTGTTAATGGCCTTGCATTCATCACCCTTGATGGTGGACTCTGAGACATCAGCGCTCGTGTAGCTGCAGGTGTATGTGACCTGCCTTGTACGTTACGATTCGAAAACAACATCACTTTGTTCACAACACTTGTAGCAGCACTTGTGTGCTGAGAGATTTGCTTAGTATTGTCACTGGTGGCAATGAACGCCTGGGCTATCGCTATGGCCTTATTCAAGGTTGGGGTCTCTACAGTCAAAAGTTTGTGAGGTATGGTTTCGTGGCCAATGCCAAGTACGAAAAAGTCTCTGAGCATGTGCTCCAAATGTCCTTCAAATTCGCAATGTCCTGCAAGGCGTCTTAGCTCGGCGACATAACTCGCCACTTCCTGGTCTTCAGACCTTTTGTAGGTGTAGAACCGGTTCCTCGCCATCAGAACGCTTTCCTTCGGGTTCAAATGCTCTCGGACCAGTGTGCACAAATCGTCGTATGATTTCTCCGTGGGTTTCGCTGGAGTGAGCAGATTCTTCATGAGGCCATACGTTGGTGCCCCACAGACGGTGAGGAGGATCGCTCTTTGTTTGGCAGCGTTCTCTTCCCCATCTAGCCCGTTGGCCACGAAGTATTGGTCGAGTCGCTCCACAAAAGTTTCCCAATCATCTCCCTCCGAGAATTTCTCCAGGATGCCCACTGTTCTCTGCATCTTTGGGTTCGCTATCTGTATCTCGTCGTCAGTTGTAGTGGATGGAGAAAGAGTCAGACTGAACACTGTGAGCTCAAAGTAAAGTGTGACCTTTGTCTTTTATTGCAGGTCTCCAGAGTGCCTCTCCAACCTGTGAAGCCTCCTTAAATACCTGTGCTTCCAAGGGATTATGGGATCCCTTGGGTCTCCAGGGGATGAGTCCTCTGCTGGCTGTACTGAGTCAATGTAAGTATACATATATAACAATTATCATCATAGGCAGTCCCTCGGAATCGAGGAAGACTTGCTTCCACTCTAAAAATGAGTCCTGAGGTGGCTGAACAGTCCAATATGAGAACCACAGTCTCTGTCACAGGTGGAACAGATAGTCGTTGAGGGAAAGAGTGGGTGGGACTGGTTTGCCGCATGCTCTTTCCGCTGCCTGCGCTTGATTTCTGCATGCTCTCGGGGTGAGGGGGTGTGGGGTATATCAGTGTGTTACAGTGAGGGGTGTGGAATATATCAGAGTGTTACAGTGCGAGGTGTGCAGTATATCAGAGTTTTACAGTGAGGGGTGTGATATTGGAGAGTGTTACAGTGAGGTGTGTGGGGTATATCAGAATACAATCCAGTGAGAGGTGTGGGGTATATCAGAGAGTGTTACAGTGAGAGGTGTGGGGCATATCAGAGTGTTCCAGTGAGGGGTGTGGGGTATTTCATCAGAGTGTTACAGTGAGGGGTGTGGGGTATTTCAGAGTATTACTGTGAGGGATGTGGGCTATTTCAGAATATTACAATGAAGGTTCTCGTTTCCATTAGGGTGTTCCAGTGAGCGGTGTGGGGAAAATCATAGTGTGCTCCAGTGAGGTGTGTAGTGTACATCAGAGAGTGTTATAGTAAGGGGTGTGGTATATGTTATGTATGCATGCTTGTAATGTTGTATGATGTCTGTAACACAATGTACAAGCAGACACAACATGGATTCATGAAGGGGAAATCATGTTTAACTAATTTACTGGAATTTTTTGAGGATAAGAACATAAGAACATAAGAATTAGGAACAGGAGTAGGCCATCTAGCCCCTCGAGCCTGCTCCGCCATTCAACAAAATCATGGCTGATCTGGCCGTGGACTCAGCTCCACTTACCCGCCCGCTCCCCGTAATCCTTAATTCCCTTATTGGTTAAAAATCTATCTATCTGTGACTTGAATACATTCAATGAGCTAGCCTCAACTGCTTCCTTGGGCAGAGAATTCCACAGATTCACAACCCTCTGGGAGAAGAAATTCCTTCTCAACTGGGTTTTAAATTGGCTCCCCCGTATTTTGAGGTTGTGCCCCCTAGTTCTAGTCTCCCCGACCAGTGGAAACAACCTCTCTGCCTCTATCGTGTCTATCCCTTTCATGATTTTAAATGTTTCTATAAGATCACCCCTCATCCTTCTGAACTCCAACAAGTAAAGACCCAGTCTACTCAATCTATCATCATAAGGTAACCCCCTCATCTCCGGAATCAGCCTCGTGAATCGTCTCTGTACCCCCTCCAAAGCTAGTATATCCTTCCTTAAATAAGGTGACCAAAACTGCACGCAGTACTCCAGGTGCGGCCTCACCAATACCCTATACAGTTGCAGAAGGACCTCCCTGCTTTTGTACTCCATCCCTCTCGCAATGAAGGCCAACATTCCATTCGCCTTCCTGATTACCTGCTGCACCTGCAAACTAACTTTTTGAGATTCATGCACAAGGACCCCCAGGACCCTCTGCACTGCAGCATGTTGTAATTTCTCCCCATTCAAATAATATTCCCTTTTACTGTTTTTTTTCCAAGGTGGATGACGTGGTTAGAGGTGTACCGATGGTTGTGGTGTATTTAGATTTCCAAAAGGCATTCGATAAGGTGCCACACAAAAGGTTACTGCAGAAGATAGAGGTACGCGGAGTCAGAGGAAATGTATTAGCATGGATAGAGAATTGGCTGGCTAACAGAAAGCAGAGAGTCAGGATAAATGGGTCCTTTTCGGGTTGGAAATCGGTGGTTAGTGGTGTGCCACAGGGATCGGTGCTGGGACCACAACTGTTTACAATATACATAGATGACCTGGAAGAGGGGACAGAGTGTAGTGTAACAAAATTTGTAGATGACACAAAGATTAATGGGAAAGCGGGTTGTGTAGAGGACACAGAAAGGCTGCAAAGGGATTTAGATAGGTTAAGCGAATGGGCGAAGGTTTGGCAGATGGAATATAATGTCGGAAAGTGTGAGGTCATCCACCTTGGGGAAAAAAACAGTAAAAGGGAATATTATTTGAATGGGGAGAAATTACAACATGCTGCAGTGCAGAGGGATCTGGGGGTCCTTGTGCATGAATCCCAAAAAGTTAGTTTGCAGGTGCAGCAGGTAATCAGGAAGGCGAATGGAATGTTGGCCTTCATTGCAAGAGGGATGGAGTACAAAAGCAGAGAGGTCCTGCTGCAACTGTACAGGGTATTGGTGAGGCCGCACCTGGAGTACTGCGTGCAGTTTTGGTCACCTTACTTAAGGAAGGATATACTGGCTTTGGAGGGGGTTCAGAGACGATTCACTAGGCTGATTCCGGAGATGAGGGGGTTACCTTATGATGATAGATTGAGTAGACTGGGTCTTTACTCGTTGGAGTTCAGAAGGATGAGGGGTGATCTTATAGAAACATTTAAAATCATGAAAGGGATAGACAAGATAGAGGCAGTGAGGTTGTTTCCATTGGTCGGGGAGACTGGAACTAGGGGGCACATCCTCAAAATACGGGGGAGCCAATTTAAAACCGAGTTGAGAAGGAATTTCTTCTCCCAGAGGGTTGTGAATCTGTGGAATTCTCTGCCCAAGGAAGTAGTTGAGGCTAGCTCATTGAATGTATTCAAGTCACAGATAGATAGATTTTTAACCAATAAGGAAATTAAGGGTTACGGGGAGGGGGCGGGTAAGTGGAGCTGAGTCCACGGCCAAATCAGCCATGATCTTGTTGAATGGCGGAGCAGGCTCGAGGGGCTAGATGGCCTACTCCTGTTCCTAATTCTTATGTTCTTATGTAATGTACCTTTACACTGTACACACCTTATCTGTACACCAGAGGGTGCTGCTGCTGGAGACCTAAGGGTAACCCAGTATAAAAGGGAGCTCACCTCTTGGTGTCCTCACTCGAGGAGTTGCAAATACAGGACTACAGTCTGTACAGTTTAAGTACCATACCCTGTCTCGTGGAGTCATTACCAAAGGTGCCTACATTCACAACAAATGGCGACGAGGACATGAACTACATGCTCAGCATGTCAAATCTCAGCAACTTTCAGCAACTTTCAGCAATTTACTGATGGGGAACATTGGGACGCTTTTGTAGAAAGATTGGAACATTTCTTCATAACCAACGATGGGGACACACTGGCTACACGACAGAACAAGCATAGGGCCATCCTGCTTAGCAGTTGTGGGCCCACCATCCATTGTCTCATCAGAGACTTGCTAGCCTCAAAGAAGACAACCACCAAGAGCTATGAGGAACTTGTAACACTTATACAAGAGCAACTAAAACCAAAGGAAAACATCCTCACACCAGTTCTACCCTCCCAGTAACACTCTCGGATATACACCACACCCCTCCCTGTAATATTCTCGGATATACTCCGCACCCTTCACTGTAACACTCTCGGATATACTCCACACCCCTCCCTGTAACACTCTCGGATATACTCCACACCCCTCACTGCAACACTCTCAGATATACTCCACACCCCTCCCTGTAACACTCTCGGATATATTCCACACCCCTCACTGTAACACTCTCGGATATATTCCACACCCTTCCCTGAAACACTCTCGGATATATTCCACACCCCTCACTGTAACACTCTCGGATATACTCCACACCCCTCCCTGTAACACACTCGGATATACTCCACACCCCTCCCTGTAACACTCTCGGATATACTCCACACCCCTCCCTGTAATATTCTCGGATATATTCCACACGCCTCTCTGTAACACTCTGATATTTTCCACACCCTTCACTGTAAGATTCTGATATACCGCACACCCCCGCACTGTAACTCTCTGATATGCCCATCCCTTTCACAGTAACACTTGATGTACCACAGACCCCTCACTGTAACACACTGATATACAGACATCCATCACTTTAACACTCAGATATACTCCACATACACTCACTTTAACACTCTTGGATAGATCCCACTCCCCTCACTGTAACACGCTCTGATTTACACCACATCCCTGAGTGTAACAGTCTCTCGTGTACCCCATACCCTTCACTAGAGCAGTATGATGTACACATACCCTCACTGTTTTCTTCTTAGTGGTCCCTCATATCCAGGATGATTAGCTTCCAACAAAAAGAGATGAGTTCACAGCTGTTTCAATGAAGGACCTAATATTCCAGATCCCGAACTACATCCTGAAGGGTGGAAGATGCCTGTGCGTGGATTGTTTTAACGTGTGGTGGCCGTTGCACACCAGCCACCAACTCACTACAGCGAATCCCACACCTCTCCCTGTAACACTCTGATATACCCCACAACCCTCACTGTAACACTGATATACCCCACAACCCTCACTGTAACACTCTGATATACCCCACACACCTCTCCCTGTAACATTCTGATATACCCCACACCCGTCACTGTAACACTCTGATAAACCCCACACACCTCTCCCTGTAACACCCTGATATACCCCACACCCCTCACTGTAACACTGATATACCCCACAACCCTCCCTGTAACACTCTGATAAACCCCACAACCCTCACTGTAACACTGATATACCCCACAACCCTCCCTGTAACACTCTGATATACCCCACAACCCTCACTGTAACACTGATATACCCCACAACCCTCCCTGTAACACTCTGATATACCCCACACCCCTCACTGCAACACTGATATACCCCACACCCCTTACTATAACACCCTGATATACCCCACACACCTCTCCCTGTAACACCCTGATATACCCCACAACCCTCACTGTAACACTCTGATATACCCCACACCCCTCACTGTAACACTGATATACCCCACACCCCTCCCTGTAACACTCTGATATACCCCACAACCCTCACTGTAACACTGATATACCCCACACACCTCTCCCTGTAACACCCTGATATACCCCACAACCCTCACTGTAACACTGATACACCCCACAACCCTCACTGTAACACTGATACACCCCACAACCCTCACTGTAACACTCTGATATACCCCACACACCTCTCCCTGTAACACCCTGATATACCCCACAACCCTCACTGTAACACCCTGATACACCCCACAACCCTCACTGTAACACCCTGATATACCCCACACCCCTTACTGTAACACCCTGATATACCCCACACACCTCTCCCTATAACACTCTGATATACCCCACAACCCTCACTGTAACACTGATACACCCCACAACCCACACTGTAACACTCTGATATACCCCACACCCCTTACTGTAACACCCTGATATACCCCACAACCCTCACTGTAACACCCTGATATAACCCACAACCCTCACTGTAACACCCTGATATACCCCACAACCCTCACTGTAACACTCTGATATACCCCACACCCCTTACTGTAACACCCTGATATACCCCACAACCCTCACTGTAACACCCTGATATACCCCACACCCCTTACTGTAACACCCTGATATACCCCACACACCTCTCCCAGTAACACTCTGATATGCCCCACAACCCCACTGTAACACTGATACACCCCACAACCCTCCCTGTAACACTCTGATATACCCCACAACCCTCACTGTAACACTGATACACCCCACAACCCTCACTGTAACACTCTGATATACCCCACACACCTCTCCCTGTAACACCCTGATATACCCCACAACTCTCACTGTAACACTGATACACCCCACAACCCTCACTGTAACACTCTGATATACCCCACACACCTCTCCCTGTAACACCCTGATATACCCAACACCTCTCCCTGTAACACACTGATATAGGCCACACCCCTCACTGTAACACCCTGATATACCCCACAACCCTCACTGTAACACTCTGATATACCCCACACACCTCTCCCTGTAACACCCTGATATACCCCACAACCCTCATTGTAATACACTGATATAGCCCACACCCCTCACTGTAACACCCTGATAAACCCCACAACCCTCACTGTAACACCCTGATATAGCCCACAACCCTCATTGTAACACACTGATATACACCACACCCCTCACTGTAACACTGATATACCCCACACCCCTCACTGTAACACACTGATATACCGCACACCCCTCACTGTAACACTGATACACGCAACACCCCTCACTGTAACACTGATATACCCCACACCCCTCACTGTAACACTGATATACCCCACACCCCTCACTGTAACGCTGATACACCCCACACCCCTCACTGTAACACTGATATACCACACACCCCTCACTGTAACACTGATATACCCCACACCCCTCACTGTAACACTGATACACCCCACACCCCTCACTGTAACACTGATATACCCCACACCCTTTACTGTAACACTGATATACCCCACACCCCTCACTATAACACTGATATACCCCACACCCCTCACTGTAACACTGATATACCCCACACCCCTTACTGTAACACTGACATACCCCACACCCCTCACTGTAACACACTGATATACCCCACATCCCTCACTGTAACACACTGATATACCCCACATCCCTCACTGTAACACTCTGATATACCCCACAACCTTCACTGTAACACACTGATATACCCCACACCCCTCACAGTAACACTCTCTGATAGACCCCACACCCCTCACTGTAATACTGATATACCCCACATCCCTCACTGTAACACACTGATATACCCCACACCCCTCACTGCAACACTGATATACCCCACACCCCTCACTGTAACACTGATATACCCCACACCCCTTACTGTAACACACTGATATACCCCACACCCCTCACTGTAACACTGTTATACCCCACACCCCTCACTGTAACACACTTATATACCCCACACCCTTCACTGTAACACTGATATACCCCACACCCCTCACTGTAACACTGATACACCCCACACCCCTTACTGTAACACTGATACACCCCACACCCCTCACTGTAACACTGATATACCCCACACCCCTCACTGTAACACTGATATACCCCACACCCCTTACTGTAACACTGACATACCCCACACCCCTCACTGTAACACGGATATACCCCACACCGCTTACTGTAACACTGATATACCCCGCACCCCTCACTGTAACACACTGATATACCCCACATCCCTCACTGTAACACACTGATATACCCCACATCCCTCACTGTAACACTCTGATATACCCCACAACCTTCACTGTAACACACTGATATATCCCACACCACTCACAGTAACACTCTCTGATACACCCCACACCCCTCACTGTAATACTGATATACCCCACATCCCTCACTGTAACACACTGATATACCCCACACCCCTCACTGTAACGCTGATATACCCCACACCCCTCACTGTAACACTGATATACCCCACATCCCTCACTGTAACACACTGATATACCCCACACCCCTCACTGTAACACTGATATACACCACACCCCTCACTGTAACACTCTGATATACCCCACACCCCTCACTGTAACACACTGATATATCCCACACCCCTCACTGTAACACTGATATACCCCACACCCCTCACTGTAACACTCTGATATACCCCACACCCCTCACAGTAACACTGATATACCCCACACCCCTCACTGTAACATTGATATACCCCACACCCCTCAGTGTAACACACTGATATATCCAACATCCCTCACTGTAACACTGATATACCTCACACCCCTCACTTTTACACTGATATACCTCACACCCCTCACTGTAACACTCTGATATATCCCACATCCCTCACTGTAACACACTGATACACACCACACCCCTCAGTGTAACACTGATATAGCCCACAGCCCTCACAGTAACACTGATGTATCCCACACCCCTCACTGTAACACTGATATACCCCACACCCCTCACTGTAACACTGATATACCTCACACCCCTCACTGTAACACACTGATATACACCACACCCCTCACTATAACACTGATATACCCCACACCCCTCACAGTAACACTCTGATATACCCCACACCCCTCACTGTAACACTGATATACCTCACACCCCTCACTTTTACACTGATATACCTCACACCCCTCACTGTAACACTGATATACCCCACACCCCTCACTGTAACACTGATACACCCCACACCCCTCACTGTAACACTGATATACCCCACACCCCTCACTGTAACATTGATATACCCCACACCCCTCACTGTAACACTGATACACCCCACACCCCTCACTGTAACACTGATATACCCCACACCCCTCACTGTAACACACTGATATACCCCATACCCCTCACTGTAACACTGATATACGTCACACCCCTCACTGTAATACTGATATACCCCACATCCCTCACTGTAACACAGATATACCCCACAACCTTCACTGTAACACTCGGATATACTCCACATGGCTCACTGTAACATTCTGATATACCACACAACCCTCACTGTAACACACTAATATACCCCACATCCCTCACTGTAACACTCTGATATACCCCCACCCCTCACTGTAACACACTTATATACCCCACACCCCTCACTGTAACACACTCTGATATACAAGAAATTAGGGGTGCGTGCAATCAAGGTACAGCAGTTATCAATCTACATGTTGATTGGGCTAACCAAACTGGTAGCAATGCAGTGGAGGAGGATTTCCTGGAGTGTATTAGGGATGGTTTTCTAGACCAGTTTGTCGAGGAACCAACTAGAGGGCTGGCCATACTAGACTGGGTGATGTGTAATGAGAAAGGACTAATTAGCAATCTTGTTGTGCGAGACTCCTTGGGGAAGAGTGACCATAATATGGTGGAATTCTTTATTAAGATGGAGAGTGACACAGTTAATTCAGAGACTAGGGTCCTGAACTTAAGGAAAGATAACTTCGATGGTATGAGATGTGAATTGGCTAGACTAGATTGGCGAATGATACTTAAAGGGTTAATGGTGGATAGGCAATGGCAAACATTTAAAGATCACATGGATGAACTTCAATAATTCCTGTCTGGAGTAAAAATAAAACAGGGAAGGTGGCTCAACCGTGGCAAACAAGGGAAATTAAGGATAGTGTTAAATCCAAGGAAGAGGCACATACATTGGTCAGAAAAAGCAGCAAACCTGAGGACTGGGAGAATGTTATAATTCAGCAGAGGAGGACAAAGGGTTTAAGTAGGAGAGGGAAAATAGAATATGAGAGGAAGTTTGCCGGGAACATAAAAACTGACTGCAAAAGCTTCTAGAGATATGTGAAGAGAAAAAGGTTCGTGAAGACAAACGTAGGTCCCTTGCAGTCAGATTCAGGTGAATTTATAATAGGGAACAAAGAAATGGCGGACCAGTTGAACAAATGCTTTGGTTCTGTCTTCACGAAGGAAGACACAAATAACCAACGGAAATACTAGGGGACCGAGGGTCTAGTGGGAAGGAGGAACTGAAGGAAATCCTTATTAGGCGGGAAATTGTGTTAGGGAAATTGATGGGATTGAAGGCCGATAAATCCATGGGGCCTGATAGTCTGCATCCCAGAGTACTTAAGGAAGTGGGCCTAGAAATAGTGGATGCATTGGTGATCATTTTCCAATAATCTATCGACTCTGGACCAGTTCCTATGGACTGGAGGGTAGCTAATGTAACACCACTTTTTAAAAAAGGAGGGAGAGAGAAAACGGGTAATTATAGACCAGTTAGCCTGACATCAGTAGTGGGGAAAATGTTGAAATCAATTATTAAAGATGAAATAGCAGCGCATTTGGAAAGCAGTGACAGGATCGGTCCAAGTCAGCATGGATTTATGAAAGGGAAATCATGCTTGACAAATCTTCTAGAATTTTTTGAGGATGTAACTGGTAGAGTGGACAAGGGAGAACCAGTGGATGTGGTGTATTTGGACTTTCAAAAGACTTTTGACAAGGTCCCATACAAGAGATTGGTGTGCAAAATTAAAGCACATGGTATTGGGGGTAATGTACTGACGTGGATAGAGAACTGGTTGGCAGACAGGAAGCAGAGAGTCAGGATAAACGGGTCCTTTTCAGAATGGCAAGTAGTGACTAGTGGTGTGCCGCAGGGCTCAGTGCTGGAACCCCAGCTCTTTACAATATATATTAACGATTTAGACGAAGGAATTGAATGTAATATCTCCAAGTTTGCAGATGACACTAAGCTAGGTGGCGGTGTGAGCTGTGAGGAGGATGCTAAGAGGCTGCAAGGTGACTTGGACAGATGAGGTGAGTGAGCAAATACATGGCAGGTGCAGTATAATGTGGATAAATGTGAGGTTATCCACTTTGATGGCAAAAACACGAAGGCAGAATATTATTTGAATGGCAGCAGATTAGGAAAAGGGGAGGGGCAACGAGACCTGGGTGCCATGGTACATCAGTCATTGAAAGTTGGCATGCAGCTACAGCAGGCGATGAAGAAGACAAATGGTATGTTGGCCTTCATAGCTAGGGGATTTGAGTATAGGAGCAGGGAGGTCTTACTGCAGTTGTACAAAGCCTTGATGAGGCCTCACCTGGAATATTGTGTTCAGTTTTGGTCTCCTAATCTGAGGAAGGATGTTCTTGCTATTGAAGGAGTGCAGCGAAGGTTCACCAGACTGATTCCCGGGATGGCAGGACTGACATATGAGGGGAGACTGGATCGACTGGGCCTGTATTCACTGGTGTTTAGAAGGATGAGAGGGGGTCGCATGGAAACATATAAAATTCTGACGGGACTGGACAGGTTAGATGCAGGAAGAATGTTCCTGATGTTGGGGAAGTCCAGAACCATGGAACACAGTCTTAGGATTAGGGGTAAACCATTGAGGACTGAGATGAGGAGAAACTGCTTCACTCAGAGATTTGTTAACCTGTGGAATTCCCTGCCGCAGAGAGTTGTTGAGGCCAGTTCATTGGATATATTCAAGAGGGAGTTAAATATGGCCCTTACGGATAAAGGGATCAAGGGGTATGGAGAGAAAGCAGGAAAGGGGTACTGAGGTGAATGATCAGCCATGATCTTATTGAATGGTGGCGCAGGCTTGAAGGGCCGAATGGCCTCCTCCTGCATCTATTTTTTGTATTTCTATGTTTCTATACCCCCTACCCCTCACTGTAACACTCTGATAGATCCCACACCCCTCACTGTAACACTGATATACCTCACACCCCTGACAGTAACACTGATATACCCCACACCCCTCACTGTAACACTGATATACACCACATCCCTCACTGTAACACTCTGATATATTCCACACCTCTCACTGTAACACTCTGATATACCTCACACCCCTCACTGTAACACTGATATACCCCACACCCCTCACTGTAACACTGATATACCCCACACCCCTCACTGTAACACACTGATATACCCCACACCCCTCACTTTAACACTGATATACACCACACCCCTCACTGTGACACTGATATACCCCACACCCCTCACTGTAACACTCTGATATACCCCACACCCCTCACAGTAACACTGATATACCCCACACCCCTCACTGTAACATTGATATACCCCACACCCCTCAGTGTAACACACTGATATATCCAACATCCCTCACTGTAACACTGATATACCTCACACCCCTCACTTTTACACTGATATACCTCACACCCCTCACTGTAACACTCTGATATATCCCACATCCCTCACTGTAACACACTGATACACACCACACCCCTCAGTGTAACACTGATATAGCCCACAGCCCTCACTGTAACACTGATGTACCCCACACCCCTCACTGTAACACTGATATACCCCACACCCCACACTGTAACACTGATATACCCCACACCCCTCACTGTAACACACTGATATACCCTACACCCCTCACTATAACACTGATATACCCCACACCCCTCACTGTAACACTGATATACCTCACACCCCTCACTTTTACACTGATATACCTCACACCCCTCACTGTAACACTTCAATAGCCCACACCCCTCACTGTAACACTGATATACCTCACACCCCTGACAGTAACACTGATATACCCCACACCCCTCACTGTAACACTGATATACACCACATCCCTCACTGTAACACTCTGATATATTCCACACCTCTCACTGTAACACTCTGATATACCTCACACCCCTCACTGTAACACTGATATACCCCACACCCCTCACTGTAACACTGATATACCCCACACCCCTCACTGTAACACACTGATATACCCCACACCCCTCACTTTAACACTGATATACACCACACCCCTCACTGTGACACTGATATACCCCACACCCCTCACTGTAACACTCTGATATACCCCACACCCCTCACAGTAACACTGATATACCCCACACCCCTCACTGTAACATTGATATACCCCACACCCCTCAGTGTAACACACTGATATATCCAACATCCCTCACTGTAACACTGATATACCTCACACCCCTCACTTTTACACTGATATACCTCACACCCCTCACTGTAACACTCTGATATATCCCACATCCCTCACTGTAACACACTGATACACACCACACCCCTCAGTGTAACACTGATATAGCCCACAGCCCTCACTGTAACACTGATGTACCCCACACCCCTCACTGTAACACTGATATACCCCACACCCCTCACTGTAACACTGATATACCCCACACCCCTCACTGTAACACACTGATATACCCCACGCCCCTCACTATAACACTGATATACCCCACACCCCTCACTGTAACACTGATATACCTCACACCCCTCACTTTTACACTGATATACCTCACACCCCTCACTGTAACACTTCAATAGCCCACAACCCTCACTGTAACACTGATATACCCCACACCCCTCACTGTAACACACTGATATACCCCACACCCCTCACTGTAACACCGATATACCGCACACCCCTCACTGTAGCACACTGATATACCCCACACCTGTGACTGTAACACTGATATACCCCACACCTCTCACTGTAACACTGATATACCGCACACCCCTCACTGTAACACACTGATATACCCCACACCTCTCACTGTAACACACTGATATATCCCACACCCCTCACTGTGACACTGATATACCCCACACCCCTCACTGTAACACTCTGATATACCCCACACCCCTCACAGTAACACTGATATACCCCACACCCCTCACTGTAACATTGATATACCCCACACCCCTCAGTGTAACACACTGATATATCCAACATCCCTCACTGTAACACTGATATACCTCACACCCCTCACTTTTACACTGATATAACTCACACCTCTCACTGTAACACTCTGATATATCCCACATCCCTCACTGTAACACACTGATACACACCACACACCTCAGTGTAACACTGATATAGCCCACAGCCCTCACTGTAACACTGATGTACCCCACACCCCTCACTGTAACACTGATGTACCCCACACCCCTCACTGTAACACTGATATACCCCACACCCCTCACTGTAACACACTGATATACCCCACACCCCTCACTATAACACTGATATACCCCACACCCCTCACAGTAACACTCTGATATACCCCACACCCCTCACTGTAACACTGATATACCTCACACCCCTCACTGTAACACACTGATATACCCCACACCCCTCACTGTAACACTGATATACCGCACACCCCTCACTGTAACACACTGATATACACCACACCCCTCACTGTAACACTGATATACCCCACACACCTCACTGTAACACACTGATATACCCCACACCCCTCACTATAACACTGATATAGCCCACACCCCTCACTGTAACACTCTGATATACCCCACACCCCTCACTGTAACACTGATATACCCCACACCCCTCACTGTAACACACTGATATACCCCACACCCCTCACTGTAACACTGATATACCGCACACCCCTCACTGTAACACACTGATATACCCCACACCTCTCACTGTAACACTTATATACACCACACCTCTCACTGTAACACTCTGATATACCCCACACCCCTCACTGTAAGACTGATATATCCCACACCCCTCACTGTAACACTTCAATAGCCCACAGCCCTCACTGTAACACTGATATACCCCACACCCCTCACTGAAACACACTGATATACCCCACACCCCTCACTGTAACACACTGATATATCCCACACCCCTCACTGTGACACTGATATACCCCACACCCCTCACTGTAACACTCTGATATACCCCACACCCCTCACAGTAACACTGATATACCCCACACCCCTCACTGTAACATTGATATACCCCACACCCCTCAGTGTAACACACTGATATATCCAACATCCCTCACTGTAACACTGATATACCTCACACCCCTCACTTTTACACTGATATAACTCACACCCCTCACTGTAACACTCTGATATATCCCACATCCCTCACTGTAACACACTGATACACACCACACCCCTCAGTGTAACACTGATATAGCCCACAGCCCTCACTGTAACACTGATGTACCCCACACTCCTCACTGTAACACTGATGTACCCCACACCCCTCACTGTAACACTGATATACCCCACACCCCTCACTGTAACACACTGATATACCCCACACCCCTCACTATAACGCTGATATAGCCCACACCCCTCACAGTAACACTCTGATATACCCCACACCCCTCACTGTAACACTGATATACCCCACACCCCTCACTGTAACACACTGATATACCCCACACCCCTCACTGTAACACTGATATACCGCACACCCCTCACTGTAACACACTGATATACCCCACACCTCTCACTGTAACACTGATATACACCACACCTCTCACTGTAACACTCTGATATACCCCACACCCCTCACTGTAACACTGATATATCCCACACCCCTCACTGTAACACTTCAATAGCCCACAGCCCTCACTGTAACACTGATATACCCCACACCCCTCACTGTAACACACTGATATACCCCACACCCCTCACTGTAACACTGATATACCCCACAACCCTCACTGTAACACACTGATATACCCCACACCCCTCACTGTAACACTGATATACCCCACACACCTCACTGTAACACTGATATACCCCACACCCCTCACTGTAACACACTGATATACCCCACACCCCTCACTGTAACACTGATATACACCACACCCCTCACTGTAACACTGATATACCCCACACCCCTCACTGTAACACACTGATATACCCCATACCCCTCACTGTAACACACTGATATATCCAACACCCCTCACTGTAACATTGATATACCCCACACCCCTCACTGTAACACACTGATATATCCAACACCCCTCACTGTAACATTGATATACCCCACACCCCTCACTGTAACACTGATATACCCCACACCCCTCACTGTAACACACTGATATACCCCACACCGCTCACTGTAACACTGATATACCCCACACCCCTCACTGTAACACACTGATATACCCCACACCCCTCACTGTAACACTGATATACCCCACACCCCTCACTGTAACACTGATATACCCCACATCCCTCACTGTAACACACTGATATATCCCACACCCCTCACTGTAACACTGATATACCCCACACCCCTCACTGTAACACTGATATACCCCACACCCCTCACTGTAACACTGCTATACCCCACACCCCTCACTGTAACACTGATATACCCCACACCCCTCACTGTAATACTGATATACCCCACATCCCTCACTGTAACACAGATATACCCCACAACCTTCACTGTAACACTCGGATATACTCCACATGGCTCACTGTAACATTCTGATATGCCACACAACCCTCACTATAACACACTGATATACCCCACATCCCTCACTGTAACACTCTGATATACCCCCACCCCTCACTGTAACACACTCTGATATACAAGAAATTAGGGGTGCGTGCAATAAAGGTACAGCAGTTATCAATCTACATGTTGATTGGGCTAACCAAACTGGTAGCAATGCAGTGGAGGAGGATTTCCTGGAGTGTATTAGGGATGGTTTTCTAGACCAGTTTGTCGAGGAACCAACTAGAGGGCTGGCCATACTAGACTGGGTGATGTGTAATGAGAAAGGACTAATTAGCAATCTTGTTGTGTGAGACTCCTTGGGGAAGAGTGACCATAATATGGTGGAATTCTTTATTAAGATGGAGAGTGACACAGTTAATTCAGAGACTAGGGTCCTGAACTTAAGGAAAGATAACTTCGATGGTATGAGATGTGAATTGGCTAGACTAGATTGGCGAATGATACTTAAAGGGTTAATGGTGGATAGGCAATGGCAAACATTTAAAGATCACATGGATGAACTTCAATAATTCCTGTCTGGAGTAAAAATAAAACAGGGAAGGTGGCTCAACCGTGGCAAACAAGGGAAATTAAGGATAGTGTTAAATCCAAGGAAGAGGCACATACATTGGTCAGAAAAAGCAGCAAACCTGAGGACTGGGAGAATGTTATAATTCAGCAGAGGAGGACAAAGGGTTTAAGTAGGAGAGGGAAAATAGAATATGAGAGGAAGTTTGCCGGGAACATAAAAACTGACTGCAAAAGCTTCTAGAGATATGTGAAGAGAAAAAGGTTCGTGAAGACAAACGTAGGTCCCTTGCAGTCAGATTCAGGTGAATTTATAATAGGGAACAAAGAAATGGCGGACCAGTTGAACAAATGCTTTGGTTCTGTCTTCACGAAGGAAGACACAAATAACCAACGGAAATACTAGGGGACCGAGGGTCTAGTGGGAAGGAGGAACTGAAGGAAATCCTTATTAGGCGGGAAATTGTGTTAGGGAAATTGATGGGATTGAAGGCCGATAAATCCATGGGGCCTGATAGTCTGCATCCCAGAGTACTTAAGGAAGTGGGCCTAGAAATAGTGGATGCATTGGTGATCATTTTCCAATAATCTATCGACTCTGGACAGTTCCTATGGACTGGAGGGTAGCTAATGTAACACCACTTTTTAAAAAAGGAGGGAGAGAGAAAACGGGTAATTATAGACCAGTTAGCCTGACATCAGTAGTGGGGAAAATGTTGAAATCAATTATTAAAGATGAAATAGCAGCGCATTTGGAAAGCAGTGACAGGATCGGTCCAAGTCAGCATGGATTTATGAAAGGGAAATCATGCTTGACAAATCTTCTAGAATTTTTTGAGGATGTAACTGGTAGAGTGGACAAGGGAGAACCAGTGGATGTGGTGTATTTGGACTTTCAAAAGACTTTTGACAAGGTCCCATACAAGAGATTGGTGTGCAAAATTAAAGCACATGGTATTGGGGGTAATGTACTGACGTGGATAGAGAACTGGTTGGCAGACAGGAAGCAGAGAGTCAGGATAAACGGGTCCTTTTCAGAATGGCAAGTAGTGACTAGTGGTGTGCCGCAGGGCTCAGTGCTGGAACCCCAGCTCTTTACAATATATATTAACGATTTAGACGAAGGAATTGAATGTAATATCTCCATGTTTGCAGATGACACTAAGCTAGGTGGCGGTGTGAGCTGTGAGGAGGATGCTAAGAGGCTGCAGGGTGACTTGGACAGATTAGATGAGTGAGCAAATACATGGCAGGTGCAGTATAATGTGGATAAATGTGAGGTTATCCACTTTGATGGCAAAAACACGAAGGCAGAATATTATTTGAATGGCAGCAGATTAGGAAAAGGGGAGGGGCAACGAGACCTGGGTGCCATGGTACATCAGTCATTGAAAGTTGGCATGCAGCTACAGCAGGCGATGAAGAAGACAAATGGTATGTTGGCCTTCATAGCTAGGGGATTTGTGTATAGGAGCAGGGAGGTCTTACTGCAGTTGTACAGAGCCTTGATGAGGCCTCACCTGGAATATTGTGTTCAGTTTTGGTCTCCTAATCTGAGGAAGGATGTTCTTGCTATTGAAGGAGTGCAGCGAAGGTTCACCAGACTGATTCCCGGGATGGCAGGACTGACATATGAGGGGAGACTGGATCGACTGGGCCTGTATTCACTGGTGTTTAGAAGGATGAGAGGGGGTCGCATGGAAACATATAAAATACTGACGGGACTGGAAAGGTTAGATGCAGGAAGAATGTTCCTGATGTTGGGGAAGTCCAGAACCATGGAACACAGTCTTAGGATTAGGGGTAAACCATTGAGGACTGATTTGAGGAGAAACTGCTTCACTCAGAGATTTGTTAACCTGTGGAATTCCCTGCCGCAGAGAGTTGTTGATGCCAGTTCATTGGATATATTCAAGAGGGAGTTAAATATGGCCCTTACAGCTAAAGGGATCAAGGGGTATGGAGAGAAAGCAGGAAAGGGGTACTGAGGTGAATGATCAGCCATGATCTTATTGAATGGTGGCGCAGGCTTGAAGGGCCGAATGGCCTCCTGCTGCACCTATTTTTTGTATTTCTATGTTTCTATACCCCCTACCCCTCACTGTAACACTCTGATATACCCCACACCCCTCACTGTAACACTCTGATATACACCACATCCCTCACTGTAACACTCTGATATATTCCACACCTCTCACTGCAACACTCTGATATACCTCACACCCCTCACTGTAACACTGATATACCCCACACCCCTCACTGTAACACTGATATACCCCACACCCCTCACTGTAACACACTGATATACCCCACACCCCTCACTTTAACACACTGATATACACCACACCCCTCACTGTAACACTCTGATATACCCCACACCCCTCACTGTAACACACTGATATATCCCACACCCCTCACTGTGACACTGATATACCCCACACCCCTCACTGTAACACTCTGATATACCCCACACCCCTCACAGTAACACTGATATACCCCACACCCCTCACTGTAACATTGATATACCCCACACCCCTCACTATAACACTGATATACCCCACACCCCTCACAGTAACACTCTGATATACCCCACACCCCTCACTGTAACACTGATATACCTCACACCCCTCACTTTTACACTGATATACCTCACACCCCTCACTGTAACACTTCAATAGCCCACAGCCCTCACTGTAACACTGATATACCCCACACCCCTCACTGTAACACTGATATACCGCACACCCCTCACTGTAACACACTGATATACCCCACACCTGTCACTGTAACACTGATATACCCCACACCTCTCACTGTAACACTGATATACCGCACACCTCTCACTGTAACACACTGATATACCCCACACCTCTCACTGTAACACTGATATACCCCACACCCCTCACTGTAACACTGATATACACCACATCCCTCACTGTAACACTCTGATATATTCCACACCTCTCACTGTAACACTCTGATATACCTCACACCCCTCACTGTAACACTGGTATACCCCAAACCCCTCACTGTAACACTGATATACCCCACACCCCTCACTGTAACACACTGATATACCCCACACCCCTCACTTTAACACTGATATATATCACACCCCTCACTGTAACAATCTGATATACCCCACACCCCTCACTGTAACACACTGATATATCCCACACCCCTCACTGTGACACTGATGTACCCCACACCCCTCACTGTAACACTCTGATATACCCCACACCCCTCACAGTAACACTGATATACCCCACACCCCTCACTGTAACATTGATATATCCCACACCCCTCAGTGTAACACACTGATATCTCCAACATCCCTCACTGTAACACTGATATACCTCACACCCCTCACTTTTACACTGATATACCTCACACCCCTCACTGTAACACTCTGATATATCCCACATCCCTCACTGTAACACACTGATACACACCACACCCCTCAGTGTAACACTGATATAGCCCACAGCCCTCACTGTAACACTGATGTACCCTACACCCCTCACTGTAACACTGATATACCCCACACCCCTCACTGTAACACTGATATATCCCACACCCCTCACTGTAACACACTGATATACCCCACACCCCTCACTATAACACTGATATACCCCACACCCCTCACAGTAACACTCTGATATACCCCACACCCCTCACTGTAACACTGATATACCTCACACCCCTCACTGTAACACACTGATATACCCCACGCCCCTCACTGTAACACTGATATACCGCAAACCCCTCACTGTAACACACTGATATACCCCACACCCCTCACTGTAACACTGATATACCCCACACCCCTCACTGTAACACTCTGATATACCCCACACCCCTCACTATAACACTGATATACCCCACACCCCTCACAGTAACACTCTGATATATCCCACACCCCTCACTGTAACACTGATATACCCCACACCCCTCACTGTAACACACTGATATATCCCACACCCCTCACTGTAACACTGATATACCGCACACCCCTCACTGTAACACACTGATATACCCCACACCTCTCACTGTAATACTCTGATATACCCCACACCCCTCACTGTAACACTGATATATCCCACACCCCTCACTGTAACACTTCAATAGCCCACAGCCCTCACTGTAACACTGATATACCCCACACCCCTCACTGTAACACACTGATATACCCCACACCCCTCACTGTAACACTGATATACCCCACACCCCTCACTGTAACACATTGATATACCCCACACCCCTCACTGTAACACTGATATACCCCACACCCCTCACTGTAACACACTGATATACCCCATACCCCTCACTGTAACACTGATATACCCCACACCCCTCACTGTAACACACTGATATACCCCACACCCCTCACTGTAACACTGATATACCCCACACCCCTCACTGTAACACTGATATACCCCACACCCCTCACTGTAACACACTGATATACCCCACACCCCTCACTGTAACACTGATATACCCCACACCCCTCACTGTAACACTGATATACCCCACAGCCCTCACTGTAACACACTGATATACCCCATACCCCTCACTGTAACACACTGATATATCCAACACCCCTCACTGTTACATTGATATACCCCACACCCCTCATTGTAACACACTGATATATCCAACACCCCTCACTGTAACATTGATATACCCCACACCCCTCACTGTAACACTGATATACCCCACACCCCTCACTGTAACACACTGATATACCCCACACCCCTCACTGTAACACTGATATACCCCACACCCCTCACTGTAACACTGATATACCCCACACCCCTCACTGTAACACTGATATACCCCACACCCCTCACTGTAACACACTAATATACCCCATTCCCCTCACTGTAACACACTGATATATCCAACACCCTTCACTGTAACATTGATATACCCCACACCCCTCACTGTAACACACTGATATATCCAACACCCCTCACTGTAACATTGATATACCCCACACCCCTCACTGTAACACTGATATACCCCACACCCCTCACTGTAACATTGATATACCCCACACCCCTCACTGTAACACACTGATATACCCCACACCCCTCACTGTAACACACTGATATACCCCACACCCCTCACTGTAACATTGATATACCCCACACCCCTCACTGTAACACATTTATATACCCCACAGCCCTCATTGTAAATCAACAACAACAACAACTTTTATTTATATGGTGCCTTTAATGTACTGAGACTTCCCAAGTTGCTTCACATGAGTATTATGAGATAAAAATTTGACACCGAGCCCCATAACTAGAAATTAGTGTAGGTGACCAAAACCTTGGTCAAAGAGGTAGGTTTTAAGGAGTGCCTTGAAGGATTAAAGAGAGGTAGAGAGACGGTTGGTGATTATAACCAGTAATGTAGAGTATATCAGATTATATTAGGGACGGGCGAGGCCCTGGAGGGAATTGTAAGCAAGGATGCAAATTTTGAAATCTAGGCGTTGCTTAACCGGGAGCTAATGTAGGTCAGCGAGCACAGGGGTGATGGTGAGCGGGACTTGGTGTGAGTTAGGACATGGCAGTCGAGTTTTGGATGAGCTCAAGTTTACATAGGGTAGAACATTGGAGGCCAAGCGTGCGTTGGAGTAGTCAAGTCTAGAGGTAACAAAGGCATGGATGAGGGTTTTAGCTGAGGCAAGGGCGGAGATGGGTGATGTTACGGAGATGATTTTAGTATTGCAGTGCTTGTGTGGCTGGAAACTCATTTCAGGGTCAAATATGAGACCTAGATTGTGAACAATTTGGTTCAGCCTCAGACAGATGCTGGGGAGAGGGATGGAGTCAGTGGTTAGGGAACGGAGTTTGTGGAGGGGACCAAAGACAATGGTATCGGTCTTCCCAATATTTAATTGGAGAAAATTTCTGCTCATCCAGTACTGGATGTTGGACAAGCAGTCTGACAATTTAGAGGGGTCAAGAGAAGTGGTGGTGAGGTAGAGCTGGGTGTCGTCAGTGTACATGTGGAAACTGACGCTGTGTTTCCGGATGATGTCGCCAAGGGGCAACATGTAGATGAGAAATAGGAGGGGGCCAAGGATAGATCCTTGGGGGACACCAGAGGTTACGATGCGGGGTGGGAAGAGAAGCCGTTGCAGGTGATTCTCTGGCTATGATTAGGTAGATAAGAATGGAACCAGGCGAGTGCAGTCCCACCCAGCTGGACGATGGTGGAGAGACGTTGGAGGAGGTTAGAGTTGTCAACCGTGTCAAAGGCCGCAGACAGGTCTCGGGGGACGAAGAAGGATAGTTTGCCTTTGTTACAGTCACAAAGGATGTCATTTGTGACTTTGATGAGAGCCGTTTCAGTACTGTGGTAGGCACGGAGACCGGATTGAAAGGATTCAAACATGGAATTCCAGGAAAGATGGTCACGGATTTGGGAGGTGACAACACGTTCAAGGACTTTGGAGAGGGCAGGGAGGTTGGAGATGGGGCGATAGCTAGCAAGGACGGAGGGATCAAGGGTTGGTTTTTTGAGGAGAGGGGTGATGACCACAGATTTGAGGGAGAGGGGCACAGTACCTGAGGAGAGAGAACCGTTAACAATGTCGACTAACATGGGAGCCAGAAAAGGAAGTTGGGTAGTCAGCAGTTTGCTTGGAATAGGGTCAAGGGAGCAGGAAGTGGGTCTCATGGACAGGATGAGCTCGGAGAGGTCAAGAGGGGAGATCGGAGAGAAACTGGAGAAAGATGTGAGTTCAGGGCTAGGGCAGGAGGGAGCCTCAGAGGAAGTTTGGCCCTGTGGGCTAGGGGAAGGAATGGAACTAGCAGAGGCAGCTGATCGGACGGTTCCAATCTTTGAGACAAAGAAGTCCATGAGCTCCTCACACTTGTTGGAGGTGAGTGTGGTGGAGACAGGGGAGAGGGGTTTAAGAAGATGGTTAGCAGCAGAGAATAGCAGCCGGGTGTTATCTTTGCATTCCAGAATGATTCTGAAATAGTAAGCAATTTTGGCAGACAAGAGTAGGACCCGATAGTGCAACATGTGGTCCAGTCGGTCCTGGTGGTGAATGGCTAAACCAGTTGTCTGCCACATCTGTTCAAGTCTGCGCCCCTTGGACTTGAGGAAGCGAAGATCAGGGTTTTACCAGGGGGAATGGCCAGGGTGAGATAGTGTTAACAGGGACGAGGACATCACAGGTGGTGGCGAGGGTGTGGTTGAGCAGATCGGTGGCTGGGGAAATGTCGGGGTGAATGGAGGGCCAAAGACTGGACAGTTTGGTGTTGAGAAGTGCAGGTTTAAGGGAGACGGGAGAGAGGTTTTTCCAGGGGCGGACACAGTAGGGTTGGGGTGGGGGACGGGGGATGTGGGTGGAGAGCGATACGAGGAAATGGTCAGAGATGGCCCTATCCGCAATTGACACGGTGGGAATAGCGAGGCCACGAGAGATGGCAAGGTCAAGGGGCTGGCTGTGGATATGGGCTGGGGAGTTCACATGGAGGGAGAGATTAAGGGAGGATAGGAGGGTAGTGAACTCAGAGGAGAGAGAGCATGATGAATTGAGATGGAGGTTGAAATCACCGAGGGTGAGAAGTCGCTCGAATCAGAGGCTGAGGGAGGAAAACAGTGAGGATATCTCGGTGATAAAACTTTTATGGTACTTGGGTGGGTGGCAGAGAAGGAGAATTTTAAATGAGAGGTGAGAGGGATGGAATAAGGTGAGATGCTCAAAGGAGGAGAAAGTGCGGGAGGAGTAGGGGGACTGACCAAGGTGTGATTTGGTGATGAGAGCCACACTGCCACCACGGCGGTCTGAGTGAGGCAAGTGGTGGAAGGTATAGCCGGGGGGGAGGCTTCATTTAAGGGTAAGGTGTCATCACTCCTGAACCAGGTTTCAGTCAGGGCCGTGATGTCGATGCCATCATCCACGATAAGCTCATGGATGGCAAGGGCCTTGTTCGCAAGTGAACGGACGTTCTGCAAGGAGATGCGGAGAGGGTCGGTGATGGCTGATCCACTGCCGGTGTCCACAGGGTCAGCGCTTGGAGGGGTGAGTTGGGCGGGGAGGAGATTGGCAAGGTTAGCCCCCCACGGGCAAGCTGAACGGGAAGATTGGAGAGAGGGCAGGATGGGATGGTTGGGGTTGGTACCTGTGAGGAGACAGCGACGAGTGCCTCGATGGGCCCTTCAGAGGATGCCAAGAGAGGCACAAGGGGAAGCTGCAGGCTTATCTCAAGGGGAGTCGAGCCTGAGAGGGCGGCAGGAGAGAAGGAAGGTCGAAGGGTAATACAGGGTCGGGGTGGGGATTTGGGAGGACAGAGTATCCGAGAGAGGAGAGATAATAGGCGGCACGACAACAAGAGAGAGCGGTCAGGGAAGGAGAGAGAGAAAAGAAAAAGCTGGAGAAAGAAGTAGAGGTAGAAGTGAATGGCTCGGGTCCGAAGTAGCAGCCAAAATGCGCACAGAAATGGACACAGGGAAAAACTCAGGTTCATAGGCCTGGTGATGTAGCAATTATAGGGGTGCATATTTCCCGGTAGTTTCAGGGAATAGGTTGGTGACTATAGTAAGGAGTCCAGAGTTAAAGTTGGAGGTCCCGTGGAGGGCAAACGTTGACATCGGTAGGATAGAATCGGTTTGGAACATCAGAGAACTGTTGTCCAAGTTCGGAGACAGGAGTAGCAGACTAGAGAAGTCCAGAAGCTATTTGAAGGGTAGAGAATTGCAGGATGGAGGTTATTGCCGTGGTAATGAGAGTCGGTTTCAGTGCAGGAAGATGGCAAAATTCCCGCGAAGTTGGGGGTCACCGTAGATCAGAGGCAGCAGAAAAAATGTGCAAAGATTATTTAATGGCATTACCATCGCCGAATCCCCCACCATCAACATCCTGGGGGTCACCATTGACCAGAAACTTAACTGGACCAGCCACATAAATACTGTCGCAACAGGAGCGGGTCAGAGGCTGCGTATTCTGTGGTGAGTGTCTCACCCCCTGACTCCCCAAAACCTTTCCACCATCTACAAGGCACAAGTCAGGAGTGTGATGGAATACTCTCCACTTGCCTGGATGAGTGCAGCTCCAACAACACTCAAGAAGCTCGACACCATCCAGGACAAAGTAGCCCGCTTGATCGGCCCCCCATCCACCACCTTCAGCATTCACTCCCTCCACCACCGGGGCACCACGGCTGTGTTAATACCATCTAAAAGATGCACTGCAGCAACTCTCCATTGCTTCTTCAGCAGTACCTCCCAAATCCGCGATCTCTACCACCTAGAAGAACAAGGGCAGCAGGTGCATGGGAACACCATCACCTCCACGTTCCCCTCCAAGTCACACACCATCCTGACTTGGAAATATATTGCCGTTCCTTCATCGTCGCTGGGTCAGAATCCTGGAACTCCCTCCCTAACAGCACTGTGGGAGTACCTTCACCACACGGACTGCAACGGTTCAAGAAGGCAGCTCACCACCACCTTCTCAAGGGCAATTAGGGATGGTCAATAAATGCCGACCTTGCCAGTGACGCCCACATCCCAGAACGAACAAAAAATACCTCCCTCAGTAGTGCACTGAAGTTCAGTCTGGATTTTTGCTCAATTCTTTGGAGTAGGATTAAAACCAACAACCTACAGGCTCAGTGAGGGGTGTGGGTTATATCTGTATGTTACAGTGAGGGGTGTGGGTTATATCTGTATGTTGCAGTGAGGGGTGTGGGTTATATCTGTGTTTTACAGTGAGGGATGTGGGTTATATCTGTATTTTACAGTGAGGGATATGGGTTATACCTGTATGTTACAGTGAGGGGTGTGGGTTATATCTGTATTTTACAGTGAGGGGTATGGGTTATATCTATTTTACAGTGAGGGATGTGGGTTATATCTGTATTTTACAGTGAAGGGTGTGGGTTATACCTGTATGTTACAGTGAGTGGTGTGGGTTATATCTGTATTTTACAGTGAGGGTTGTGAGTTATATCTGTATGTTACAGTGAGGGTTGTGAGTTATATTTGTATGTTACAGTGAGGGGTGTGGGTTATATCTGTATGTTGCAGTGAGGGGTGTGGGTTATATCTGTGTTTTACAGTGAGGGATGTGGGTTATATCTGTATTTTACAGTAAGGGGTGTGGGTTATACCTGTATGTTACAGTGAGGGGTGTGGGTTATATCTGTATTTTACAGTGAGGGGTGTGGGTTATATCTATTTTACAGTGAGGGATGTGGGTTATATCTGTATTTTACAGTGAGGGATGTGGGTTATATCTGTATTTTACAGTGAGGGTTGTGAGTTATATCTGTATGTTACAGTGAGGGATGTGGGGTATATCTGTATGTTACAGTGAGGTGTGTGGGTTATATCTGTATGTTACAGTGAGCGATGTGGGGTGTATCAATGTGTTAGAATGAGCGGTGTGGTGTATATCAGAGTGTTACAGTGAAGGGTGTGGGGTATATCAGTGTGTTACAGTGAGGGGTGTGGGGTATATAAGTGCTACAGTGAGTGGTGTGGGGTATATCAGAGTGTTACAGTGAGGGGTGTGGGTTATATCAAAGTGTTACAGTGAGGGGTGTGGGGTATGTCAGAGTGCTACAGTGAAGGATGTGGGGTATATCAGAGTGTTACCGTGAGTTGTGTGGGGTATATCCGAGAGTGTTATTGTGAGGGGTGTGAGGTATATCAGAGTGTTACAGTGAGGGTGTGGTATATATCAGAGTGTTCCAGTATGGGCTGTGGGGTATATCAGAGTGTTACAGTGAGTGGTGCGGTGTATATCAATGTGTTGCAGTGAAGGGTGTGAGGTATATCAATGTGTTGTGAGGGTTTTGGGGTATATCAGAGTGTTACAGTGAGGGTTGTGGGGTATATTAGAGTGTTATAGTGAGAGGTGTGGAGTATATTAGAATGTTACAATGAGGGGTGTGTGGTATATCAGTGTTACAGTGAGGGGTGTGGGGTATATCAGAGTGTTACAGTGAGGGGTGTGGGGTATATCAATGTTACAGTGAGGGGTGTGGGGTATATCAGTGTTCCAGTGAGGTGGTGGGGTATATCAGTGTTACAATGAGGGGTGTGGAGTATATCAGTGTTACAGTGAGGTGTGTGGGATATATCAGTGTGTTACAGCGAGGTGTGTGGGGTATATCAGAGTGTTGCAGTGAAGAGTGTGGAGTATATCAGAGCGTGTTACAGTAAGGGGTGTGAAGTGTATCAGAATGTTACAGTGAGGGTTGTAGGGTATATTAGAGTGTTATAGTGAGAGCTGTGGAGTATATTAGAGTGTTACAGTGAAGGGTGGGGTATATATCAGAGTGTTACAGTGAGGGGTGTGGGGTATATCTGAGAGTATTCCAGTGTGGGGTGTGGGGTATATCAGAGTGTTGCAGTGAGGGGTGTGGAGTATATCTGAGAGTGTTCCAGTGTGGGGTGTGGGGTATATCAGAGAGTGTTCCAGTGTGGGGTGTGGGGTATATCAGAGTATTACAGTGAAGGATGTGGTATATATCAAAGCGTTCCAGTGAGGTGTGTGGTGTATATCCGTTTGTTACAGAGTGGCATATATCAGAGTGTTACATAGGATTACATCAGATATACGGCACAGAAACAGGCCATTCGGCCCAACCAGTCCACACCGGCGTTTATGCTCCACTCGAGCCTCCTCCCGTCTTTCCTCATCTAAATCTATCAGCGTAACCCTCTATTCCCTTCTCCCTCATACGCTTGTCCAGCCTCCCCTTAAATGCATCGATACTATTCGCCTCAACCTCTCCCTGTGGCAGCGAGTTCCACATTCTCATCACTCTCTGGGTAAAGGAGTTTCTTCTGAATTCCCTACTGGATTTCTGGGTGACTATTTTATACTGATGGCCTCTAGTTATGCTCTTCTCCACAAGTGGAAACACTCTCTCTATCAAAACCTTTCATCATTTTACAGATCTCCATTAGGTCACCCCTTAGCCTTCTTTTATCAAGAGAAAAGAGGCCCAGCCTGTTCATCCTTTTCTGATATATACCCTCGCATTTCTGGTATCATCCTTGTAAATCGTCTCTGCACCCTCTGCAGTGTCTCTGTATCATTTTATAATATGACGCCCAGAACTGTACGCAGTACTCTAAGTAAAGTCTAACCAAGGTTCCATATAGGTTTAGCATAACTTCACTACTTTTCAATTCTATCCTTATAGAAATAAACCCTAGTGCCTGGTTTGCTTTTTATGGCTTTGCTAATCTGACTTTTAGTGATTTGTGTATTTGTATCCGAGATCCCTTTGTTCCTCGACCCCACTGAGAGTCGCATCCTCCAAGTAATAAGTGACCTCCCTATTCTTCCTACTAAAATGTAATACTTATCTGTGTTGAACTTCATTTGCCAATTATTTGTTCATTCACTGTTACAATGAGAGGTGTGGGGTATGGAATATATGAACTCATTGAATGGCGGTGCAGGCTCGAAGGGCCGAATAGCCTATTCCTGCACCTATTTTCTATGTTTCTATGTTTCTATGAGAGATGTGAAGCATATCAGTGTGTTTCAGTAAGGGGTGTGGGATATATCAGTATTACAGTGAGGGGTGTGGGGTATATCAGTGTGTTACAGTGAGGGATGTGGGATATATCAGTGTTACAGTGAGGGGTGTGGGGTATATCAGTGTTTCAGTAAGGGGTGTGGGGTATTTCAGTGTTTCAGTAAGGGGTGTGGGGTATATCAGTGTGTTACAGTGAGAGGTGTGGGGTATATCAGTGTTACAGTGAGGGGTGTGGGGTATATCAGTGTTTCAGTAAGGGGTGTGGGGTATATCAGTGTGTTACAGTGCGTGGTGTGGATATCTATCCTTCTCCAACACCTCTCTACCATCGTCCAGCTGGGTGGGACTGCACTCGCCTGGTCCCATCCTTATCTACTTAATCATAGCCAGAGAATCACCTGCAATGGCTTCTCTTCCCGCTCCCGCATCGTTACCTCTGGTGACCTCCAAGGATCTATCTTTGGCCCCCTCCTATTCTACATGTTGCTCCTTAGCGACATCATCCGCAAACACAGCGTCAGTTTCCACATGTACACTGATGACACCCAGCTCTACCTCACTACCACTTCTCTCGACCCCTCCACGGTCTAAATTGTCAGACAGCTTGTCTGACATCCAGTTCTGAATGAGCAGAAATTTTCTCCAATTGAATATTGGGAAGACTGAAGTCTTTGTTTTCTGTCCCCGCCACAAACTCCGTTCCCTAGCCACTGACTCCATCCCTCTCCCCAACTTCTGTCTGAGGCTGAACCAGACTGTTCACAACCTTGGTATCATATTTGACCCTGAAATGAGCTTTCGCGCACATATCCACAGCATAACTAAGGCCTCCTATTTCCACCTCTGTAACATTACCCATCTCTGCCCTTGCCTCAGCTCATCTGCTGCTGAAGCCCTCAATGCAAGTATATTCTCTCTTAGTTAAGGAGACCAAAACTATACACAATACTCCAGGTGAAGTCTCACCAGAGCCCTATATAATTGCAGTAAGGCGCCTTTACTCTTATACTCAAATCTGCTTGTAATAAAGGCCAACATACAAATTTGCTTTCTTAATTGCTTGTTATACTGCATGTTAACTTTCAGTGCAGCACGGGCCAGCCCACACTGCGATGTGTGCGCGCACTAGGTCCGTGCAGCAGAGCAAGTCTCCAGTCGTCCTGATTAACCTTTGCCACTGGATAAAGACCTAGCTCTGTCAAGCCCGTGTGGTGGCTGGTGTGCAACGGTCACCACACGTTAAAAATATTCACGCACAGGCATCTTCCACCCTTCAATTGGAGTTCAGGACTGGAACATCGGGTCCTTCATTTAAACATCTGTGAACCCTTGTGGAAGCAAGTCATCCTCGTTCGAGGGATCACCTATGATGCTAATGTAACTTTCAGTGATTCCTGTACAACGACACCCAGGTCTCTCTGAGCACCAACATTCCCCAATCTCTCACCATTTAAAAAATACTCTGCTTTTCTATTTTTCCCACCAAAGTTGATAACTTCACATTTCTCCGCATTATATTCCATTTGCCATGTCCTTGCCCATTCACTTAGCCTGTCTATACCCCCTTGAAGCCTCTTTGCATCCTCATCACAACTTACAATCCCTCCTAGCTTTGTATCATCAGAAAACTTGGATATATTACATTTGGTCCCCTCATAGATTGTGAATAGCTGGGCCCCAGCACCGATCCATGTGGTACCCACTAGTTACAGCCTGCCAACCTGAAAATGACCCGTTTATTCCTACACTTTGTTTTCTGTCCGTTAACCAATCCTGAATCCATGCTAGAATATTAGTCCCAACCCATGAGCCCTAATTTTGTTCACTAACCTCTTGTGTGGCTCCTTATCGAATGTCATCTGAAAATCCAAATACACCACATCCACTGGTTCCCCCTTATCTATTCTGCTCGTTACAACCTCAAAAAATGAACACATTTGTCAAACATGATTTCCCTTTCATAAATCCGTGTTGACTCTACCTAATACTATTAGTATTTTCTAAGTGCCCTGTTACCACGTCCTTAATAATAGATTCTAGCATTTTCCCTACGTCTGATGTCAGGCTAACTGGTCTGTAATTCCCCGTTTTTTCTCTCCTTCCTTTCTTAAATATCGCGGTTACATTTATTACTTTCCAATCCGTGGGAACCGTTTCAGAATCAATGGAGTTTGGAAGATGACAACCAATGCATCCACTATCTCTGTCGCCACCTCTTTCAAAACCCTAGGATGTAGGCCATCAGGTCCAGGGGATTTATCGGCTTTCCGTCCCATTAATTTCTCCAGTACAATTTTTTTACTAATACCTGTAACCATTTCTTTCAGTTCCTCATTCTTGCTAGACCCTTGGTTATCCAGTATTTCCAGGAGGTTTTTTGTCATCTTCGGTGAAGACAGACACAAAGTATTTGTTTAATTTCTCTGCCATTTCCTTATTCCCCATTATAATTTCTCCCATCTCATAAGAACATAAGAAATAGGAGCAGGAGTAGGCCATTCGGCCCTTCGAGCCTGCTCCGCCATTCAATAAGATCATGGCTGATCTGATCATGGACTCAGCTCCACTTCCCTGCCCGCTCCCCATAACCCTTGTCTCAGCCTGTAGCGGACCCACATTTACTTTCGCTAACCTTTTCCTTTTACATACCTATAGAAGCTTTCACAGTCTGTTTTTATGTCTCTCGCTAATTTACTCTCATATTCTATTTTCCCGTTCTTTATCAATTTCTTGATCTTCTTTTGCTGAATTCTAAAATCATCCCAATCCTCAGGCTTACTGCTCTTTTTGGCAACATTATAAGCCTGTTCATTTGATTGAATACTATCTTTAACTTCTCTTGTTAGCCACAGTTGGGCACTTCCCTGTGGGATTTTTGTGTCTTAAAGGAATGTATGTTTGTTATAAATTCTGTATTAATTCTTTAAATGCTAGCCATTGCTTGTCCACCGTCATACCTTTTAATGTTAAGCAACGCCATCATTTCAATATTCTCATCCTTATTTTCAAATCCCTCCATTGCCTCGTTCCTCCCTATCTCTGTAATCTCCTCCAGTGCCGAAAGGTTGAGTAGGTTGGGCCTCTACTCATTGGAATTCAGAAGAATGAGAGGTGATCTTATCGAAACGTATAAGATTGTGAGGGGCCTTGACAAGGTGGATGCAGAGAGGATGTTTCCACTGATGGGGGAGACTAGAACTAGAGGGCATGATCTTAGAATAAGGGGCCGCCCATTTAAAACTGAGATGAGGAGAAATTTCTTCTCTCAGAGGGTTGTAAATCTGTGGAATTCACTGCCTCAGAGAGCTGTGGAAGCTGGGACATTGAATAAATTTAAGACAGAAGTAGACAGTTTCTTAAATGATAAGGGGATAAAGGGTTATGGGGAGCGGGCGGGGAAGTGGAGCTGAGTCCATGGTCAGATCAGCCATGATCTTATTGAATAGCGGAGCAGGCTCGAGGGGCCGAATGGCCTACTCCTGCTCCTACTCCTTATGTTCTTATGTAACCCCCCGAGTTGTCTGCGCTCCTTAAATTTTGCCCTCTTGAGCATCCCTGATTATAATCGCTCAACTATTAATGGCCGTGCCTTCTGTTCCACCATTCAATAAGATCATGGCTGATCTGATCATGGGCTCCAAGCTCTGGAACTCATTGCCTAAATCTCTCCGTCTCTCTACCTCTCTTTCTTCCTTAAGATGCTCCTTAAAACCTACCTCTTTGACCAAACTTTTGGTCACCTGGCCTAATATCTCCTTATGTGGCTCGGTATCAAATTTTGTCCTGTGAAGCGTCTTGGAATGTTTTAGTATGTTAAAAGCGCTATATAAATATAAGTTGTTGTATTTGGATTTTGGTGAGAATGAAGAAACCTTTGAGGCGGGTTACAGAATGCGATTTTTTTCCCCCTCGCTGGAGTTTTCACAGAACTGAAAGTGAGCTGAAACGCAAAGTACGTCTTGATTTTTAAATTTGTTCAGTCCAAAGCTGCTCTGTTTTGTTGGGAAGTGTCTGCAGCCACAGACAGATCTCCTTTGAGATGAACTCAAACACTGAACTGACAGTGAAAAATGGCAAATTGTCCATGGAGAGCTGGGCCCAAACCCTTCATAATTACACTTTCAATTTGTATTTCCTGGCAATATGTTTGATTACAGAAAGGAGCAGCAATGTATTCCTCGGTGACCCGGGTTTTTGTTTTGAGTTTAAGAATCATGGAGGGCGCTTCCAGCAAAACGTCACTTTTAAAAGATGCAGATCACTCTCTCTCTCTCTCTCTCTCTCTCCCCTCCTCCCCATTGCACAGTTCCTTGGGTGCTGGCAACTTACCCAAGTAGCCAGTCTTCATTTGTGAGACCAGGCGGTGTGTGTTAGCAGACTATTCAACTGTCGGGACCATCACAGCCATGCTCAATTCCTGGGATTAGAGGGTTGAGGATACCGAGCAAAATTCTAAAGGAGCAAAGGGTCTTAAAAAGACAAGCCTGAAGGCTCTGTGCCTCAATGCGAGGAGTATTTGGAATAAGGTGGATGAATTAACTGCGCAGATAACGGATATGATGTAATTGGCATCACGGAGACATGGCCCCAGAGTGAATGTTGGTCCCTTAGAAGTTGAGAAGGGGGATTTAATAATGGGAAATGTGGAAATGTGGAAATGGCTGAGACCTTAAGCAATTATTTTGCTTCGGTCTTCACAGTAGAAGACACAAAAACGATGCCAGAAATTGCTGGTCACGGGAATGTGGGAAGGGAGGACCTTGAGACAATCACTATCACTAAGGAGGTAGTGCTGGACAGGCTATTGGGACTCAAGGTAGACAAGTCCCCTGGTCCGGATGAAATCCATCCCAGGGTATTAAAAGAGATGGCAGAAGTTACAGCAGATGCATTTGTTATAATCTACCAAAATTATCTGGACTCTGGGGAGGTACCAGCGGGTTGGAAAGCAGCTAATGTAACGCCTCTGTTTAAAAAAGGGGGCAGACAAAAGACAGGTAACTATAGGCCGGTTAGTTTAACATCTGTAGTGGGGAAAATGCTTGAAGCTATCATTAAGGAAGAAATAGCGGGACATCTAGATAGGAATAGAGCAATCAAGCAGACGCAGCATGGATTCATGAAGGGGAAATCATGTTTAACTAATTTACTGGAATTCTTTGAGGATATAACGAGCATGGTGGATAGAGGTACACCGATGGATGTAGTGTATTTAGATTTCCAAAAGGCATTCGATAACGTGCCACACAAAAGGTTACTGCAGAAGATAAAGGTATGCGGAGTCAGAGCAAATGTATTAGCATGGATCGAGAATTGGCTGGCGAACAGAAAGCAGAGAGTCGGGATAAATGGGTCCTTTTCGGGTTGGAAATTGGTGGTTAGTGGTGTGCCACAGGGATCGGTGCTGGGACCACAACTGTTTACAATATACATAGATGACTTGGAAGAGGGTACAGAGTGTAGTGTAACAAAATTTGCAGATGACACAAAGATTAGTGGGAAAGCGAGTTATGTAGAGGACACAGAGAGGCTGCAAACAGATTTAGATAGGTTAAGCGAATGGGCTAAGGTTTGGCAGATGGAATACAATGTTGGAAATTGTGAGGTCATCCACCTTCGAAAAAAAACAGTAAAAGGGAATATTATTTGAATGGGGAGAAATTACAACATGCTGCAGTGCATGAAACTCTTTTTGGAGTTTATCTGAAAAACATAAAACATTAAACCGTGCCACCCGACCTGGATGACACACCAGACATTTACAGGGCCCTTTTTTTTCTTTTTTGTGGTTTTTTTTTGTGTTTTTCTTTTTTTTTGTTGTTTTTTTTTGGGGCACTAAAATAAAATTTTTCCAGTGCCCCCTATAAAAGGGGAGGGGGACACTAAAAGCACCGGCAATTAAAACAAATTAAACTTTAAAACATAAAATCAAATTAAAATTTGGTTGCCGGTGCCCACCTCTCGCGGAAGGCCGCGAGCGTACCGGTGGACACCGCGTGCTCCATCTCCAAGGACACCCTGGCGCGGATGTACGCGCAGAAGAGAGGCAGGCAGTCAGGTTGAACGATCCCCTCGACCGCCCGCTGCCTGGACCGGCTGATGGCACCCTTGGCCGTGCCCAGGAGCAGTCCTACGAGGAGGCCCTCGGACCTACCCGCTCCCCTCCGCACAGGGTGCCCAAAGATCAGGAGAGTGGGACTGAAGTGCAGCCAGAATTTCAGGAGCAGCCCCTTTAAATAATAAAACAGGGGCTGCAACCTCGTGCATTCCATAAAAACATGGAACACGGACTCTTCCAGACCGCAGAAATTGCAGGCGGCCTGGGAGTCCGTGAACCGGCTTAAAAATTTGTTGCACGGCACTGCTCCGTGCACCACCCTCCAGGCCAAGTCCCCGATGAATAGTGGGAGGACTCCCACATAGAGTGCCCTCCATCGGGGACCCCCGCCTCCTGCGGACGGCAAGATGGTACGCCATGGCGTGTCCGGACGGCCGGCGAGGATGGCAAAGTTGAGAGTGTGCAGGAGCAGCCCGTACAGGAAACCCCTCCACGCGGAACTGAAAGGCACGGAGGGGATTTCCCCGAGGCGGCTCAAGTTGTGAGGCGCCGGCCCCCGAGGGAGGATCCGGGGTTTGGCGCCGATGAGGAATTCCGTCCGGATGGGGGTCAGTTCGGACGGGATCTCCCCACGTGCTTGAGCCTCCTCGATGCACCTAACGGAGTCAGGGCCCAAAGCTGTTTTTAGCGACTCGATGGCTTCGGCCGCGTGGCGGACGTTGGCTGAATTTAGGCGCCGCGCCAGCGTGCCTGGCGCCATCCAGCCCGCTCCTCCGCCATCGAGCAGGTTCCTGACCCTGGTCACCTCACCAGTCACAGCCCTCTCTTCCGACCGCCACATAAAACCTCGGTCGTGGAGGTACGGATTCCCGAGCAGCGGCTCCTGCAGTGCATGAATCCCAAAAAAAGTTAGTTTGCAGGTGCAGCAGGTAATCAGGAAGGTGAATGGAATGTTGGCCTTCATTGCGAGAGGGATGGAGTACAAAAGCAGGGAGGTCCTGCTGCAACTGTATAGGGTATTGGTGAGGCCGCACCTGGAGTACTGCGTGCAGTTTTGGTCACCTTACTTAAGGAAGGATATACTAGCTTTGGAGGGGGTACAGAGATGATTCACTCGGCTTATTCCGGAGATGAGAGGGTTACCTTATGATGATAGATTGAATAGACTGGGTCTTTACTCGTTGGAGTTCAGAAGGATAAGGGGTGATCTTATAGAAACATTTAAAATAATGAAACGGATAGGCAAGATAGAGGCAGAGAGGTTGTTTCTACTGGTCGGGGAGACTAGAACTAGGGGGCATAGCCTCAAAATACGGGGGAGCCAATTTAAAACCGAGTTGAGAAGGAATTTCTTCTCCCAGAGAGTTGTGAATCTGTGGAATTCTCTGCCCAAGGAAGCAGTTGAGGCTAGCTCATTGAATGTATTCAAATCACAGATAGATAGATTTTTAACCAATAAGGGAATTAAGGGTTACGGGGAGCGGGCGGGTAAGTGGAGCTGAGTCCACGGGCAGATCAGCCATGATCTTGTTGAATGGCAGAGCAGGCTCGAGGGGCTAGATGGCCTACTCCTGTTCCTAATTCTTATGTTCTTATGTTGTGTTCTTATGTGACCAAGGCTGAGAACTCAACATCCAGGGGTATTCAACATTTAGGAAGGATAGACAGAAAGGAAAAAGAGGTGGGGTTGCATTGCTGGTTAAAGAGGAAATTAATGCAATAATAAGGAAGGACATTAGCCTGGATGATGTGGAATCGGTATGGGTGGAGCTACGGAATACCAAAGGGCAGAAAACGCTAGTAGGAGTTGTGTAAAGACCACCAAACAGTAGTAGCGAGGTTGGGGACAGCATCAAACAAGAAATTAGGGATGTGTGCAATAAAGGTACAGCAGTTAACTTGGGTGACTTTAATCTACATATTAATTGGGCTAACCAAACTGGTAGCAATGTGGTGGAGGAGGATTTCCTGGAATGTATTAGGGATGGTTTTCTCGACCAATATGTCAAGGAACCAACTAGAGAGCTGGCCATCCTAGACTGGGTGATGTGTAATGAGAAAGGACTAATTTGCAATCTTGTTCTGCAAGGCCCCTTGGGGAAGAGTGACATAATATGGTAGAATTTTTCATTAAGATGGAGAATGACAGTTAATTCGGAGATTAGGGTCCTGAACTTAAGGAAAGGTAACTTCGTTGGTATGAGACATGAGTTGGCTAGAATAGACTGGCAAATGATCCTTAAAAGGTTGACGGTGGATAGGCAATGGCAAACATTTAAAGATCACATGGATAAACTTCAACAATTGCATATCCCTGTCTGGAGTAAAAATAAAACGGGGAAGGTGGCTCAAATGTGGCTAACAAGGGAAATTAGGGATGGTGTTAAATCCAAGGAAGAGGCATATAAATTGGCCAGAAAAAGCAGCAAACCTGAGGACTGTGAGAATTTTGTAATACAGCAGAGGAGGACAGAGGGTTTAATTAAGAGGGGGAAAATAGAGTATGAGAGGAAGCTTGTACTGGTTGGCAGTCAGGAAGCAGAGAGTCGGGATAAACGGGTCCTTTTCAGAATGTCAGGCAGTGACTAGTGGGGTACTGCAGGGCTCAGTGCTGGGACAACAGCTATTTACAATATACATTAATGATTTGGATGAGGGAATTGAGTGTAATATCTCCAAGTTTGCAGATGACACTAAGCTGGGTGGCAGTGTGAGCTGTGAGGAGGATGCTAAAAGGCTGCAGGGTGACTTGGACAAGTTAGGTGAGTGGGCAAACTCATGGCAGATGCAGTATAATGTGGATAAATGTGAGGTTATCCACTTTGGTGGCAAAATAACAAAGGCAGAATATTATCTGAATGGCGGCAGATTAGGAAAAGGGAAGGTGCAGCAAGACCTGGGTGTCATGGTTCATCAGTCATTGAAAGTTGGCATGCAGGTTCAGCAGGCGGTGAAGAAGGCAAATGGTATGTTGGCCTTCATAGCTAAGGGATTTGAGTATAGGAGCAGGGAAGTCTTAATGCAGTGGTACAGGGTCTTGGTGAGGCCTCACCTGGAATATTGTGTCCAGTTTTGGTCCCCTAATCTGAGGAAGGACGTTCTTGCTATTGAGGGAGTGCAGCGAAGGTTCATCAGACTAATTCCCGGGATGGCAGGACTGACATATGAGGAGAGACTGGATCGACTGGGCCTGTATTCACTGGAGTTTAGAAGGATGAGAGGGGATCTCATAGAAACATATAAAATTCTGACGGGACTGGACAGGTTAGATGCAGGAAGAATGTTCCCGATGTTGGGGAAGTCCACTGTAGTGTTCTCAACTCTGGAACATATTCACACAAGGCATATACTGCAGACAAGGTCACTCATGACCTGCACCTTTATTCCGCCGGACCAAGAAGTGATGACACTGCGTGGGAGCTCCCTTTATATACCTGGATGACCAGGTGAGGAGTCTCTCCCACAAGTTCACCCCCTGTGGTCAAGGTGTGTATTTCACAGTTGTATACAGTGTACAGTGTTGTTACATATTGGTTACAGTTATGTGAAGGTTACAAACATGACATCCACAACCAGGTGTCACAGTCTAAGGATAAGGGGTAAGCCATTTAGGACTGAGATGAGGAGAAACTTCTTCACTCAGAGAGTTGTTAACCTGTGGAATTCCCTGCCGCAGAGAGTTGTAGATGCCAGTTCATTGGATATATTCAGGAGGGAGTTAGATATGGCCCTTGCGGCTAAAGGGATCAAGGGGTACGGAGAGAAAGCAGGAAAGGGGTACTGAGGGAATGATCAGCCATGACCTTATTGAATGGCGGTGCAGGCTCGAAGGGCCGAATGGCTTACTCCTGCACCTATTTTCTATGTTTCTATGAAAGGAGATTGAGTAGATTGGGCCTTTCCACTCCGGACTTTAGAAGAATGAGAGGTGATGTCATTGAAACATAAAATTCTTAGAGTGCTTGACAGGGTAGATGCTGAGAGGTAATTCCCCCTGGCTACAGAGTCCAGAATAAGGCGGATAGTCTCAGAAAAAGGGGTCGGCCATTTAGGACTGAGATGGGGGAGACATTTTTTCACTCAGAGAGTGGTGAATCTTTAAAATTGGCCACCTGTCCAATATCTCCTTGCTTGGCTCAGTGTCAAATTTATCACAGAAGGGTGCCATTCAGCTCATTATGCCTGTGCAGGTATTTATCCAATTCCCTTTCGAAAGTTACTATTGAATCTGCTTCCTCCGCCCCTTAAAGCAGCGTGTTCCAAATCACCACAACTCGCTGTGTAGAACAATATTTCCTCATCTCCCCCTCTGGCTCTTTCGCCAATCACCTTAAACCTGCGACCTCTGGTCACTGGCCCTCCTGCCGCTGGAAACTGTTTCTTCTTCTTTACTCTAACAAAACCGTTCGTGATATCAAAGCTCCTCTAACTATTTGCATCCCTGTGAAGCACCTTGGGATGCTTTACTATGTTAAAGGTGCTATATAAATACAAGTTGTTGTTGTTGTTAAAGGCGCTATAATAATGCAAGTTGTTGTCCCAGTGCAGCTAAATGTATCGTCATCGGGTGAAGTCAGGATTGAATTCAATGGCCCTGATTTATTAGTGGCTATTGTATATTTATGGCCACTAGTTTTGGACTTCCCCACAAGTAGAATCATCTTCTCTATGTCTACCCTCTCAAACCCTTTTATAATCTTAAAGACCTCGATCAGTTCACCACTCTTCCTCTCAGTTCTGGAGAAAAGAGCCCCCAGTCTGTTCAGTCTGTCCTGACTGTTAGAACCTCTCAGTTCTGGTAGCCTCCTTGGAAATCTGTTTGCACCTTCTCCGGTGCTTCTATATCCTTTTTGTAATATGGTGCACAGCAGGCCAAGTGTGGTCTAAGTTTAGCATATCCTCTCTGCTTTTGAATTCTTGTGCGCGCATAATGCATATAATCACACACATGTATAAACACACACATACACACGCACACACATATAAACATACACGCATAAATACACGCAGGCAGACACACACGCGGGCACACACACACAGACACACACACACACGCATAAACACACACGTATAAACACACACTCACAGATTACAGGTTTCTCTGGCTGAACCTGAGGTGCTTCCATTAGACATGTTCACAATTCACGTCTTTAACATGACAAAGGCATCATCAAATTACGGTCACATGATCAGATGCCGATGTCTATCGTAAACCTCACATCGTAACCTGGGACCTGTCTGTTCCTGGAAATTGCTGAATTTTACTGTACAAACAGTGAGCCCCTTTACAATAAAGTGTCTACGTCTCGTTAAATACCGATCAAAGGAACTTGATATTAAACAGCCAAATGCTCCTAAGAGAAGATTGTAGTTTCCAGGTTGAAATATCAGTATTTCAAACACAAGCTCCTTTCATAGGACACCTGAAATGTTAACTGCCCGCACCCACTCTGTCCCGCATCGTTATATACATGCACTTAAACAGGAACCGCTTAGGCGCACAGCATGGGGCCTTGATAGGACACATAGGAACAAGAGGAGGCCATTCAGCTCCTCGAGCCTGTTACACAGGAACAGTAGGAGGCCATTCAGCTCCTCGAACCTGTTACACAGGAACAGTAGCAGGCCATTCAGCTCCTCGAACCTGTTACACAGGAACAGGAGGAGGACATTCAGCCGCTCGAGCCTGTTACACAGGAACAGGAGGAGGACATTCAGCCCCTCGAGCCTGTTACACAGGAACAGGAGGAGGCCATTCAGCCCCTCGAACCTGTTACATAGGAACAGTAGGAGGCCATTCAGCCCCTCGAGCCTGTTACACAGGAACAGGAGGAGGACATTCAGCCCCTCGAACCTGTTACATAGGAACAGTAGGAGGCCATTCAGCCCCTCGAGCCTGTTACACAGGAACAGGAGGAGGACATTCAGCCCCTCGAACCTGTTACATAGGAACAGTAGAAGGCCATTCAGCCCCTCGAGCCTGTTACACAGGAACAGGAGGAGGACATTCAGCCCCTCGAACCTGTTACATAGGAACAGTAGGAGGCCATTCAGCTCCTCGAGCCTGTTACACAGGAACAGGAGGAGGACATTCAGCCCCTCGAACCTGTTACATAGGAACAGTAGGAGGCCATTCAGCCCCTCGAGCCTGTTACACAGGAACAGGAGGAGGACATTCAGCCCCTCGAACCTGTTACATAGGAACAGTAGGAGGCCATTCAGCCCCTCGAGCCTGTTACACAGGAACAGGAGGAGGACATTCAGCCCCTCGAACCTGTTACATAGGAACAGTAGGAGGCCATTCAGCCCCTCGAGCCTGTTACACAGGAACAGGAGGAGGACATTCAGCCCCTCGAACCTGTTACATAGGAACAGTAGGAGGCCATTCAGCCCCTCGAGCCTGTTACACAGGAACAGGAGGAGGACATTCAGCCCCTCGAGCCTGTTACACAGGAACAGGAGGAGGACATTCAGCCCCTCGAGTCTGTTACACAGGAACAGGAGGAGGACATTCAGCCCCTCGAGTCTGTTACACAGGAACAGGAGGAGGACATTCAGCCTCTTGAGCCTGTTACACAGGAACAGGAGGAGGACATTCAGCCCCTCGAGTCTGTTACATAGGAACAGGAGGAGGACATTCAGCCCCTCGAGTCTGTTACACAGGAACAGGAGGAGGACATTCAGCCTCTTGAGCCTGTTACACAGGAACAGGAGGAGGACATTCAGCCCCTCGAGTCTGTTACACAGGAACAGGAGGAGGACATTCAGCCCCTCGAGTCTGTTACACAGGAACAGGAGGAGGACATTCAGCCCCTCGAGTCTGTTACACAGGAACAGGAGGAGGACATTCAGCCCCTCGAGCCTGTTACACAGGAACAGGAGGAGGACATTCAGCCCCTCGAGTCTGTTACACAGGCCCTTTCCAAACCTCCAGGTCCATAAAACTCACACAATCAGGGACAAGGGCTTGAAGCAGAGCCGAGCCGCCAAGGCTTCGTAGGCCCGCAGGCCCTGTGCAGGCCACAGTGCGGACACCACCGACATCGAACCGTGCTGGTTGGACAGCTTTAGCAACGACACGGCTTTTCGTTTCAGAAGGGGGAACAGGCAGACCAAAGATTGAAAGATTTCCGTGTGAGGGACTTTGTGGCAGAGCAGGCAGACGAAGAACTCATTGTGAGACAGCCTGGGAGTGTGCATAATCACTCGCGTACATGGGGACTGGTTATTTTCATGGACCTAGGGAACTGGCTCGTTCTTTTTTCTCAGGGTGGGGGGGAGGGGCGGGGTGGGGGGGGTGTGGAGGATTGGCGGTGGGGGAGTGGCTAACCGGCGTCCCGTGCAGTATTTTGGAAACACGAGGGCCCAGGCCGCCTATTCCACCTCTGGAAATATAGACTGTGAGCCCCCACCATTTGGGATCGAATAATGGGGGCGACGAGGGGAGTGGTGGGGGGCGGGGGGAGGGTTCAGTCAGGGGTCGATTTATAGAAATCACTGCTGACTGTCACCCAACCCAATAAGTAAAATGTGAACTATAAGGAACATAGGAACAGGAGGAGGCCAATCAGCCCCTCGAATTTGTTACTTAGGAACAGGAGGAGGCCATTCAGCCCCTCGAACCTGTTATATAGGATCAGGAGGAGACCATTTAGTCCCTCGAGCCTCTTATGTAGGAACAGGAAGAGACCATTCAGCCCCTCGAGCCTGTTACATAGGAACAGGAGGAGGCCATTCAGCCCCTCGAACCTGTTACACAGGAACAGGAGGAGGCCCATTCAGCCCCTCGATCCTGTTACATAGGAACAGGAGGAGGCCATTCAGCCCCTCGATCCTGTTACACAGGACCAGGAGGAGGCCATTCAGCCCCTCGAGCCTGTTACACAGGAACAGGAGGAGGCCTATTCAGCCACTCGAGCCTGTTACACAGGAACAGGAGGAGGCCTATTCAGCCACTCGAGCCTGTTACACAGGAACAGGAGGAAGCCTATTCAGCCACTCGAGCCTGTTACACAGGAACAGGAGGAGGCCTATTCAGCCACTCGAGCCTGTTCTGCCATGGCTGATCTGTATCTGAGCTCCATTTACCCACCTTGATTCCGTCAATCTTAATCGCCTTACCCAACAAAAATCTATCAGTCTTTGTTTTGAAATTTTCAATTGATCCCCAGCCTCGAAGGACTTTTAAACAAAAAAAATCCACCTCTGACCAGCCCCCCGCCCCAACTCTCTCCCAGCCCGCCTTAGACGCCCCGCTCCCCCTCCGCTTTGTTGGTTTTAATGTTGTAGCCTGCTGATATTGCGAGAACACTGGCTATCGTCAGGTTTCAGCTGCCTTCCTGTCAGGCCCTGATGCTTTGACAATTCAACACGAGGTCGTCAAGGTTTCCGTGTGCTCCAATCAGGGTCCCTCCCCCTAGCTCCGAACCGGGTGAAGGGTACATGGAGACTGTCAGATGTAATAAGTCCTGACAAAGGCATTTAGTGGCTGTAATTCAAATCTAATTCAGAACATCTTACTGCTTTGCCTGTCAGAACGGGCTTTAAATGCGCAGTGTTGGGCCGAGAGCCTCGATTAGGGTCCCAATCACTGCTCTGTGTGGCTTCAAGTTGATGTAAGTGTCAACATGAGTGCTTACAATAACACTGCCCTTGAAGTGTTTGGAACACTTAGAGAGAATGCACACAGCCATGTCCACACATCAACCGCCGGAGCTTAAATAGCCAGCATATGTGACACTGCCTGGAACACTCTGTAGCGGTCCCACTTCTCCCACTTGAGGAGAGCTTACATTTTGCTCTCGTCCTTTAACCAATTCTCTTGGAATCACACAATGATGCCGCACAGAAAGAGGCCATTCGGGCCCATCGCGTCTCTGTGAAAAAGCTATTCAATTCGTTCTACTCCTCCCCCGTCCCCCACTCTCCGCCCCCCCCACTCCCCGGCCCCCCCCCCCACCCCGCTCCGTTACCCTGCAAATTCTTCTCCTTCAAATATTTATCCATCTCACTTTTTGAAAGCCACGATTGAGTCTGTTTCCACCGCCCTTTCAGGCAGCTCATTCCAAATCCTAACCACTCGCTGCGTAAAAAGCGTTTTTCCTCATGTCGCCTCTGGTTCTTCTGCCAAACACCTTAAATCTGTGTCCTCTGGTTCTCGACCCTTCAGCCACTGGGAACAGTTTGTCTTTACTTGCTCAATCCATTGTATTGTGTTATTTTTAGGACAATGTGCTTTATTGGTCTCCACCTGCAACTTTGTAATGTAGATTGGCCAGATTTGCCAGTAATACTCTTATCAAAGTTGCTTTCGAATGATGCAATTAGAATATATAAAATCAAAGTCTGATTTTACAAACGGTAAGATCCAGAATGTGTACATTAAGTTAATTATACAAAAATGGAATTTGTCACATGCATATACCCTGTAATACAAATTTCAAATAGCTCTTGCAATTACTTTCTTCAGTATCAAATTTAGCTTTCCAGCAGCAAAATATAGTCATTCCCAATTTCCCCATGGTGAAATTCCACATCTCCCAGTAACCTTCCTCTGGTTCCTCCTGGGACTCCGTGTCATTTTATCCTGATATTCTGCTTTTATGTGTTTTTAATACTACCTGCCCTGGCCCGAACCAGCTATACTGTTTCCCCGCCTTTGCCGTGATGTGATTCCATTTGTTCCATCAATCCTGCACTTGTTTTTTTGCAAATTTGATCCGTGATGTGTTTTTCTTTTGTGGATCTCACTGTAATCTCCCCCCCAACCCCAAACCCTTTCCCCTTACCCCCACACCCCCGATCCAGGATCCCGTTCCAACCTTTGGCTTCACCAAGCACCAATATCAGGGCTGTGACATGGGCCGGTGCCCAGGAGTTTAACATAAGAACATAAGAAATAGGAGCAGGAGTAGGCCATACAGCCCCCAAGCCTGCTCCACCATTTAATACGATCATGGCTGATCCGATCATGGACTCAGGTTCACTTCGCCGCCCGCTCCCCATAGCCCCTTATCCCCTTATCCATTAAGAAACTGTCTATCTCTGTCTTAAATGTATTCAATGTCCCAGCTTCCACAGCTCTCTGAGGCAGCGAATTCCACCAGATTTACAACCCTCTGGGAGAAGAAATTTCTCCTCATGTCTGTTTTAAATGGGCGGCCCCTTATTCTAAGATCATGCCCTCTAGTTCTAGTCTCCCCCACCAGTGGAAACATCCTCTCTGCATCCACCTTGTCAAGCCCCCTCATAATCTTACACGTTTCGATAAGATCACCTCTCATTCTTCTGAATTCCAATGAGTGCCTACTCAACCTTTCCTGATAAGTCAACCCCCTCATCCCCGGAATCAACCTCGTGAACCTTCTCTGAACTGCCTCCAAAGCAAGCATATCCTTTCGTAAATATGGAAACCAAAACTGCACGCAGTATTCCAGGTGTGGCCTCACCAATACCCTGTATAACTGTAGCAATACTTCCCTGCTTTTATACGCCATCCCCTTTGCAATAAAGGCCAATCTCTCCAGTCTCTGAGTGATGGCCCATCTGTTCCACACAGGAAGAGAAACAAATAAAACCACTACCAATAGTTCTATGGAATATTTCAATAGGGCTCTTTTCTCATGACGTGTGGATGCTTGGATTACCCTACCTCCTAATACCATTCATAGAATCATAGAGTACAGGAGGCCATTCAGCCCAATATGCCTTTGCCGGCTTTATGAAAGAGCGATCCAATTAGTCCCAACTCTCTCTGCTCTTTCCACAAAGCCCTGTATTTTTTTTCCTTTTCAAGTATTTATCCAATTCCCTTACTAATGAATCTGCTTCCACCACCCTTTCAGGCAGCGCGTTCCAGATCATAACAACTCGCTAAAAAACATTTCTCCTCATCTCCCTTCCTGGTTCCTTTGCCAATTACCTTAAATATGTATCCTCTGGTTTCCAACCCTTCCTCCATTGGGAGCAGTTCCCCCACCTACTCTATCAAAACCCAAATACCTCTATTAAATGATTCCAGAGATAAGGGGGTTGACTTATGAGGAAAGGTTGAGTAGGTTGGGCCTCTACTCATTGGAATTCAGAAGAATGAGAGGTGATCTTAACAAAACGTATAAGATTATGAGGGGGCTTGACAAGGTGGATGCAGAGAGGATGTTTCCACTGACGAGGGAGTCTAGAACTAGAGGGCATGATCTTAGAATAAGGGGCCGCCCATTTAAAACTGAGATGAGGAGAAATGTCTTCTCTCAGAGTGTTGTAAATCTGTGGAATTCGCTGCCTCAGAGAGCTGTGGAAGCTGGGACATTGAATAAATTTAAGACAGAGATAGACAGTTTCTTAACCGATAAAGGATAAGGGGTTATGAGGAGCAGGTGGGGAAGTGGACCTGAGTCCATGATCGGATCAGCCATGATTGTATTGAATGGTGAAGCAGGCTCGAGGGGCCATATGGCCTACTCCTGTTCCTATTTCTTTAGTTCTTAAATCTCCCCTTAACCTTCTCTGCTCTAAGGAAAACAATCCCAGCTTCTCTAATCTCTCCCCATAACTGGTACCATTCGAGTAAATCTCCTCTACTTCCTGTCCAAGGCCTTGACATCCTTCCTAAAATGTGGTGCCCGGCATTGGCCACAATACTCCAGCTGGGGCCGAACTGGTGATTTATAAAGGTTCAGCGTAACTTTCATGCTTTCCCTTGTCTTCTTCTGCTGGGAAGGGAAAGCTAGGGAAGAACATTGAATCTCAGCATCCAGGCAGGCCCAGAATCAATGCCTGAGGAACTTGCAACTTCTGATCCACTCGGGATCATACATCAGGGGGATGTAAACCATTTGCGGGTCGTATTATGGGTAACACTACTGTCGGTGAGTTGTAGTGTTTGTCTCAGCTCAGTGGGCAGCACTCTCGCCTCTGAGTCACAAGGTTTTGGGTTCAAGTCCCACTCCAGAGACTTGAGCACAAAATCTAGGCTGACACTCCAGTGCAGTGCTGAGGGACTGCTGCACAGTCGGAGGTGCCGTATTTCAGATAAGAAGTTAAGCCGAGGTCTGCTCTCTCAGGTGGAAGTAAAAAAATCCCACGGCCACTATTCGAAGAAGAGCAGGGAGTTCTCCCTGATGTCCTGGGCCAATATTTGTCCCGACACAACATCACTAGAACAGAAGTTCCTCAGGGATTCTCTCAATCAGTTGTTTATTCATCATAAGTTAGAGTTAAAGTCACGGCAGCTGATCGGGAGAACCCCCAGCCCCACCCCCCCCGAGATTTGTCATTAATCTTGTTGCTGTTGGTGAGACCTCACTGTGGGGGGTGGCTCGCTGGCTCGGCTCACAGCCGGGGATTGGTTGCTTGGACAAGTACCCGAGGGGGATGTTGGTACCTGTGGAAATCCCGCCCGCCCTGCCCTACTCCAACGCCCCCCGTCACCCTCCAGCAAGAATCAGCGGCTTCAGAAGAGGAGGGGAAGGGGGGAACAGAAAGACTGGTGCAGCCAGGCCGTCACTGATTGGCTCGAGATTGGCTCGGAATGTCCTTGGATTGTCTCAGAATGTCGCTGGATGGGCTCGAGATTGGCTCGGAATGTCGCGGGATGGGCTCGCGATTGGCTCGGAATGTCGCGGGATTGGCTCAGGCTGTCACGGGATTGGCTCGGAATGTCGCGGGATTGGCTCAGAATGTCACGAGATTGGCTCGGAATGTCGCGAGTTTGGCCCGGGATTGGCCGGGGATTGGCCCGGGATTGGCTCTGCTGCCACGGGATTGGCTCGGGCTGTCATACCCACCACTTAAAAAAATGTGGTCTGCCGATGACGGCACCAGATGACCGCAAAGAGGTGCACGAGGGCAACGCCGGGTGACAATCGTTTCTGACTGCCCCTCTCCCCCGCCACCCCGCCTCCTCCCTCCCTCTCCCTGTGGAGGCAAGGAGGCAATGAGGCAAAGAACGGGCTGTTGAGCCAAGCTCCCCCTTCCCCCCCCACCCCCCCCCCCCCGGGAACTGCGCCCCACCGAGAAGCAGGAAAGAAACAACAGGACAGCGGGCTTCGGCAGTGGAAGAGTTAAGCAGTGCCCCCGCCCCTCCTCCCCCTCCCCCTCCCCCCTCTCCCCCCACCCCACCAGTCCAGAGGGAGCAGTTGACAGGCCTGCAACACTGGGCTCTTGGGTGAGCCGACGTCGGTATGCGAAAAAGGATATTTGGTAGATACGCTTCTCTGTTACAAAACAGAGCCCAGGCCACCACACAAAAGGGATACTGTTTCTTTAAGTCAATAATGTTTCTGCGTTAACATTACCAAAAAGTTCATGTTAAAGTATGAACCCAGACAGCGAAAGATTTATTGCATTGGTCACAGAAATGATTCGTTCTCAATAGCAATTTAATTGTCTAATTACTCGCAGCTGGCTTGCGTTTGCATCGAAGTCTTTTAATTAAAGACGGGGCCCTCGGTTCAAGCTCACGGGGTGTGCGATAAGTTGAGAAGTGACCCCTGCCTCGGTCTAGCCTCGGGCTGATTGGAGGTGGCTCCCCCTCTCCCTCTCTCTCCCCAAATCCAGAGAACACCAATTTGTTATTCATGCTTATCCATCAGCCTCCCACTGGGGCTGGACAAAGCAGGGGCGGCGGGGGTGGGGAGTTGGGATGTGAGGTGGGGGGTGATGGCGATTAGCGAGACAATGTTTGCTTTGCATATTACAGCCCTGGGCAGGGTAAGCGGATCAGCCCCGGTGTCTGATAATCTTCATTAATCTCCGAATCTTTCGGGCCGTCCCAGTCGGGATTAAGCCCAACATCGGTTAAGCTGTTTCCGACTGTTATATTTGTGGCTGGAGCTAAGTTCAAAAAACTCGATGCCTATCCCATTGCAAACACGGCCTCCCGTCGCACTGATAATAAACTGTGAGCATCAAAGTAAAAGCACAGCTTTGCTCAGTACCTGCGATAATTCCAAGGGTTCAGTAAACTCAGGTATGTTTACCGTCCAGAAAACATTTCTGTGTCTTTTTCAAATCAAGACTGCTAGGTGAAGGTGGTGGGATGGGGGAGAAAGGACAAGGCTTATAGTGCCAAGGGCGCTGAGCACCTCGAGTCTCGTCGCCGAGAGCACGCAGAAACCAAGCGCAGGCAGCGGAAAGAGCGTGCGGCAAACCAGACTCCCCACCCACCCTTTCCTTCATCCACTGTCTGTCCCACCTGTGACAGAGACTGTAATTCCCGTATTGGACTGTTCAATCACCTGAGAACTCACTTTTAGAGTGGAAGCAAGTCTTCCTCGATTCCGAGGGACGGCCCATGATGACAGTGCCAAGGTAGGAGAAACGACAAAGGTTAATTGGGAAGCCCCTCTCTATCTCTGTAATCTCCTCCAGCCCCACAACCCTCCGAGATCTCTGCGCTCCTCCGATTCTGCCCCCTTGATCATCCCCGATTACAATCGCTCCATCATCGGTGGCCGTGCCTTCAGCTGCCTGGACCCCAAGCTCTGGAATCCCCTCCCTAAACCTCTCCGCCTCTCTCTCCTCCTTTTAAGGTGCCTCATAAAACCTACCTCTTTGGCCAAGCTTTTGGTCACCTGTCCTAACTTCTCCTTAGGCGGCTCAGTGTCAAATTTTCTTTTATGGCACTACTGTGAAGCACCTCAGGACGTTTCACCAAGCTGAAGGCGTTATATAAATACAAGTTGTTGTTGTTAGACAGCGGGTGGGAGTGGCATCAGCCCGTCAAACGTCACCAAATATTCTTCAAGCTCTCCCACTCTCCCCGCCCCACCTCCCTCCCGGACCCCCAGATTGCACCAGAGTCTGCCGGGTTCAGGTAATAATTAGGGTCATCCACTCTGCTTGGCGATAGCAGGAAGGAACCAGAGAGTGGGGAAGAGGGGAAAGTGGAGGTTGGGGAGGGATTCGCAGCGGGGAAGCCGGAGGGGAGTGCGACCGAACGCAGTCTCCAGCCCGCGATTCAATCCCTTCAGCCTGGTGTTGGTGCTGCTCCTATCGCTGTGATCACACTGGTCAAGTCACAGGCCTTCGGTGACATGCTTAGTGACTGTGAAGGTGGCGAGCTATAAAGGGTACGGTAGCATAGTGGTTATATCACTGCACTAGTAATGCAGAGGCCTGGACTAATGATCCAGAGATATGAGTTCAAATCCCACCGTGGAAGCTGGAGGAATTTAAATAAATCTGGAATTAAAAATCTTGTATCAGTGATGGTAACCATGTAACTACTGGATTCACCTGCTTCACTAATTCCTGTTCCGGAAGGAAATCTGCTGTCCTTACCTGGTCTGGCCTAAATGTGACTCCAGACCCACAGAAATGTGGTTGACTCTTAACTGCCCTGAAATGGCCTAGTGAGCCAGTTGTATAAGGCAGCTCCGACATGGCCTAGTGAACCATACTGTTATTGTCAAGAAGGTGGCTCACCACTCACACCACCTTCTTGAGGGCAATTAGGGACGGGCAATAAATTCTGGCCTTGCAGGGACGTCCACATCCTGTGAATGAATAGATACATTTTTTCAAACTTCTTGGCTTCTCCACAGTCAATCGCTCCAACGTCTCTTCTGCGTGGCTCGCCCCTTACTTGGTTCCACTCCGACCTGCCCCAGTGCAGCCAGCGCATCCCCTGCAGTAGCTTTTTCTCCCGTGGTTGTCTTCCATCGCTTGTCTACGTGCTGCCTCTCGCTGATGTCACCTGTCGGCACAGGGTCCTGTTTCCACATCTCTGCTGGTGATGCCCAACTTCACCTTTCTGCCTGTTCCACCATTCAATGGGATCATGGCGGATCTGTGCCTTGACTCCACCTTCCCGCCTTGGTTCTGCCACCCCCCGGTGTCACTGGGCCGACAACAAGTCCAGAATAAGCCAGGGCTTTCTTCAGTTTAATATCAGAATTTCCTGAAGCCCCTGTTTGACTTCCATCCAAAGTTCCTCCCCCTAATCCCCCCCGACCCCACCCCACCCTCTATCTGTCCCTGGCTACTAATTCAGGCATACAGTGGTGTTCAGTTTGGCATTTTGGCAGAAAAAAAATCAAAGAGCAAGTTATTATTTATATGGAGAAAGATTGCAAAGTGCCGCAGTACAGCGGGACCTGGGGGTACTTGTGCATGAAACTCGAAAGGATAGTATTCAGGTACAGCAAATGATCATGAAGGCAAATGGTATCTTGGCCTTTATTGCAAAGGGGATGGAGTATAAAAGCAGGGAAGTCTTGCTACAGCTATACAAGGTATTGGTGAGGCCACACCTGGAATACTGTGTGCAGTTTTGGTTTCCATATTTACGAAAGGATATACTTGCTTTGGAGGCAGTTCAGAGAAGGTTCTCTAGGTTGATTCCAGGGATGAGGGGGTTGACTTATGAGGAAAGGTTGAGTAGGTTGGGCCTCTACTCATTGGAATTCAGAAGAATGAGAGGTGATCTTATCAAAACGTGTAAGATTATGAGGGGGCTTGACAAGGTGGATGCAGAGAGGATGTTTCCACTGATGGGGGAGACTAGAAGCAGAGGGCATGATCTTAGAATAAGGGGCCGCCCATTTAAAACTGAGATGAGGAGAAATTTCTTCTCCCAGAGGGTTGTAAATCTGTGGAATACGCTGCCTCAGAGAGCTGAGGAAGCTGGGACATTGAATAAATTTGAGACAGAAATAGACAGTTTCTTAACCGATAAGGGGATAAGGGGTTATGGGGAGCGGGCGGGGAAGTGGAGCTGAGTCCATGATTGGATCAGCCATGATTGTATTAAATGGTGGAGCAGGCTAGAGGGGCCGTAAGGCTTACTCCTGCTCCTATTTCTTATGTTCTTGCTGAGCTGAGCTTCAAACAGCCGACCCTTTCTGCACATCAACATTGTCCACTTTCATCCTTATCTCATCCCCACTGCCACTGAAACTCCTATCCATGACTCTGCCAGCTCCAGGCTCTGCTTCACCAAGAATCTCTTTGACAGCCGCCCGATCCCCATCTTGCACAAACTCCAAGTTATCCTAAACCCCCATCCCCGAATCCCAACTCGCACCGAGCCCCACTCCCCACCAACCCTGCCTTTAGCGAGCTCCATTGGCTCCCTCTCTCCGAACGCATTGCATTTAAAATCCTGGCAACCGTTTACAGATCCCCCAAGTAGCCTCACCCACCCCCAGCGCGGAAAGCTTCTCCCGCATGCAGTCACACGCTTCCCACTTCCCTCAGGAAAAAATATTGGCCGAGGTGGGGGGGTGCAGGACAGAATCTCCAGAATGATCTCAGATATTAAATGAAAAAAAAGAAAGACTTGCATTTATATAGCGCCGATCACGACATCAGGGCATCCCAAAGTACTTTACAACAACAAGCACTTGTATTTATATAGCGCCTTCAATGTAGTAAAACGTCCCAAGACGCTTCCCAAGAGCCTTATCAGACAAAAAAAAAATTGACACCGAGCCAGATAAGAAGAAATGATGGCAGCTGACCTAAAGCTTGGTTAAAGAGGTAGGTTTTAAGGAGCATCTTGAAGGAGAAAAGAGAGGTAGAGAAACAGAGAGGTTTAGGGAGGGAGTTCCAGAGCTTAGGGCCCAGGCAGCTGAAGGCACGGCCACCGATGGTGGAGCGATTATAACCAGGAATGCTCAAGAGGGCAGAATTTGAGGAGCGCAGACATCTCGGGGGGGTTGTGAGGCTAAAGGAGATTACAGCCAATGAAGTCCTTTTGAAGTGCAGTCACTGTTGTAATGTGGGAAACGCGGCAGCCAATTTGTGCACAGCAAGCTCCCACCAACAGCAATCTGATAATGACCAGCTAATCTTTTTTTAAGTGATGTTGATTGAGGAGTAAACATTGGCCAGGACACCGGGGATAACTCCCCTGCTCTTCTTCAAAATAGTGCCGTGGGATCTTTTGTGTCCACCTGAGAGGGCAGACAGGGCTCCGGTTTAACGTCTCATCCAAAAGACAGCACCTCCAACAGTGCAGTACTCCCCCCAGCACTGCCCTGGGAGTGTCAGCCTAGATTTTGTGCTCAAGTCTCTGGAGTGGGACTTGAAGCCGTAAACTTCTGACTCTGGATGCGAGAGTGTGACCCAGGGCTGACACTATAAAGGGTTAAATTATGAGGCCCGATTGCATATACATGGATTGCATTGCGTATATCATGTATTGAGGATTGCGTTGACTCAGTTGCACAACCCAGGGCAGATCATCAGAATACCATTGGGATCTCAACTAGATATCTGTATTTCTTCAATCTGTCCGAAGGTTCCACATTCTCACGGTTCCCTGGCTAAAGAAGTTTCTCCCGATTTCCCTGTTGGATTTATTAGTGACTATCTTATATTTATGGCCTCCAGCTTTGGACTCCTCCACAAGTGGAAACATCCTCTCTATTGTTATGTACGTAATAACTCGATAGACTGAATACTGTAAACTAACACAGGCACAAACCTGGCTCTGCTTTATTCAGGCCCAAAGTGATTACATTACATGATGGCTTGCCTTTTATACCTGGGCCACACACACTTGCCCAATGACCTCCAACAGTGGCGCCACCTGGTGGCTAGTAACTCCAAGCATACATACGTGACATCTATAACTACCCTTCATAATTTTAAAGACCTCTCAGTCTGCTGAGCCTTCCCAGACAGTTTTTCCCTCTCAGTGCAGGTATCATCCGTGTCAATCTTTTTTGCACTTTCTCCATGTCCTCTACCTCCAATGTTTGAATGGTAAACTGCTTTTATCCACATTAAGGGGAACACTACAGAATCATAGGCATGATCACAGTCACTTACTTCAATCAGTACAACTTATATTCACATATACATACAAAATAAAGAACACGCCAACCTACCCCCTTAAGAAAGAAAGACTTGCATTTATATAGCGCCTTGCAAGACCTCAGGATGTCCCAAAGCACTTTACAGCAAATGTAGTACTTTTGAAGTTTAGTCACTTGTAATGTAGCCATGATCCTGATCAATGGATCCACCACAGACCCAATCCATGTCCAGACCCGGGTCAAGCAAGGTTGTATCATCGCACCAACGCTTTTCTCCATCTTCCTTGCTGCAATGTTCCATCTCACTCTCAACAAGCTCCCCGCTGGAGTGGAACTAAACTACAGAACCAATGGGAACCTGTTCAACCTTCGTCGCCTTCAGGCTAGATCCAAGGCCGTCACATCTTTTGTTGTCGAACTACAGTAGGCGGACAATGCTTGTGTCTGCGCACATTCAGAGATTGAACTCCAAGTCATAGTCAACATCTTCACTGAGGTGTACAAAAGCATGGGCCTTACACTAAACATCCGTAAGACAAAGGTCCTCCACCAGCCTGACCCCACCACACAGCACTGACCCCAGTCATCAAAATCCATGGCGCGGCCTTGGACAACGTGGACCATGTTCCATACCTCGGAAGCCTATTATCAGCAAGGGCAGACATCGACAACGAAGTTCAACACCACCTCCGGTGCACCAGCTCAGTCTTCGGTTGTCTGAGAAAAAAAGTGTTTGAAGATCAGGCCCTCAAATCTGGCACCAAGCTTATGATCTACAGGGCAAAAGTAATACCCGCCTTCCTGTATGGCTCAAAGACGTGGACCATGTACCTCAAATCGCTAGAGAAATACCACCAACGATGTCTCCGCAAGATCCTACAAATTCCCTGGGAGGATAGACGCACCAACGTCAGGTCAGGTCAACATCCCCAGCATCGAAGCACTGACCACACTCGACCAGCTCTGTTGGGCGGGCCACATTGTCCGCATGCCCAACACAAGACTCCCAAAGCAAGCGCTCTACTTGGAACTCCTGCACAGCAGGCGATCCCCAGGTGGGCAGAGAAAACGTTTCAAGGACAGTCCTCAAAGCCTCCTTGATAAAGTGCAACATCCCCACCGACACCTGGGAGTCCCTGGCCAAAGATCGCCCTAAGTGGAGGAAGAGCATACAGGAGGGCGCTGAGCACCTCGAGTCTCGTCGCCGAGAGCATGCAGAAACCAAGCACAGGCAGCGGAAAGAGCGTGCGGCAAACCAGACTCCCCACCCACCCTTTCCTTCAATGACTGCCTGTCCCACCTGTGACAGAGACTGTAATTCCTGCATTGGACTGTTCAGTCAGCTGAGAACTCACTTTTAGAACTGGAAGCAAGTCTTCCTCGATTTCGAGGGTCTGCCTATGATGAGGAAACGTGGCAGCCAATTTGCACACAGCAAGCTCCCACAAACAGCGATGTGATCATGAGCACCTAATCTGTTTTGATGATGTTGATTGAGGGATAAATATTGGCCAGGACACCAGGGATAACTCCCCTGCTCTTCTTCGAAGTAGTGACCATGGGATCTTTTACATCCATCTATGAGAGCAAACGGGGCCTAGGTATAACGTCTTATCTGAAAGACGGCATCTCCAATGGTACAGCACTCCCTCAGCACTAAACTCCTGGAGTTGGACTTGAGCCCATTAAGGAGATTAATCTCTCTTCATCCTGACCGACAATCTCAGGGAGCAGCAATTCCTGTCCTGGTCCTTATCTGGTCTGGCCTATATGTACCTCCTGCTTCCAAAAGTCCAGCTTCCTTTTTTGCTGGCTGCATTACGTTCTTAAAAGCCTCTCACTGTGTTAAAATGCCTGTGCCTCTCAGAGGTCAAAGGGTTTTGCAATGTAATGGTGAGCGGTATCTTTCTGGACACCCAGACATTTGTTCTCTGATCTCAGGGAGCAGCAACTTCCAATGAACATATTAGCCAGCTTTTATCTAGCAGCCTCTTCGTTTGAAGCTTAAATGAACATACATTGCATTCTGGATTCAAGTCCCACTCCAGGGACTTGAGCACATAAATCTAGGCTGACACTCCAGTGCAGTGCTGAGGGAATGCTGCACTGTCGGAGGTGCCATCTTTCAGATGAAACATTAAACCATCTGCCTTCTCAGGTGGGACATAAAAGATTCCACTGCCACTATTTCGAAGAGGAGCAGGGGAGTTCTCCCCAGTATCCTGGCTAATATTTAACCCTCACTCAACATAACAAAAAACAGATTATCTGGTCATTATCACATTGCTGTTCGTGGGAGCTTGCTGTGCGCAAGTTGGCTGCCGCGTTTTCCACATTATATCAGTGACTACACTCCAAAAAGTATTTCATTGCCTGCAAAGCGCTTTGAGATGTCCGGTGGTTGTGATCGGCGCTATAGAAATGCACGTATTTCTTTCTTTAAAACAGAAACTAATATTAAAAGAAACCTCTTTCTGTGGAAAAATGGTCAAAAAATCTATAAACATGACATTGTGTGTGCATGTACCTGTATGCCTCAGTGTGCGTATATATATGGTTTTTCATTTGCGTGTTCATGAGTGCATACGTGTGCATGTATTTGTATGTGCATGTATGTGTGTATATATGTGTAAGTATGTGTGTGAGTATGTGTGTGCATTGTTGCATGTGTTTTCACAGGTGTGTGGGTGGGGGTACATTCATGGGAGTTTCAGGGAGGTGTGTGCGTGTACGTTTGTGTGTGTATATATCTGTGTGGGTGTGCATGTGCTTCTGTGTGTCTGTGTGTGTGTGCGTGTCTGTATGTCTGTGTATGTGTGTGTATGTATATCTGTATATATATATACATGTTTGTGTATGTATATATGTGTGTATGTCTGTATATATATGTGCGTGTGTGTGTGTGTATATATGTGTGTGTGTGTGTGTATATATATGTGCGTGTGTGTGTGTGTGTACTTCCTCTCAGTCTTCTCACCAGCAAGAAGAAGTTTAGACTTACATGTAGGAACACTAACAAGCATTGTGCAATGTATAGAGCAGGCACACAGGAGGCTGAAGTATATTGCACAGTTATGCACATCACACGTTATCTTGTTGGATAGATAGCAATGGTGGGCACACCTTCCTCTGCTGGTCAGAGAGAAATTCTCGCCCGTCACTATGAAGCAAAAGACCCCGAGTTTGTTTCCTGGTCTGTTCTGAGTTAGTCAATCTCAGTAGGAGTTTGGGCTAATCCTGCTCCTGTTCTCCCCAGTGCCCTGGCCAACAGTTATCCCTCAGCCAACATCTAAAAACAGATGATAAGATCATTATCACATTGCGGGAGCTTGCTGTGTGCAAGTTGGCTGCTGCGTTTCCTACATTACAGCAGTTACTACACTTAATGTACTTCATTTGCTGTGAAGCACTTTGGGACGTCCTGAGGATATAAAATACTCCGTATGAGTGCAAGTCTTTCTTTCTTTCCTTCCTTCTTACCTTCTTTCTCTTTTTTCTTTCTCTCCCTCCCTTCAACCATGGGGCAACTGGGCCGCAATAGCAGAGATATATCTCAAATTCAAGAGAACTCAGAGCCAGCTTACTCCGACACATCCGGTATGGAACCGAGATAAACCGGGAGGGGCAATGTCCCAGCTTGCTTACCTGGGACGGGTGGGAGGGATGCTAAAATAATGACCCTGGGTGTTTGGGATCAAAATGGCCGGATTATGACGAAGCTGATGAAGCCTTTCCTCCATCCAGCACTCAAATAGTAATCCAGAGGCCTGGACTAATGATCCAGAGACGTGAATTCAAATCCCACCACGGCAGCTGGGGAATTTAAATTCATTTAATTAAATAAATCTGGATTAAAAAGCTAGTATCAGTAATGGTGATCATGAAACTACCGGATTGTCATAAAAATCCATCTGGTTCACTAATGTCCTTTAGGGAAGGAAATCTGCCGTCCTTACCCGGTCTGGCCGATATGTGACTCCAGATCCACAGCAATGTGGTTGACTCTTAACTGCCCCTGAAATGGCCTCACCACCACCTTCTGAACAGCAATTAGGGATGGGCAATAAATGTTGGCTGTGTCAGTGATGCCCACATCCCGTGAACGAATTAAAAAAAAATTCCATGAGAGGCATGTTGGCCAGGATACCAGGAGATACCAGTCCCTCAGTATTGCCCCTCCGACAGTGTGGCGCTCCATCAGTACTGCCTCTCCGACAGTGCGGTGCTCCATCAGTACTGCCCCTCCGACAGTGCGGCGCTCCCTCAGTACTGCCCCTCCGACAGTGCAGTGCTCCCTCAGTATTGCCCTTCCGACGGTGCGGCACTCCCTCAGTACTGCCCCTCCGACAGTGCAGTGCTCCCTCAGTACTACCCCTCCGACAGTGCAGCGCTCCCTCAGTACTGCTCCTCCGACAGTACGGTGCTCCCTCAGTACTGCCCCTCTGACAGTGCAGAACTCCCTCAGTACTACCCCTCCGACAGTGCAGCGCTCCCTCAGTACTGCTCCTCCGACAGTACGGTGCTCCCTCAATACTGCCCCTCTGACAGTGCAGTGCTCCCTCAGTACTGCCCCTCCGACAGTGCAACACTCCCTCAGTTCTCCACTCCCTCAGTACTGCCCCTCCGACAATGCAGCGCTCCCTCAGTACTGCCCCTCCGACAGTGCAGCGCATCCTCAGTACTACCCCTCCGACAGTAGCGCTCCCTCAGTACTGCCCCTCCGACAGTGCAGCGCTCCCTCAGTACTGCCCCTCCAACAGTGCAGCACTCCCTCAGTACTGCCCCTCCGACAGTGCAGCACTCCCTCAGTACTGCCTCTCCGACAGTGCAGCGCTCCCTCAGTACTGTCCCTCCGACAGTGCGACATTCCCTCAGTTCTCCACTCCCTCAGTACTGCCCCTCCAACAGTGCGGCACTCCCTATGACTGCATCTCCGACTGTGCGGCGCTCCCTCAGTACTGCACCTCCGCTAGTGTGTGCACCGCTCCCTGAGTATTGCACTGGGTGTGTCAGCCTAGATTATGTGCTCAAATCTCTGGAGTGAGACTGAAAACTACAACCTTCTGACAGAAGTAAAGCTACCACTGCCTAATATCAGCAGATGCCTAAATTGTGTGATGAAAGGACAATACAAAATTCAGTGAAAGGCACCCGGGGTTATTGCTAGAGGGATAGAATTGAAAAGTAGTAAATTGGTGCTAAACCGTATCGAACCTTGGTCAGACCACAGTAGGAGAACTGCGTACAGTCTGGTCATCATATTATAAAAAGGATATAGTGGCAATGGAGAGGGTGCAAAATAGTATTATCTGCATCTCCTTCTTCGCATGCATGTGTTCAGAGCCGTCCCTATCTGCGTCTGAACTCTCTGTCCCCTTCTGCGCATGCGCGCTAGCTCCGAGGTCAGGCCACAGGTAGGCAGTACCCACAGTGCAGTGCGGTGTGGGCCACGATTTGTTCGGCTCCGTGAAACAAGGCTTGGATTGAAAAGGGAGAGACTGTGAAGAGAGGGAGCGAGAGAGCGAGAAAGAGATGGGGGAGAGAGACGGGGAGAGGGAGAGAGAGAGGGGGAGAGGGAGAGTGAGACTGGGAAGAGAGAGAGACTGGGGTGGGGGGGAAAGGGAGAGAGAGAGAGGAGAGGGAAAGAGAAACCGGGAGAGGGAGAGAGGGGGAGAGGGAGACTGGGGGGGGGAGAGAGTGGGAGAGTGAGAGAGAGACTGGGGAGAAGGAGAGAGAGACTGGGGAGAGAGAGAGGGAGAGAGATAGCAACTGGGGAGATTGTAGGACAGGATAGAGGGGGTGAGATCGGAGTGGGGGGGGGGGAAGTGTGGGGGGGAGAGAGAGTGGGAGATCAGATGAATCGAAGGGGGTGGAGAAAGGAGGTCAGGGACTCAGTGTGGAGGACACAGTGGGGATGGGGGAAGAACGTGATCCAGGTCTAAAGGGGAGGTGAGAGTGAGAACGCGATCCAGATGTTAAGAATGGATGAAATCCAGAAGTCACGACACTATTCACTTCATACCCAATAAACCTGTTAACAATCCGTGACCCACACATAATGGCCGTTCTATGGCTGGTGGCAGGGGAGGAACTTGTTGGGGGGAGGGGGTCATAAATCCGTAGGGGAGTAAGTTGTGCAGGGGGAGAAGGTCATGACCTTGGACGGTGGGGAGAGGTGCATATGTCCTGCTTTTTGTGGGCAGGACATACCTGGGCAGTTTTCCACATTGTCGGGTAGATGCCAGTGTTGTAGTTGTACTGGAACAGCTTGGCCAGAGGCACGGCTAGTTCTGGAGCATAAGTCTTCAGCACAACAGCCGGGATGTTGTCGGGGCCCATAGCCTTTGCTGTATCCAGTGCACTCAGCCGTTTCTTGATATTACGTGGAGTGAATTGAATTGGCTGAAGATGGTGGGGCTTCTGTGATGGTGGGGACCTCAGGAGGAGGCCGATATGGATCATCCGCTCACCACTTCCGGCTGAAGATGGTTGCAAACGCTTCAGCCTTGTCTTTTGCACTCACGTGCTGGGCTCAGCCATTATTGAGGTTACATAAAAACATAAGAAATAGGAGCAGGAGTAGGCCATTTGGTCCCTCGAGCCTGCTCCGCCATTCAATAAGATCATGGCTGATCTGATCTTCGCTGCCCGCTCCCCATAACCCTTCACTCCTTTATCATTCAAAAATCTATCTATCTCCACCTTAAATACATTCAATGACCCAGCTCCCACAGCTTTCTGGGGTAGAGAATTCAAAAGATTCACAACCCTCTGAGAGAAGAAATTCCTCCTCATTTCTGTCTTAAATTGTCCACCCCTTATCCTGAGACTGTGCCCCCTAGTTCTAGATTACCCCACGAGGGGAAACATCCTCTCTGCATCTACCCTGTCAAGCCCCTTCAGAATCTTATATGTTTCGATAAGATCACCTCTCATTCTTCTAAACTCCAATGAGTACAGGCCAACTTACTCAACCTATCTTCATAAGACAACCCCCTCATCTCAGGAATCAACCGAGTGAACCTTCTCTGAACAGCCTCCAATGCAAGTATGTCCTTCCTTAAATGCGGAGACAAAAACTGTACGCAGTACTCCAGGTGTGGCCTCACCAATACCCTGTACAGTTGTAGAAGGACTTCGCTGCTTTTGGCCTTGGGCCAACTTTTCATTTGCCTTCCTAATTACTTGCTGTACCTGCATTCTAACTTTTGGTGTTTTATGCACAAGGACCCTCAGATCCCTCTACTGCAGCATGTTGTAGCTTCTCTCCATTTAAATAACAATTTGCTTTTTTATTCTTTCTATCATTTTCCTACATTATATTCCATCTGCCAAATTTTTGCTCACTCACTGAGCCTATCTATATCCCTTTGCAGACTCTTTGCATCCTCCTCACAACTTGCTTTCCCACCTATCTTTGTATCATCAGCAAATTTGGCTACCTTACACTTGGTCCCTTCATCCAAGTCATTAATATAAATTGTAAATAACTGAGGCCCCAGCACTGATCCCTGTGGAACCCCATTAGTTACAGTTTGCCAACCTGAAAATGACCCATTTATCCCGATTTTCTGCTTTCTGTTAGTTAGCCAATCCTCTATCCATGCTAATATATTAAGAAAAAAAGAAAGACTTGCATTTATATAGCACCTTTCACGACCACCAGATGTCACAAAGCACTTTCCAGCCAATGAAGTAATTTTGGAGTGAAGTCACAGTGGTAATGTGGAAAACACGGCAGCCAACTTGCACACAGCAAGCTCCCACAAACAGCAAAGTGATAATGACCAGATAAACTGTTTTTGTTATGTTGATTGAGGGATAAATATTGACAAGGACACTGGGGATAACTCCCCTGCTCTTCTTCGAAATAGTGCTATGGGATCTATTACATCCACCTGAGAGAGCAGATGCCGTTTCGATTTAACGTCTCATCCGAAAGACTGCACCTCCGACAGTGTAGCATTCTGTCAGCACTGTACTGGAGTGTCAGCCTAGATTTTTTTTGCGTGCTCAAGTTCTTGGAGTGGGACCTGAACCCACAACCTTCTGACTCAGACAGTCGACATGTCCCAATTCTGTGAGCTGTTATCTTGTGCAGTAACCTTTTATGTTGTACCTTATCGAATGCCTTCTGGAAATCCAAATACACCACATCTACTGGTTCCCCTTTGTCCACCCTGCTCATTACGTCCTCAAAAATCTGCAGCAAAATAGTCAAACATGATTTCCCTTTCATAAACCATGCTGACTCTGCTTGACTGTATTAGAATTTTCTAAATGCCCTGCTACGATTTCCTTAATAAACTTTAGCTACTCTCTGCCTTTTTATATACCTGTAGAAGTTCTTACTGTCTGTTTTTATATTTCTTGCTAGATTACTCTCATAATCTATCTTCTCTCTATTATTTTTTTTTAGTTGTCCTTTGCTGGTTTCTAAAAATTTCCCAACCCTCTGGCCTTCCACTATTCTTCGCAACATTGTATATCTTTGTTTTCAATATGATACCACCCTTTACTTCCTTAGTTAGTTACAGATAGTTCATCCTTCTCTTAGAGTCTTTCTTTCTCACTGGGATATATCTTTGCTGAGAGTTATGAAATATCTCCTTAAATGTTTGCTGCTGCTTATCTACTGTCTTACCCTTTAATCTATTTTCCCAGTCCACTTTTGCCAAATCTGCCTTCATACCTTTGTAATTGCCTTTATTTAAGTTCAGAACACTAATTTGAGACCTAGCTTTCTCACCCTCAAACTGAATTTGAAATTCCACCATGCTATGATCACTCTTCCCAAGAGGATCCTTCACTACAAGATCATTAATTAATCCAGTCTCATTACACATTACCAGATGAGGATATTCATGGAGCCTCCTCCTCCCGTTAGTTGTTTAATTGCAATCACCATTCACGACTAGATGTGGCAGGATTGCGGAGCTTTGATCTGATCCGTTGATTGTGGCCTAGCCCTGTCTATAGTATGCTGTTTCCGCTGTTTAGCATGCATGTAGTCCAATGTGCAGCTTCCCCAGGTTGGCACCTCATTTTTGGGGACACCTGGTGGTGCTCCTGTGCACTCCTCATTGACCCAGGGTTGATGGTAATGGTAGAGTGAGGGATATGCCGGGCCATGAGGTTACAGGTTGTGGTGGAATACAATTCTGCTGCTGTTGATGGCCCACAGTGCCTCATGGATGCCCAGTTTTGAGCTGCTGGATCTATCCCATTTAGCACATTGGGAGTGCCACACAACACAATGGAGGGTGTCCTCAGTGTGAAGACGGGACTTTGTCTCCACAATGACTGTGTGGTGGTCACTGCTACCAATGCTGTCATGGACAGACCCATCTGCGACAGGTAGATTGGCGAGGACGATGTCAAGTAGGTTTTTCCCTCGTGTTGGTTCTCTCACCACCTGCCGCAGGCCCAGTCTGACAGCTATGACCTTCAGGACTCGGCCAGCTTGGTCAGTAGTGGTCCTACCAAGCCACTCTTGGTGATGGACATTGAAGTCCCCCACCCAGAGTACATTCTGTGCCCTTGCTACTCTCAGTGCTTCTTCCAAGTGGTGTTCAACATGGAGGGGTACTGATTCATCAGCTGAGGGAGGGAAATAGGTCATAATCAGCAGGAGGTTTCCTTGCCCATGATTGACCTGAAGCTATGAGACTTCATGAGGTCCGGTGTCAATGTTGAGGACTCCCAGGGGCACTCCCTCCCGACTGTATACCCCTGTGCCACCACCCCTGGTGGGTCTGCCCTGGAGGTGGGATGATGGAGGAGTCTGGGACATTGGCTGAAAGGTATGATTATGTCAGGCTGTTGCTTGACTAGTCTGTGGGACAGCTCTCCCAATCTTGGCACAAGTCCCCAGGTGTTAGTGAGGAGGACTGGGCTGGGTGTGCCGTCGGTAAGCCAGTGCCAAATGGTCCGTCCGGATTTATTCTTAATATTGTTTCTTTAGCAGTTTTTGTTACAACTGAGTGGCTTGCTAGGCCATTTCAGAGTCAACCACATTGCTGTAGGTCTGGAGTCACATATAAGGTAGACTGGGTAAGGACGGCAGATTTCCTTCCCTAAGGGGCATCAGTGAACCAGATGGGTTTTTTATGACAATCCGGTAGTTTCATGGTCACAATTACTGTCACTAGCTTTTTATCCAGAATTATTTAATTAACTGAATTTAAATTCCCCAGCTGCCGTGGTCAGGATTTGAACCCGTGTCTCTGGATCCCCTCTGGATTACTAGTCCTGTAATATAACCCCTATGCTACCGTACCTGCATGAGCTGATTGATGTCTTTAAAGTTATGAAACGTTTTGAGAGAGTGGATACAGAGAGAATGTTTCCACTTGTGGGGAAGAGCAAAACCAGAGGTAATCGATATAAGATAGTCACCAAGAAATCTAATCAGGAGAAACTTCTTTACCCAGAGAGCGGTGAGAATGTGGAACTTGCTACCACAGGGAGTGGTTGAGGTGAATAGTATCGATGCATTTAAGGGGAAGCTGGATAAACACATGAGGGAGAAAGGAATCGAGAGTTATGCTGATAGAATTAGAGGAGAGGGGGCTTGAACGGAGCATAAACGCAGCGTTGACCGGTTGGGTTGAATGGTCTGTTTCAGTGCTGTATATTTAGATAATTCCAAGTAAAGCAGTTCCTGTTGCCTTTAAGCTTGGAGTCTCTGTTTTTTGCAGCTTGCCTACACTGAATCAGAGGAGCAAAGCGTTAAACTGTTTGTAGAGAAAAAAATACTTGCAGCGAGAACGAAGGAAGGGAACTTTAGCCTTCCCCCTCAAAGTACTGGCACTCTCCAACCAGCTCCCCGTTTGCTGATTTGTAAGTAAATCACAATTGTCAGCCTAGTAGCAATCCTGATTAAAGTTCAGGAGTTTAATAGATTTTTTTTTAAGCAAAATTACTCCCACTCCCTCGCTGATACACCTGGATCCTTGCCCCGGGTACATGGCAGTTTTCATCCAGCACTTGCAAAAGCCAAGTCTGGGCTCACGGTTCCTGCCTATCCCCTTGGGACCGCACACAGCAGGCCTGGACCAACATTCTCAGCTGCATTTAATCTGCGCTGAGACAAGTTGGCTATGAGAAAATGCGAGGGAAAAACGGCACATAGCGAGACGTGGAAACTCTTGGACCTTGCTCTCCCTGGCTTCATTTCACAAACTGGACGGCGGCCAACAGCAGTCATGTCCCTGGGCGGCTCAGGTCTGTTCCAATTAATTGTGTTTAACCATCCTAATCACACTTTAGCGCAATAATCCTATTTTACAATCCAAAAACACATCTAAATGCGGGCTGCTTGTGTCCTGCAGCTGCCACAGCCTTCGACACAGCAAGAGAGAGAGAGCGAGCGAGCGAGAAGCAACTGAGAGTCCGAACACACTGCACTCCAACTGAACCTAATCCTGAGAATTGATAAGCAACAGGTTTGGTCGCAGTTGGGTTTTTATTGCATCAAATTGATGCTCCCGTTAATATCTTCAGCAAGTTTCTTCTTTTAGAAGAAAGCATTAGATTCATAGCCCTGGTGAAAACGCAATTATAAAGTTATGCTTGAAATCCTTGTTTTAATAAAACCTACACTTTTCATCGGTCCTGCTTATTAAGATTGTGGAAGGTGCTTTGGCGCAGTGTCAATTCATTTGTGGTCCTCTCTCTCTGTTATTCCCTTCTCCTGCCATCCTGTCCCTGCTCAATTGAAACAAAGTCACAGAGAGAGAGAGAGAGTCAGAGAGAGAGAGAGAGAGAATTTGTCACAGCTGGGATGTGCATGGAAACAATTCTGCTTCTCTATTTCCCAGATCTGTTGGATTTAAAGTTGCCAGAAGTCTTTGATCAGGGCTTTCTCTGCGGGCTGATATTAAAAGAGTTGTAAGGACTCCAACTGATCGTGGCGGGCTGGTCAGTAAGTGGGTGGGTTGTTGGGGGAGGGGGGGGGGGAATGTTCGGGGAGAGAGGGGGCAGAGGAGCAGAAGCTTGGCCAGGTTCCGTTAGGGAGATTGAGGTGGAATGGCTAAAGTTCGGGCAGTGGGCCTTGAAGCATGGATGGCTATGGATTTAAATCTCCGACAACACCGTTCCAAGCAAGGGACGGTAACGCTGTGGTTATGTTACTGGACTAACAAATGCTTCAAGGACACCCTCAAAGCCTCCTTGAAGAAGAGCACTGACACCTGGGAATCCCTGGCCCAAGAACGCCCTAGGTGGAGGAAGAGCATCCGGGAGGGCGCTGAGCACCTCGAGCCTCGTGGCCGGGAGGACCCGCAAGCCAAGCGGAAGGAGCGTGCGGCAAAGCAGACTCCCCACCCACCCTTTCCTCCAACCACTGTCTGTCCCACCTGTGACAGAGACTGTAGATCCCACATTGGACTCGTCAGTCACCTGAGAACTCATATTAGTGTGGAAGCAAGTCATCCTCGACTCTGAGGGACTGGCTAAGGAGAAGAAGGGGCAGAAGGACTCGCAATCCAGAGAGCAAAAGTTCTCATAGGCAATTTGAATTCCATTTTTAAAAATTAAACTGGAAATAAAGATCAGTAAAAGTGACTGGGAAGCTGTCGGATTATTGTAAAAACCTAACTGCTTCACTAATGTCCTTTAGGGGAAGAAACCTGCCGTCCTTACCCGGTCTGGGCCTGTATCTGACTCCAGAGCCACCCAATGTGGCCTAGCAAGCCATTCAGTTGCATCAGCACCTTCTCAGGGCGATAAACATAGAAAATAGGTGCAGGAACTCATTGAATGGTGGTGCAGGCTCGAAGGGCCGAATGGCCTACTCCTGCACCTATTTTCTATGTTTCTTGGAGTAGGCCATTCGGCCCTTCGAGCTGGCACCACCATTCAATATGATCATGGCTGATCATGCAACTTCAGTACCACAAGGGAATGGGCAATAGATGCCGGACATGCCAGTGACACCCACATCATCGGCATTAATTTAACCAAAGAATCATTCCACACGAGTAATGCCCATGGCCTCATTGACTGGCTGTAGCATTGACTTGTGCTGTGAGTATGTGCTCACTAGCAACCGGGCCCTAATTCGTTAGCACGAGACTTTTACATTAGGAACATCTTCCTTTCCTTATTGGCTCAGTGAATAGGTGACGCACACAGACCAAGTCCTAATCCTGGCCAATGTTGATTGGCTGCTCTTGGTCAGTGGGACCTCAGTACCCCATAGTGACTGTTCACCTCTGAGGCCTGAATTTCAGCTTCTCTCTCTCTCTTTTCCTTTCTCCTTTCCTTCTCTTCCTCTCTAACCCTCTCTCTTTTTTTGCCCTTGTTCTCCGTCCGCCTCAACCCCCCGCCACTACATTTTTGGCCCCGATTTTAACTGGCCCGTGGAATCCAGGGGGGCAGTTAAAATGAGGGGAATGACTGACCCGCCACCCGACAGGTTCAAATATTAACCTTCTCTTTTGAGCAGGCGAGCTTGGCACCTACCCCAAGTTGCCTGGTGTTATGTATGTAAGCACTCTAGCAATGAATCCACGAGGTAAGGTATTGTACTTGAACTGTTGTGACCTTAGTCCATTTATTGTAGCTCCCTGAGTGAGGATTGTGATATCTTCACAGAGCACAGCACACACAGCTCCTAACATGGCAGGCAACTCTCTCGGAAGCCTACGGAAATCTGGCTGGTTCTCTTTATTATTAATTATGCAGTTACAGTATACAATACATCCACAGTGTGGAGCTACAAACATTACAAGCTTACAGACCTTACATTTCTCCTTCCTTAATGAAGAAATTATTAAAACAAACATCATACATAACTTTCATGTTTATACATAACACAGGATATATAACTTTTTTTTCTATATTTACAAATTTAACTTTACCATTTGTTTTCTGTTTCGAAGAGGATACCTTCGCTCTCGAACAGAACCTTCCAAACATGGTGTCGAATCTAAACTCATTCGAGGTTCATCCTGAGGCACGTTTTCCTCCACGGAATTTCCTTGATTTTCATTTGAACTCACTCTAACTTCAGGCTCTTTGTTTTCCTGACTCGGACTCAGACTTTCATTCTGATTCTCTCCTGGATTTGTTTCCAGTACATTGGATTTAGGATTTGCTACTGGTGTATCAAAACTATCTGATGAGTCAGAAATAATTGAATCATTCCCACCTTCAACTCTTTCCATGTCTGTAGGTAAAATATGATCAATATGAACAAACCTAACCTGTCCATTATCAAACATCTTGACCAAATATGTGCGAGGACCACATATCTTCACGACTCTTCCTGGTAATCACTTTAACCATTTATGGTGATGATTCTTCACTCTCACCTTCTGGTTTAATTTCACCCTTCTCTCTTTTACTCTACCTCTATCATGATTCTCTTTCTGTCTTAATTGTGTCTCTTCTACGGACTGCGCCAAATTTGGCTTTAACAACGAGAATCTGGTTCGTGGCTGTCGTTTGAGAAACAACTCTGCTGGTGTTCTACCAGTAGTTGTATGAGGAGTATTTTGATATGTAATCAAAAAATTAGCCAATTTGTGATCCAATGACAACTGTCGTTTCTTTGGATTTGGATCTAACATTTGTTTTATGAGGGCGCGTTTTACAATTTGTACAGTGCGCTCTGCTGCACCATTCGAAGCAGGATGGTATGGTGGAACCTTGGTATGTTTCACACCATTTTTGCTCGAGAATTGTGCAAATTCTTCTGAACGAAATTGTGGTCCATTATCCAAAACAATCTCTTCAGGGAGGCCAAATGAAGAAAATAATTTTCGTAAAATATCCAATGTTTTACTTGTTGTTATTTTCCAGATTGGAAACACCTCAACCCACTTCGAATGGCTATCAATCACAATGAACAATTATTGTCCTTCTAACTCAGCAAAATCAATATGTAGCCTTTGCCACACCCTGGGAGGCCATTTCCATGGCTGTAATGGTACTGGTGGTGGTTGCTTGCTTACCGATTGACATGTCGTACACTGACTCACGATGTACTCTATATCTTTATCAAGACCTGGCCACCATAAATAACTGCGTGCAAAACTCTTGGTCAAACACATTCCCAAGTGCTGGTCATGGAGGTCTCCTAATTGGACCTGAATTTATTTGGTATAACCACTCTTGCACCCCACATGATACAATCTTTATCGACTGATAATTCATTCCTACGAATGAAGAATGGATGTGTATCTTTATCTGTTACCTGGTTTGGCCATCCATTTGCAATATAATTATACAACTTTGACATCACTGGGTCACGTTTGGTTGCTCTACCAATCTCTTCAGCTGTGACTGGCAGTTCATCAATGTATGAAAAATAAAACACTTCTTCCCTATTGGGTGTTACCTGTGATGGGGAAGACAATCTAGACATTGCATCAGCATTACTGTGATCAGCTGATCATCTGTATTCAATATCATATGTATATGCTGACAAAATCAAAGCCCATCTCTGCATTCGGGCTGCAGCTAATGTTGGAACTGGGGACTTTGGATGTGGTCCGTAACGATGGTAAACTTACAACCATACAAGTATTTGTGAAACTTCTTGACCCCAAAAATTAATGCCAAAGCTTCCCTTTCAATTTGCGCATAATTACTCTCACTGGTACTGAGAGTGGGTGAAGCAAAAACAATTGGTTTCTCCTCCCCACTACTTAATACATGAGAGATTACTGCCCCAACTCCATATGGAGAGGCATCACATGCTAGCTTAATCTCCTGAGATATGTCATAGTGAACTAACATGGTGCTCTCTACCAATTTGCTTTTACACTGCTTGAATGCTGTATCGCATTCTTTTGACCACTTCCAATGGACCTGTTTTTTCAAAAGTTAATTCAGTGGATGTAATACTGAAGCCAAATTTGGTAGGAACTTCCCATAATAGTTCAAAAGACCCAAGAATGAATGAAGTTCAGTGACATTCCTGGGAGTGGGTGTATTTCTGATCGCATCCAATTTTTCCATGGTTGTATGTAAACCATCTTTGTCTACTCTGTACCCTAAGTACTCCACTGAGTTTTTAAATAAGTCACACTTACAAGCAGACACTCGTACTCTGCTTCTCTAGCCGTTTGAGGACTTCATTCAATATGTTATTATGAATTTGCCTATTTGGTGCCGAAATTAGTATGTCATCCAAATAACATACTACCCCTTCAATACCTTGCAAAATCTGGTTCAATATCCCTTGGAATATGGCAGGGGCGGAAGACACTCCAAATGGTAGCCTATTAAATTGATATAGGCCTAGATGAGTATTTATAGTCAAACATGAAATGGACTCCTCAACTAGTTCAAGCTGTAAGTAGGCATTCGTAAGATCCAATTTGGAGAAGATCTGACCACCTGTCAGTGTTGTGAACAAATCTTCTATATTCGGCAATGTATTGGGGACATTACCCTCTAGAACCTGGTTTACGGTTACTTTATAATCACCACACAATCTTACCTTACCATCAGACTTAGGTACAACAATGGATGTAGCCCAATTACATCGATCTATCTTACAAATAATATTCTCAGTCTCTAGTCTTTTGAGTTTTTGCTCAACTTCCTCCTTGAGTGCATATGGTACGGAACGTGGCTTGTCGTAAACCGATCTAGCGTCCTTCTGTACCCTGATTCTCGCCTTGAAGCCTTGGATTGGACTGCCCGTTTCGCAGAACACCTTCGGATACTTCTTGATAACCTCATCCGTTGATGAAAATCTCGCTTCCACACAGAAAATCTTACTCCAATCCAGCTTCAGTGAGCTCAACCAATTTCTTCCTAGTAAGGCAGTCTTGTCTCCTTTCACTACTATTAGAGGCAAGTCCTGAAATTGATCTTTATATTTCACCGGTACGGTGATACGACCTACCACAGGAATTTTCTCTCCCGAGTAGCCTCGCAGCTCTATCTTGGATTTCTCCAGTTAGAAATCACGCAATTTGTCGAGGTACAGCGACTCCGGTACTACACTCACGTATGAACTCGTGTCAATTTCCATTGGTATCTTGAATCCCGCAACATCTATGTGGACTTTGATGCTTTCCGAATCGCTGTTCGTTAACCTCGTGCTCCTGACGACGTGTAACTCTAACGTCTCCTCGTCCTGTTGTTGTTCTTCCATGCTAGGTAGTCTCTTGGGATTTCTACTCATAGCTTTGAACGCTGGACTCATACCTTTAAAAACTGGTTTACCCTTCAGTCGGCATGCCTTCGCAAGATGCCCAGTCTTTCTGCAGAAGAAACACTCTGTCTTCATGTATGGACAACTTTGAGCAATGTGTTCTCCCAGGCACCTATAGCATGACTTCGACGCTCTGTTAGAATTTCCAGTTTCTGAGACTTTGGGCTCCCACCGTCTTTTACTTTGAACCTGCAGGTGATTTACCTCGGTTGACTGACGACCGTAATCATTATTTAATTCTCGGGAATATTGTTCGGCCATGCCCATCGACCTCACTGTCTGACAAGCAATCTCAAAAGTCAAGTCATCCGTCGTCAATAACTTCCTTCTGATTGCATCATTTTTCACCCCACAAACAAAACGATCCCATAATGCTCGGTTTTGAAAGTTTCCAAAATTACAGTGCATCAATAGCTTTTTTAATGCAACGATGTAATCACGGATATTTTTTATCAGTCTTTTGATTCTGAATCCCGAACCGCTAGCTTTCAGCAATTTCTAATGGTTTGAGGTTATAGTGCTGCTCCAGCTTCATTAAAATCTCTTTAAGCATTGTGTCCTTTGGCTCATCAGGCACAAGCAGAGTTACAAGAGCGTCATATAATACCGGACCTGCCTCCGATAAGAAGATCGCTCTCTTGCGTTCCAACACAGCCTGGTCCTGGACTGCATTGTCTGGAACTTCGATTATGTAATTTGCAATGAAATACATTTCTAGCTGATCCACATACGCTTTAAAATGTTCCCGGTCGTGTCTATATTCCCCCAAATGTCCGATTACACCTGCCATTTTAATCTCTAGCTGTTCACACCGTGTGCTGTATTTTATCTCGGATTTTTGTGGCTTTTTCCAAAGACAGAAACTTCCAAAGTCTCTCTGTCAGCTGGCTGAATCCTTCACCAACAAAATTTAAGCTTTAAATCATCCAAAAAATCCCATCTCAATTGCCAAATGTGATATCTTCACAGAGCACAGCACACACAGCTCCTAACATGGCAGGCAGCTCTCTCGGAAGCCTCCAGAAATCTGCCTGGTTCTGTTTATTATTAACTATGCAGTTGCAGTACACAATGCGTCCACAGTGTGGAGCTACAAACATTACAAGCTTACAGACATTACAAGGATACAGTGAGGTGAGCTCGCTTTTATACTTGGTTACCTGCAGTGTACAGGTGACCCTTAGGTCTCTACCAGTAGCACCCTCTGGTGGTACAGGTATGGTGTATACAGTGTGAAGGCACATTCAGTGGTCTAGTGTTACAGTACATACATTATGCATACACAACATCACTCCCCGCTAAGTCTTGTGACACTGGCTTTTGCACTGTGTGCTCTGGTACTCGACTTGAGTGCCCAAAGCCCTTGCACTTTGTCTGTGCTTGGGAATGGCTCTTAGTTATCTTTACAAATTAGCATTTGTCAATTACATCACTTTCCTGTGTACTATCAGCATCGCTGTGCAAGGTTACACTTAGATACTTGCATTTGTTGATTACATCATTTTCATTGTACAGCGATGCTGGTGATACTAAAGAGTGGAACTGTCCCTTTAATTGTGCTGGGTTGCCGATCTCCTTTAAGAGGGCCTTGCAATCTTTACCCCAATCCGGTTTGCTGCTCGGCATCACGTGTTGCTCCCTCAACGCTGCCCCTCGTGGTCTGGTCGCGGCCATCTTGATATCTGGTGCTTCACCTCATAGTGCGGGCGCCATCTTCTTTCTCTCCACGAGGTAGGCTGCGGTGATCCTTTTCTCCCCAGGTTCTGCCACTGAAGCCAGGAATTTACCTTCTGCGTCGATCTTCTTCCTTCGGAGTCCTGCCACTGGAGCCCGGAAGGTGAGGTCTGGTCGTTTGGGTTGGATCATCTCGCCGTTGGGTAGCGCGGTCTGAGTCGTCGCCGCGCAGTCGAGTCGGATGGTAGGATCTTCAGGTGCTGTGATTGATCCAAATTTGGGGCCGCATAGGACGCCGATCGCCGGGGCCGAGAGGCTTTCCCAGCTCCAACAGATTTGGATTTGCTTCATCCATCTTCTTCCCAGCAGCGTTGGACCATCACCAGCAACGATCCACAAAGGAAGCCTGTGCATCGCGCCGCCATGGGACACCTGGACATCCACGCCGCCAACGACTGGGATGGTGTCGTTTGTGTAAGTGAGCAGCTTTACCTGGATTGGGAGCACGTTAGGTCGTTCAGCGGGATTGTCCCAGAGTTTCTCGAAGGCCGTCTGATTCATCAGCGATTGGCTCGCCTCTGTGTCGACCTCCGTCGAGACTGGAACACCATTGATTTCTACTTCCATTTTCAATGGGGAACTCTCGGTGGAGCAGGTATACACTCTGTACACCTCTTCGTCTTCATCAGCGCTGGAGCCCGGGTGATTGGCCAACTCTTCAGCGACTCGGTGAGTAAAACTTCTTCTACACGTTCGCTGGAGGTGACCTTTACTGTTACAGCCTTTGCAAGTATAGTCTCTGTATCGGCAGTGATTTCCTCCACAGCGCCAGCACTGGGCTAGCCGGTTGGCCCCATGTGGCAGACTCAGGGTTACGGGACTCGGGGTAGCGGCCTGACTCTGAAAGGCGCCATTCGGTTCACTGTACTCTTCGGGTTAGAGTCCTGTGAGTGAGTCATCACCTCTTGGAATCGCAGGCCGAAATCATGAACGCCTGGCTCACTTTCATTGCCTTCTGCAGGGTGACCGTAATGACGGCAGAGAGCAGCTTGTGGAGGAGGCCCTCGTGGCCGATTCCAATAACGAAGATATCCCTCAGTGCTTTGGTGAGGTGGTTGCCAAAATCACATGGTGCAGCCAATCGTCTCAGGTCTGCAGCATATTTTGCGATTTCTTGGCATTTGGGCCGCCGGTGGGTGTAGAACCGGTGTCTGGCTGTGAGGATGCTCTCTTTAGGTTTGAGCCGTTCCTGTATTAGTGTTACGAGCGCCACGTACATTTTGGTTGTCATCTTCGCTGGGGCTAGCAGGTCCCTGACAAAGCCATGGACAGTGGGCCCACAACTGCTGAGCAGGATGGCTCTGCGGCTTATCAGCCAGCGAGGTCGGTGTGTCTCCAGTCAGGTCGTTCACGTTGAAAAAGTGTTCAAGCTTTTCCACAAAGGCATCCCAATCTTCCCCACCAGCGAATTGTTAAAAGTTGCTTAGGTTATCCATTTTGAAATTTGTAATCTCGTCGCCAGTTGTTATATATGTAAGCACTCTAGTAATGACTCCATGAGGTAAGGTATTGTACTTGAGCTGTTGTGACCTTAGTCCATTTATTGTAGCTTCCTGAGTGAGGATACAGTGAGGTGAGCTCCCTTTTATACTTGGTTACCTGCAGTGTGCAGGTGATCCTAAGGTCTCCACCAGTAGCACCTTCTGGTGGTACAGGTATGGTGTATACAGTGTGAAGATACATTCACTGGTCTAATGTTTCAGTACATACATTATGCATACACAAAACCTAGGGTCCTCTTCAAAGCGGGGCCTGAGCGTGGAAGCGGTGATAGATTGTCTGCCAGGCCAGACCTGTCGGCAGGGCAATCGTGGGCCTGACGAGGCCCAGGCAGGTAAGTCTGAATTTACATTTTCAGTTTCCTTGTGAGCCAGGAGGAACAGGATTGCTCCTCTGGGCCACACACTAAACATAAGAAATAGGATCAGGAGTAGGCCATTTGGCCCCTCGAGCCTGTTCCGCCATTCAATAAGATCATGGCTGATCTCATCTTGGCCTCAGCTTCCCATAACCCTTCACTCCCTTATCGCTCAAAAATCTGTCCACCTTCACCTTAAATATATTCAATGACCCAGCTTCCACAGCTCTCTGGGGCAGAGAATTCCACAGATTTACAACCCTCAGAGAGAAGAAATTCCTCCTCATCTCAGTTTTAAATGGGCGACCCTTTATTCTGAAACTATGCCCCCTAGTTCTAGATTCCCTCACGAGTGGAAGCATCCTCTCAGCATCTACCCTGTCGAGCCCCCCTCAGTATCTTATTTGTTTCAATAAGATCACCTCTCAGTCTTCTAAACTCCAGTGAGTAAAGGCCCAACCTGCTCAACCTGTCTTCATAAATCAATTTCTTTATCTCAGGAATCAACCTAGTGAAGCTTCTCTGAGCAGCCTCCAAAGCAAGTATATCCCTCCTTAAATACGGAGACCAAAACTGTACGCAGTACTCCAGGTGTGGCCTCACCAAGACTCTGTACAGTTGTAGCAGGACTTATCTTGCAATACAGGCCAATATTTGATTTGCCTTCCTGATTATTTGCTGTACCTGTATACTAACTTTTTGTGTTCATTCACAAGGACCCCCAGGTCCCTCTGTACTGCAGCACTTTGCAATCTCTCACCATTTAAATAATAATTTGCTTTTTTATTTTTCCTGCCATAGTGGATAACCTCACATTTTCCCACATTATACTCCATCTGCCAAATGTTTGCCCACTCACTTAGCCTGTCTATATCCCTTTGCACATTTTTTGTGTCCTCCTCACAATTTGCTTTCCCACCCATCTTTGCATCGTCTGCAAACTTGGCTACATTACACTCGGTCCCTTCATCCAAGCCATTAATATGACCTTGGGCCTCCCTGGCCCCGGCCCTTCCCCCTCTCTCCCTCTCTTCCCCCAATCCCCTTCCGCCCCACCCATGCCCTTAACCTGCCTGCCATCGACTGTTCCCACGGGAACTACATAAGAACAGAAGAATTAGGAACATCTAGCCCCTCGAGCCTGCTCCGCCATTCAATAAGATCACGGCTGATCTGGCCGTGGACTCAGCTCCACTTACCCGCCCTCTCCCCGTAATCCTTAATTCTCTTATTGGTTATAAGAACTCGCTCAGATCCATTACCTGGCCTGTGGTCGGCAGCAGGAGATCGAAGGCCGGAGTTTCCATGGGAACGTCCATTGTAACTAGGCCTCCAGATCCCTGGACTCGCCGGGTGTGCCATTCCCTTCGGGGCTCCTGCACTCCGTACTCACTCCCCCTGAGGTCTGGCACGCTCTATTTTACAAAACTCTCGCTGTAACATGCTGCTATATTAAATCTCCTACTGTAACACTCTCTGATATAATAAACCCTCTTCTTGTAATAATAACATATATTAAACTTTCACTGTAACACTCTCTTTTGTATTAAGTCTATCACTGTAACACTCTCTGATATAATGAACCTCCATTGTAAAAATCTGATCTCTTAAATCTCTCGGTGAAACTCTGATATATTTAATATCCGATTGTAATAATCTGATATATTAAACCTTTCATTGTAAACACTCTTTTTTTTGTATTAAACCTCTCACTGTAACACTCTGTGATACAGAAAATAACTCACTGCAACTCTCTCTGATATATTAAATCTCCCATAGTAATAATCTGATCTATTCAATCTTGCAGTGTAACTCTGATATATTAAATATCCTCATCAGCATAGGCAGTCTCTCGGAATAGAGGAAGACTTGCTTCCACTCCTGAACAGTCCAATACGAGAACCACAGTCCCTGTCACTGGTGGGACAGACAGTCGTTGAGGGTAAGGGTGGGTGGGACTGGTTTGCCGCACGCTCTTTCCGCTGCCTGCGCTTGGTTTCTGCATGCTCTCGGCGTTGAGACTCGAAGTGCTTAGCGCCCTCCCGGATGCACTTTCTCCACTTAGGGCGGTCTTTGGCCGGGGACTCGCAGGTGTCAGTGGTGATGTCGCACTTTACCAGGGAGGCTTTGAGGATGTCCTTGTAACGTTTCCGCTGCCCACCTTTGGCTCGTTTGCCGTGAATGAGCTCCGCATAGAGCACTTGCTTTGGGAGTCTCGTGTCTGGCATGCAAAATATGTGGCCAGCCCAGCGAAGCTGATCGAGTGTGGTCAGTGCTTCAATGCTGGGGGTGTTAGCTTGGACGAGGACACTGATGTTGGTGCACTTGTCCTCCCAGGGGATTTGTAGGATCTTGAGTAGACATCGTTGATGATATATCTCCAGTGACTTGAGATGTCTTCTGTACATCGGCCATTCCTCTGAGCCAAACAGGAAGGCAGGATTAAATATCCTATTGCAACAGTCTCTGACATGTTAAGTCGCAATGTAAAACTCTGATCTACTAAATCTCTCACTGTAAACTGTGATCTGCTAAATCTGTCATTAAATGTCGCTGATACAATAAATCTTACACTATAAAACTCTCTGATATACAACCTCTCACTGTAACGCTCTTTGATTATATTTAATCTCTCACTCTGACATTCTGCTATACAAATCTATCACTGTAACAAGGATGTGCTAAATCTCGCAGCTTAATGCTCTCTAATAATTATCAGATCTCTCACTCTAGTACTCACTGAGGCATATCTCACTCTGTAACACTCTCTGATATATAGGGCTGCACCTTACTAAACAAATAATGATGTTTTAATGATCCACATCGTTATTATTGTGTAAATAGGCCCACAGGTTCAATGGATGAAGAGATGCGTCGTTTGTTGTGAACCTGCAGAACTTGCTGATCGATTTACACCTCTCCGCCATTTGCCCCACACAAACGGCATCTCACCCTCAGCCTCCCCGTTATTTGTAAGAACGTGTTAGATTTGCACATTACTTGCCCATTAAACTTGCTGCAGAAAGTCTTATAATTAATCGCGTAAGTACCCTTTTAACAACATGATCCTTGTTAAAGACTGCCTATCAATCTCTCTGGCCTAAAAAGGGAGCAATTTAAACTGGGTAGTCTCACTCCTTCAGGTAGTGAATTGTTGTTGGAGATTTTTTAAAATGTCACGTTTTTAAAAATGTTCTTATTTTTCCTTTCAGTCCCTTTTTTTTCTCTCTTTCTTAATCCAGTCTTTCTTTCCCTCTCTTTGGGGTTGAAGTTGCCCCTTTTTTTAGAGCCCTCCGGGGGAGGGGGGGGAAACGCTAGCGGGGCGGAGGAGACTCTTCGCCCGGGGGGGCATGCTACTGGCTCCAGGGAAATTGCGCAGGAGTATGTGGAGCCCTTGGCAGCACCGCGCACTGCGGATACTGTCCCGGGGCCACCATGCAACCGGCGATGACATCATCGCCACATATGGCGATCCCTCAGCGTCAGCATGGTTTTATGAAGGGGAAATCATGTTTGACAAATTTGCTGGAGTTCTTTGAGGATGTAACGAGCAGGGTGGATCAGGGGGAACCAGTGGATGTGATGTATTTGGATTTCCAGAAGGCATTCGATAAGGTGCCACGTAAAAGGTTACTGCACGAGATAAAAGTTCACAGGGTTAGGAGTAAGGATGAAGGGACCGAATGTAATGTAGCCAAGTTTGCTGGTGATACAAAGTTAGGTGGGAAAGCAAATTGTGAGGAGGACACAAAAAATCTGCAAAGGGACATAGATAGGCTCAGTGAGTGGGCAAAAATTTGGCAGATGGAGCATAATGTGGGAAAATGTGAGATTATCCACTTTGGCAGAAAAGATAGAAAAGCAAATTAGAATTTAAATGGAGAACATTTTTAAAGTGGTGCAGTACAGAAGGACCTGGGGATCCTTGTGCATGAAACACAAAAGGTTAGTATGCAGGTACAGAAAGTAATCAGGAAGGCAAATAAAATATTGGCCTTTATTGCAAGGGGGATGGAGTATAAAAGCAGAGAAGTCCTGCTACAACTGTACAGGGTATTGGTGAGGCCACACCTAGAGTACTGCCTACAGTTTTGGTCTCCGTATTTAAGGAAGGATATACTTGCATTGGAGGCAGTTCAGAGAAGGTTCACAAGGTTGATTCCGGAGATGAGGGTGTTGACATATGAAGATAGGTTGAGTAGGTTGGGCCTATACACATTGGAGTTCAGAAGAATGAGAGGTGATCTTATCGAAACATATAAGATAATGAGTGGGCTTGACAAGGTAGATGCAGAGAGGATATTTCCACTCAGGGGAAACTAAAACCAGGGGATATAGTCTCAGAATAAGGGGCCGCCCATTTAAAACTGAGATGAGGAGAAATTTCTTCTCTCTTAGGGTTGTAAATCTGTGCAACTCTCTGCCCCAGCGACCTGTGGAGGCTGGGTCATTGAATATATTTAAGGCGGAGATAGACAGATATTTGAGCGATAAGGGAGTAAAGGATTATGGGGAGCGGGCAGCGAAGTGGAGCTGAGTCCATGATCAGATCAGCCATGATCTTATTAAATGGCGGAGCAGACTCGAGAGGCCAGGTGGCCTACTCCTGCTCCTATTTCTTATGTTCTCACTGCCCCGCCCTGAGTCCTTACCGCCCCGCAGGGGAAATTGCCCGGTGGGTCGTGAAGCTGGCCGACATCCGCTCTCAGGGCAGTAATTAAAGGGGATGACGCCACCACCCTGTGCCGCCATCTTTACTGGATTGCTGACTCTCGGGCCGGCGGCAGTATGGTGGTCCCTGCCGTGGTCCGGGCCACCATCGTACAGCAGAGCACTCTGTCTCGGGTGCTGGGCTGCTGGCCCGGTCCCACGCTGCCCTGGTGGCCAAGTGGAGGCCATCAGAGGCCTTGCACTGTGCGCAGCGGCCCTGCCCTTTAAGCGAAGGGGAGGAGGCGTCGAAGTGCGTCAGCACTGCATGCTGCGTCCGCGTAGCGCTCCACTGCCCACCCCCAGTACCGCCCCGGGAACCGCCCCTGAAAGAAGTGGAGCGCGCGAGATTGCGTTCCACTTCCTTTGAGGGGTGGTATGCCCAATTCAGCGGCGGGAGCGGGACTTCTGCGTCGGGCGCTAAAAGTCCCGCCGCCAGCTGGTTACCGACCGCAATCGGCCCCAATGACTTCCCTTTCTGCACCTGATTTGACTCGACTTCACCCTATTTCCTTCTCTGTTGTTCCTCTGTTTTTATTCTGAATCCTTAAATCTCATTGGTTAAGATGCACTGCTGGTCCCGTCACTCACCACGGTCCCAGATGTCCCATTGCCCGCGTCGCGCCGTTATCAGCTCACACACCCGGCACGTTATGGCACAAACCTATTTTAGAATCACAGAGTATAGTACCGCACAGGAGGAGGCAATTCAGCCCACAGACTCGAAGAGCAGTCCAGAAAGTCCCACTGCCCTGCTCTTTCCCCATCCCTGCAGTCGTTTCTCCTTCTAGTATTTACCCAATTAATTCCCTTTGGAAAGCCACGATTGAGTCTGCCTCCACCACCCTATCAGGCCGTGCATTCCAGATCCTAACCACTCGCTGCATCAAAAAGTTTTTCCTCATGTCGCCTCTGGCCCTTTTCGCCAATCACCTTAAATCTGTGCCCTCTGGTTATCGACCCTTCAGCCATTGGAAACAGTCTCTCTTTAATTACTCTGTCTAAACCCTTCATGATTTTAAACACCTCGCTCAAATCTCTCAGCCTCCTCTGCTCCACGGTACAGGAAAAGATTTAAATAATGGCCATGCCAGGAGATGTCCTGCTCCACAAAGATCCGGCCCATTAAATCTCTCACTGTATTTAGAAAAGCCCAACAGTATTGTAATCTATTGGACAATGTGAAAGATTGCACAGGTATGGTCGGTTCACAAACAACAGGACACATACAACCTGGCCAATTACCATCCCATCAACCTCCTCCCAATCATCTGTAAAGTGATGGATGGCATCATCAATAGTGCCACCAAGTGGCACCTACTCACCAATCATCATCATAGGCCGTCCCTTGAACCCGATGTTCCAGTCCTGAACTCCAATTGAGGGGGTGAAAGATGCCTGTGGGTGGATTTTTTTAGCGTGCGGTGGCCGTTGCACACCAGCCACCACACGGGCTTGACAGAGCTGGGTCGTGGTCCAGTGGCAAGGGTAAACCAGGACAACTGGAGACCTGCTCTGCTGCACGGACCTGGTGCGCACACATATCGCAGTGTGGACTGAGTGCCAGGCTGAGCGATCTCGGCCAGGACCCAGGTCAAGAAACCAGATCAGCAGAAGCTACATTGGAGTATTTCATTCAAGGTGGAACGGGAGATCGTGGCGGGAGATCGTGGCGGGAGATCGTGGCGGGAGATCGTGGCGGGAGATCGTGGCGGAGGTGCGGCGGGAGATCGTGGCGGAGGTGCGGCGGGAGATCGTGGCGGAGGTGCGGCGGGAGATCGTGGCGGAGGTGCGGCGGGAGATCGTGGCGGAGGTGCGGCGGGAGATCGTGGCGGAGGTGCGGCGGGAGATCGTGGCGGAGGTGCGGCGGGAGATCGTGGCGGAGGTGCGGCGGGAGATCGTGGCGGAGGTGCGGCGGGAGATTGTGGCGGGAGATCGTGGCGGAGGTGCGGCGGGAGATCGCGGCGGAGGTGCGGCGGGAGATCGTGGCGGAGGTGCGGCGGGAGATCGTGGCGGAGGTGCGGCGGGAGATCGCGGCGGAGGTGCGGCGGGAGATCGTGGCGGAGGTGCGGCGGGAGATCGTGGCGGAGGTGCGGCGGGAGATCGTGGCGGAGGTGCGGCGGGAGATCGCGGCGGAGGTGTGGCGGGAGATCGTGGCGGGAGATCGTGGCGGAGGTGCGGCGGGAGAGTGTGGCGGGAGATCGTGGCGGAGGTGCGGCGGGAGAGTGTGGCGGGAGATCGTGGCGGGAGATCGTGGCGGAGGTGCGGCGGGAGATCGTGGCGGAGGTGCGGCGGGAGATCGTGGCGGGAGATCGTGGCGGAGGTGCGGCGGGAGATCGTGGCGGAGGTGCGGCGGGAGATCGTGGCGGAGGTGCGGCGGGAGATCGTGGCGGGAGATCGTGGCGGAGGTGCGGCGGGAGATCGTGGCGGGAGATCGTGGCGGGAGATCGTGGCGGAGGTGCGGTGGGAGATCGTGGCGGCGAGAGATCGTGGCGGGAGATCGTGGCGGAGGTGCGGCGGGAGATCGTGGCGGAGGTGCGGCGGGAGATCGTGGCGGAGGTGCGGCAAGTGTTTTTGTGGCAGAGCTGCGGCGAGTGAGGGTACGGGGCCCAGAAGAGCCGAGGGCCTGGGGCAGCACTCACCAATAACCAGCTCAGCAAACACTCAGTTTGAATTTTGCCCGGACCTTGTATAAACACGTGGACACAGGAACTTAATGCCAGAGGAGAGGCGAGGGTAGCTGCCCTCGACATTAATTCAGTGTCCGATCGACGACTGCGTCCAGGAGCTCAGGCAGCACTGAAGTCAACGAGCAAAAACCTTCCAGTGCCACAGCCGATGTAAAGGATGCGGTTGTCAGAGACCAGTCACCTCAGCCCCAGCACATGTCTGCCGGAGCGGCTCAGGGCCAGTGACCTCAGCACAACCGCCTACAATTTATTCCTCTGTCATTGAACCACAGTACGTGGACAACGCTTGTGTCTGCGCACATTCAGAGGCTGAACTCCAAACCATCGCCAATATCTTAAGAAAAACTTGCATTTCATGACTCAGGATGTCCCAAAGCACTTTACAGCAGATGTAGTACTTTTGAAGTTTAGTCACTTGTAATGTAGCCCTGATCCTGACCAACGGATCCACCGCAGACCCAATCCATGTCCGGACCGGGGTCAAGCAGGGCTGCGTCATCGCCCCAACCCTCTTCTCGATCTTCCTTGCTGCAATGCTCCATCTCACTCTCAACAAGCTCCCCGTTGGAATGTACCTAAACTACAGAACCAATGGGAACCTGTTCAACCTTCGTTACCTCCAGGCTAGATCCAAGACCGTCCCATCCTCTGTCATCGAACTACAGTACGCGAACGACGGTTGTGTCTGCGCACATTCAGAGGCTGAACTCCAAACCATCGTCAACATCTTCACTGAGGCGTACAAACGCATTGGGCCTTACACTAAACATCCGTAAGACAAAGGTCTTCCACCAACCTGATCCGGCCACACAGCACTGCCCCCCCACCAGTCATCAAAATCCATGGCACAGCCTTGGACAATGTGGACCACATTCCACACCTCGGGAGCATACTATCAGCAAGGGCAGACATCGATGACGAGGTCCAACACCGCCTCCAGTTCGCCAGCGCAGCCTTGGGTCGCCTGAGGAAGAGAGTGTTCGAAGATCAGGCCCTCGAATCTGGCACCAAGCTTATGGTCTACAGGGCTGTAGTGATACCCACCCTCCTGTATGGCTCAGAGACGTGGACCTCAAATAGCTGGAGAAATACCACCAATGGTGTCTCTGCAGGATCCTGCAAATCCCCTGGGAGGATAGACACACCAACATCAGTGTTCTCGATCAGGCCAACATCCCCAGCATCGAAGCACTGACCACACTTGATCAGCTCTGTTGGGCGGGCCACATTGTTTGCATGCCTGACACAAGACTCCCAAAGCAAGCGCTCTACTCAGAACTCCTACATGGCAAGAGAAACCCGAGTGGGCAGAGGAAACGTTCACCTCAAAGCCTCCTTGATAAAGTGCAACATCCCCACCGACACCTGGGAGTCCCTGGCCAAAGATCCCCCTGAGTGGAGGAAGAGCATCTGGGAGGGCGCTGAGCACCTCGAGTCTCATCGCCGAGAGCATGCAGAAAGCAAGCGCAGGCAGCGGAAGGAGCATGTGGCAAACCAGAGTCACCGCCCACCCTTTCCCTCAACCACTGTCTGTCCCACCTGTGACAGAGACTGTAATTCCCATATTGGACTGTACAGCCACCTGAGAACTCACTTTTAGAGTGGAAGCAAGTCTTCTTCGATTTCGAGGGACTGCCTATGACGATGATTCATCAGTGACCTTCTCTCCATCACCAGGTCAGGAGTGGGGCATGTTTGCTGACAATTCCTTAATGTTTATCTCTATTCACAATTCCTCAAATGATTTAGAAGCCCACTACAGCAGTACCTGGATGACATCTAGGCTTGGGTTGACAAGTGGCTAAAAGAAAGAAAGACTTGCATTTATATAGCGCCTTTCATGACCACTGGATGTCTCAAAGCGCTTTACAGCCAATGAAGTACTTTTGGAGTCTAGTCACTGTTGTAATGTGGGAAACGCGGCAGCCAATTTGCGCACAGCAAGCTCCCACAAACAGCAGTGTGATAATGACCAGAGGCTAGTGGCATTTCTAACTTAACTCACATCAAGTCCCGTTCACTCATCACCCCTGTGCTCGCTGGCCTAAATTGGCTTCCGTTTCTGCGACGCAACAATTAAAAAATTCTCAGTCTTGCTTTCAAATCCCTCCATGGCCTCACCCCCCTCCCTATCTCTGTAATCTCCTCCAGCCCTCCAACACTCTGAGATCTCTTTAATTCTTCCAGTTCTGGCCTTTGCAAATTTTAATCGCTCCACCATCGGTGACCGTGCCTTCAGCTGCCTAAGTGTCGAGGAGGAGCGGTGAGTCGAGGGGAGGCTCATAAAAGGTCCAGCAGTCGGAGGAACAAAAGTGCAGAGGAGCAACCAGCCGGTGCAAAAGAAATTGAAGTGTGACATCACAGTCAAGGAGGTAAGTGATTGGCTGGTGATTGGTGAGTAGTTTTTCTTTTTCTTCTTTTCTTTATAGAAACATAGAAACATAGAAAATAGGTGCAGGAGTAGGCCATTCGGCCCTTCTAGCCTGCACCGCCATTCAATGAGTTCATGGCTGAACATTCAACTTCAGTACCACATTCCTGCTTTCTCGCCATACCCCTTGATCCCCCGAGTAGTAAGGACCTCATCTAACTCCTTTTTGAATATATTTAGTGAATTGGCCTCAACAACTTTCTGTGGTAGAGAATTCCACAGGTTCACCACTCTCTGGGTGAAGAAGTTCCTCCGCATCTCGGTCCTAAATCGCTTACCCCTTATCCTTAGACTGTGACCTCTGGTTCTGGACTTCCCCAACATTGGGAACATTCTTCCTGCATCTAACCTGTCTAACCCCGTCAGAATTTTAAACGTTTCTATGAGGTCCCCTCTCATTCTTCTGAACTCCAGTGAATACAAGCCCAGTTGATCCAGTCTTTCTTGATAGGTCAGTCCCGCCGTCCCGGGAATCAGTCTGGTGAACCTTCGCTGCACTCCCTCAATAGCAAGAATGTCCTTCCTCAGGTTAGGAGACCAAAACTGTACACAATACTCCAGGTGTGGCCTCACCAATGCCCTGTACAACTGTAGCAACACCTCCCTGCCCCTGTACTCAAATCCCCTTGCTATGAAGGCCAACATGCCATTTGCTTTCTTAACCGCCTGCTGCACCTGCATGCCAACCTTCAATGACTGATGTACCATGACACCCAGGTCTCTTTGCACCTCCCCTTTTCCTAATCTGTCACCATTCAGATAATAGTCTGTCTCTCTGTTTTTACCACCAAAGTGGATAACCTCACATTTATCCACATTATACTTCATCTGCCATGCATTTGCCCACTCACCTAACCTATCCAAGTCGCTCTGCAGCCTCACAGCATCCTCCTCGCAGCTCACACTGCCACCCAACTTAGTGTCATCCGCAAATTTGGAGATACTACATTTAATCCCCTCATCTAAATCATTAATGTACAGTGTAAACAGCTGGGGCCCCAGCACAGAACCTTGCGGTACCCCACTAGTCACTGCCTGCCATTCTGAAAAGTATCCATTTACTCCTACTCTTTGCTTCCTGTCTGACAACCAGTTCTCAATCCATGTCAGCACACTACCCCCAATCCCATGTGCTCTAACTTTGCACATCAATCTCTTGTGTGGGACCTTGTCGAACGCCTTCTGAAAGTCCAAATATACCACATCAACTGGTTCTCCCTTATCCACTCTACTGGAAACGTCCTCAAAAAATTCCAGAAGATTTGTCAAGCATGATTTCCCTTTCACAAATCCATGCTGACTTGGACCTATCATGTCACCTCTTTCCAAATGCACTGCTATGACATCCTTAATAATTGATTCCATCATTTTACCCACTACCGATGTCAGGCTGACCGGTCTATAATTCCCTGTTTTCTCTTTCCCTCCTTTTTTAAAAAGTGGGGTTACATTGGCTACCCTCCACTCCATAGGAACTGATCCAGAGTCAATGGAATGTTGGAAAATGACTGTCAACGCATCCACTATTTCCAAGGCCACTTCCTTAAGTACTCTGGGATGCAGTCCATCAGGCCCTGGGGATTTATCGGCCTTCAATCCCATCAATTTCCCCAACACAATTTCCCGGCTAATAAGGATTTCCCTCAGTTCCTCCTCCTTACTAGACCTCCCGACCCCTTTTATAACCGGAAGGTTGTTCGTGTCCTCCTTCGTGAATACCGAACCAAAGTACTTGTTCAATTGGTCCGACATTTCTTTGTTCCCCGTTATGACTTCCCCTGATTCTGACTGCAGGGGACCTACGTTTGTCTTTATCAGTAAGAAACCTTTGGCATTGTTGCCAAATTAAATTAATTTAAGGGTTAAGTCATGGCAAGAGAGCCCAGACCCATGTCATGCACCTCCTGTGCAATGTGGGAAATCAGGGATGCTGCCAGTGTCCCTGACGACTACGTGTGCCGGAAGTGCATCCAGCTGCAGCTCCTGACAGACCGCATGATGGCACTGGAGCTGCGGATGGATGTCGTGAATAGCACGTTTAGTGAGTTGGTCACACCGCAGGTAAAGGCTACACAGGCAGATAGGGAATGGGTGACCATCAGGCAGAGCAGTGGAAGGAAGGTAGTGCAGGGGTCTTCTGTGGTCATCTCCCTCTAAAACAGATACACCGTTTTGGGTACTGTTGGGGGAGATGACTCATCAGGTGAAGGCAGCAACAGCCAAGTCCATGGCACCGTGGGTGGCTCTGCTGCACAGAAGGGCAGGAAAAAGAGTGGGAGAGCTATAGTTATAGGGGATTCTATTGTAAGGGGAATAGATAGGCGTTTCTGCAGCCGCAACCGAGACTCCAGGATGGTATGTTGCCTCCCTGGTGCAAAGGTCAAGGATGTCTCAGAGTGGTTGCAGGGCATTCTTGAGGGGGAGGGTGAACAGCCAGTTGACGTGGTGCATATAGGTACCAACGACATAGGTAAGAAAACGGGATGAGGTTATACAAGCTGAATTTGGGGAGCTAGGAGTTAAATTTAAAAAGTAGGACCTCAAAGGTCGTAACCTCAGGATTGCTGCCAGTGCCACGTGCTCATCAGAGTAGGAATAGCAGGATAGTTAAGATGAATACATGGCTTGAGGAATGTTGCAAGAGGGAGGGATTCAAATTCCTGGGAGATTGGAACCAGTTCTGGGGGAGGTGGGACCAGTACAAACCAGAAGGTCTGCGCCTGGGCAGGACAGAACCGATGTCCCAGGGGGAGTGTTTGCTAGTGCTGTTGGGTAGGGGTTAAACTAATATGGCAGGGGGATGGGAATCTATACAGGGAGACAGAGGGAAGTAAAATTGTGGCAGAAGCAAAAGATAGAAAGGAGAAAAGTAAAAGTGGAGGGCAGAGAAACCCAAGGCAAAAATCAAAAAGGGCCACATGACAACATAATTCTAAAAGGACAAAGAGTGTTAAAAATTCCAAAGGGCAAAGTGTCTTAAAAAGACAAGCCTGAAGGCTCTGTGCATCAATGCGAGGAGCATTCATAATAAGATGGACAAATTAACTGCACAGGCAGCAACTAATGAATATGATATAATTGGCATCACGGAAACATGGCTCCAGGGTGACCAAGGCTGGGAACTCAACAGCCAGGGGTATTCAACATTGAGGAAGGATAGACAGAAAGGAAAAGGAGGTGGGGTAGCATTGCTGGTTAAAGAGGAAATTAACGCAATAGTAAGGAAGGACATTAGCTTGGATGATGTGGAATCTGTATGGGTGGAGCTGTGGAATACCAAAGGGCAGAAAACGCTAGTGGGAGTTGTGTACAGACCACCAAACAGTAGGAGTGAGGTTGGGGATGGCATCAAACAAGAAATTAGGGATGCGTGCAATAAAAGTACAGCAGTTATCCTGTGCGACTTTAATCTATGTCTAGATTGGGCTAACCAAGCTGGAAGCAATGCGGTAGAGGATGATTTCCTGGAGTGTATTAGGGATGGTTTTCTAGACCAATATGTCGAGGAACCAACTAGAGAGCTGGCCATCCTAGACTGGGTGTTGTGTAATGAGAAAGGACTAATTAGCAATCTTGTTGTGCGAGGCCTCTTGGGGAAGAGTGACTATAATATGGTAGAATTCTTCATTAAAATGGAGAGTGACACAGTTAATTCAGAGACTAAGGGCCTGAACTTAAGGAAGGTAACTTCGATGGTATGAGACGTGAATTGGCTAGAATAGACTGCCAAATGATACTGAAAGAGTTGACAGTGGATAGGCAGTGGCAGACATTTATAGATCACATGGATGAACTTCAACAATTGTACATCCCTGTCTGGAGTAAAAATTAAACAGGGAAATTGCCTTAACTGTGGCTAACAAGGGAAATTAGGGAAAGTGTTAAATCCAAGGAAGAGGCATATAAATTGGCCAAAAAAAGCAGCAAACCTGAGGACTGGGAGAAATTTAGAATTCAGCAGAAGAGGACAAAGGGTTTAATTAAGAGGGGTAAAATAGAGTATGAGAGGAAGCTTGCAGGGAACTTAAAAACTGACTGCAAAAGCTTCTATAAATATGTGAAGAGAAAAAGATTAGTGAAGACAAACGTAGGTCCCTTGCAGTCAGAATCAGGTGAATTTATAATGGGGAACAAAGAAATGGCAGACCAATTGAACAAATACTTTGGTTCTGTCTTCACTAAGGAAGACACGAATAATCTTCCGGAAATACTAGGGGTCCAAGGGTCTAGCGAGAAGGAGGAACTGAAGGAAATTCTTATTAGTCAGGAAATAGTGTTAGGGAAATTGATGGGATTGAAGGCCGATAAATCCCCAGGGCCTGATAGTCTGCATCCCAGAGTACTTAAGGAAGTGGCCTTAGAAATAGTGGATGCATTGGTGTTCATTTTCCAACATTCTATTGACTCTGGACCAGTTCCTATGGACTGGAGGGTAGCTAATGTAACACCACTTTTTAAAAAAGGAGGGAAAGAGAAAACAGGGATTTATAGACCGGTTAGCCTGACATCGGTGTTGGGAAAAATGTTGGAATCAATCATTAAAGATGAAATAGCAGAGTATTTGGAAAGCAGTGACAGGATCGGTCCAAGTCAGCATGGATTTATGAAAGGGAAATCATGCTTGACAAATCTTCCAGAATTTTTTGAGGATGTAACTAATAGAGTGGACAAGGGAGAACCAGTGGATGTGGTGTATTTAGACTTTCAAAAGGCTTTTGACAAGGTCTCACACAAGAGATTAGTGTGCAAAATTAAAGCACATAGTATTGGGGGTAATGTATTGGTGTGGATAGAGAACTCATTGGCAGACAGGAAGCAGAGAGTTGGAATAAATGGGTCCTTTTCAGAATGGCAGCCAGTGGTGGGGTGTCGCAGGGTTCAGTGCTGGGATCCCAGCTAGTTACAATATACATTAATGATTTAGATGAAGGAATTGAATGTAATATCTCCAATTTTGCAGATGACACTAAGCTGGGTGGCGGTGTGAGCTGTGAGGAGGATGCTAAGAGACTGCAGGGTGACTTGGACAGGTTAGGTGAGTGGGCAAATGCATGGCAGATGCAATATAATGTGGATAAATGTGAGGTTATCGACTTTGGTGGCAAAAACAGGAAGGCAGAATATTATCTGAATGGTGACAGATTAGGAAAAGGGGAGGTGCAATGAGATTTGGGTGTCATGGTACATCAGTCATTGAAAGTTGGCAAGCAGGTACAGCAGGCGGTGAAAAAGTCAAATGGAATGTTGGCTTTCATAGCTAGAGGATTTGTGTATAGGAGCAGGGAGGTCTTATTGCTGTTGCACAGGGCCGTGGAATATTGTGTTAAGTTTTGGTCTCCTAATCTGAGGAAGGACGTTCTTGCAATTGAGGGAGTGCAGCAAAGGTTCATCAGACTGATTCCTGGGATGGCAGGACTGACATATGAGGAGAGACTGGATCGTCTGGGCCTGTATTCACTGGAGATTAGAAGAATGAGAGGAGATCTCATAGAAACATACAAAATTCTGACGGGATTGGACAAGTTAGAGGCAGGAAGAATGTTCCCGATGCTGGGGAAGTCCAGAACCAGGGGTCACAGTCTAAGGATAAGGGGTAAGCCATTTAGGACCGAGATGAGGAGAAACTTCTTCACTCAGAGAGTTGTTAACCTGTGGAATTCTCTACCGCAGAAAGTTGTTGAGGGCAGTTCGTTAGATATATTCAAAAGCGAGTTAGATATGGCTCTTACGGCTAAAGGGATCAAGGGGTATGAAGAGAAAGCAGGAATGGGGTACTGAAGTTGCATGATCAGCCATGATCTTATTGAATGGTGGTGCAGGTTCGAAGATCCGAATGGCCTACTCCTGCACCTATTTTCTATATTTTCATATTTCTATATTTCTATATTTCTGTACTTCAGCCCTGAAATTTCCTCCCCAAGCTCTCCACCTTCCCACCTCTCTCTCCTCCTCTAAGACCCTCCTTAAAAACCTACCTCTTTGACCAAGCATTTGGTCACCTCCCCTAATACCCCCTGATGTGGCTCGGTGCCAATTTTCGTCCAGTTACGCTCCACAAAGCAAGCGCATTGGAACGCTTTACTACATTAAAGGCACCATATAAATGTAAGCTCTTGTTCCAAATCAGTTCCAAGTCACGATCATCTCCAACAGGAGAAAACCTGAGCATTAGGGCCCGACCATCGATGTCACCATGTCACTGAGACCATCATCAGCATCACCTTGGGGGCCACCATTGACCAGAAACTAAACGGGACAGGCCGTATAAACACTGTGGCTGCAAGAGAAGTGCAGAGACTGGGCACTCTGCTACAAGTGGCTCCACTCCCAACCCCTAAAAAGCCCCCATAGCATCGATAAGTGACAAGTCAGGAGTGCGACGGAACACTTGCGGCTCGCCTGGTTGGGTGCACTCCGGGGGCTCCAGACCATCCAAGACAGAGTAGTTCTCTTGTTCGGTGCTCCTGCCACAGGACTTAAAGGTCCAGAAATCCCAGCCTCCCCCGGGTCCGTACGGACCCAGGAAGGCATCGCAAAAGCCGGTTTTCAACCTACATAAGATAAAAACATAAGAAATAGGAGCGGGAGTAGGCCATACGGCCCCTTGAGCCTGCTCCACCATTTAATACGATCATAGCTGATCTGATCATGGACTCAACTCCACTTCCTCGCCCGCTCCCCATAACCCCTTATTCCAGTTAAGAATCTGTCTATTTCAGTCTTAAATTTATTCAATGTCCCAGCTTCCACAGCTCTCTGAGGCAGTGAATTCCACAGATTTACAACCCTCTGGGAGAAGAAATTCCTCCTCATCTCAGTTTTAAATGGGTGGCCCCTTATTCTAAGACCATGCCCTCTAGTTCTAGTCTCTCCTATCAGTGAAAACATCCTCTCTGCATCCACCTTGTCAAGTCCCACATAATGTGCATGTGATGAAAACGGGCTTTTCCGATCTGTCGAGCTGGAGCTGGACAGATCCTCCGTATCTCGGGAGTGAGGACATTTGCATGGGCAAGATTGCGATATTTACCCATATCTTGCCCAGCGAATGTCCTGAAAACTCTTGCGCCTGATAAAACCAGGTGCATAGCCGACTGTTACAGGCATAAGAGTTTTAAAATACACAAAAACATTATGAAATAAAATTTTAAAAACTAATTTTATTGTTAAAAACCCTCCCCACTACGGTAAGTTTATTTTAATCCTTAATTTAAAAATACTTCTTAAAAATTGGAAAAATATTTATTTCATAATACATATATAACTTTAATTTAAATTAATAAAAATATGTGGTGTATTTTTTCTATTTTGTATTAGTGTTTTGGGTGTTTGGGGGGGTTTCTTAATCATAATAAAGGGTTCTCCAACTTACGGAGTCCCCATTATTATGAATGAGAACATACTTTACCTGGATTGGCTGCCCAGAGCCATGTGACTGCAGCTCCAGCCCTGCGCATGTCCCGACGTGCTCGCGCTGCGATGCGCACTCAGGGGAGGCCTCAGGACCGGGAGCTTCAGGTAGGGGCGCATCTATTTAAACTTTTTCCCTCGATCGCCCGCGGGAAGCAGCCAACCGGGATTTCTGGACCAATATCCATCCCTCCACCCCCACCCGGCCCCTTCCCCACCCACAGCACACTGCGGTGACTTTACCGGATGGACTGCGGTAACCACACCCTGCAACAAATTAAACAACGACCTTTGAACTCGGGTCCGACAGCAGAATGGCCTCCAGTTGACCAAATGCTTACAGATCTGAAAACAACAGCGGCAGCTTACGTTTATTTCGCGCCTCGAACATCGTGAACCGCCCCAAATTTACGAAAGGATATACTTGCCTTGGAGGCAGTTCAGAGAAGGTTCACTCGGTTGATTCCGGGGATGAGGAGGTTGATTTATGAGGAAAGGTTGAGTAGGTTGGGCCTCTACTCATTGGAATTCAGAAGAATGAGAGGTGATCTTATCGAAACGTATAAGATTATGAGGGGGCTTGACAAGGTGGATGCAGAGAGGATGTTTCCACTGATGGGGGAGACTAGAACTAGAGGGCATGGTCTTAGAATAAGGGGCCGCCCATTTAAAACTGAGATGAGGAGAAATTTCTTCTCTCAGAGGGTTGTAAATCTGTGGAATTCGCTGCCTCAGAGAGCTGTAGAAGCTGGGACATTGAATATATTTAAGACAGAAATAGACAGTTTCTTAAACGATAAGGGGATAAGGGGTTATGTGGAGAGGGCAGGGAAGTGGACCTGAGTCCATGATCAGATCAGCCATGATTTTATTAAATGGTGGAGCAGGCTCGAGGGGCCGTATGGCCTTCTCCTGCTCCTATTTTTTACGCTCTTTTGTTCTAAAGCACTTCACAGGAGCGATTATCAAACAAGGTTTGACACCGAGCCAAGCCAAATAAGGAGATATTAGGTTAGATGACCAAAATGATTGGTGAAAGAGGTAGGTTTTAAGAAGCATCTGAAAGGAAGAGAGAGAGAGGCGTAAAGGTTTAGGAAGGGAATTCCGAGCTTTGGGCCCAGGCTGTAGAAGGCACGGCTGCAAATAGTGGACCAATTAAAATCGGGGGCGCGCAAGAGGCCAGAATTGGAGGTCCGCCGAGAACACGGAGAGTCGTAGGGCTGGAGGAGTTTACAGAGATCGGGACATACAATACATACAGACATGGACAGCAAAAGACTATCTGTCCCTTCGATCCTACCCCACCCAGATATGTTGCAGCCTCGTACGGTATCAACCTTCCATCCCCACCCCCACCCCAGTCCTGCAATCTCTTGGGATAGGGAGAGTACAGTCCTGTGGCCGATTTAGAACAACACGCTGGGAAATCCTCTCGATACAACAGCAGGGCCTCCCCAACCAGCGTTCCTGCGACCACGGACACTGCCTGGTTGTACAATGATTTGCGTGACTCCCATATTCCCAGGAGTATCCGCAATAAGGTGGATGAATTAACTGTGCAAATAGATGTTAACAAATATGATGTGATTGGGATTACGGAGACGTGGCTCCAGGATGATCAGAGCTGGGAACTCAACATCCAGGGGTATTCAACATTCAGGAAGGATAGAATAAAAGGAAAAGGAGGTGGGGTAGCATTGCTGTTTAAAGAGGAGATTAATGCAATAGTTAGGAAAGACATTAGCTTGGATGATGTGGAATCTATATGGGTAGAGCTGCAGAACACTAAAGGGCAAAAATCGTTAGTGGGAGTTGTGTACAGACCTCCAAACAGTAGTGGTGATGTTGGGGAGGGCATCAAACAGGAAATTAGGAGTGCATGCAATAAAGGTGCAGCAGTTATAATGGGTGACTTTAATATGCACATAGATTGGGCTAGCCAAACTGGAAGCAATACGGTGGAGGAGGATTTCCTAGAGTGCATAAGGGATGGTTTTCTAGACCAATATGTCGAGGAACCAACTCGGGGGGAGGCCATCTTAGACTGGGTGTTGTGTAATGAGAGAAGATTAATTAGCAATCTCATTGTGCGAGGCCCCTTGGGGAAGAGTGACCATAATATGGTGGAATTCTGCATTAGGATGGAGAATGAAACAGTTAATTCAGAGACCATGGTCCAGAACTTAAAGAAGGGTAACTTTGAAAGTATGAGGCATGAATTGGCTAAGATAGATTGGCGAATGATACTTAAGGGGTTGACTGTGGATGGGCAATGGCAGACATTTAGAGACCGCATGGATGAATTACAACAATTGTACATTCCTGTCTGGCGTAAAAATAAAAAAGGGAAGGTGGCTCAACCGTTGCTATCTAGGGAAATCAGGGATAGTATTAAAGCCAAGGAAATGGCATACAAATTGGCCAGAAATAGCAGCGAACCTGGGGACTGGGAGAAATTTAGAACTCAGCAGAGGAGGACAAAGGGTTTGATTAGGGCAGGGAAAATGGAGTACGAGAAGAAGCTTGCAGGGAACATTAAGGCAGATTGCAAAAGTTTCTATAGGTATGTAAAGAGAAAAAGGTTAGTAAAGGCAAACGTAGGTCCCCTGCAGTCAGAATCAGGGGAAGTCATAACGGGGAACAAAGAAGTGGCAGACCAATTGAACAAGTACTTTGGTTCAGTATTCACTAAGGAGGACACAAACAACCTTCCGGATATAAAAGGGGTCAGAGGGTCTAGTAAGGAGGAGGAACTGAGGGAAATCTTTATTAGTCGGGAAATTGTGTTGGGGAAATTGATGGGATTGATGGCCGATAAATCCCCAGGGCCTGATGGACTGCATCCCAGAGTACTTAAGGAGGTGGCCTTGGAAATAGCGGATGCATTGACAGTCATTTTCCAACATTCCATTGACTCTGGATCAGTTCCTATCGAGTGGACGGTAGCCAATGTAACCCCACTTTTTAAAAAGGGAGGGAGAGAGAAAGCAGGGAATTATAGACCGGTCAGCCTGACCTCAGTAGTGGGTAAAATGATGGAATCAATTATTAAGGATGTCATAGCAGTGCATTTGGAAAATGGTGACATGATAGGTCCAATTCAGCATGGATTTGTGAAAGGGAGATCATGCTTGACAAATGTTCTGGAATTTTTTGAGGATGTTTCCAATAAAGTGGACAAAGGAGCACCAGTTGATGTGGTATATTTGGACTTTCAGAAGGCTTTCGACAAGGTCACACACAGGAGATTAATGTGCAAAGTTAAAGCACATGGGATTGGGGGTAGTGTGCTGAAGTGGATTGAGAACTGGTTGTCAGACAGGAAGCAAAGAGTAGGAGTAAATGGGTACTTTTCGGAATGGCAGGCAGTGACTAGTGGGGTACCGCAGGGTTCTGTGCTGGGGCCCCAGCTGTTTACATTGTACATTAATGATTTAGACGAGGGGATTAAATGTAGTATCTCCAAATTTGCGGATGACACTAAGTTGGGTGGCAGTGTGAGCTGCGAGGAGGATGCTATGAGGCTGCAGAGTGACTTGGATAGGTTAGGTGAGTGGGCAAATGCGTGGCAGATGAAGTATAATGTGGATAAATGTGAGGTTATCCACTTTGGTGGTAAAAACAGAGAGACAGACTATTATCTGAATGGTGACAGATTAGGAAAAGGGAAGGTGCAACGAGACCTGGGTGTCATGGTACATCAGTCATTGAAGGTTGGCATGCAGGTACAGCAGGCGGTTAAGAAAGCAAATGGCATGTTGGCCTTCATAGCGAGGGGATTTGAGTACAGGGACAGGGAGGTGTTGCTACAGTTGTACAGGGCCTTGGTGAGGCCACACCTAGAGTATTGTGTACAGTTTTGGTCTCCTAACTTGAGGAAGGACATTCTTGCTATTGAGGGAGTGCAGCGAAGATTCACCAGACTGATTCCCGGGATGGTGGGACTGACCTATCAAGAAAGACTGGATCAACTGGGCTTGTATTCACTGGAGTTCAGAAGAGTGAGAGGGGACCTCATAGAAACGTTTAAAATTCTGACGGGTTTGGACAGGTTGGATGCAGGAAGAATGTTCCCAATGTTGGGGAAGTCCAGAACCAGGGGTCACAGTCTAAGGATAAGGGGTAAGCCATTTAGGACCGAGATAAGGAGAAACTTCTTCATCCAGAGAGTGGTGAACCTGTGGAATTCTCTACCACAGAAAGTAGTTGAGGCCAATTCACTAAATATATTCAAAAGGGAGTTAGATGAAGTCCTTACTACTCGGGGGATCAAGGGGTATGGCGTGAAAGCAGGAAGGGGGTACTGAAGTTTCATGTTCAGCCATGAACTCATTGAATGGCGGTGCAGGCTCGAAGGGCTGAATGGCCTGCTCCTGCACCTATTTTCTATGTTTCTGTATTTGGGTGCGTCTGTCCACCCAGGATCTTGCGGAGACATCGTTGGTGGTATTTCTCCAGCAACTTAAGTTGTCCATGTTTCTGAGCCATACAGGAGGGCAGGTATTACTACAGCCCTGTAGACCATGAGCTTGGAGGCAGATTTGAGGGCCTGGTCTTCAAACACTCTTTTTTCCTCAGGTGGCTGAAGGCTGCACTGGCGCCTTGGAGGCGGTGTTGAATCTCATCGTCAATGTCTGCTCTTGTTGATAAGAGGCTCCCGAGATATGGGAAATAGTCCACGTTGTCCTGGGCTGCGCTGTGGTTCTTGATGACTGGGGAGACGTTTTTAAAAATATAACTCAATTGACTTGCGTGATGTTGGCTGCCGGCGGCCCTTTAAGTACTGCTGGTTAGGCTGCAGATAGCCCTGATTATCCTGAAAGTGCAGGCCTGGCACCGGCAACATTGAGGGCAGGCCCAGTTCGGGAAGTGAGTCCTAACCAGGAGTTAGGTCCCTAATGTGCCTTTGCAAAGGACCTAATGCCTGTTTCAGGCCCAGGCCCTGGAGATCTATACTGGAGCCTTCAGCAATATGGCAGGCAGCGAAGACCCGGCCCATTTTACGCCGGTACAACAGGCGCGATGCCAACAAATTTCTCGGCCCAGAACTTTACCACACAGAAGGAGGCTATTGTGCCCATTCCACCTGTTGCCACCTCTTCCTCGTGCCCTGTGTCCTTTAAAAAACCTGAGGGAGAAATTCGGCTGTTTTCTGCCTCCCATTAGCGCCTCGGGGGAGGGGTTGGGGTGGTAACGGAGCACTAAGGGGTTAGCGACTGGGCGCGGAGAATTCAGCGATGCCCGTGAACATCAGCACTGGCGCTAATACTTACCGCCTCGGCCTCTTAGCGCCTCGCAGATCGTATCGTCTTAAAGTGCGTTGAGCCCTGTTACCGCCCCGGATGTGAAATTGACCCCGCCCCCCCCCTCCCGGGCGTCAACAACGACAGGAAGAGGAGGCACGGTCACCTCGGCTGACCGCTGGGGGAGCGACAATTAAAGGGAATGGTTTTCTGGTAGGCCAAAGTTTATTCTTTGCACCAGTCTGGTGCCTGTTGAAAGTTTTCGATGCTTCATTGCTGACAGATGTCCCAAGCCCTCCGCTCTCTGAGAGTGTTTGGGGCTGTAATGGCAGTCGTGCACATGGCCTGGCAAAACAGAACTAAGCAGAACCATTGGCCCTTCCCTTTAAGCGAGAGTAGCAGCCTCTGATGTCGTAGGCATCGCACTCCACATTGTTCAGCGCTCTCCCGATTACCGCCCTGCTCTCCCACTTTAGCGCCCTAAGAGAAGTGGTTAGCGCTTGATTTATCGCTCCACTTCCCTCTTGGAGCGCTGAAGCTGAATTTCCCCGGAGCAGAAAATCATTATCGCCCGGCGATAAAAGAAAAATCTGTTTCCGAGCTTTCAAAAATTATCGCCCCAAGCGGGGCACTATGGAATTTCTAGCCCATGCTTCTCAAATATATATTCACATCCCTCTTAAAAGCTGTTCTGGATTCTGCTCCCGCCATAGTTCCATGTGCCAGCAACCACTTGCATAAAAAATGGATCTTGCGGAGACATCATTAGTGGTATTTCTCCTGGGAGGATAGACACACCAACGTCAGTGTTCTCAATCAGGCCAACATCCCTAGGATCGAAGCACTGACCACACTCGACCAGCTCTGTTGGGCGTCCACATCGTCTGCCTGCCTGACACAAGACTCCCAAAGCAAGCGCTCTACTCGGAACTCCTACACGGCAAGCGAGCCCCAGGTGGGCAGAGGAAACGTTACAAGCACACCCTCAAAGCCTCCCTGATAAAGTGCAACATCCCCACCGACACCTGGGAGTCCCTGGCCAAAGACCGCCCCAAGTGGAGGAAGAGCATCCGGGAGGGCGCTGAGCACCTCGAGTCTCGTCGCCGAGAGCATGCAGAAAGCAAGCGCAGGCAGCGGAAGGAGCGTGCGGCAAACCAGACTCCCCACCCTCCCCTTCCCTCAACCACTGTCTGTCCCACCTGTGACAGAGACTGTAATTCGCGTATTGGACTGTTCAGTCACCTGAGAACTCACTTTTAGAGTGGAAGCAAGTCTTCCTCGATTCCGAGGGACTGCCTCTGATGATGATGATGCATAAAAAATATAAGTAGCTAGATAAATGGCTGATGATATTGAATGGATCGGAGCAGGGCTGGCCCTCAGGGAAAATGGCGTCCTAGGCGAACATGTACTTTGCCGCCCTTTCTTTGAGTTTAAGTATGTAGTTAGTATCAGCAAAAGTTTCAGAAATAGCTCTGTAATCTCAAAATTGTTTTATAATTTCAATAATAATCAATTTAATTCATAAAAAAATAACATTACAGCTCAGTGATAAATAAATGAAACATTAAATTAAACACTAAACTAATAAATTGAATCTGCGTTAATTTGCAACACCTAAAGTTCCGATTGGGCCCCTTCATGACAAGTTCTGATTGCTGATTGGTCCCCTTGGGGGTAAGACACACCCAGCAGTTTCTCTTTACAAAGTGTGATTGGAGCCATTTTGACTGCTGACTCCAGGCAGAACAGAGCTCACTTGCACCAGACAGGCTAAGACCTTCTCCCACCAAGTTCCTTCCACCACCCTCGCTCCCCTCCCCCCCCCCCCACACTGCCCAGGTTCGTGACCTCCCCTCACAGAACCCCCCCCCCCCCACCTCCCCCCAGGTTCCTGACCTTCTCTCCCTGCCCAGGTTCCTCCCCCACAAATTCATGACCTTCACCCACCAAAAGGTTCCTGACCATCTCCCGTGCCGCCCCCACCCACCACCATGGATGGGACATGGTGTGTGGGTCACCGATTGTTAACAGGTTTACAGGTGAAGAAGTGAATAGTGACAGTGTCGTGACTTACGGATTTCGTCCAGTCTTACCATTTGGATCACGTTCTCGCTCTCAACCCCGCCTTTAGACCTGGATCACATTCTTCCCCCATCCCTGCTGTGCTCTCTGTACTCTTTATCCCCTCCCTCCACACTGAGTTGCTGACCTCCTCCCCCCCCCACTCCGATTCACCCGATCTCCCCCTCACCCCTCCCTCCGATCGCCCCCTCTCCCCCTCCCTCCAATCTCCTTCTCTCACTCTCCCTGTCTCTCTCTCCCATCACTCTCTCTCTCTCTCTCTCTCTCTCCCTGTCTCTCTCTCCCTCTCTCCCCCGTCACTCTCTCTCGCACCCTACCTCTCTCTCCCTCGCTCTCTCTCCCCCATCGCTCTCTCTCTCTCTCTCTCTCCCTGTCTCTCTCTCCCTCTCTTCCCCCGTCACTCTCCCTCGCTCCCTACTTCTCTCTCCCTCTCCCTCTCTCCCCCATCACTCTCTCTCTCTCTCTCTCTCTCTCTCCCTCTCTTCCCCCATCACTCTCTCTCGCTCCCTACCTCTCTCTCCCCCATCGCTCCCTCTCTCTCTCTCTCTCTCTCTCTCTCTCTCCCTGTCTCTCTCTCCCTCTCTTCCCCCATCACTCTCTCTCGCTCCCTACCTCTCTCTCGCTCCCTACCTCTCTCTCCCCCATCGCTCCCTCTCTCTCTCTCTCTCTCTCTCTCTCTCTCCCTGTCTCTCTCTCCCTCTCTTCCCCCATCACTCTCTCTCGCTCCCTACTTCTCTCTCCCTCTCCCTCTCTCCCCCATCGCTCCCTCTCTCTCTCTCTCTCTCTCTCTCTCTCTCCCTGTCTCTCTCTCCCTCTCTTCCCCCATCACTCTCTCTCGCTCCCTACTTCTCTCTCCCTCTCCCTCTCCCCCCCATCGCTCTCTCTCTCTCTCCTTTCGATTCAAGCTTCTCTGGGGCCGTGATCGACGGAGCTGAAAAAAGCGGGGTCCATGCTGCACTTCACTCTGGGTACTGCACATGGGCGGCTCGAACTCCGTGATAACGCACACATGGAGAAGGGGATGGGATGCGCGTGTGCATAATGGGGCAGTGCTGACCGAGCACACGTGCAGAAAATGTTCAGATAATCACTTCGTAAATAGAAAGGAAAAATGATTTGCATGACCACCGGAGGTCCCAAAGCACTTTACAGCCAATTAAGTACTTTTGAGGTGTAGTCACTGTAGTAATGGTAAGGCATTTGCGCCCTATTAGCTCCCCCTGGGGGCGATAACGGGAATCGCAAATGCACCCAATTACTCGGTTCGCGAAGCTGGCAGACATCTGCTCCTGGGGTGCTGTTTAAAGGGGAGGTCTGCAATGCCCCGGGCCGCCATCTTTGTTTGTCGGCCAACTCTTGGGTCGGCCTGACCATGGCGGCCCTAGTGCGGACCGGGCCACTATCGTGCAGCCCGTGTTCTGTCTCGGGTGGTGGGCCACTGGCCTGGTCTCACGCTGGCCCGCTGGCCCGGTGGTGGCCACCAGAGGGCAATGCAGAGCGCGTAGCGGCCCTCCTCTTTAATCCAAGGGGAGGGGTGTTGTAGTGCGTTAGTGCTAACGTGGAGCATTCGTGTAGCGCTGCGCTCAGCGCCGCAGTACCGCCCCCTGGGACCCACCCCCAAATGAAGCGGTGACCCCGAGACATGGGCGTTTGGTCCCATTCAGCATCGGGAGCGGGGGCGGGGGGGCTAAAGATTCAGGTCCCGGAAGGGTACCGTCCCCAATCGGGGCGCGGGGCAATTTCACGCCCAGCCTGTCCAACCAATGCAGAGCACCAATCAACGAAGTCAATGGACTGCTGAAAGAATAGGATACAAGTCAGAGGAGGTGCTGATCACACTGCACTCTGGTCAGACCGCACCTTGAATATTGCCCACTTCTGGATGGATGAATTGAGATGGGCCGGATGGCCTCCCACATCCACATTTATCTCGTAACCTTGTAGCCTTTCCCTTCGTTCTTTTGCCTATCCTCTCTAGCCGTAGACTCACCGACCAGTGGCAACAGTTGTTCCCCAATTAACCCCATCATAATTTTGATCTCCCCTGTCAGATCTTCTCTTAACTTAACATTCGCTCTCATGAAAAGAGCCCCAGTTTCTCTCATCTCTTCTCACAACTAAAGCCTCTCATCCCTGGCATTGTCTCTTACCACCTCAGGATGTCCCAAAGCGCTTTACAGCCAATGAAGTACATTAGAGGTGTAGTCACTGTTGTAATGTGGGATCTGCTCCCTCTTCATGGCCTTGACACCCTTCCTAAAGTATGTCGTGCAAAACGGGACATAGTATTCTAACCAATTTATACAGCTTTCGCTTTACCACTTTGCTTTTGTACTTAATACATCTATTTATAAAACCTAACCTATTTATAACAACAGCAAAAACATTTAATGCCTTTAATGTAGTAAAATGCCCCAAGGTGCTTCACAGGAGTGAGTAAAATTGGACACCGAGCCACATAAGGAGATATCAGGACAGGTGACCAAAAGCTTGATCAAAGACGTAGGTTTTAAGGAACAGCTTTAAAGAAGAGAGATTTACGTTATGTTCAGAATAATGGAGTCTGAAAGCTGGATTTGTTTCTGGCTGCGGTGGAGATCACCTCTTATAGTTGGGTAGGTACTGCAGGGAATTCAAGGCCAGAGTGATCTCCTGGACTAGTTTCGATCGCCTAGATGGGTCAGAGAGGAATTTCCAGAATTTTTCCCCTACAAATTGGCATGGTTTTTAAATCTGTTTTTGGCCTCTCCCAGAAGATCACAGGGTTTCGGCAGGGGGGGGGGGGGCGGGGGGGTGTATATGTTGTGATACACAAGGTATCGCAATTGTGTGGGACAGGCTCAATGGACCAGAGGGTCTTTGCCTGTCCGTCATTGTTCGTAGATAATCGCTACACTGAGGATGTGCCTTAGGTTTGGACAAGACTCGGAACTCAATATTCCTGGTTGATAACATTTTTAGAAGTGTTTAAAATTATGAAAGGATGGGACTGTTTCCAGCAGGTGAGGGTCTCGAACGAGGGGCCATAAATACAAGACAAAACATAACAGGGAACAGGAGAATTATCTTTGCAAGGCAAGTCGAGGGGCTGTGGAATTCAGTCCCAGGGTGAGTGGTTGAGTCACAAATTGTGTCAACATTGAAGCTTAGATTGGAGAGGTGAATCAAGGAAACGGGGATGAAAGGATATGCGAATAGGGTGGGTAAAGCCTCATGTGGAAGCTAAATATCGACATGGACTGGTTGGGCACAATGGACATAATTTTCACGGCGTGACAACTACAAGAGAAATGCAGGGAACAGCACCAACCCTTGTACATGGCCTTCTTTGACCTCACAAAGGTCTTTGACACTGTCAACCGTGAGGGATTATGAAGCGCCATCCTCTGTTTCAGTTGCCCTCAAAAGTTTGTCACCATCCTCTGTCTGCTCCACGATGACATGCAGGCCGTGATCCTGACCAACGGATCCACCACAGACCCAATCCACGTCCGGACCGGGGTCAAGCAGGGCTGCGTCACCGTACCAACGCTCTTCGATCTTCTTCACCGCAATGCTCCATCTCACCCTTAGCAAGCTCCTCGCTGGAGTGGAGCTAAATTATAGAACAAATGGGAACCTGTTCAATCTCCACTGCCTCCAGGTCAGGTCATCCCATCCTCTGTCATTATACTACAGTATACAGATGACGCTTGCATCTGCGCACACTCAGAGGCTAAATTCCAAACCATCGTCAACACCTTCACCAAGGCGTATGAGAACAAGGCCTTACATTAAACATCTGGTCCTCTACCAACCTGACCCTGCCACACAGCACTGCCCCCCGATTATCAAAATCCACAACGAGGCCTTGAACAACGTGAATCATTTTCCATACGTCGGGAGCCTACTGTCAGCAAGGGCAGACATTGACGACGAGGTCCAACACTTCCTTCAGTGCGCCAGTGAAGCCTTCGGTCGCCTGAGGAAGAGAGTGTTTGAAGACCAGGACCTCAAATCTGGCACCAAGCTCATGGTCCACAGGGCAGTAGTGATACCCGCCCTCCTATATGGCTCAGAGATGTGGACTATGTACAGTAGACACCTCAAAACGCTGGAGAAGTACCACCAGCGCTGCCTCCGCAAGATCCTGCAAATCCACTGGGAGGATAGACGCACCAACATCAGTGTTCTCGCTCAGGCAACATTCCCAGCATCGAAGCACTGACCACACTCGACCAGATCCGTTGGGCGGGCCACATCGTCCACATACCCGACACAAGTCTCCCAAAGCAAGCGCTCCACGCGGAGCTTTGTCACGGCAACAAGCCCCAGGTGGGCAGAGGAAACGCTTCAAGGACACCCTCAAAGCCTCCTTGATAAAGTACAACATCCCCACCGGCACCTGGGAATCCCTGGCCCAAAATGGAGGAAGAGCATCCGGGAGGGCGCTGAACACCTCGGGTCTCGTCGCCGAGAACAAACAGAAACCAAGCGTAGACAGCGGAAGGAGCAGGCATCAACCCAGGCTCCCCACCCACCCTTTCCTTCAACGACAGTCTGCCCCACCTGTGACTGAGACTGTAGGTCCCACTTTGGACTGTTCAGCCACCTGACAACTCACTTTTAGAATGGAAGCAAGTCTTCCTCGATTCTGAGGGACTGAATGGCAAGTTTCCATGTTGTAACTTCTATGCATTCTAACATCAGCTGAAGGCAAGCTAGATGCCAGTTGTGGCTCAGTTAGTAGCACCCTTACTTCTGGGTCAGAAGATTGTGGGTTCAGGTCTCACGCCAGAGACTTGGGCACATGAGTCGAGGCTGGCACTCCCAGAGCAGTAGTGAGGGAGTGCTGCACTATCGGAGGTACCATCTTTCGGATGCTCTTATAGGTGGACGTAAAAGATTCCACGGCAATATTTCGAAGAAAAGCAGGGGAGTTACCCCCAGTGTCATGGCCAATATTTATCCCTCAATCAACATAACAAAAACAGATTATCTGGTCATCAAATTGGTGTTTGTGGTAGCTTGCTGTGTGCATATTGGCTACTGTATATTCTTTATCTTATCCATACAGGATAAGATAAAGAAAATAAAAGGAAGCTTATGTCAGATACCGAGAACTCAACACTGCAGAAACTCTAGGGGAGTATAAGAAGTGCAGGGGTACAATTCAAAAAGATATCAGGAAAACAAAGAGAGAGCATGAAAGAATGTTGGCAAGTAACTGACCACAGCACCGTGGTACGGGAGGCCATTAAAGTGGGGGGAGTAAAAAGAAATGTTGTAGTGATAGGGGGCAGTATCATTAGGGGGTAGATACTGTTCTCTGCAGCCGAGAACGTGAGTCCCGAAGGCTGTGTTGCCTGCCTGGTGCCAGGGTTAAGGACATCTCCTCTGGGCTGGAGAGGAACTTGGAGTGGGAGGGGGAAGATCCAGTTGTCGTGGTCCACGTGGGTACCAACGACATAGGTAGGACAAAGAAAGAAGTTTCTGCTGAGGGATTATGAGCAGCTAGGGGCTAAATTAAAAAGCAGAACCACAAAGGTAATAATCTCTGGATTACTACCGGAGCCACGAGCAAATTTACATAGGGTAAATAAGATCAGAGAGTTAAACATGTGGCTCAAAGATTGGTGTGGGAGAAATGGATTTTGGTTTGTGGGACACTGGCCCCAGTACTGGGGTAAGAGGGAGCTGTTCCGTTGGGACGGACTCCACTTAGACCGTGCTGGGACTAGGATCCTGGCGAATCGAATAACAAGGGCTGTAGAGAGGGCTTTAAACTAATTAGTGGAGGGGAGGGTTCAGGAGAGCGGAAATTTAAAAAGCTAAAGAGCAAAGAGAAGGCAATAGAGCAGGGGAGCACTGGGGGAAATGAAAACCAGAGCATGCCAGGAAGGGACAGAATGTATAAACATAAAAGTATTTCAGGAAATGGGGTCAAAGCAGGAAAAAATGGTAAAAAAAACAAATTTAAAAGCTCTTTATCTGAGTGCACGCATCATTCGTAACGAAATAGATGAGTTGACGGCACAAATAGATACAAATGGGTGTGATCTGACGGCCATTACAAAGACATGGTTGCAAGGTGACCAAGGCTGGGAACGAAATATTCAGGAGCATGTGACAATTTGGAAGGGCAGACAGAAAGGAAAAGGAGGTGGGGTAGCACAGTTAATAAAGGATGAGATCAGTGCGTTAGTGAGAAACGATATTGGCTCAGAAGATTAAGATGTTGAATCAGTTTGGGTGGAGATAAGGAATAATAAGGGGAAAATGTCGCTGATGGGCGTAATCTAAAGGCCCCCTAACAGTAGCTGCACTGTTGGACAGAGTATAAGTCAGGAAATAAAGGAGGCTTGTAAAAAAAGAATGGCAATAATCATGGGCAATAACTTTCATATTGATTGGACAAAGCAAATTGGCCAGGGTAGCCTTGAGGAAGAGATCATAGAGTGTATCTGGGATAGTTTCCTTGAATAGTACATTGCAGAACCAACCAGGGGGCAGGCTATCTTAGATCTGGTACTGTGTAATGAGACAGGATTAGTAAAGGATCCTCTAGGAATGAGTGCGCATAACATGGTTGAATTTCAAATTCAGTTGCAGGGTGAAAAAGTTGGATCTCAAACCAGTGTCTGGAACTTAAATAAAGGAGATTGCAAAGGTATGAAGGCAGAGTTGGTTAAAGTGGACTGGGAAAATAGATTAAAGTATAGGACAGTTGATGAGCAGTGGCAGACATTAAAGGAGATATTTCATAACTCTCAACAAAAATATATCCCAATGAGAAGGAAAGGCTGTAAAAGAAGGGATAACCATCCATGGCTAACTAAGGAAATAAGGAATGGTATCAAAATGAAAACAAGGGCATACAATGTGGCCAAGACTAGTGGGAGGCCAGAGGATTGGGAAATTTTTAAAAGCCAGCAAAGAATGACTAAAAGAATAATAAAGAAAGGGAAGATTGATTATTAAAGTAAACTAGCACGAAATATAAAAACAGATAGTAAGAGTTTCTACAGGTACATAAAAAGGAAAAGAGTGGCTAAAGTAAATGTTAGTCCCCGAGAGGATGAGACTGGGGAATTAATAATGGGGAACAGGGAAATGGCAGAGACTTTGGACAAATATTTTGTATCGGTCTTCAAGGTAGAAGATATTAAAAACATTCCAATAGTGGATAATCAAGGGGCTATAGGGCGGGAGGAACACAGTCACTATCATTAAAGAAGTAGTACTCTGTAAAATAATGGGACTAAGGGCGGACAAGTCCCCTGGACCTGATGGCCTGCATCCTAGGGTCCTAAAAGAATTGGCTGCAGAAATAGTGGATGCATTGTTTGTAATCTACCAAAATTCCCTGGATTCTGGGGAGGTCCCAGCAGATTTGGAAACCGCAAATGTAAAGCCCCTATTTAAAAAAGGAGGCAGACAGAAAGCAGGAAACTATAGATCAGTTAGCCTAACATCTGTGGTTGGGAAAATGCTGGAGTCCATTATTAAGGAAGCAGTAGCAGGACAATTGGAAAAGCATGATTCAATCAAGCAGAGTCAGCATGATTTTATGAAAGGGAAATCATGTTTGACAAATTTGCTGGAGTTCTTTGAGGATGAAATGAGCAGGGTGGATAAGGGGGAACCAGTGGATGTGGTGTATTTGGATTTCCAGAAGGCATTCAATAAGGTTCCACGTAAAAGATAAAAGTTCACGAGGTTGGGGGTAATATATTAGCATGGATAGAGGATTGTCTAACTAACAGAAAACAGAGAGTCGGGATAAACGGGTAATTTTCCGGTTAGCAAACAGTGACTAGTGGGGTGTTGCAGTGATCGATGCTGGGGCCTCAACTATTTACAATCTATATTAATGACTTGGATGAAGGGACAGAGTGTAATGTAGCCAAGTTTGCTGATGATACAGAGATGGGTGGGAAAGCAAATTGTGAGGGGGACACACAAAATCTGCAAAGGGATATAGACAGCCTAAGTGAGTGGGCAAACATTTGGCAGGAGTATAATGTGGGAAAATGTGAGGTTATCCATTTTGGCAGAAAAAATAGAAAAGCAAATTATAATTCATATACAGAAAAATTGCAAAGTGCTTCATTACAGAGGGCCCTGGGGGTCCTTGTGCATGAAACACAAAACGTTAGTGTGCAGGTACAGCAAGTAATCAGGAAGGCAAATGAAATGTTGGCCTTTATTGCAAGGGGGATGGAGTATAAAAGCAGAGAAGTCCTGCTACAACTGTACAGGGTATTGGTGAGGCCACACCTGGAGTATGCGTGCAGTTTTGGTCTCCGTATTTAAGGAAGAATATATTTGCATTGGAGACTATTCAGAGAAGGTTCACTAGGTTGATTCCAGAGATGAGGGGGTTGAGTTATGAAGATAGGTTGAGTAGGTTGGGACTATATTCATTGGAGTTCAGAAGAATGAGAGGTAATCTTATTAAAACAAATAAGATAATGAGGGGGTTCGACAAGGTGGATGCAGAGAGGATATTTCCACTCATAGGGGAAACAAACTAGGGGACATAGTCTTAGAATAAGTGGCTGCCCATTTAAAACTAAGATGAGGAGGAATTTCTTCTCTCAGAGGGTTGAAAAACTGGAATTCTCTGCCCCAGAGAGCTGTGGAGGCTGGTTCATTGAATAAGCTTAAGGTGGAGATAGACAGATCTTTGAGCGATAAGGGAATAAAGGGTTATGGGGAACGGGCAGCGAAGTGGAACTGAGTCCATGATCAGATCAGCAATGATCTTATTAAATGGAGGAGCACGCTCGAGGGCTCAAATGGCCTACTCTTGTCCTATTTCTTCTTATATAAAATCAGGGAAAACCCTAAGATGTTTCATAATGACGGTGGATAAGCAATGGCAAACATTTAAAGATCACATGGATGAACTTCAGCAATTGTAAATCCCTGTCTGGAGTAAAAATAAAACGGGGAAGGTGGCTCAACAAGGGAAATTAAGGATGGTGTTAAAGCCAAGGAAGAGGCATATAAATTGGCTAGAAAAAGCAACAAACCTGAGGACTGGGAGAAATTTAGAATTCAACAGAGGAGGACTAAGGGTTTAATTCAGAGGGGGAAAATCGAGTACGAGAGGAAGCTTGCAAGGAACATAAAAACTGACTGCAAAAGCTTCTATAAATATGTGAGGAGAAAAAGATTATTGAAGACAAATGTAGGTCCCTTGCAGTTGGATTCAGGTGAATTTATAATGGGGAACAAAGAAATGGCAGACCAATTGAACAAATACCTAGAAATAGTGGATGCATTGGTGATCATTTTCCAATAATCTATCGACTCGGGATCAGTTCCTATGGACTGGAGGGTTGCTAATGTAACACCACTTTTTAAAAAAGGAGGGAGAGAGAAAATTATAGACCGGTTAGCCTGACATTAGTAGTGGGGAAAATGTTGGAATCAATCATTAAGGATGAAATAGCAGCGCATTTGGAAAGCAGTGACAGGACCGGACCAAGTCAGCATGGATTTATGAAAGGGAAATCATGCTTGACAAATCTTCTGGAATTTTTTGAGGATGTAACTAGCAGAGTGGATAAGGGAGAACCAGTGGATGTGGTGTATTTGGACTTTCAAAAGGCTTTTGACAAGGTCCCGCACAAGAGATTGGTGTGCAAAATCAAAGTGCATGGTATTGGGTGTAATGTACTGACATGGATAGAGAACTGGTTGGCAGACAGGAAGCAGAGAGTCAGAATAAACGGGTCCTTTTCAGAATGGCAGGCAGTGACTAGTGAGGTGCCGCAGGGCTCAGTGCTGGGACCCCAGCTATTTACAATATACATTAATGATTTATCTGAAGGAATTGCGTGTAATGTCTCCAAGTTTGCAGATGACACTAAGCTGGGTGGCGGTGTGAGCTGTGAGGAGGACGCTAAAAGGCTGCAGGGTGACTTGGACAGGTTAGGTGAGTGGGCAAACGCAAGGCAGATGCAGTATAATGTGGATAAATGTGAGGTTATCCACTTTGGTGGCAAAAACACGAAGGCAGAATATTATCTGAATGGTGACAGATTAGGAAAGGGGGAGGTGCAACGAGGCCTGGGTGTCATGGTATATCAGTCATTGAAAGTTGGCATGCAGGTATAGCAGGCGGTGAAGAAGGCAAATGGTATGTTGGCCTTCATAGCTAGGGGATTTGAGTATAGGAGCAAGGAGGTCTTACTGCAGTTGTACAGGGCCTTAGTGAGGCCTCACCTGGAATATTGTGTTCAGTTTTGGTCTCCTAATCTGAGGAAGGACGTTCTTGCTATTGAGGGAGTGCAGCGAAGGTTCACCAGACTGATTCCAGGGATGGCTGGACTGTCATATGAGGAGAGACTGGATCAACTGGGCCTTTATTCACTGGAGTTTAGAAGCATGAGAGGGGATCTCATAGAAACGTATAAGATTCTGATGGGACTGGACAGGTTAGATGCGGGAAGAATGTTCCCGATGTTGAGGAAGTCCAGAACCAGCGGACATAGTCTAAAGATATGGGGTAAGCCATTTAGGACTGAGATGAAGAGAAACTTCTTCACTCAGAGAGTTGTTAACCTGTGGAATTCCCTGCCGCAGAGAGTTGTTGATGCCAGTTCATTGGATATATTCAAGAGGGAGTTAGATATGGCCCTTACGGCTAAGGGGATCAAGGGGTATGGCGAGAAAGCAGGAAAAGGGTACTGAGGGAATGATCAGCCATGATCTTATTGAATGGCTGTGCAGGCTCGAAGGGCGAATGGCCTACTCCTGCACCTATTTTCTATGTTTCTATGTTTCTATACATTAAGAGCAAGAGGATAACTAGAGAAAGAGTGGGGCCTATTAGAGACCACAAAGCAAATCTGTGTGTGGAGGCAGATGACATGGGTAGAATTCTTAATGAATACTTTACATTTGTTTTCACAAAAGGGAGGGGTGATGCAGACTTTGCAATGCGGGAGGAGGAGCGTGAAATATTATAAGAGATAAACATAGTGAGTGAGGAAGTATTAAGGGTCTTAGCGCCTTGAAAGTGGATAAATCCCTAGGCCCGGATGAAATGTATCCCAGGATGTTAAGAGAAGCAAAAGAGGAAATAGCAGAGGCTCTGACCATCATTTTCCAATCCTCTCTGGCTACAGGTGTGGTGCCAGAGGACTGGAGGACTGCTAATGTTGTACCTTTGTTTGAAAAGGGAGAAGGGGTTAGACTGAATGATTACAGGCCAGTCAGCCTAACCTCAGTGATGGGAAAATTGTTGGGAAAATTCCTGATGGACAGTCTAGATCTTCATTTGGAAAGACATGGATTAATTAAGGACAGTCAGCATGGATTTGTTAAGGGAAGGTCATGTCTAACTAACGATTGAATTTTTCAAGAAGGTAACCAGGAGGGTCGATGAGGGCAGTGCATATGATGTAGTGTATATGGATTTTAGCGAAGCTTTTGATAAGGTCCCACATGGCAGACTGGTCATGAAATTTACAGCCCATGGGATCCAGGGTAAAGTGGCAAGTTGGATCCAAAATTGGCTCAAAGGCATGAAGCAAAGGATAATGGTTGATGGGTGCTTTATGACTGGAAGGATGTTTCCAGTGGGGTTCTGCAGGGCTCAGTGCTGGGTCCCTTGCTTTTTGTGGTATACATCAATGACTTAGACTTGAATGTTGTGGGAATGATTAAGAAGTTTGCAGATGACACTAAAATCGGCTGTGTGGTTGATAATGAAAAAGACAGCTGCGGACTGCAGGAAGATATCAATGAACTGGTCAGGTGGGCAGAACAGTGGCAAATGGAATTCACTCCAGAGAAGTGTGAGGTAATGCATTTTGGAGGTCTGACAAGGTAAGGGAATACACATTAAATGGTAAGACACTGAAAAGTGTAGAGGAACAAAGGGGCCTTGGAGTGCAGGTTCACAGATCCCTGAAGGTAGCAGGCCAGGTAAATAAGGTGGTTAAGAAGGCATGTGGAATACTTGTCTTTATTAGTCGAGGCATGGAATACAAGAGCAAGGAGGTTATGCTTGAACTGCAGGTTAGGCCGCAGCTGGAGTACTGTGTGCAGTTCTGGTATGCATGAAACACAAAAGGATAGTATGCAGGTACAGCAAGTCATCAGGAAGGCCAATGGAATCTTGGCCTTTATTGCAAAGGGGATGGAGTATAAAAGCAGGGAAGTCTTGCTGCAGTTATGCAGGGTATTAGTGAGGCCACACCTGGAATACAGCGTACAGTTCACCAGTAGCAAAAAGCCTACTAAGCACCAAGAACATAGTTGGCACCGAGTTTTTGTCAAACAAATAACATATAAAATGGAAGGGATGGACGATGGAGCTGGTAGCCAGGAATACTGGTGGCAGAGGGCTCCCAGTGGTCCCAGAGCGCGGCACTGCACCCCAAGGTGACGCATTGCCAACCATACATGAGAGCCAGCAGTAACATCTTGCTTCTGGCTCGGAGCAGGTTCCCACCTCTGGACCGTCCTCCTGTATCCATCCAAGCAGCATTTCGGCCATCACCCCTCTTCCCCACCCCCACCCTCCGCCCTCCCCCCCCCCCAATGAAGCATCGCCTGAGGAGCTCCTCAGCCAGGCAGCTTGGAGTCAGGAGGGGAAGGGGAAGGGGTAGAGGTGGGGAGGAGAAGCGGCAGGGGGGGGGGGGGTGCAGGGGGTGGTGGTGGAAGGGTTGGTATGTACAGAAATACTGATGATTTCAGACTAATGATCTGTTTAAATGTTTTTTATTCAACAAAACCTTGTAGCACATTGGCTCAGATAGCAGCACCATTACACGCTGGTGATTCCTTAACATCAAAGGGTATAATCACACTTAACTTTAATTGTCACCAAGGCAACTGATGTATGACCTGCATACCCAGCAGTGTGTCAGCCTTGTAAATAACACCAACGTTCTTTCAGGCAAAGCGCTTATTGATGAGCTCCTGACGTAAGGCTCTTGCAGCTATCATGCCACCATGGGCCCTTTCATGGGGGCGGGGCATGGCTTCAGTGTGAGCCTGATTGCTGACATCGGCCCAGACATCCGCCTCCTCATCCTCCTCTTCCTCCCTCTGATGAGGTGGACTATCAGACTCATCAGGCAATTCTTGACCCCTCCTGATAGCCAAGTTGTGTATCATGGAGCACAACACCACAAATTGAGCTACCTGCTCAGGGTGGTATTGAAGCTCGCCTCCTGAGTGGTCCAGGCATCTAAAGCATTGCTTCAGCACTCCAATGGTTTTCTCCACGATATTGTGAGTTGCTCTGTGGCTCTCGTTGTATCGCCTCTCGGCCTCGGTGTGGGTGTCATGCAGGAGGGGTCATCAGCCAGGTGGCGAGGCCATATCCTTTGACCCCAAGCATCCAGCATTGACCTTGTGGCTCATTGTTAAACAAGTCAAATACAGTGCTCTCATGCAGGATGTGAGCATCATGGATAGTTTGCTGGTGGTCGACAACCAGTTGGACATTCAGGGAGTGGAATCCCTTGCGATTCCTGAAAACCTCAGCATCCTGAAAAGGTGCCCGCACGCGATATGCATACAGTCTATTGCTCCCTGCACCTTGGGGAAGTTTGCAATTCTGGAGAATCCTAGAGCCCTCTCACTCTGTGTCTCCCTGATCATAGGGAAGCTGATCAAGTCCCTCCTGCATGCATACAGGGCTTCAGTGATCTGTCTAATGCAGCAATGTGTGATATGCTGAGAAATTCCGCAAATGTCACCAGCTGTGGCCTGAAAAGAACCCGAGGCGTAGAATAACAGTGCCGCGGTGACTTTGACCTCGACAGACAGTGCAGTACTGATGGTGATGGCAGGCTGCAGATCTGCCCTTATCAGCTGGCATACCTCAGTGATAACTTCTTTGTGGAAGCGCAGTCTCCAAAGGCAGGTGGTGTCGGGCAAGTCGAGGTAAGAATGTTTCTCCTTGTACTTGCGGCGGGTGTAACGTCTGGTCCTCCTCATCTGTCTGTCACATCTTACATTGGGCACATAATGCGGTGGAGCGTTCCTTCAGCGATGTTGAGTCTGCTGCATGTATTTGGTCACCGAGAGAGGGTGAGAAAGGACAGGCCCCATTGCAGTAGCTCTCTGTTTTCCACCGATTGGTCACAAACAAGGAATGTCCCGATGAAGACACCTCTTCAATTCCAATCTATCACAGTATGGTCAAGATGTTTTTACAGATGTTCACATCAACTCCAACGACTTGCAGAGTACATCCAAACTCCGCTGAGGTTGAAGCACAGCGGCCTTTTTGAAGGATGCGACATGCGATGTAGAACATGGCGTCCATAACGCTGTGATTAGTTGTGGTTAGTTCCACTTTTTATGGACGTTTTTTTGGGCAAGCGATATTGTGGGCGATATGTATGCGAGGTGGTGAAATTGATGCTGGGCGATCGCATGGCCGCTAGTTTGGGTAAATATGATCTTTAAGACAAAAAGAAAATGGGCGGGCGTTAATATTTTTTCTCTGCGTTAATTCCATGCGGAAAGTAACGCTGGGCGATAAGTTTCCGAAAAATGCCCGCCAGTTTCCATTTAGTGCCAAAATGGGCGATTATATGGTCTTTGTACGTCATTTCAGCGGTAAAATGGATGTTAAGTGGGTGTTAAGCATGCAAAAAAATGTGGAGGTTCTAGCCCATGGAGTTATGGGGAGCTGGCAGGGAAGTGGACCTGAGTCCATGATCGGATCAGCCATGATCGTATTAAATGGCGGAGCAGGCTCGAGGGGCCGTATGGCCTACTCCTGCTCCTATTTCTTATGTTATGTTCTTATGATCACCACATTACAGGAAAGATGTGATTGCACTGGAAAGGGTGCAGAGGAGAATTTTGGCTAGGAGGAAAGATTGGAGATGCTGGCTCTGTTTTCTTTGGAGCAGAGGAGGCTGAAGGGAGACCTTATTGAGGTGTATAAAATTATGAGGGGTCTGGATAGAGTGGATCCCTTGGCAGAGGATTCAACAATCAGGGGGTATAGATTCAAAATAATTGGGGGGAGGTTTAAAGGAGATATGAGGGGTAATTTCTTCACCCAGAGGGTGGTGGGGGTCTGGAACTCACTGCTTGTGATGCAATCTACAGGGCTACGGACCAAGAGCTGTAAAGTGGGATTAGGCTGGATAGCTCTTTGTCAGCCGGCATGGACACGATGGGCCGAAATGGCCTCCTTCTGTACTGTAAATTTCTATGATTCTATGATTCTACTACAACAGTGACTACACTTCAAAATGTACTTCATTGCCTGTAAAGGGCTTTGGAATGTCTGGTGGTTGTGAAAGGCGCTATATAAATGCAAGCCTTTCTTTGAATTTAAAAATTGAGATAAAATTAGTGCTTAGTGCATGGGTTAATGAAGCTCAATCAGCATAGATTTGTAAAAGGCAAGTCAAATTTGACAAATTCAAGTTGTTAACATAAGAACATAAGAAATAGGAGCAGGAGTAGGCCATACGGCCCCTCGAGCCTGTTCCGCCATTTAATGCGATCATGGCTGATCCGATCATGGACTCAGCTCCACTTCTCTGAAAAGTGTAGAGGAACAAAGGGACCTTGGAGTGCAGGTCCACAGATCCCTGAAGGTAGCAGGCCAGGTAGATAAGGTGGTTAAGAAGGCATACAGAATGGAATACTTGCCTTTATTAGTTGAGGCATGGAATACAAGAACAAGGATTGAATTCCATTTGCCATTTTTGATAAACAAAATACAGGAGATGTAGTGTACATGGATTTACAGAAGGCATCCGATAAGGTGCCTCACAGGAGGTTTGTTAATAAAATGTATATGTTATAAGAGGTAATGGTGCATGATGGATAGAGAGTTGAGCTGACAAATAGGAAGGTACAGATTTGGGATAGATGGGTGTTGATCGAATTGGAGAAGGGTTGGAAGTGATGTACCACAGGGATCAGCGCTGAGTCCCTCGGCATATATCGATAATTTGGACTTGGTTACAGGGAACGTAATTTTGGGAGTTTACCGATGGGGGTTTTGGCAAACAACGGGGAGGATTGTAAAAGGCTTTAGGAGGACATAGACAGGTTCGCAGAATGAGGAGACAGGTGACAGAACAAGATAATATGGATAATTAAGAGGTGAGGGATTTTGGCAGGAAAAACAAGGGATTGGGAGTGTACACCCTAAAGGAAGATGCTGAAAGGTGTGGGTGAACAGAGAGACATAGGGGTTCAAATGGACAATTCATTCAAAGTGGAAGTACAGGTGCCGAAAAAAAAAGGTCAGCAACATTTTGGGGTCAAAATGCGGTTGTTCATGCCTACTGATAACGCCGGTGTTGGGTGTTAACTGGGAGTTGGGAGGTTGGGAGTGGCGCTCGGTGCTGGTCACGCCTGACGCGAAATTCGGTGATCATTTTTTAAGGGTGTAAAAATGTTACATCCCATCGGCTAACGCCATGGAAATCATGCCGTCAGTACGCGTGCAACGCCTCCTTGGCGCCCTTCTCGCCGCATTGACTTGTGTCGCCTCCTTTAGCGGTTGGTGTCGATAACGTCTGAAGAGGTTGGACTGCACAAGGCAGAGAAACGAATCCAGGGCGTTATTTATAGGGAGTTATCGCCGGGGCTCAGAGGTCCCAGTCAGTGCAGCGTTCGATGCTCGCACAGAGAGTAGGGTGTTGCTGTTGACTTGTCAGATTGAGTACTGGTATCTCAGACACATTGCTGGGTTCCATATCGGAAAAATGTGAAAGTTGCATATCGCTGTGATCTCTGCCAAGTGATGGGGGCCGAGATTGCACACCACGTCATCCTGCGGTGACCACTTGAAAGCTGCCGGCTGCAGAGATAGCTTAGGGGCAAATGTGGAGCCTCCCCAGAGGAGTCATCTGAGACGGTGAGGCAGGAGGCCGTACAGACGCAGGGTTTACTGTGCGCATTACTCTTAGAAACATAGAAACATAGAAATTTACAGCGCAGAAGGAGGCCATTTCTGCCCATCGTGTCCGCGCCGGCCGACAAAGAGCCGCACGGCCCTCGGTCAGCAGCCCTGAAGGTTACATATAAACCCATGAACAATGACGGAAAGGCAAAGAGCACCCAGGCCCAACCAGTCCGCCTCACACAACTGCGACACCCCTTATACTGAAACATTCTACACTCCACCCCAACCGGAGCCATGTGATCTCCTGGGAGAGGCAAAAACCAGATAAAAACCCAGGCCAATTTAGGGAGAAAAAAATCTGGGGAAATTCCTCTCCGACCCATCCAGGCGATCGACACTAGTCCAGGAGATCACCCTGGCCGTATTCTATTCCCTGCAGTACTTACCATTATATCTGCTCCGCCCAACAGAAGGTCATCCAGTCTAATCCCAATTACCAGCTCTAGGTCCGTAACCCTGCAGGTTACTGCACTTTAAGTGCCCATCCAACCATCTCTTAAAAGTGCTGAGGGTTTCTGCATCCACCACTCTTCCAGGCAGCGAGTTCCAGATCCTCACAACCCTCTGCGTAAAGAAGCCCCCCCTCAAATCCCCTCTAAACCTTCCACCAACCACCTCTTGTCTTCAGATGTCCGAGGAGCAGTGCTTAAGAAGGCTGAGGCTCCGCAAGGAGGTGCTCACGGAGCTTTGCAACCTTCTGCAGACATACCTGGCAGCTGACATCGGCACCAGTGAAAGTGACAGCAGCCCTCAGCTTCTCTGCTACCGGCTCCTTCCAGTCTCCTGTGGGCGATATATGCAACATCCTGTAGTTTGCAGTACATTGCTGCATTCGCCAGGTGACCGACGCTCTCTACACCAAACGAATGGATTACATCAAGTTCAGCATGTCCAGGGAAGACCTGGATGAGCGCGCGCGTGGCTGCGTCAGGATAGCGGGCTTCCCCAGGGTTTAGGGGGCCATTGATTGTACGCATCCGGCATTGCGGAACCTGCCTCACCTGGCCACCCTCTTCACCTGGCCATCTGCTGAAGACATCGCGCCCCACTCCCAAGCCTCTGTACATGCAAATGACAATACAAGATTGTGACTAATGAAACGAACTTTTATTGACAGGAAACACCGTAGTGTGATGTAAATGACGCCATCATCCACAGTAAACAATAATTGAAACCAGACCCTTTGAAACATTATCACCCACATGCACGTGCAACTATTCACATTACTTCATCATGGAACACAATTTCCGGGCATCACACCATTCTTTATTGGCTCATCCAACTGCAACTATTTACATCAGTTCTGTGATGTATGTAGCACTCAAATCACTGACTCCACACAGTCTGGTGTTGTAGTAACTGCTGTGACCTTGGTCCTTTATTGTGTCACTCCAGATTGCCCCTCAGGTGTGGTGGGCAGCCTTTTATACTCTGTCTCGCAGGTACCTTCGGGTCTCCCACCACAGTGCCCCTTGTGGCGCACCATTGTAACTGTACATTTAATGTACATGGACAATACATAACATCTCACTCCCCCCCCCACCACCACCCCAGTTCCAAAAGCAAATTGCCGGTAACCTCGGCCTGGTTCGTCCTGGTTGATTTGTGAGTGTGAGTCCATGACCATCCACTTCCCTCTTTCCCCCCATGTAGAGATTATGCTTGCGATCCGGTGCAAGCATGTGGTATTTGCAGTCCTTACATGGGTGATACAAGTACACAAACATAATCTCCAGTAGAAAGCAGGTACACATAAACAGTACTTTTGTATGATAAATAGAGATGTGTTGAAGAGTTATATCAAAAGGTTGCAGGTACACTGAACAGTTATTAAATCCCAGCTCCACTGGGTGAGGAGTGGTGACGGCATACTGCCCATTTTTGCCCGAGGTAATGGGCTGCGCTGAGACAGGGTATGGCAACTGGTGTGTTGCCTCTGTTCTCAGAAAATAGTTGCCTTTGCAGCTTGTCTGCAGCCGCTGAACAATTGCATAAATCACATAAAATCAGAAATCGCATTAATCTATTAGTCATGTTAGTCACAGATCCATTCACCCTTTTAACTGTGCATTGTGATATTAACCCTTGTCATAAATCACGTCATCATACAAATCACAGTAATCATTTTGACTCACTTCTTGCCCTTACAAAAGTCTCTTTGTGGGGACTGCCAACAGTGTAAGGCCCCTTTAAGACTCCCGGGTACATTTCCCTTTTAAGATGCCATTTTGTTTTCCCACGAGGTTTCTACTGGGCGCCGCCATTTTAGGTGCTCTGCTGGTGCCTGCCTGCGCCTCTCTGCAGAACTCTGCTGCCACGAGGCTCGCTGCCATCTTGAACTCGCTGTGCTGCTGCCTGATCGAGAGAGAGAGAGAGAGAGAGAGAGAGAACCGCCACACTCTGAACACACCCGGGAGCCACAACACACCGGCCCCCGCACCGCCGCATCCTCTGGAGCACCTCACGCAGCTGACCTTTTTGCCTGGGAGCCGCCCCCCACACACACACACGTCCTCCGGAGCCGACCTCCTCACTGCCGCGGCCGATCCTGGGCGAGCCCCGCTCCTCGGAGCACCGGCCCTCACGACATCGCCGAGCGAGTCCCACTCCCGAAACTGCCGATTCACCGCTCCTCCCGCTGCAAGCCCCGTGAACGGCCGCCTCTGCCTGCGGGCCGACGGTGCCTGCTGGGGCAGCCTGTTGAAGCCCTTCTCTCTTCTCCAGCTCGGTCGGTCCTGCTGCTGGTTCCAGCGCCTCTTTCTCACTCTCAGACTTTGCCGGGGGGGAGTCGACGGCCGCCGCTGCTCTGCCCAACCCCACACACGCTTCCTTCACTGCCATCCGATCCGAAGGTGGAGGCCTGCTCTGCCTGTGAACACAGACAGCGGTCTGTGGAGGAATGAAGTCTTCCCAGCTCCCACAGACCTTCCCCATCCCATCTCCTGCCGAGTAGCGTCGGCCTATCGCCCGCAATGATCCACAAAGGTAAACCGTGCATCTCGCCCCCGTGAGATACCTGCACATCCGCTCTGCCGAGAACAGGTATCAGTTCCCTGGTGTAGGTACGCAGCTTCGCCGTGACCCGGGACCAGCTCGGGTCGTGCAGCTGGGTTGATCCACAGTTTATCAAAAGTTTCCTGACTCATCAGTGACTGACCCGACCCCGTGTCCACTTCCATACTCACTGGGACTCCGTTAATCTAGACTTCCATAATCACTGGGGCCGAACCGTCGGTACACGTATACAGTCCAAACGCATCATCTTCTTCTACCTGGGGCTGGGAGGCCCGTCGAGCCAAACCGCAATGCTCCTCGCTGGACAGCAGATCATCTACCATCTCCTCAGCCACACGGTGAGTCGTGTCTCTTTTGCACATACGCTGAAGGCGGCCTTTCGTGTGGCAGGTATTGCACGTCTACTCCGCAAACCTGCACCGGTGAGCCCCATGGCTTCCTCCGCAGCGCCAGCATGGTGCTACTCAATTAGCCCCCCTCGGCGGACTCTGAGTTCCAGGACCCTGAGGTCCGTGCTCACTGCCCTGGGCAGAGTCATGTTCTGCAGTTTTATCCGTGACGGGCGCTATCCTGTGAATAGTACCTGCCGGGTTCGAGACCTCATCTGCTTGGTGCTGCAAGTCGCGATCATAAATGCCCGGCTGATGATGATGGCTTGCTGCAGGCTGACTGTAGGTTCAGTGGATAGCAGCTTGTGAAGGAGACCCTCCTGGCCAATCCCCATAACAAAGACGTCTCGCAACGCCTCGTCAAGGTGTGTGCCAAAATCGCACGGCGCCGCAAGTCTCCTGATGTCCGCAGCATATTTTGTGACATCCTGGCCCTCAGGTCTGCAGTGGTGGTAGAATTTGTGCCTGGCCATGAGGATGCTGTCCTTTGGTTTCAGTTGGTTACGAATGAGTTCAATCAGCTGCTCATATGACTTGTCCTTGGCGCTCACGGGTGCCAGCAAATCCCTGACGAGACAGTAAACCTCCTCGCCACAACTGGACAGCAATATCGCCTTATGCTTCTCTATCAGTGCATCATGTTCGCTGTCAGGTCGTTTGCTATAAAATAGTACTTGAGCCTTTCCGTAAAGGCATCCCAGCCATTACCCTCTGTGAAATCCTTTAGCGTGCCCAAAGTAGCCATGGTTGCGTGAAGAGCTCGTCCGTGTCCTTGTCGCCAATTTGTAATGTATGTAGCACTCAAATCACTGACTCCACACAGTCTGGTGTTGTAGTAACTGCTGTGACCTTGGTCCTTTATTGTACAACTCCAGAGTGCCCCTCAGGTGTGGTGGGCAGCCTTTTATACTCTGTCTCGCAGGTACCTTCAGGTCTCCCACCACAGTGCCCCTTGTGGTGCCCCATTGTAACTATACATTTAATGTACATGGACAATACATAACAAGTTCATATTCGAGCAAGATCACCATTTCTGACCACTCGCACAAACATATTTACTGGCTCTTTCTCAGTGCTTTTCCACCTTTCCCTTCTCCCAGGCTTACTGCTTCTCCTCAATGGGTCTCAGTGCCCGCAGCAAGGCTGCAGAAGGTCGCTCTGTTGGCGCTACTGCCACAGCTGGTGGCCTAGCAGTACATTCTGCACCAGCTCGGTCCCTGGAAGGGCCGGCTGCGGACTGCATCACCTCAGCATGGACGGCAGCACTCTGTGGTGGATGGGTGGCAGAGAGCTGCAGGGGCAAGGATGGCGTGATGTCGTCCTGAGAGAGGACATCACGTTCCAACAGCCCCGACATGGCGCTATGCCCCCGGGGCAGAGCCTCAGCATCTGGAGCTATCTGGCTGAGCGCAGATTGCTGGCGTGCTTCGCCAACGTTAGTTCCCCGTGCAACTGATGGGCCCCAGACATGATGGCAGCGGTCAGTGCCTGGGTGGGTTGCTAGGGTGACAAGGTGAGTCCAGCGCTACACACAGCATATGCACGACAAAAGCACCACCGCTCTCAAAATCATCGCAGACCTCACATTTCATGACCATCAACACATTGTGGATTGCAATGATTTTCATTAGGCCACTATTATTTCCATGACACTTTTAGAGATCATCTATCATATATGACTGGTCAGCTATGAGTTGGTGTGGCATCTATTTGACTTTACATCATGCAATGGTGTAAGCTTTACTCATGTGCCATCACTTCATCGTCTGCAGATGCGTCCGTGGCTGTCCGGGGGGTGCTTACCCATGAGTGCGAGCACTCGCTCCTCCATGTCAGTGATGTTTCGCTGGGGACTGGTGGCCCCCACACCCGTTCGTCTCTGCACCTCTGCTTATCATCGATAGCTTCTTCTGTAAAAGGTGACAGGATGACATGGCATGAGATCATTGCTTGATATCATTGCTAGGTACTGTCACAGAGACTGCTACAACACATAACCGACAGAGGTAATCATGATTATTATAAGTATTATCATTCTTTACCTAAAGACGTACACCGTGACCGCAGGCTTTGAGTAAAATATTCCGGTAAAAGTGCAAGAGCTCACATCTGCTGATAGTCACTCATGACTGTTACAAATCAAATTATATAAATACATACGTACATGTAAATCTCAATGTAATACTTGCTCTTGCGGATCCCACAAGGTCGTTCCATCGTTTGCGGCATTGGTTGCCCTCACGCACCTCGTTGGTCGCTGACGAGACCACCTCTGCTATCTCGGTCCATATCCTCTGGTAAGCCTTTGGGGTGGGCTTCCCACGCCCTCCCTATGTCAAATCACCCCAACATGACTCAACCTCCTGCAGGAGGGAGGCATTTGCCTCATCCGAGAACCTCCTGGCTCTTTTGCGTCCTCCAATGTGCTCCTCTCCCACCTCACTGCTCTCTCCAGCGTCAGTCTCCACAGCATGCTGTGATGCCTCCTCCTCTCCCTCCATTATAGGGCAAATTCAGTCAAATATGTGGCTGTTAACAGCTACTTTTTGTTTGCCTACTTGCTGTGAAGCTCTAAAGTCTCCCTCCTTCCTCCCAAAGCAGCCACACCACACCCAGCCACGCCTTCAGTCCCTCTGAGCTCCCTCTCTCTCTGTCTCCTCTTCTGCGCATGTCATGGTGACCCTTGACCTCCAGAATCGCGGGAATCGAGCGTTGCCATGCCGTTGCTAAGGACGGCCACACTTTATGGCAGAAGGTCAGAAAAATATAACGCTACCGCCCATTTGATATCGCTCACGGTAACGCCCGTTTTCAAAAATGTAAACTAGGTGTTTTGAGAATGGGCGAGAAGCCGGCGATCTGAAAACCCTTTTTTTAATCGCCCACGCCGGGAATAACGCCCATTTTGGGGGCGATAAGCTCAAAAGTGGAGGTTCTAGCCCATAGAGAGATCATACAGGGCCCGAAATTGGTCGAGGTTCCACCCACAGCCACCGAGGTTCCGGCGCACCATGGTCTTTTATTTTAGACGATTCCTACGGTCCCGCCCAGGTGTTGCCCGCCGGGAGATTCCTCGCTGAGGTTCCGTTGGTGCCACTCGCTACCGCCCGCCCGTGCCAGAGGCTGGAAACCCGGGATTTCCCTCAGGCACCATGGGCCAAGACTGCCCTGCCGCCTGCCAGAAGGCGTGCTGGTGAAAAGCTGCTGTGAGCTGGCTGCGAGACGGGTGGCAGGGAGAATGGCTCAGTGCTACAGCGCTTCTCATCCCGGGTATCGTGCACATGCTGCAGCATGAACAGTGACAGAAATAGAATAATGCGATGGACCTTAACCCGCACACAAAGAGAGATATGTAAATCCACATTCCCTCGTTGAAGGGAAGTTGTGGTCGAAGGGCTGCGAATGAGTAGCAATGGATGGTAAAGGATTAATACAGATGCCCTACATGAGTCTTGAAACCATTTGAGGCGGGACATATTTAGTCACAGATTGTGACTGCGCGGATGGTATGAGCTTATGTCGGAGTAAATAGGCCAACGTTGGAAGATGTGAAGCTCTAGCAGGTCGCTGCATGTGATAGTGAGAACAGCATGACATGAGGTATGGAAGACGGAAAAATACATATAATGGACTGCGATGTCACTGATGCACATGTCATCTCAGGGGACCCCACTGCGCGATGTTTGGCATGAGAAAAGGTTGAGTGAAGTGCAAGCCTTAACGTGTGCCCTGCAAGTACTTCAACTGACTCTCATTGAATGGAAGCCTTCCTGCATTGGTGACCCTTGTCATGCCGCGATGGCCTGATGGAAGGACCCATTATACAGTAAAATCATATGTCGAGGGCAAGGTATTCCTCATACAGCGGAACACCCGAGGGAGAGCTGTGTTTCTCTCGGAAGGCACCACACAATATGTCAAAATGAGACACTGACCAAGAATGGGTGAACAATGTGAATTTGTTGAGATGTGAAGCATTCCAAAAGGGGCAGAACATCATAGCACTAACATTAACGAACATCTCCACCACTATCACCCACCCCTCTACCCGCCACCACCACCTCTCTTCCCCCGCCCCCAATGTGAGGCCCATCGTCCTCTTCTTCGCTCTGCCTCCAACACGGCGAGCCGCACCCCTGCCCCTCACCACCTCTGCCCGAGCAGGTTGTGCAGGAGGGCAGCTGGATCTCTGCAGACGTGTCCGCCTCGGCGAGAAGGTAAGGGGGCGTGATTGATGGAGCCGGCATTTCCGGCTCCTCGGGATCTGTGTGCCTTCAGGCTGTGGGCTCGGGGGTCGGGGGGGGGGGGTAGGTACGACCTGGCCAGCAGCCATCGCTTGCCTCATCGCCTTGACCGACTCGGTGTTGCGCTCCACCGCACGAATGAGCCGCTCCATGCTGTCAGTGTGGCGCTGAGTGAGGGTCGCGATGCTGGCAGCTATCCCAGCCATGGTCTGTAGCAGATCGCGACCTAGCTCACCGTTGGTCCTCGATGGCTGGACTATCTCGTTAATAGCCGCAAGCCATCCTGCATCCTCAGCTGATTGTTGGGTCTGTGTGGGTGAATGCGCCGTGGTTGGTTTAACACCACGGCCTCCGCGCCTGCCAGCATTTGTTCTTGGTTCGTCCGCTTCCAACTCCATGAATTCTGAGCCCGACGTCGAGGCTCCAAGGACAGGTGACACAAATGTCAGGAGACTGGTGTCTTCCTCTTGCAGCTCTTTGACCTCCAGTGGCTCCAACACTGGCACTTCTCCCATCTCTCTCTCCTGGTGTTCCTGACTCTGGGAAGCGGAGATGGGCGCGGTGGATATGGGTGATCTTGGGGGGGTGGTGGAGGAAGGAGTCTTGGGCTGATGACTGTTATTTACGCAATACCTTGTAACCAGCATTCTACCGCCACCAGAGGGCGCATCTGTTGGAGTCCCAAGGGATCCCAGCACCCCTTGGGAGCACTGCATATAAGCAGGCCTCCCATGCTGTGCCAGCACTCTGGAGTCAGAATAAAGAGACTAAGGTCACACTTACTCAAGTCTACAGTACTCAGTCACATTGCTTTATTTGAGACATAACAATGGCAACGTCGGGGTTGGAGAAATTGGGGTCACATGCCTCCTTTGTGTGCCAGAGGTGGATGGTGTGCTGTCTGAATCACTACCTGCAAGTAGAGGACAACATTTCAGTCTGTAGCTGGGGGCGGGGCTGGTCATGATGACGCGTGAGCCATGCCATCTCACATTGTGCCATCAAGGAGTTCCATTGTTACTTGGGCACACCAATAATGGCCGACAAAGTGTGTGTGAAAACACTGTGAACTTAACATTGCATGAGCTTTCATGCCATCAGCGTTACGCACAGCGGAGATTAGTATAACCTTACCATGCTCTAGCATGGGATCTGCATCAGCCTTTGTGGTGGCACATTGTGGTCACCCACCAATGCCAACGCACGCTCCTCCAGGCTGCTCAACTCTATGACCTCTGCTGGGCCCCCCTCCCGTGGCTCTCAGGCTGGCTGCCTTGGATGAATTATTCTTCTGCAGAAAGAAACGTTGCAGCCTTGACCCCTTTTGCTCATGCCCCACACTCACACACACCCCCCCACACACACACACACACACACCCCCACACACACTCACACACCCTCACACACACACACACACATACACACATCTGGATCAGAACCTTTTGCAAGTGTACAGGAGGGCTCCAATAAATGGTCACTCACTCTTGCTGACGCCACCACATTGTTCCAACGTTTCCGACACTGGTCTCTATCCGGCACAATATTGCGCATTGAGGATCGGCCTCACCTGAAGAACAGCAGGAAGCGAGGGTTGATGTGTGAGTGGGGCTTTTGCAGACGTTATGGCATCTGATCGGGTGAAATCCCCAGGAAATTCCCAATGGGCATTGGGACTTGTTGGAATACTTTCCCACACGGAATGGTTGAGGCAGAGACCGTTGCTTTTTCTCGGGGAAGTGTGGAATAACATTTGAAGAAAAGTTAGATGCAGGACTATGGGAAGAGAGCATTGGGATTCATTTGGGATTGTAAATAAAGGACTTATATTTCTATAGCGCCTTTCACTACCTCAGGACATCTCAAAGCGCTTTACAGCCAATGAAGTACTTTTGGAGTGTAATCACTGCTGTAATGTAAGAAGCGCGGCAGCCAATTTGCGCACAGCAAGCTCCCACAAACAGCAATGTGGTAATGACCAGATAATCTGTTTTAGTGATGTTGATTGAGGGACAAATATTGGCCAGCACACCAGGGAGAACTCCTCTACTCTTCTTCGAAATAGTGGCCATGGGATCTTTTATATCCGCCTGAGAGGGCAGACGGGGCTTCGGTTTAACGACTCATATGAAAGGCAGCACATCCAGCAGTGCAGCACTCCCTCAGCACTGCACTGAAGTGTCAGCCGAAAATTATGTGCTCAAGTTCCTGGAGTGGGACTTGAACCCACAACCTTCTGATTCAGAGAGAGAAGATCTAAATGTAGGTAGAATGTCTGGAATTCACCAATCATGATCAAAAATGGTGGTGTTGCTCGGGCTGGAGAAGAATTGGAATTCCTGGTGGTCAACGCTGGGTCCGTTTTTATTCTGGCTCTCACTCAATGATTTGGATATGGCCGGAGGGAACACAATCTGGGAAATGTGCTGGTGGCACAAGAATGGGGGTTTAAGGTAAACAACATGGAGAACTTCAAAAGCCTTTGAGCCACAGCTCATTAGGGCCATGGAAAGGGAACTCTTTGCCAAATGATTTGTGTATCCCTGAGCAATGGCCGATAGTTTACCTTCTGCAACTGCACTCTGAGTACTTTGAGCGCGGGTCCACCCTGTCTCCAGTTCATATGTTGCCGAGCATTTATGAGATCACTTTTTCTTTCTTTGGCTGACCTGCGTTGATTTTTATCAGAGGGCTTCCTACTGCCAGATGGTTTCGCTGCTCCGGAAACATATTATTCTCCATTTACTGCCTTTAGGATTATTGAATAAATATAAAATGACACATACCCGGGAGTCTGTTACAAGGCTGTAATTCAATCGAGGGGTTTCTAAGGCAATGTCATAAGCAGCAATAACACGCCTCGAGCAATCTCTGGGCCATCCCCTGACCCCTACTGTTAAACAACGGTTTGCTGTGTTAGTCACTTTAAGGGTGGGTTTGTCTTATAAATACCACAGTCGTTATCTAGTGGGCTGCACTGTGGCCCCCTGACATTACTTGTTATACGAACCTGCATGGAGAGGGTGCAGACTGCACAGTACCTTCCCAATTCTAGTTGGAGGTGAGTGTGGCCATGTGCTGGTTATGGTGCTGTGGCAAATTGTGGAATTTAATTTGATAAGTCTAGTAATTTTGGGGGCTGGCACCAGTTAGAAATGACTATGAAAGCTGCCGCGATTGTCGTTTAAGAACTCCACTGATTCACTAATGCCCTTCAGGGAAGTGAACCTGCCACCCCTACACTTGACTCCATTCCCACACTGCCTGGTTGACTCTTCGTACCTTTTGATGTGGCTCAGCAAACTACCGCCTTCTCAGGCCAACTGGGGATGGTCAATAAATGTGGTCTCGCTCGAGCAAATAATGACAATTTAAAAAAATCGCATGGCCTGTCTGATTATTGTGCGAGTGAAAGAAAGAACTTGCATTTATATGGCGCCTTTCGCGACCTCAGGACGTCCCAAGGCGCTTTACAGACAATGAAGTACATTTTGAAGTGTAGTCACTGTTGTAATGTGGGAAACGCGGCAGCCAGATTGTGCACAGCAAGCTCCAAAACACAACAATGTGATAATGACAGGATAATCTTCTTTTAGCAATTTTGGTTAAGGGGTAACGATTGGCCCAGGACACCTGCAGTACTCTCCAGCTCTTCTTTGAAATAGTGCCTTGGGATCTTTTACCGGAAAGGGCAGGCAGGGTTTAACGTCTCATCTGAAAGATAGCACCTCCAAAAGGCGGAGTTACATAAGAACATAAGAAATAGGAGCAGGCCATACGGCCCCTCGAGCCTGCTCCACCATTTAATACGATCATGGCAGATCTGATCATGGACTCAGATCCACTTCAAGTGTTCTGGACTCCACTCGCTGAGACTGTCCGGGGTGGGTTTTGAAACCTGCACCTTCTCACACAGAGGCAGGACTTCTACCAGAGAACCGAAGGCTGGCTCCGACAGCAAAGGGATAAAAGATCAGGTGATGTGTTTTGGTTGATTGAGAATTGTTGATCCAGGACACTGGGAGATGTAATGTATGTACTCATGAGTATGCTCACAGGAGTACTGTTGAAACGTAGAAACATAGAAACATAGAAAATAGGTGCAGGAGTAGGCCATTCGGCTCTTCAAGCCTGCACCACCATTCAATATGATCATGGCTGATCATGCAACTTCAGTACCCCATTCCTGCTTTCTCTCCGTACCCCTTGGTCCCTTTAAGGGCCACATCTAACTCCCTTTTGAATATATCTAACGAACTGGTCTCAACAACTTTCTGTGGTAGAGAATTCCATAGGTTCACAATTCTCTGGGTGAAAAAGTTTCTCCTCATCTTGAGATGGCTTACCCCTTATCCTTAGACTATGACCCCTGGTTCTGGACTTCCCCAACATCGGGAACATTCTTCCTGCGTCTAACCTGTCCAGTCCCATCAGAATTTTATATGTTTCTATGAGATCCCCTCTCATTCTTCTAAATTCCAGTGAATATAAGCCTAGTCGATCCAGTCTTTCTTCATATGTCAGCCCTGCGAAGCCATGAATCAGTCTGGTGAACCTTCGCTGCACTCCCTCAATAGCAAGAATGTCCTTCCTCAGATTAGGAGACCAAAACTGCACACAATACCCAAGGTGTGGTCTCACCAAGGCCCTGTACAACTGTAGTAATACCTCCCTGCTCCTATACTCAAATCCTCTCGCTATGAAGGCCAACATGCCATTTGCTTTCTTTACTGCCTGTTGTACCTGCATACCTACTTTCAATGACTGATGTACCATGACACCCAGGTCTCGTTGCACCTCCCCTTTTACTAATCTGTCACCATTCAGACAATAATCTGCCTTCCTGTTTTTGCCACTAAAGTGGATAACCTCACACATCCACATTATACTGCATCTGCCATGCATTTGCCCACTCACCTAACCTGTCCAAGCGAGAGGATTTGAGTCACCCTGCAGCCTCCTAGCATCCTCCTCACAGCTCACACTGCCATCCAGCTTAGTGTCATCTGCAAACTTGAAGATATTACATACAATTCCTTCGTCTAAATCATTAATATATATTGTAAATAGCTGGGGTACCCCACTAGTCACTGCCTGCCATTCTGAAAAGGACTCGTTTATTCCCACTCTTTGCTTCCTGTCTGCTAACCAGTTCTCTATCCACGTCAATACATTACCCCCAATTGAACAGGTGGGCACCAGAGGGACTTCAGTGCATCATCAGCCCCGGCAACCAAATTTTAATTTGATCCACTAATGTCTAAAGTTTAATTTGTTTAAGTTTGTCGGTTTTAGAGCCCCCCTTTAATCAGGGGACACTTGATTTACAGGTGCAACTTAAAATAGTTGTGGAGCTGTTGAGTTGTGAGTGGCTTAGCCAGTCACATGATGTTCACAAGACTCAATAAAACCCCAGCCAGTTGGGTCTAGTTCATCCACAATGAGGCAGGTGGTGGTGAGCCTGGTGGATGAACTGGAAATGTGTCATGTGATTGTTAAACCATTGCTAATACACCAACTAGTTCATAATAGCGATGTGTTGCTATGAATTCTTAAGCAAAGAACACTTGAAGCAAATACAGTACAGGAGAACTCCCCCATTCTCATTCAGGTTGTGCCCCTGGGACCTTTCACCTCCACAGATAGGACTTTGCTTTAACATCACGTCTGAAAGACCTCGCCTCCAACATTGCAATCCTGCCTTGCTGCGGAAAAATATTCACAAGTGGGGCTTGAACCCACAGCCTTCGGACTCAGAGCTGAGTCAAGCTGACACTATGATGGCAAAAGCAAAATACTGCGGACGCTGGAATCGGAAATAAAAACAGAGAGTGCTGGAAGGAAATCTCAGCGGGTCAGGCAGCATCTGTGGAGAGAGAAACAGAGTTAACGTTTCGGGTCAACGCCCCTTCGTAAGAACTGGCGAATGTTCGAGATGTAACAGATTGTTAAGGAAGTGCAGGGGCCACTGAAAGGGGGAGGGGAGGAAAGATCAAAAGGGAAGATCTGTGATCGGGTGGAAGGTAGGAGAGATTTGAGAGACAAAAGGGATGATAGGCAGAAATGAGATGGCAATGGCACAGGTTAGGAAACAAAAGATGCGTCTAGATGGGGCGTGAATGGCGGAATCACCACCGGCTGCCGTGGGAAAGAGGAACGTATGAGGCATGGCCACTGGGCCAAAGGCACAGTAAGAGACAACATCTTCAGGAGAGGAGGCAAAACGAGGATAAAAAAAGAAAATGCACACAGTGGCCTCTCTGCCGAGTCCCTTTAATAAACGCTCCTGTCCTATCCTGTACTGACATTCAGATAACCTCCTGGTCCCCAATCGGGATAATTTGGGCTCTGCTTTCATCTATCATTAGCTTGATTTTCGTTTTTATTAAAACCATAATATATAATATAAAAAAATTACGGATGATTGGGAGCAAGCAACAAGAGTGTAATATAATCTCTGGGTGTAGATGACAGCCATTAACCAATTGTATTTCAGACCTTGTGGTTTGCAATATCATCTAAATTCTTCAATTAAATCAAAGCTTCATTATTTAATCTTCATCAGCCCAGCTCTGCTGGGAATGACCAGCCTTTGCATTCCCTCCTCCAATTCATTTTCTTTATTCCCCAGATGTTTTATTTATTATTTTTTTATGCTTACTTTGCTGTGGGAGCTTGCTGTGCGCAAAATTGCCTGCGGCGTTTCGACAGCACGTAATAAACAGGAGCAGGAGTAGGCCCTTCGGGTCTGCTACATTATAATAGTGACTACACTTCAAAAGTACTTCATTGGGCTGTGAAACACTTTGGGACGCCTCGAGGTCATGAAGCGAGCTGCAGAAGTGAACGTTCTTTCTTTCGTAACCGTTAATCCTCTTCCGACGTTGGTCACTCGCTCGGGAATCCCGATAGACGGCCTGTCTGCCGGGCTCCCTTTTGTTGTGGATACCTTTGAAGTTAAGGACATAAGAGCATAAGAACTAGCAGCAGGAGTAGGCCATACGGCCCCTTGAGCCTGCTCCACCATTCAATAAGATCATGGCTGATCATCGACCTCAACTCCACTTTCCCAATCTCCATATCCCTTGATTCCCCTAGACCCCAAAAATCGAATTATCTCAGCCTTGAATACATTCAGAGACTCAGCGTCCACAGCCCTCTGGGGCAGAGAATTCCAAAGATTCACAACCCTCTGAGTGAAGCAATTCCTCTTCATCTCTGTCTTAAATGGTCTACCCCTTATCCTGAGACTGTGCCCCCTGGTTCTAGACACTCCAGCCCAGGGGGCAACAACCTCTCAGCACCTACCCTGTCAATCCCCTTCAGAATCTTGTATGTTACAATGAGACCACCTCCCATTCTTCTAAACCCCAGAGAGTATAGGCCCATTCTACACAATCTCTCATCATAGGACAGCCCTCCTATCCCAGGAATCACCAACAGACATAGCAGCACCCAGAATGAGGAACGGCCATTCGGCCCATCGATTCCCCTCCCGTGGCCACGACTTTCCTTGAGGCCGCGCTCTCACTCTCTCCTCGCTGCTGTGACTTCATTGGAAGTGTGGCAGAAACCCAATTTAAGTGCGTAAATGGGGCAAACGTATGACAGCGAAGCGGGGGGCAGCTCCCAGGAAATTTTCCCTCCCCCACCTACGACCAATGACGGACAGGAAAAGAATATCTGATCCCACTCAGCCTGTCCCACACTGCCTTGTGCATCACGATTCAGAAACTCCCCGCCCCCACTCGAAAGAAGTCATGTGATCTCCTGGTCGCGGCGGGAAAAAGCAGGTGAAAGAAAACCCAGGCCAATCTGGAGGGAAAAAATCCGCAAAAATTCCCCTCCTTAGGCTTTCGAGACGAATCCAACAGATCACTCTGGCCCTGATCATTTTGATGCAGTACCGACCTTTTGTAGAAGGAGATGTCCGCCAAAGCCAGGAACAAGGCCCAGCTCTCGCTAGAAGCAATGCAGCACCTGTCTAATGCTCGAGCCAAAAGCCTGTTCGAGAGGTCCACTTCGCGCGGTTATTCCATGTGGGACTTCACTCCCACACCACCCGTTGACTCCTTTTAGGGAACACTGAAAATTCCTTCCCGGTCCCCTCCTGCAACAATATCATCATCCTCATCAGAGTCAGTCCCTCGAAATCGAGGAAGGCTTGCTTCCACTCTAAAAGTGAGTTCTTAGGTGGCTGTACAGTCCAATACGAGAACCACAGTCTCTGTCACAGGTGGGACAGACAGTGGTTGAGGGTAACGGTGGGTGGGACTGGTTTGCCGCACACTCCTTCTGCTGCCTGCGCTTGATTTCTGCATGCTCTCGGTGACGGGCCTCGAGGTGCTCAGCGCCCTCCTGGATGCTCGGTCTTTGGTCAGGGACTCACAGGTGTCGGTGGGGATGTTGCATTTTATCAAGGAGGTTTTGAGGGTGTTCATGTAACGTTTCCTCTACCCACCTGGGGCTCGCTTGCCGTGAAGGAGTTCCGAGTAGAGCGCTTGCTTTGGGTGCCTCGTGTTTGGCATGCGGATAATGTGGCCCGCCCAACGGAGCTGGTCGAGTCTATCAGAGCTGTGCTGGTAACCTCACTCTTGCCCTCAACCAATATCGATCCAGCTCTTTTTTTAATCGGCCCCAATCAGAACTACTCTACTCTGTGATTCTGTAGATCATAGAATTACATAGAATACACAACACAGAAACAAACTATTCAGACCAACTGGTCCGTGCCCGTGTGTATACTCTACATAAGCCTCCTCCCACTCCTCTGCCTCTCACCCTATCGACATATCCTTCTGTTCCTTTCTCCCTCATGTGTTTATCCAGCTCCCCCTTGAATGAATCTCTGCTATTCACCTCAACAAGGAAGTTATGATGAACCTGTATAAAACACTAGTTTGGCCTCAACTGGAGTATTGTGTCCAATTCTGGGCACCGCACTTTTGGAAGGATGTGAAGGCCTTAGAGAGGGTGCAGAAAGTTTTACAAGACTGATTCCAGCGATGAGGGACTTCGGTTACATGGATAGATTGGAGAAGCTGGGGTTGTTCTCCTTGGAGCAGAGAAGGTTGAGAGAAGATTTGATTGAGGTGTTCAAAATCTTGACAGTAGAGAGAGAGAAAACTGTTCCCATTGGCAGAAGGGTCGAGAACCAGAGGACACAGATTTAAGATGATTGGCAGAAGAACCAAAGGCGACATGAGGAAAAACTTTTTTAAGCAGCGAGTGGTTAGGATCTGGAATGCGCTGCCTGAAAGGATGGTGGAGGCAGACTCACTGGTGGCTTTCCAAAGGGAATTGGATAAGTACCTGAAGGAAAAGAATGTGCAGAGCTACGGGGAAATGGCGGGGGAGTGGGACTGGCTGAGGTGCTCTTGCAGAGAGCCGGCACGGGCTCGACGGGCCGAATGGCCTCCTTCTGTGCTGTAACCGTTCTCTGATTCTAGCTGCTCGTTGTGTTAGCGAGTTCCACATTCAACTATCATATGAGAGAAAGCAATGTTTTTTCCTGATATCGAAAGCTCGATTTTAGCTCGGTGCGAGTGGCAAGCTGACAGGAAGGTCCGGGGCCATTTTAACTCCCGGGCCTCATTTGCCAGGCCTGACTCCCACCCGAACCCAGCGCCAATGACATGGGACCGGCGGGCGGGCGTCAGGCGAGCGCAGCAGGAGACAACGGTCGGGTATCCAGGGCAACAGTTCCCCGGCAGTGAGGTAAGTGGGGCAGTTAGGTGGTGTAAGGGGTGGGGGTGGGGGGGGAGGGGTGATAGGCGATTGCGGTTGGGGGAAGGGGACTGGAAATCCCGACAGTTCTGGTCATCGCACTTTAGAAAGGATGTGAAGGACCTCGGGAGGGTACAGAGTAGATTTACCAGAATGGTCCCGGGGTGAAGGGTTTTAGCTACAAGGTTAGGTTGGAGAAGCTGGGGTTGTTCTCCTTGGAGCGAAGGAGGCTGAGGGGAGATTTGATAGAGGAGTGCAGGATTATGACGGGTTTGGATCAGGTAGGCAGGGAAAGGCTGTTCCCATTAGCTGATGGTACAAGGACTAGGGGCAAACAGATTTAAGGTTTTGGGCAACAGTGGGGATGTGAGGAAGAACGTTTTTACGCAGCGAGTGGTAATGACCTGGAACAACTCGTTGCCGATGAGGGCGATGGAAGCGGAGACGATGAATGATTTCAAAAGGAAATTGGATAGGCACTTGAGGGAAATAAACTTGCAGGGCTCCGGGGATAGAGCGAGGGAATGGGACTGAGTAGATTGCTCTACACAGAGCTGGTATGGACTCGATGGGCCGAGTGGCCTCCTTTTGTCCATATTGACTCTAAGAGTAATGAAAACTGACTAGGAGAAGCTTTTTGTCTCTTGGGTCCACAAGGAAACCTTTAACACATAAACTTGACTAACCTTTTTCAGGGCTTCTCATCTTCAGTGTCCCTGGCGAGGCCTGGGTTTGGTTGCCAAATGCACTGCTCCAGATTAAAAAGCCATCGGGGCCTCAAATATGTGTCATTATAGTGTCAACGAGGTCCTGGCCTGTCCTGGGTAAAGGGCGTTGCACGCAGCCCGAAACCCACCTATGCGCAATTTGGATCCTGTGTGCAGGATGCAGCTGCCATTTTAACCCTCCTCATTCCCGCTGGGCCCGGGTGGGGGTTAAAACCAGCCTTTCCCGAGGCTTAGAACCATGCGACCGTCTGCGTAGCTTGCAATTAGTCACCTCGGCTCTGTGGGTAACCCGCTTGCCTCTGGGACAGAGGTCGTGGGGTCGAGCCACCAACCCCCCCCCCCCCCCCCCCCACAACCCCTCAACCCCACCTCCTCCTCGCTCCAGGCCCATGAGCCTCTAATCTAGGCTGGTACTTCAGCACTGCACTGAGGGAGTCATCATCATCATAGGCAGTCCCTCGTGTCGAGGATGACCTGCCTCTACGCCAAAAAAGGATGAGTTCACAGATGTTTCAATGAAGGACCTAATATTCCGGATCCCGAACTCCATCCTGAAGGGTGGAAGATGCCTGAGCGTGGATTTTTTTAACGTGTGGTGGCCGTTGCACACCAGCCACCACACGGGCTTGACAGAGCGAGGTCTCGGTCCAGTGGCAAGGGTTAACCAAGGGTGCACACACATATCGCAGTGTGGGCTGGGCCTGTGCTGCCCCTGGGCCCCTGGGCCCCGAATCCACGCCCCTCCTGGGCCCCGATCACATCCCTCCACAGTCTCTCGCCGCTCCTTCGCCCCGAGCTCGCCGCTCCTGCTCTACCTGCCCCACGCTCCAATCACCGACCTGGACCTTGCTGACCTCACTCTTCATTGCCGTCGCCCTCCTGCACCAGTTCCCGCTGCTCCCTGAAATAGCACGCCTCCACGCTGCTCCAGGGCTGCCGCACCTCCGCTCCTTTTATGGCCCCGACCTGCCGCTGGTGTTGTCATGCAGGTCGGGGCCTCCACGCTCCACGCCGAGGGCGTGCCGCACTGTCGGAGGCCCTGTCCTTTTGGGCGAGACGCTAAACCGAGGCTGCGGCATCACTCGAGGGAAGAGCAGGGGGTTAGTTTTCCTGGTATCCCGGCCAAAAGTCAGATTGACCAGTCATGCATTTCAATTTGCTGCCTGTGGGATGTTGCTGCGAATTTTCCAGCCTTTGCTTGCCAGCTTACAGAACAGTGATTACACTTTAAAAATAATTAATTGGATCTGAAGTGCCTCGAGACATCCTGAGGTGCTAGATAAAGCCAAGTTCTTTCTTCCCGTGCTGTGCTTGTGGCCCGAGTGAGGCAGCCCGCTGGGGGAAATGGCAGTAGCATTTTCAGTTGCTCAGACGTAGCATTTGCTTGACTGGTGCTGCCAAATGCGTTAGTCTCCCCTGATCCTGAGCGCAGTGAAAGGACTCTGTTCTTCTGGTATCACTGGACTCCCCCCGGCGCCTTTATACAATACGGACATGTTTTCCATTACCAAACTCAGTCCAGAATAATGAAGAAGCCAAGGGGGAAAGAAACAAAATAAAAGGCATTTTGATTGCACAGCAAATTATAGGATCTGTTGCTCTACAATCCCGTCCCACAGAATGACATCCATTGTTCATTCTGAAAGTATTTTTTTCCACTCCAAATTCTTTCCCCAAACTCCTGAATTGGGAGAATATAGAATATTGAACATAGATTGGGACTCAGCTATTTACAATCTATATCAATGACTCGGATGAAGGGACCGAGTGTACTGTAGCCAAGTTTGCAGACAATACAAAGATGGGTGGGAAAGCAAGTTGTGAAGAGGACACAAAGAATCTGCAAAGGGATATAGACAGGCTAAGTGAGTGAGCAGACATTTGGCAGATGGGGTATACTGTGGGAAAATGGTAGGAAGAAGTTATTTAAATAGAGAGAAACTACAAAATGCTGCGGTAGAGGGATCTGGGGGTCCTTCTGCATGAAACACAAAAAGTTAGTGTGCAGGTACAGCAAGTAATCAGGAAGGCAAATGGAATGTTGGCCTTTATTGCAAGGGGGATGGAGTATAAAAGCAGAGAGGTCCTGCTACAACTGTACAGGGTGTTGGTGAGGACACACCTGGAGTACTGCGTACAGTTTTGGTCTCCGTATTTAAGGAGGGATATACTTGCATTGGAAGCTGTTCAGTGAAGGTTCACCAGGTTGATTCCTGAAATGAAGGGGTTGTCTTATGAGGAAAGTTTAAGTAAGTTGGGCCTATACTCATTGAAGTTTAGAAGAATGAGAGGTGATCTTATTGAAACATAAGATTCTGAGGGGGCTCGACAAGGTGGATGCAGAGAGGATGTTTCCCCTTGTGGGGGAGTCTAGAACTAGGGGGCATAGTTTCAGAATAAGGGGTCACCCATTTAAAACGGAGATGAGGAGGAATTTCTTCTCTCAGAGGGTTGTGAATCTTTGGAATTATCTACCCCAGAGAGCTGTGGAGGCTGGGTCATTGAATATATTTTTGAACTATAGGGGAGTCAAGGGTCAAGGGGAGCGGGCAGGAAAGTTGAGGCCAAGATCAGATCAGCCATGATCTCATTAAATGGCGGAGCAGGCTCGAGGGGCCTAATGGCCTACTCCTGCTCCTATTTCTGATGGTCTTATGAATATTAATTCCTTGCTAGGGTCCGATTGAACAGGCTCTGGGCTCCCCCATCCAGTTCGCCACCCAACTAGTCACTCTTTGTGACATTATGAAGAGTTTTTATAGGGTGATTAGGAGAAGACTGTGTCCTCTGATGGGTGTTGGTGACATGGGTTCATCAATTTAAAATCTTTAACTCCAAGGACTCCCAAGTGTTAGATTCCGAGGAGAGATTCCACGAGCTAGCATTGTATTCCCTGGAATTTAGAAGGTTAAGGGGTGATTTGATTACATTTTCCGAGGTAGTAAGGGGACCTGATAGGATAGCTGGACAGAAACCATTTCCGCGGGTTGGGGAGTCTCGGGGCCGGATTTTCGGACGGACGCGAATGGCGGCGGGACGGTAAACTTTGCGCCGGGAAATCGTTTGCGGCTGTCGGCACAAACTTCCGCAGCTGGGCCCTGAGAGTGGAGCGGAGCGCTAAGGGAGGCGTTCCACATCTCTCTCGGGGCGCTCGGCCGGCTGAGCAAGTGAAAATCCATTGCTCAAGGGCCGGCCTCGGCGAGCCCCAAGAGAGGCGTCCCTGGAAACGATTCACTCGGCTGATTCCGGAGATGAGAGGGTTACCTTATGATGATAGATTGAGTAGACTGGGTCTTAACTCGTTGGAGTTCAGAAGGATGAGGGGTAATCTTATCGAAACATTTGAAATAATGAAAGGGATAGACAAGATAGAGGCAGAGAGGTTGTTTCCACTGGTCGGGGAGACTAGAACTAGGGGGCACAGCCTCAAAATACGGGGGAGACAATTTAAAACCGAGTTGAGAAGGAATTTCTTCTCCCAGAGGGTTGTGAATCTGTGGAATTCTCTGCCCAAGGAAGCAGTTGAGGCTAGCTCATTGAATGTATTCAAATCACAGAGATAGATTTTTAACTAATAAGGGAATTAAGGGTTACGGGGAGCGGGTGGGTAAGTGGAGCTGAGTCCACGGCCAGATCAGCCATGATCTTGTTGAATGGCGGAGCAGGCTTGAGGGGCTAGATGGCCTACACCTGTTCCTAGTTCTTATGTTCTTATGTTCTTATGGAAAAGAAAATCGGCACAAAAAACATTGCAAACACATTGCTCACCCCAAATAAAGATAAATCGCAAAAATAAACAAAGAAAACACAATCACACTTACCTCATGCAGTGATTCCTTCCCTCGCTGCCGCCAGGATAGACCAAGAGCTGAAAGGTGGGATTAGGCCAGCTAGCTCATTGTCGGCTGGCACAGACACGATGGGCCGAATGGCCCCCTACTGTGCTGTAAATTTCTATGATTCTATCGTTGTATGAAATTAGGAAACACTTCTACATGCAAAGGCTGGCCGATGTCTGGAACAGCAGTGGATGCTGGGTCAATTGTTAATTATAAACCTGAGATTTGTCGATTTCTGTCAACCGAAGGTATTAAGGGATACGGCAGGTGTATGGAGTTAGATTGCAGATCAGCCATGATCTCACTGAATGGCGGAACAAGCTCGAGGGGCTGAATGACCTACTCCTGCTCCTAAGCGAGAGGTTAGGAGAAATTTCCTTACACTTGTTGGAACTTTGACATCGGGAATGGTTGAGGCAGGGACCATTGCATCTTTTAAAAGAATGTTGGATTAATGGTGAAGTAGAGGAAGATACAGGGCTACGAGGAGGGAGCGGGGCAGTGGGATTAGTTTGGGGATTGATACAGGGCTATGAGGAGGGAGCGGGGCAGTGGGATTAGTTTGGGATTGATACAGGGCTACGGGGAGAGAGCGGGGCAGTGGGATTAGTTTGGGGATTGATACAGGGCTACGAGGAGGGAGCGGGGCAGTGGGATTAGTTTGGGATTGATACAGGACTACGGGGAGAGAGCGGGGCAGTGGGATTAGTTTGGGATTGATACAGAGCTATCGGGAGAGAGCGGGACAGTGGGATTATTTGGGATTGATACAGCGCTATGGGGAGAGAGCAGGGCAGTGGGATTAGTTTGAGATTGATACAGGGCTATGGGGAGAGAGCGGGGCAGTGGGATCAGTTTGGGATTGATATAGGGCTATGGGGAGAGAGCGGGGCAGTGGGATTAGTTTGGGATTGATACAGGGCTATAGGGAGAGAGCAGGACAGTGGGATCAGTTTGGGATTGATACAGGGCTATGGGGAGAGAGCGGGGCAGTGGGATTAGTTTGGGATTGATACAGGGCTGTGTGAAGAGAGCGGGGCAGTGGGATTAGTTTGGGATTGATACAGGGCTATGGGGAGAGAGCGGAGCAGTGGGATTAATTTGGGATTGATACAGGGCTATGGGGAGAGAGCAGGGCAGTGGGATTAGTTTGGAATTGATACAGGGCTATGGGAAGAGAGTGGGGCAGTGGGATTAGTTTGGGATCGATACAGGGCTATGGGGAGAGCGGGGCAGTGGGATTAGTTTTCGATTGATACAGGGCTATAGGGAGAGAGCAGGGCAGTGGGATTAGTTTGGGAATAATACAGGGCTATGGGGAGAGAGTGGGGCAGTGGGATTAGTTTGGGATTGATATAGGGCTATCGGAAGAGAGTGGGGCAGTGGGATTAGTTTGGGATTGATACAGGGCTATGGGGAGAGAGCGGGGAAGTGGGATTAGTTTGGGATTGATACAGGGCTATGGGGAGAGAGCGGGGCAGTGGGATTAGTTTGGGAATAATACAGGGCTATGGGGAGAGAGTGGGGCAGTGGGATTAGTTTGGAATTGATATAGGGCTATGGGAAGAGAGTGGGGCAGTGGGATTAGTTTGGGATTGATACAGGGCTATGGGGAGAGAGCAGGGCAGTGGGATTAGTTTGAGCTTGATACAGGGCTATGGGGAGAGAGCAGGGCAGTGGGATTAGTTTGGGATTGATACAGGGCTATGGGGAGAGCGGGGCAGTGGGATTAGTTTGGGATTGATACAGGGCTATGGGGAGAGAGCGGGACAGTGGGATTAGTTTGGGATTGCTCTCGATACACGACAATACATACAGGATGGGCTGAATGGCCTACTGCTTTACTGTAAATGTCTATGGTTTTATCTCAGTTCAGGGGCCTGGGAAACTTTAATTCGCAAGCTTGCATCTCTGCCCTGCTAATGCTGATAGCCCTCTTCCTTGGAATATAGAAAGTTCAGGGCTGAATTGATTGAAGTTTGTGGGATTGTGAAATGAATTGATCGGGTGAAAAGAGAAAAACATTGTTCCGCTGGCGGGGGTGTCTAGAACAGGGGGACAGAACCTTAAGATCAGAGCCTGGTCATTCAGGAGGGAAGTTGGAATGACTTTTACTCATCATCATCATAGGCAGTCCCTCGGAATCGAGGAAGACTTGCTTCCACTCTTAAAATGAGTCCTTAGGTGGCCGGACAGTCCAATCCAAGAACCACAGTCCCTGTGACAAGTGGGACAGATAGTCGTTGAGGGTAATGGCGGGTGGGGAGTCTGGTTTGCCGCACGCTCCTTCCGCTGCCTGCGCTTGGTTTCTGCATGCTCTCAGGGATGAGACTCGAGGTGCTCAGTGCCCTCCCGGATGCACTTCCTCCACTTAGGGTGGTCTTTGGCCAGGGACTCCCAGGTGTCAGTGGGGATGTTGCACTTTATCAGGGAGGCTTTGAGGGTGTCCTTGTAACGTTTCCGCTGCCCACCTTTGGCTCGTTTGCCGTGGACTTGTTCCGAGTAGAGCGCTTGCTTTGGGAGTCTCGTGTCTGGCATGCGAACGATGTGGCCTGCCCAGCGGAGCTGATCGAGTGTGGTCAGTGCTTCAATGCTGGGGATGTTGGCCTGGTCGAGGACGCTAATGTTGAAGCGTCTGTCCTCCCAGGGGATTTGTAGGACCTTGCGATGACATCGGATGGGTGTTAGAGGTGTGAAACCCTCTCCCACAAAAAGCAGTAGATGCGAGCCCAATTAATAATTTTAAACCGGAGATCGATAGATTTTTACTCACTAAGGGTATAAAACGATATGGATCCAAGGTGGGTGGATGGAGTTAGGCTACAGATCAACCCTGATCTCAATGAATGGCAGAACATGCTCGAGGGGCTGAATGGGCTCCTCCTGTTCCTATGTTCCTTGCTGGTGCACTGAACTCCCAAGTGACCTTGACCTTCCGGGAAGTTGAAGTCACAGGGACTCCAGTGGGACAGTACAGAGTTGGAATATTCAGATATTTGAACAGATTGCCGGTGGATATCTGAACACATTTCACTCAGTCTCCATGCCCCATCAGACCGAAGACTGCATCTTGCAATGACGACCAACTGGTCGGGTCTTGCACGGCGCGGTAATCAAGACAAGCAGAAACAATCAAGGAATCGGCATTATACAGAAACTCTTCAAGTACAAGGTAAATAAGCAGAAACGCACAGGGTGTAATTATCCCCCGCCCAGATTTAATGGCAGTGGATTTGTTTTAATCTGTTTATTTCTCAGCCTGCCAATGTTTCCTGAACCTTGACCTTTCATTGCCGTAACCACAAGGCCTGATGCGGGCTGAGTGCCTGTCGCCCAACTGAATCCTGTAACCCTTCAAATGCCGAACGCCTTTCGAAACACACGCCTTGTTTTAACTGCCACGCGCCCTTCAACATAAGAACAGAAGAAATCCTGGCAGGACTGGGCTGCACAGCCCCTCGAGCCTCCTCCGCCGTTTAATATCGTGGCTGATCTTCGAACTCGGCTCCATCTTCCCACCCGATCCCCATATCCCTTGGTTCCCCGAGAGTCCAAAGAAAGGTCTTGCATTTATGTAGCGCCTGCCACGACCTCTGGTCAACCCAAGGCGCTTTACAGCCAACAAAGTACTTTTCGAACAGTGTAGTCACTGTTGGAATGTGGGAAATGTGACGGGCAAACTGCACACAGCAAGCTCCCGCATACAGCAGTGGGATAAATGGGCAGATAGTCTGTTCTTCAGTGACGTTGGTTGAGGGATAGCTATCAGCCAGGACGCCGGGGAAAACTCCCAAATCGAATACAGATTACATAGAATATACGGCACAGGTCATCGGCCTAGATTTAGGACACCCTCAAAGCCTCCCTGATAAAGTGCAACATCCCCACCGACACCTGGGAGTCCCTGGCCAAAGACCGCTCTAAGTGGAGGAAGTGCATCCGGGAGGGCGCTGAGCACCTCGAGTCTCGTCGCCGAGAGTATGCAGGAATCAGCGCAGGCAGCGGAAAGAGCGTGCGGCAAACTAGTCCCACCCACCCCTCCCTTCAACCACTGTCTGTCCCACCTGTGACAGAGACTGTAATTCCCGCATTGGACTGTTCAGTCACCTGAGAACTTACTTTTAGAGTGGAAGCAAGTCTTCCTCGATTTCGAGGGACTGCCTATGATGATGATGATTGTTGTATATGCTGACTATGAATGTACTCTATGTGTCGTCTTTGTGAGATTGTATAAGATGGAGGCTTGTTAACCTGATGTACTATCAATAAGGTTTACACCATGTACATACATGCTGGCACCACTAGAGGGTGCAACTGGTGGAGACCGGGGGGTTTCCTGCCCTGGTGGCAGGGCCCAGTATAAAAGGCTGCACACCATGCTTGCATGGCACTCTGGAGTTTGGAATAAAGGACCAAGGTCACTACAGTTCAAGTACAACACATTGCCTTGTGGAGTCATTCATAAGTACACTATAGACATAACAACTGGCGACGAGAATAAGGACTTTCATGCGATCATGGCTATCTTTGGCACACTAAAAGACTTCGTGGAGGATGATGATTGGGATGCCTTCACAGAAAGGCTCGAACAATATTTCGTGGCAGACGACCTGGCAGGGGAGACGGACACATTGGCGGAGAAGCACAAGGCTATTCTGCTGACCAGTTGGGAGCCTGAGGTCTACCGCCTCGTCAGGGACTTGCTGGCACCCACGAAGGTCAAGGATAAGATGTACGATGAGCTGACTGAACTAATTCGTGACCAACTTAAACCAAAGGAGAGCATCCTCACGGCCAGGCACAGATTCTACACTCACCGCAGACCTGAGGGCCAGATGATTGCAATATATGCTGCTGACCTCAGGAGACTTGCGGCACCGTGTGATTTTAGCATACACCTCAACGAAGCATTGCGAGACATCTTCGTTATGGGAATTGGCCACGAGGGCCTCCTTCACAAGCTATTATCTGCCGACACCACAGTCAATCTGAAGAAAGCCATCGGCATCAGTCAGGTGTTCATGACCTCGACCTGCAGCACCAAGCAAATCGTTCAGCCTGCGGACTCAAACCCGGCAAGTATTGTACACAGAATGGTGCCTTTCACAGGCAAGACTGTAGAACGTGGCTCTGCCCAGGGCAGAGAGCACAGACCTCAGGGTTCAAGAACTCAGAGTCTGCCGAGGGGTGCTAATCGAGTAGCACTATGCTGACGTTACAGAGGAAATCATAGGGCTCACCAGTGTCAGTTTGCGGAGTACGTATACAAAGCCTGTAACACGAAGGGATACCTCCAGCACATGTGTAAAAGAAATACGACTCACTGTCTAGCAGAGGAGTCGGTAGATGACTTTGAATGAAGGGGAGTATGATGATTTGGCCAGAGAGGCAGCTCAGCCCCAAGAAGAAGTGTATGGAGTGTATACCTGCACCACCGATTGTCCTCCAGAAAAAGATGGAAGTCGAGATAAACAGCATTCCAGTCTTCATGGAAGTGGACACGGGAGCGAGCCAGTCAGTGATGAGCCAGGATGCCTTCGAGAGGCTGTGGAATGAAAAACGACCCGAGCTGGTTCCAGTACAGGAAAAGTTGCGCACCTACACCAAGGAGCTGATCCCAGTCCTTGGTAGTGCAGATGTAAGTGTAATCCATAATGGCGTGGTGCACAAGTTACCTCTGTGGATTGTTGCAGGTGATGGTCCAACGCTACTCGGAAGAAGGTGGATGGGGAAGATCCAGTGGAAATGGGAAGGCCTCTTCACTCCAGCAATCGATGTCCCCCATGCTCAGAGGCAGAGCAAAACCTCACCTTCGCTTGGGCCAGGCACCAGAGAACAGACCAGCGCAGCACCTGAGGCACAGACCGTCCGTCACGACTGCGTGGCAATGATCCGACCGGAACGACCTAAAAGTACCTTCCCGGCTCCAGTGGCAGGACTCCTGGGAGGAAGATCGAATTCACAGGCACTCTTCCAGTTTTTGTGGCAAAATCGCGGGAGAGAAGGATCAAGGCAGTCGACCTCGAGGACAGAGGCAAGATGGTGTCCCTGCTGCAGCGAGGGACAGCGTGACTGAAAAGAAAGATTGCCGTGGCAATATCACAAGGTGCAACACTGAGGGACCAACACGTGGGTCCAACAAAGGATCTGATTGGGGTAAAGCCAGCAGGGTTCTCTTAAAGGAGACCTGCAACCAAGTGAACTTAAAGAGACATTGTATGCATGGCAATCAATGTAATGAACCAATTAAGATTGTGAACAGAATGTTGTTGCGTGATGTCGGCACTGTAAAGAACAGAATGTTGTTATGAGATGTCGGTACCAGTCCGAATATAAAGAACCAAATGTTGTTGCATGATGTCCGGAATAGAATGTCCCCAAGAGCAGCAAGCGAGCGAATTCGGAAGGGTAAGGGCTCTGACCTGATACCCTGCCCCAGGTCTATCCCACGCTGCAGGCACCCGATGGCACCATTCGCCACCGCCCAGGAAACGGAAATGGTGCCAATACGCGCAGTCGGCTGCCGTTGCCCACCACCCGGGTGGAGACGGCGCAGCCCCCGGACCCGGTCACTACCTCGGCCATGTCCGGGAGCGAAAGGTCAGAACCAACGAGTTCCCCAAACGGGACCTGGAACAGCCAGTTGAGCGTGAGAGAGCAGGCAGAAGACTCTGCAGCCCTCAAAGGAGGACAGGGAGGCCACACACATCTGTGGCTCTGCCCACCACTAGGCAAAGGCAAAGGCCCTGAGTCCTGGCTCGGTGAGCGAACCAAGCCCGCCCCGCTAGCAGACGACTAGGACCCCGTCCGGTTGTTCTGGAACTAGAGTCCTCACATACCTGTACTGCTACCTCAGTACTGACCATGACTGAACCATGGATGCAATCTGCCCAATCCTGGCGCACGACCGTAAAACGTAACGAATGTAAGTCACTGAACCTAGGTGCCATGATATAAACTGAAACATTTTTTTTTTTTCTTCCTTTCTTTGTACTGTGTCTGATCCTGTATGTTAATGTAACGGGTCAGCTGCATGATCTCGCTGTGTGGGAGGGAAGGGGTGGGGGAAATGGATGTATGTAGCCATGGACATACACATGGATCACACCCAGATCCCACTGGAACCTCCACCGCATCATCGAACCACCCCATCATCATAGGAAGTCCCTCGCAATCGAAGAAGACTTGCTTCCATTCCCTAAGTGAGTTCGTTGATGGCTGAACAGTCCGATACGAGAGCCACAGACCCTGACACAGGTGGGACAGACATTCGTCGAGTGAAGGGGTGGGTGGGACTGGTTTGCCGCGCGCTCCTTCCGCTGCCTGCACTTGGCCTCTTCACGCTCTTTGCATTGAGACTCGAAGAGCTCAATGCCCTCCCGGATGCATTTTCTCCACCTCGGGCGGTCTTCGGCCAGGGTCTCCCAGGTGTCAGTGTCATCAAACCATCCAATCTGATAACCACTACCCAACATTGTGGCAAAAGGACTTGGGGGTTAACAGGGAGAGAGCCGAGCCAAAGCACAGCCAAGGTGCAAGGACTATTGGCACTTAAGTCTGGGGAGAGCTAAGCCAGAGCACATAGTGCAAAGGTAATTGGCACAAAGGACTTGGGGGAAGAGTGATCTTGTATATGCTGACTATTGATGTACTCTGTGTAGTCACTGTGAGATTGTATAAGATGGAGACTTGTTTACCTGATGTACTATCAAAAAGGTTCACACCGTGTACATACATGCTGGCATCACTAGAGGGTGCAACTGGTGGAGACTGGGGGTTTTCTGCCCTGGTGGCAGGGCCCAGTATAAAAGGCTGCACACCATTCTGGAGTTTGGAATAAAGGACCAAGGTCACTACAGTTCAAGTACAACACATTGCCTTGTGCGGTCATTCATAGGTACACTATAGACATAACAACGATAAGTAGACAAGTCCCTGGAGTGAGACTATGAACCCACAATCTTCTGATTCAGAGGCAAGGGTGCTACCCACTGAGCCACAGCTGATAACAATGAAGCTACACGTGGTTACAAGTGAGAAACGATATTAGCAAAGCCTGTAACACGAAGGGACACCTCCAGCACATGTGTAAAAGAAATATGACTCACCGTCTAGCAGAGGAGTCGGTAGATGACTTTGAATGAAGGGGAGTATGATTATTTGGCCAGAGAGGCAGCTCAGCCCCAAGAAGAAGTGTATGGAGTGTATACCTGCACCACCGATTGTCCTTCAGAAAAAGATGGAAGTCGAGATAAACAGCATTCCAGTCTTCATGGAAGTGGACACGGGAGCGAGCCAGTCAGTGATGAGCCAGGATGCCTTCGAGAGGCTGTGGAATGAAAAACGACCCGAGCTGGTTCCAGTACAGGAAAAGTTGCGCACCTACACCAAACCTCCGACCGCAAAAACTTCCACAAAAGTACCTGGTGGTCCCGGAGGTACGGCGACTTGTGAAGGCCTTCGTAGAGGTCCACGTATCCCAGGAGCTTCCCTGGGATCACGCTGGCCGGCCCAGCCTATCAGAGCAGGGGGATCCCCATTCATACTTATGTGAGTTCCGTATGTAGGGAATCACCATAAGTGTAAATGCAAATACCCTTCAAAACACACAAACACTGAAAATAACTAACAAAAACATCATCTATTTCAAATTAATAAAAGTGGAATTTAATTACTAATTTAAAACAAATGTTTAATTTATTGAAAAATAAATTTACATATTTTAAAGGGTCTAAAAATAAACTTACCTTATTTAATAGGATTTTAAACAGTTAAATTATTTTTAAAAATTAATTTTTCTGTACTTTAAAAGTCTTATGTTGATAAAAGCAGACCTTACAAGTTGTAAGAATTTGAAGGACATTTGCTGGGCAAATAGTCCGCGGAGGCCCTTTCGTTTCGGATGCGGAGGATCGGTCGAGAGAATTCTTGGCAGATCGCAAGTTCCGGGTTTAGGCGCGTGAGCTTGGCACACCTAAACCGGGAACCTGCGGCGACCCCACGGGCACGTATGCACCTCGTACGCGCCCGTGTGGAGCGCAAATTCAGGCCCATAGTCTTGAGCATATTCGGTCGCGAGGGACCGGTGGACTGAGCTGTTCCGAGCCAGGTAAGGCCCTGGTTTGCTTCCCCAATCTGTACCGAGCTGCCTGCTCACAGGTGGAACATCGTCAGGACAGTTACAATTGGCCTCCGCATCCCTGGTTCAGGGCATGGAGAGAGAATCAGCCCAGGTACCCACTCATTATCCAGTAACTCCCATTGGAAAGTGTCCGTGCGCACACAGGAGGCTCAACTTTCCTGGCCCTTGTCCACAGGTGTCAGCTGTGACTCGTGTGATAGCACTCCCGTCTCTGATAGTTCAAGCCCCACTCCAGACACGCACAAAATCCAGGCTGACAATCCCAGTGCAGTGCTGAGGGAGTGCCGCACTGTCGGAGGTGCCGTGATCAAATTGAATGGCGGTGCAGGCTCGAAGGGCCGAATGGCCTACTCCTGCACCTATTTTCCATGTTTCTATGTTTGGGATGAGACGTGAACCTGAGGGCCCCTCAGGTGGATGTAAAAGCTCCCATGGCACTATTTTGTAGAAGAGCAGGGGAGGTCTCCCTGGTGCCCTGGGCCAATATTTAGCCCTCATCAACATTAAAAGAAACAGATTATTTGGTCATTTATCTCACTGCTCCTTGTGGGAGCTTGCTGTGTGCAAATTGGCTGCGCATTTCCTACGTTACAACATTTCAAAAGTCATCCAAATTATAAGCAGTCCCTCGAAATCGAGGAAGATTTGCTTCCATTCTAAAAGTGAGTTCTCAGGTGGCTGAACAGTCCAATACAGGAATTAGAGTCTCTGTCACAGGTGGGACAGACAGTGATTGAAGGAAAGGGTGGGTGGGACTGGTTTGCCGCACGCTCCTTCCGCTGTCTGCGCTTGCTTTCTGCATGCTCTCGGTGATGGAAAGTACGTCATTGACTGTAAACGCTTTGGGAAGTCCCGAAGCCATGAAAGGCGCTATAGAAATGCAAGTCCTTTCCAACGTGTTCAAGAATGGGGCTCAGTAACATTCAAGTGATGTGCAACAGAATCGGTAAATGAATAAAGATTAATAACCATTTATTCAAATCGTGCAATTTCAAGAATATAATTGGATTTAAATAGCATTTGGAGAATCAATCCCACTCGGATAAATGGGGTCGCTGAAATGCGCTCCAAAGCCAGCTCCAGATCTCCATTCATGGGTCAACGTATGAGTTTAACTTGAGGAGGAGATAATTCCTGATTTTCATGTTTCCACAAACAGCAATGGAGTTGGGGGTAATATATTAGCATGGATAGAGGATTGGCTAACTAACAGAGAGTCGGGATAAATGGTTCATTCTCTGTTTGGCAACCAGTAACTAGTGGGGTGCCACAGGGATCAGTGCTGGGATCCCAACTATTTACAATCTACATTAACGACTTGGAAGAAGGGACCGAGTGTAACGTAGCCAAGTTTGCTGACGATACAAAGATGGGAGGAAAAGCAATGTGTGAGGACACAAAAAATCTGCAAAAGGACATAGACAGGCTAAGTGAGTGGGCAAAAATTTGGCAGATGGAGTATTATGTTGGAAAGTGTGAGGTCATGCACTTTGGCAGAAAAAAATCAAAGAGCAAGTTATTATTTAAATGGAGAAAGATTGCAAAGTGCCGCAGTACAGCGGGACCTGGGTGTACTTGTGCATGAAACACAAAAGAATAGTATGCAGGTACAGCAATTGATCAGGAAGGCCAATTGTATCTTGGCATTTATTGCAAAGGGGATTGAACATAAAAGCAGGGAAGTCTTGCTACAGCTATACATATTGGTGTTGGTGAGGCCACACCTGGAATACTGTGTGCAGTTTTGGTTTCCATATTTACGAAAGGATATACTTGCTTTGGAGGCAGTTCAGAGAAGGTTCACTAGGTTTATTCCGGGGATGAGGGGCTTGACTTATGAGGAAAGGTTGAGTAGGTTAGGCCTCTACTCATTGCAATTGAGAAGAATGAGAGGTGATCTTATCGAAACGTATAAGATTATGAGGGGGCTTGACAAGGTGGATGCAGAGAGGATGTTTCCACTGATGGGTGAGATTAGAACTAGACGGCATGATCTTAGAATAAGGGGCCGCCCATTTAAAACAGAGATGAGGAGAAATTTTTTCTCTCAGAGGGTTGTAAATCTGTGGAATTCGCTGCCTCAGAGAGCTGTGGAAGCTGGGTCATTGAATAAATTTAAGACAGAAATAGACAGTTTCTTAAATGATAAGGGGATAAGGGGTTATGGGGAGCGAATGGGAAATGGAGCTGAGTCCATGATCGGATCAGCCATGATCGTATTAAATGGCGGAGCAGGCTCGAGGGACCGTAAGGCCTACTCCTGCTCCTATTTCTTATGCTCTTATAATAACCAGTTGATCAGTTCTAATGATGGTGGTTGAGGACACTGAGTACTCCCCTTTTCCTATGTTATAGTGTCACAGGATCTTTTCCGTCAACTCGAGGGGGCCTCGGTTTTAATGTCTCCTCCGAAAGACGGCCCCTCCGACCGTGCGGTGCTCTCCCAGTACCACACTGGGTGTGTCAGCCCGGGTTATGTGCTCAAGTCTCACGGCTTGCTTTCTGCTGATAAGAAGCCTTCATTCAGTAGGCCGCAGAGTATGCCTAGTCCCTGTTGACATCCAGCCGCATCCATGTCAGGAGACTCGGCACCTGGCAGCCCATCTCTCGCAGCCAGGCTGTCATAGAGTGTAGGGGAGCCCTTCCCCATTCAATAAATGTCCAGGCACAGTCACTCCCACGGGTAAAAGCCGCAGACAAGCGAGACAGAGTTCCCACTCGGAACAGCTTGACAGGCCGAGTTGCTCTGGTACTTGGCTTTGGTACAGACACTTCATAAAAATCTGCCAATTCTGACAGGGTGTCTCGGAGAGGTCGGATGTGAGTGTGTGTTTATTTATACGGGGTTGGGTACAGTTAACTAGGAGATCCCACTGCGGCCTCATAGCCGCTCTGGGGTCCCCCGATACAGAAATGCAAGTGCTTTCTCGATTCCCTTTTCTCCCTTGCTTGTTGCTGGGATCGGGTTCCGCCCATGCTGCCGTCCCTCTGACACCTTGTCCGAGCCGCCAGTCTCCCGGGTGTGAGGCAGGGCAGTGAGCTCCAGTCGGCCGTTCCCTCGGGGTGTCGGGGCAACACAGCCAGGTCTGACCCTCAGCTCACCTGCTGCCAGCCCCTGCCCTCTCCAGCGGCCGTCGCTGTGTAGGAATCGGGAGCAGAAAGCTGAGCTGGACCTTCCCCTCACTAACCCCCACCCTCCCGCCATTGGTTACCGCACACACCCACCCTCGCCACGCTCCGCCTTCCCGCGGCCCACTGGAAGGCAAACAGACTCTCTGTTACCTGATTGGATGATTCTTGACTCTCGGTCAAAGAGATCCTTTTCCCGTCTCCAATATTTTGATCATCATATCATAGGCAGTCCCTCTTAATCGAGGAAGACTTGCTTCCACTCTAAAAGTGAGTTCTCAGGTGGCTGTACTGTCCGATACGGGAATTACAGTCTCTGTCACAGGTGGGACAGACAGTGGTTGAAGGAAAGGGTGGGCGGGACTGGTTTGCCGCACGCTCCTTCCGCTGCCTGCGCTTGCTTTCTGCACGCTCTCGGTGACGATACTCGAGGTGCTCAGCGCCCTCCCGGATGCTCTTCCTCCACTTAGGGCGGTCTTTGGCCAGGGACTCCCAGGTGTCGGTGGGGATGTTGCATTTTATCAGGGGAGGCTTTGAGGGTGTGCTTGTAACGTTTCCTCTGCCCACCTTTGGCTCGCTTGCTGTGTAGGAGTTCCGAGTAGAGCGCTTGCTTTGGGAGTCTCGTGTCGGGCATGCGGACAATGTGGCCCCGCCCAGCGGAGATGGTCAAGTGTGGTCAGTGCTTCAATCCTGGGAATGTTGGCCTGGACGTGGACGCCGATGTTGGTGCGTCTCTCCTCCCAGGGGATTTGTAGGATCTTGCGGAGATATCGTTGGTGGTGTTTCTCCAGCGACTTGAGGTGTGTACTGTATATGGTCCACGTCTCTGAGCCATAGTAATATAACTAATGAGTGAAAGCGTTCGAAGAAAATAGAAAATAAACACATTGTTTGAAAATGATTTTTTTCCCGGGTGTTGCTCGCTGCTGTATCCGGGAGATTAATCTTTCATTCCTGGATACTCCAGGGCAATCCCGGAGGGTTGGCAACCCCCTACACCTTGGCAAATGGAAAAAGGGAATTGGGTGGGGTGTAAAATGGGGGTCCCCGCTTCGCGATCGTCCCCGCTGCGATATACTGCCAGAGACCCATTTCACCCCTGCCCTTCTATGAGCGTAGAAGGGACAATAACCTCCTGTCCCTCCCCCTCCCCTCTCCTACCCCTATCCGGAGAACGAGAAGAAAGACTTGCATTTCTATAGCGCCTTTCACCACCGGACATCCCAAAGCGATTTACAGCCAATGAAGTACGTTTGGAGTGTAGTCATTGTTGTAATGTGGGAAATGTGGCGGCCATTTTGCGCACAGCAAGCTCCCACAAACAGCAACGTGATAATGACCAGATAATCTGTTTTAGTGATGTTGATTGAGGGATAGATATTGGCGAGGGCACCAGGGAGGACTCCCCTACTCTTCTTTGAAATAGTGGCCATGGGATCTTTTACATCGCCTGAGAGAGCAGATGGGGCCTCGGTTTAACGGCTCATCCGAAAGGCGGCACCTCCAACTAGATTTTTGTGCTCAAGTCTCTGGAGTGGGACTTAGACCCATAACCTCCTAACTCAGAGGGGAGAGTGCTACCCATTTCTTCTTCTTCTGAGGCGGTCCCTCGGAGTCGGGGACACCTTGCTTCCGCACTAACAATGAGTTCTCAGGTGACTGGTGAGTCCAATGCGGGACCTGCAGTCACTGTCACAGATGGGGCAGACGGTGGTTGGAGGGACGGGTGGGTGGGGTGCTTGGGTTGTCGTGCGCTCCTTCCACTGTTTGCGCTTGGCCTCCGCGTGCTCCCGGCGACGAGACTCGAGGTGCCCAGCGCCCCTCCCGTACGCCCTTCCTCCACTTAGGGTGGTCTTTGGCCAGGGACTCCCAGGCGTCGGTGGGGCTGTTGCATTTTATCAAGGAGGCTTCGAGGGTGTCCTTGAAGCGTTTCCTCTGCCCACCTGGGGCTCGCTTGCCGTGTAGGAATTCCGAGTAGAGCGCTTGCTTTGGGAGTCTCGTGTTGGGCATGCGGACAGTGTGGCCCGCCCAACGGAGGCTGGTCGAGTGTGGGGGTCAGTGCTTCGACGCTGGGGACGTTGGCCTGAGCGAGAACACTGACGTTGGTGTGCCTATCCTGCCGAAGGGATTTGCAGGATCTTGCGGAGGCACTGAGCCACAGCTGACACCAGGGGGCGCTCAGGGGATCTTTTTGTTAACGCAGTGAGCTGTTATGATGTGGAACTCACTGTGAAGTTCTGACAGGCCGACACATGTAACACATTTTAGCAGTCAACAGCACATCATAAAAAAAACACAAAAACATCTTGGCGAAGAAAAGAATGATTTGAACATCCTTCATTGTTCCTTGTTTAGCTCTAGCTCTCATATGTTTTATTCAAAAGTTGGCCGCAATTGCTTCGCACAGGTGGTCAAGGCATGGCTAACCAAGCCACCCCCTCCCCTCCCCTCCTCCCACCACCATCAACCCTCTTCCTAACCCCACACATCTGCGACTATTGACAAGACTCCAGCCTCCTCCTGGACAAAGGACCTGCTGTTGACACAGAGCAGCTCCCCTCTAATCGGTTCATTGTCCAATTAATTATCAGGGCCTGCTTAGCAGCTTTCTGACCAAGCCCAGGATTACTCTGCTCAATGGCCCTTCTCCAGTACAACGGCTGGGTGGGCAGTGGACGGGGCAGCGTGAGCCATGATCCACAAGCTCCCTACCTAGGTGGTCCCTGGGGGCTTAAAAGCTGTTAGAAGACCTGCAGGAAAAGAAATAGTCTTTGCGGTCCTTCATTGTGAATGAAAGCTCGTTACAGGCTCAGTAATGAATTGGCTGCTCATCAATATGTAGGACAAGGGAAAGTGATTACTGGATGTTTCCCAATCCTCTCGCCATCTCTCCTGGCGTAACGAACAAGGTGCTTTGAGATATATATTAAGTAGGGTGACATAGAGATAAACGAAAAAGAATGAAAGACTTACATTTATATATCACCATCATCATCATAGGCAGTCCCTCGAAATCGGTGAAGACTTGCTTCCACTCTAAAAGTGAGTTGTCAGGTGACTGAACAGTCCAATACGGGAATTACAGTCTCTGTCACAGGTGGGACAGACAGTGGTTGAAGGGAGGGGTGGGTGGGGAGTCTGGTTTGCCGCACGCTCCTTCCGCTGCCGGCGCTTGATTTCTGCACGCTCTCGGCGATGAGACTCAAGGTGCTCAGCGCCCTCCCGGATGCACTTCCTCCACTTAGGGCGGTCTTTGGCCAGGGACTCCCAGGTGTCGGTGGGGATGTTGCACTTTATCAGGGAGGCTTTGAGGGCGTCCTTGAAACGTTTCCTCTGCCCACCTGGGGCTCGCTTGCCGTGTAGGAGTTCCGAGTAGAGCGCTTGCTTTGGGAGTCTTGTGTCGGGCACGTGGACGATGTGGCCCGCCCAACGGAGCTGGTCGAGTGTGGTCAGTGCTTCGATGCTGGGGATGTTGGCCTGATCGAGGAGGCTAAGGTTGGTGCGTCTGTCCTCCCAGGGGATTTGCAGGATCTTGCGGAGGCATCGCTGGTGGTACTTCTCCAGCGATTTGAGGTGTCTACTGTATATGGTCCATGTCTCTGAGCCCCACAGGAGGATGGGTATCACTACTGTCCTGTAAACCATGAGTTTGGTGCCAGATTTGAGGGCCTGATCTTCGAACACTCTCCTCCTCAGGCGACCGAAGGCTGCGCTGGCGCACTGGAGGTGGTGTTGGACCTCGTCATCGATGTCTGCCCTTGCTGATAGTAGGCTCCCGAGGTATGGAAAATGGTCCACCTTGTCCAGGGCACCACCTTTCATGACCACCGGACATCCCAAAACGCTTTACAGTCAATGAAGTACTTTTGAAGTGTAGTTTGCTGTTGGACTGTAGCCAATGTGTGCAGAGAAAGTTCCTACAAACAGCAACGTGATGATGACCAGATTTTTGTTTTTGTTATGTTGATTGAGGGATTAAATATTGTCTGAGACACCAGGGATAACTCCCCTGCTCTTCTGCGAAATAGTGCCGCGGGATCTTTTACGTCCACCTGAGAGAGCAGACGGGGCCTCGGTTTAACATTTCATCCAAAAAGACGGCACCTCCGACAGTGCAGCACTCCCTCAGCACTGCACTGGGAGTGCCAGCTATAGATAGATAGGTAGCTATAGACAGATAAATCAATAGAAATATATAGTTATATAGATATAGATAGGTAGCTAGATAGACAGATAGATACATACATACATAAATGCAATGAATTATTGGCCCTGAAATTCCGATGTCCCGGGTCAGTACGAAGTTTGTACGGACCCGGGAAGACATTGGAAAATCCGGTTTTCGGCGCGCAATGCGCATGCACTAAAAACCGGCTTTTCCGATCTGTCAAGCTTCTGGCTTGACAGATCCTCCACAGATCGGGAGCGAGGACATTTGTAAGTGCAAATATCCGATATTTACGCTTACAAATGTCCTCAAAAATCTTGCGCCTGACAAATGTTTTAAACAACACAAAAACATATAAAAATAAAGTTATGAAAACAGATTTTATCAATAAAAACCCTCCCTACAACAGTAAGTTTATTTTTAAAAAGTCGGGAAAATATATATTTTTTTAAGACATTAATAACTTTAATTTAAATGAATGTAGTGTATATTTTCTATTTTTTATTAGTGTTTTGGGTGTTTGGGACTGTTTCTCAATCATAGAAATAGGAGTTTAGGACCTTACAGAATTCCTATTATTATGAATGAGTATATACTTTACCTGATTGGTTGCCCAGAGCCATGTGACTCCAGCTCCAGGCCTGCGCACGCGTCGACATGCATGCACTGAGACGCGCGGTCAGGAGAGGCCACAGCTTTGGAAAGTCGAATGTGGACAGCAGCTTAAGGTAAGTGCATATTTTTTCTCTAAAATGCCCACGAGAAGGACAAAACGGAATTTCAGGGCCATTATTTTATATGTGCACTAACTATAATTGTATCTTATAGATGATTATATGGCGTATCTATCGATAATATAATAAACATATAATGCTTGCAATCACTTGCTGTGTACAGAATGTTTTGTTTTCATGTGTCAACATTTTTGTTCCTGTATAGCCACAGTTATAATGGAAATTACTTATGTAAACGTGTCACGCTGTAATTACATACTCCCACCAGTGGGGGCACTGTAATATAAGAACATAAGAAATAGGAGCAGGAGTAGGCCATACGGCCCCTAGAGCCTGCTCCATTATTTAATACGATCATGGCTGATCTGATCATGGACTCAGCTCCACTTCCCTGCCCGCTCCCCATAACCCCTTATTCCCTTATCGGTTAAGAAACTGTCTATCTCTGTCTTAAATTTATTCAATGACCCAGCTTCCACAGCTCTCTGAGGCAGTGAATTCCACAGATTTACAACCCTTTGAGAGAAGAAATTCCTCCTCATCTCAGTTTTAAATGGGCGGCCCCTTATTCTAAGATCGTGCCCTCTAGTTCTAGTGTCCCCTATCAGTGGAAACATCCTCTCTGCATCCACCTTGTCAACCCCCCTCATAATCTTATACATTTTGATAAGATCACCTCTCATTCTTCTGAATTCCAATGAGTAGAGACCCAACCTACTCAACCTTTCCTCATAAGTCAACCCCCTCATCTCCGGAATCAACCGAGTGAACCTTCTCTGAACTACCTCCAAAGCAAGTATAAAGGTGGGGAGCAGCGAGGTCCAGAGATCGGGACCTTCGAGGTTGGACGAGGCACAGAGGAACAGAGAGGTCAGAGCCCAGAGGTGGAGCAGTGTAGACAAGACCAAGAGAAGGTGCAGCACGGGCCAATAGCGAGGCTGTGAGACTCACATTGCGTACTATGAATTCCACGTAGAGAGAGGTCCTGTGGGAAGGAGGACAGTAGGAGTATGCTTGAGTGTGTGTGTGTGTGTATTGGCACATCTGGCGGATCCCCTTGCCACTGGACCAAGACCTTGCTCCGTCAAGCCCATGTGGTGGCTGGTGTGCAACGGCCACCCCACGTTAAAATAATTCACGCACAGGCTTCTTCCACCATTTAAAATGAGTACTTCAGTCACCTGAGAACTCATTTTTATTGTGGAAGCAAGTCATCCTCAACCCCCGAAGGACTACCTATGATAATAATCCTTTCTTAAACATGGAAACTAAAATTGGGCGCAGTATTCTAGGTGTGGCCTCACCAATACCGTATATAACTGTAGCAAGGCTTCCCTCAGTTTTGTGTGACCCAGATCCACAGTCTGTACTGCAGAGGAGCTCCTGTACTAGGAACATAGGAACAGGAGGAGGCCATTCAGCCCTTCGAGCCTGTTCCGCCATTCAATTGGATCATGGCTGATCTGTGACCTTTACTCCATTTGCTCCATATCCCTTGATACCCTGAACCTAACAACTATCTATGGATCTCAGTCTTTAAGGCTGCAATTTCCCCAGCCTCCACTGCTTTTTGTGAGAGAGAATTCCACATCTCTATTATCCTCCAACCAGCTCTATTCTCAAAAATATACCCCCAAATATACCGCCAAGTGTTCTATTCAGCTGCAAATAATAAAATACGAGATGCTGCAGAGCAACACAAGAGCAAATAGATTGTGAGCCAACGAAGGAGATATTCGGAGGGCGTCCAAAAACTTTGTCAAAGAGGTTTTTAAGGACAGTCTTAAAGGAGGAATGAGAAGTGGAGAGGTAGAAGAGTTTAAAGAATTCCAGAGAGTGGGGTGCACAAGGGACCAGTGAGGAGAACGTTGAGAATGGAGCGACTGGGGATTTTAGGGCTGGAGGAGGTTACAGAGATAGGGAGGGGTGAGGCCATGGAGGGAAGGCACAAGGACGAGAATTTCAAATTTGAGATGTTGAGGAACTGCAATCCAATGTCATCATCATCATAGGCGGTCCCTCGTATCGAGGATGACTTGCTTCCACGCCAAAAAGGGATGAGTTCACAGGTGTTTGAATGAAGGACCTGATATTCCGATCCCGAACTACATGTTGAAGGGTGGAAGATGCCTGTGCGTGGATTTTTTTAACGTGGGGTGACCGTTGCACACCAGCCACCACACGGGCTTGACAGAGCTAGGTCTTGGTCCAGTGGCAAGGGTTACCCAAGACAACTGGAGACCTGCTCTGCTGCACGGACCTAGTGCGCACACATATCGCAGTGTGGGCTGGGCCCGTGCTGCCCCTGGGCCCTCACCTCTTCTGGGCCCCAAACTCACGCCCCTCCTGGGCCCCGGTCACTTCCCTCTACAATCTCTCGCCGCTCCTTCGCCCCTCCTGCTGCGCCTGCCCGCACTGCAATCAGCGACCTGGCTTCACAGCCGTCGCCCTCCTGCAGCAGCGGGACCCAATGTATGCCAGACAGCAGAGGGGTGAGGAGCAGGAGGAGCTGATGTTTATGGTGGGTGGAAGGTGGGAAGGTGGCCAGAATTGGAATTGTCGAGTCTGGAGGTGATCAAGGGTTGCAGCAGCAGATGGGCTGAGTTTGCGGGGGTGGTGGGCGGTGTTACGGAGGGACAACCAGACGGTCTTTGCAATGGAGAGGATGTGGGGACGGAAGCTCAGCTTGGGGTCGAGTAGGATGCCCAGGTTGAGAAGTCTCTGGTTCAGCCCGAGGCAGTGGCCAGGATGGAGTTTGTGATCGGCTGCGGAGTTTGTGGCGGGGACAATGACTTACTGACACTGAGTCGCATTGTTTAACCGGAGGTTTATCCAGGACTCGGTGTCAAACAAGCAGTCTGACCATACAGAGGCAATGGAGGGTTCGGGGCGTTGTAGGGCTGGAGGAGATTACAGAGCTAGGGAGGGGCGAGGTCACGGAGGGATTTGAAAATAAGGATGAGAATTTTAAAACCGAGGTGTTGCTTAACCGGGAGCCAATGTCGGTCAGCGAGCACAGGGGTGATGGGTGAGCGGGACTTGATGTGAGTTAGGACACGGGCAGCCGAGTTCTGGATCACCTTGAGTTTACTTGGGCTAGAATGTGGGAGGCCATCCAGGAGTCTGGTTCAGCCTCAGACAGAAGTCGCGGAGTGGGATGGAGTCAGGGGCGAGGGAACAGAGATTGTGGCGGGGACCGAAAACAATGGCTTCGGTCTTGACCTGGAATATTAGGCCCTTCTTTGAAACACCTGTGAACTCATCGAATTCATCACTTTTAGGCATGGAATCAGATCATCCTCGATACGAGGGACCACCTGAGAGAGAGAGAGTGGAGGTTCGATCGAGGTGGAACACATTTCCTACAACAGTGACTACACCTCAAAAGTACCTCTTTGGAAGAGCTTGTGAAGCGATGGTTATCCTAATAGTGTTACACGGATCTGATGCTGGAGCATGAGAGAAGTTGACGAACAAAAGATACCGACTGCAGCGATGATTTGGTTGAGAGGAATACCGGGAATATCCGGGATGCATAAAGGCAGGAATGATATAATAAGCTTGGACAAGAGGCAACACTCCTGCAGCGGATCCAGGAAAGACAACGGATGGCTTGAGGCATGGAAAGGGCTAAAATACTTTTCATGGCTCGCGTACAGAGGTACACGGAGCAAGAAACCGAGGAAGATCTAGGAAGCGCTGGATGAACAAGGCTGATGATACAGAGATGGGTGGGAAAGCAAATTGTGAGGAGGACACAAAAAATCTGCAAAGGGATATAGACAGGCTAAGTGAGTGGGCAAACATTTGGCAGATGGAGTATAATGTGGGGAAATGTGAGGTTATCCACTTTGGCAGAAATAATAGAAAAGCAAATTATAATTTAAATGGAGAAAAATTGCAAAGTGCTGCAGTACAGAGGGTCCTGGGGGTCCTTGTGCATGAAACACAAAAGGTTAGTATGCAGGTACAGCAAGTAATCAGGAAGGCCAATGGAATCTTGGTCTTTATTGCAAAAGGGATAGTTTATGAAAGCAGAGAAGTCCTGCTGCAACTGTACAGGGTATTGGTGAGGCCGCACCTGGAGTACTGCGTGCAGTTTTGGTCTCCGTATTTCAGGAACAATATACTTGCATTGGAGGCTGTTCAGAGAAGATTCACTAGGAGATGAGGGGGTTGACTTATGAGGATAGGTTGAGTAGGTTGGACCTCTACACATTGGAGTTCAGAAGAATGAGAGGTGATCTTACTGAAACTTATTACATAGAAACATAGAAACATAGAAAATAGGTGCAGGAGTAGGCCATTCAGCCCTTCGAGCCTGCACCACCATTCAATAAGATCATAATGAAGGGGCTTGACAAGATGGATGCAGAGAGGATATTTCCACTTTGGGGAACCTAAAACTAGGGCACATAGTCTTAGAATAAGGGGCCGCCCATTTAAAACTGAGATGAGGAGGAATTTCTTCTCTCAGAGGGTTGTAAATCTATGGAATTCTCTGCCTCAGAGAGCTGTGGAGGCTGGGTCATTGAATAAATTTAAGGTGGAGATAGACAGATTTTTGAGCGATAAGGGAATAAAGGGGAGCGGGCAGGGAAGTGGAGCTGAGTCCATGATCAGATCAGCCATGATCTTATTGAATGGTGGAGCAGGCTCGAGGGGCAAAATGGCCTAATCCTGCTCCTATTTCTTATGTTCTTATGTTCTTATATTCTTAAAAGTGACTTGTCACAGAAAAGGGATACAAATGTCTGAAGTGGCCCACTTAATTCAGAACTGACAGCAGTGAAGTGAATTCATTCAGCCCCATCGTCTCTGCTGTGCTGACTAACAGGGATTTAGCATTAGTAAAAGGTATGCTTTATAGTGTGACTCTACCTATTCCTAGTGATTATAAGAACATTAAAGATAGGAGCAGGAGTTGGCCCCACAGCCCCTCGAGCCTGCTCCACCATTCAATAAGATCATGGCTGATCATTGACCTCAACTCCACTTTCCCGCCCAATCTCCAGATCCCTTGATTCCCCTAGACCCCAAAAATCTACCTATCTCAGCCATGCATATACTCAGAGACTCAGCATCCACAGCCCTCCAGCGGCAGTTGGTGAGAGGCGGGAGCAGCGTGGTGAGGCCTATAAAGGCCCAGCGGGAGCTCGAGAGTCAGCGGCAGTTGGTGAGAGGCGGGAGCAGCGTCGGAGCGGCCTATAAAGGCCCAGCGGGTGTTCCACAGGCAGCGGCAGTCGGTGAGAGGTGGGAGCAGTGTCGGAGCGGCCTATAAAGGCCCAGCGGGTGTTCCACAGACAGCAGCAGTTGGTGAGAGGCGGGAGCAGTGTCGGAGCGGCCTATAAAGGCGTACTTGTGCAGCTACAGTGGGAGAGAAGGCAAAAAAGAAGTAGAAAGGAATCAAAAGGTGATGTCACAGCCAATGGGGTAAGTGATTGGCTGGTGATTGGTGAGTAGCTTTTCTTTTTCTTTTTTATATCAGTAAGTAAACTGTAACATTGTTGTTACCAATTTAAGTGTATCTAAGGCATGGCAGGAGAGCTCGGTCACGTGATATGCTCCTCCTGTACCATGTGGGAACTCAGGGACACTTCCGGTGTCCCTGACGACTACGTGTGTGAGAAGTGTATCCACCTCCATCTCCTGACGGACCGCGTTGCGGAATTGGAGCTGAGGGTGGATTCACTCTGGAGCATCCACGATGCTGAGAATGACATAAGTGGCACGTGTAGTGAGTTGGTCATACCGCATGAGAAGGATCCACAGCCAGCTAGGGAATGGAAGACCAGCAGGAAGAGTAGTACAAAGAAGGTAGTGCAGGGGTCCCATCTGGCCATCCCCCTGCAAAACAGATACACTGCTGTGAGTGCTGTTGAGGGAGATGACTCATCAGGGGAGAGTAGCAGCAGCCAAGTTCATGGCACCGTGGCTGGCTCTGTTGTACAGGAGGGCATGAAAAAGAGTGGGAGAACGATAGTGATAGGGGATTCAATCATAAGGGGAATAGATAGGCATTTCTGCGGCCGCAATCGAGACTCCAGGATTGTATGTTGCCTCCCTGGTGCAAGGGTCAAGGATGTCTCCGAGCAAGTGCAGGACATTCTGAAAAGGGAGGGAGAACAGCCAGTTGTCGTGGTGCACATTGGTACCAACGACATAGGTAAAAAAAGGGATGAGGTCCTACGAGACGAATTTAAGGAGCTAGGAGCTAAATTAAAAAGGAGGACCTCAAAAGTAGTAATCTCGGGATTGCTACCAGTGCCACGTGCTAGTCAGAGTAGGAATCGCAGGATAGCACAGATGAATACGTGGCTTGAGCAGTGGTGCAGCAGGGAGGGATTCAAATTCGTGGGGCATTGGAACAGGTTCTGGGGGAGGTGGGACCAGTACAAACTGGATGGTCTTCACTTGGGCAGGAACGGAACCAATGTCCTAGGGGGAGTGTTTGCTAGTGCTGTTGGTGAGGAGTTAAACTAATATGGCAGGGGGATGGGAACCAATACAGGGAGACAGAGGGAAACAAAAAGGAGAGAAAAACAAAAGACAGAAAAGAGATGAGTAAAAGTGGAGGGCAGAGAAACCAAAGGCAAGAAACAAAAAGGGCCACTGAATATAAAAGGGCTGCAGGAGGGGTCAAAACTAAAAATCATGGTTTAAAAACTAGGATGAAAACACTCTACCTAAACGCACGCAGCATTCGAAATAAAGTAAATGAGTTGATGGCACAAATCATTACAAATGGGTATGATTTGGTGACCATTACAGAAACATGGTTGCAAGGTGGCCAAGACTGGGAATTAAACATACAGGGGTATCTGACGATTCAGAAAGATAGGCAAGAAGGGAAAGGAGGTGGGGTAGCTCTGTTAATAAAAGATGATATCAGGGCAGTTGTGAGGGATGATATTGGCTCCAATGAACAAAATGTTGAATCATTGTGGGTGGAGATTAGAGATAGTAAGGGGAAAAAGTCACTGGTCGGCGTAGTTTATAGGCCCCCAAATAATAACTTCATGGTGGGGCGGGCAATAATCAAGGGAATAATGGAGGCATGTGAAAAAGGAACGGCAGTAGTCATGGGGGATTTTAACCTTCATATCGATTGGTCAAACAAATCGCACGGGGTAGCCTGGAGGAGGAATTCATAGAATGCATATGGGATTGTTTCTTAGAACAGTATGTAACAGAACTTACAAGGGAGCAAGCCATCTTAGATCTGGTCCTGTGTAATGAGACAGGAAAAATAAACGATCTCCTCGTAAAAGATCCTCTCGGAATGAGTGATCACAATATGGTTGAATTTGTAATACAGATTGAGGATGAGGAAGTTGTGTCAGAAACGAGCGTACTATGCTTAAACAAAGGGGACTACAGTGGGATGAGGGCAGAGTTGGCTAAAGTAGACTGGAAACAAGGACTAAACGGTGGCACAATTGAGGAACAGTGGAGGACTTTTAAGGAGCTCTTTCATAGTGCGCAACAAAAATATATTCCAGTGAAAAAGAAGGGCGGCAAGAGAAGGGATAACCAGCCGTGGATAACCAAGGAAATAAAGGAAAGTATCAAATCAAAGACCAATGCGTATAAGGTGGCCAAGGTTAGTGGGAAACTGGAGGATTGGGAAAATTTTAAGCAACAGCAAAGAATGACTAAAAAAGCAATAAAGAAATGGAAGATAGATTACGAAGGTAAACTTGCGCAAAAAATAAAAACAGATAGTAAAAGCTTTTACAGATATATAAAACGGAAAAGAGTGACTAAAGTAAATGTTGGTCCCTTAGAAGATGAAAAGGGGGATTTAATAATGGGAAATGTGGAAATGGCTGAGACCTTAAACAATTATTTTGCTTCCATCTTCACAGTGGAAGACACAAAAACCATGCCAAAATTTGCAGGCCACAGGAATGTGGGAAGGGAGGACCTTGAGACAATCACTATCACTCGGGGGGTAGTGCTGGACAGGCTAATGGGACTCAAGGTAGACAAGTCCCCTGGTCCTGATGAAATGCATCCCAGGGTATTAAAAGAGATGGCGGAAGTTATAACAGATGCATTCGTTATAATCTACCAAAATTCTCTGGACTCTGGGGAGGTACCAGCGCATTGGAAAGCAGCTAATGTAACACCTCTGTTTAAAAAAGGGGGCAGGAAAAAGGCAGGTAACTATAGGCTGGTTAGTTTAACATCTGTAGTGGGGAAAATGCTTGAAACTATCATTAAGGAAGAAATAGCGGGACATCTAGATAGGAATAGTGCAATCAAGCAGACGCAGCATAGATTCATGAAAGGGAAATCATGTTTAACTAACTTACTGGAATTCTTTGAGGATATAACGAGCATGGTGGATAGAGGTGTACCGATGGATGTGGTGTATTTAGATTTCCAAAAGTCATTCGAAAAGGTGCCACACAAAAGATTACTGCAGAAGATAAAGGTACGCGGAGTCAGAGGAAATGTATTAGCATGGATAGAGAATTGGCTGGCGAACAGAAAGCACAGAGTCGGGATAAATGGGTCCTTTTCCGGTTGGAAATCAGTGGTTAGTGGTGTGCCACAGGGATCAGTGCTGGGACCACAACTGTTTACAATATACATAGATGACCTAGAAGAGGGGACAGAGTGTAGTGCAACAAAATTTGCAGATGACACTAAGATTAGTGGGAAAGCGAGTTGTGTAGAGGACTCAGAGAGGCTGCAAGGAGATTTGGATAGGTTAAGCAAATGGGCTAAAGTTTGGCAGATGGAATACAATGTCGGAAAGTGTCAGGTCATCCACCTTTGGAAAAAAAACAGTAAAAGGGAATATTATTTGAATGGGGAGAAATTACAACATGCAGTGGTGCAGAGGGACCTGGGGGTCCTTATGCATGAATCCCAAAAGGTTAGTTTGCAGGTGCAGCAGGTAATCAGGAAGGCGAATGGAATGTTGGCCTTCATTGCGAGAGGGATGGAGTACAAAAGCAGGGGGGTCTTGCTGCAACTGTATAAGGTATTGGTAAGGCCGCACCTGGAGTACTGCGTGCAGTTTTGGTCACCTTACTTAAGGAAGGATATACTAGCTTTGGAAGGGGTACAGAGACAATTCACTAGGCTGATTCCAGAAATGAGGGGGTTACCTTATGATGATAGATTGAGTAGACTGGGTCTTTACTCCTTGGAGTTCAGAAGGATGAGGGGTGATCTTATAGAAACATTTAAAATCATGAAAGGGATAGACAAGATAGAGGCAGAGAGGTTGTTTCCACTGGTCGGGGAGACTAGAACTAGGGGGCAAAGCCTCAAAATACGGGGGAGCCAATTTAAAACCGAGTTGAGAAGGAATTTCTTCTCCCAGAGGGTTGTGAATCTGTGGAATTCTCTCCCCAAGGAAGCAGTTGAGGCTGGCTCATTGAATGTATTCAAATCACAGATAGATAGATTTTTAACCAAGGGTTATGGGCAGAGGGCAGGTAAGTGGAGCTGAGTCCACGACCAGATCAGCCATGATCTTATTGAATGGCGGAGCAGGCTCGAGGGGCTAGATGGCCTACTCCTGTTCCTAATTCTTATATTCTTATGTTCTCTGGGGGCAGAGAATTCCAAAGATTCACAACTCTCTGAGTGAAGAAATTCCTCCTCATCTCAGTCTTAAATGGCGGACCCCTTATCCTGAGACTATGCCCCCTGGTTCTAGATACTCCAACCAGGGGAAACAACCTCTCAGCATCTACCCTGTTAATCCCCTTCAGAACCTTTTTTGTTTCAATGAGATCGCCTCTCATTCTTCTAAACTCCAGAGGGTATAGGCCCATTGTACTTTCGCCCTGAAATCTCGGCCTCCCTGGGTCTGTACGGAGTGTGTACGGAGTGTATACGGACGGGGTGTGTACAGAGTGAGTACGGATTGCGTACGGAGTGTGTACAGAGTGAGTACGGATTGCGTACGGAGTGTGTACAGAGTGAGTACGGAGTGCGTACGGAGTGTGTACAGAGTGAGTATGGGGTGCGTACGGAGTGTGTACGGAGTGCGTACAGGGTGTGTACGGAGTGAGTACAGAGTGCGTACGGGGTGTGTACGGACTGTGTACGGGGTGCGTACGGAATGCGTACAGAGTGCGTAAGGGGTGTGTACGGGGTGCGTACGGAGTGCGTATGGGGTGTGAATGGGGTGTGTCCGGAGTGTGTACGGGGTGTGTACGGAGTGTGTACGGACCCGGGAAGGCATCACAAAAGCTGGTTTTCAGGGCACAATGCGCATGTGCCGAAAACTGGCTTTTCCTCCGCATCTCGGGGAGAAGGACATCCCCACAGCAGAGATCGTGCTATTTGCCCATCTCTTGCCCTGCGAATGTCCTTAAAACTCTTGCGCATGGTAAAAGCAGGCACATAGCCTACTTTTACCAGCATAAGAGTTTTAAAATATATCAAAAACATATAAAAGTAAAATTTAAAAATACACATTTATGTTTAAAAACCCTGCCCACTCAGATAATTTTATTTTAAACCATAATTAAAACTTTATTTTAAATCGGCAAATATTTTTTTTTCAAAAACATTTCTATCAACTTTAATTTCTATAATGTATTTATGTGAGGTGTTTATTTAATTTTTTATGTAGTATTTGGTTGTTTGGGGGTGTTTCTCATTCATAGTAATAGGAGTTTCCAACTTACTAAACTCCGATTACTATGAATGAGAAAATACTTTACCGTGATTGGGTGTCCAGGCCCACGTGACTCCTGCGGATGTCCCAAGGTGAACGCGCTCCGTTGTGCTAGAAGAAGAGGCCGGGATCTCTGGCGAGCGTTTGACCAAAAAGTAAGTGTGCATCTTTTCTCCTATTTTTAGTTCAACACCCGCGGGAAGAGTAAACCGGGATTTCAGGGCCAATATCTGCAAGTCATTGTTCCATTGATTTGGATAATGATGTCACAATCATTGAAAAACATTCAGCATCATCATAAGCGGTCGCTCGAAGCGAGGGTGACTTGCTTCCACGCCAAAAAGGGATGAGTTTACAAGTGTTTCAATGAAGGACCTAATATTCCAGGTTCCGAACTACATCCTGAAGGGTGGAAGATGCCTGTGCGTGGATTTTTTTAACGTGGGGTGGCCGTTGCACACCAGCCACCACACGGGCTTGACAGAGCTAGGTCTTGGTCCAGTGGCAAGGATTACCCAAGACGAATGGAGACCAGCTCTGCTGCATGGTCCTAGTGCGCACACATATCGCAGTGTGAGCTGTGCTGCCCCATGGCCCCAACGCATGCCTCTCCCGGGTCCCGATCACTTCCCTCTACAGTCTCTTGCCGCTCCTTCGTCCCGACCTCGCCGCTCCTGCTGTACCTGCCCACGCTCCAATCACTGACCTGGACCTTGATAATGTTCGCTGCCGTCGCCCTCCTGCACCAGCTCGCGCTGTACCTTGCCGTGGTACCTTGCCACGCTGTCCAGGGGCCGCCGCTCACTGCTCCTTTTATGGCCCCGACCTGCCGCTGATGGTCTCTTGCGGCTCCCTGCTGGAGTGAAGCTAATCTACAGGAAATTGTTCAACCTCCGTCTCCTCCAGTCCAGATCCAAGGTTGTCCCATCCTCTGTCACTGAATGCAGACAACACTTGCATTTTTGCACACTCAGAGGCTGAACTCCACGGTTGACAACTTCACTGAAGAGTACGAGAATCTGGGCCATACATTAAACATCCAGAAGACAAGGTTCTCTACCACGACGTTGGAAGAAAAGGAAGGAGTGAAAGTTGTAGAAACTGGTTAGTGTGGAAGCTCCAAACTCTCTTTTACCCAGAAAATAAAAGTGGGGGAAAGGCTGTCAGGTGCCTTTTTAGTGAAGGAAAGAAAGAAAGAAAGAAATAACTCCCCTGCTCTTCTTCAAAATAGTCCCATGGGACCTTTTACATCCACCTGACAGGACAGACGGGGCCTCGGTTTAACGTCTCATCCCTCGTTTAACGTCTCATCCGAAAGACGGCCCCTCCGATAGTGCGGCACTCCCTCAGCACTGCACTGGGAGTGTCAGCCCAGATTTACGTGCTCAGGTCCCTGGAGTGGGACTTGAACCCACAACCTACTGACTCAGAGGCGAGGGTGCTGCCCACTGAGCCAGCAGAAAGTGCTGGCGTCAGACTTGTGGCCGTCAATGAAATGTGAAATTTCTGAGACAGGCTAGGTGGACCAGTGGGTCTTTTCCGGTCCGGCATTTTCATTTGTTCATATGTCAGCGAGAAGGAACCTTTCCTCCTGTTGTGTATGGAGAAAGAGTCAGACTGAACAATGTGAACTCAAAGTAATGTGTGACCTTAGTCTTTTATTGTAGGTCTCCAGAGTGCCTCTCCAACCTGTGAAGCCTCCTTAAATGCCTGTGCTCCCAAGGGATTATGGGATCCCTTGGGACTCCAGGGGATGAGCCCTCTGGTGGCTGTACAGAGCAAATACAAGTATTCATTTAATTTCTATGTTTCTATGTTTCGATAACAACACTCCCCACCCCCCCAAAGTCAATAGTGTAACTATTTACAATGTGAGTCGATCTGGGGCCCTTCTTGCCCTGGTTATCATCTCGGTGTGAAAGCTGGTGTTGTTGAATCATTTGTTGGGCCCTCGCTGGGCTGCTGTGCAGCTGGCCTTGCTGGGCTGCCTGGCGTGTCGGGCCCTGCTGGGCTGCTGTGGATGATGGTTCTGCTTCTTGGTCAACCGTGGTGTCTTGCCACTGGTGTGTATGTTGGGGGATCAAAAAAGGTAAGGTCCATGGTGGGTTGCTCAGGATAGTCCATGAATCTGAGTTTGATTTGGTCCAAGTGTTTCCGGTGAATGAGTCCATTTGAAAGTTTGACCCGAAACACCCTGCTCCCCTCTTTGGCCACGACAGTGCCAGGAAGCCACTTGGGACCTTGTCCATAATTTAATACAAATATAGGATCATTAATTTCAATCTCGCGTGACACATTTGCGCTATCATGGTATGTACTTTGTTGAAGCCACCTGCTCTCTACCTGTTCATGTAGATCAGGGTGAACTAACGAGAGCCTTGTCTTCAGTGCTCTTTTCATGAACAGTTCAGCAGGTGGGATCCCAGTGAGTGAGTGGGGTCTCGTGTGGTAGCTAAGCAGGACTCGGGATAGGCGAGTTTGCAGTGAGCCTTCAGTTACCCTCTTGCTTGATGGTGTGCACTGCTCTCTCTGCCTGACCATTGGACGCTGGTTTAAACAGGGCAGATGTGACATGTTTGATCCCGTTGCAGGTCATGAATTCTTTGAACTTAGCACTGGTAAAACATGGCCCGTTGTCGCTCACCAGGACATCGGGTAAGCCGTGTATGGCAAACATGGCCCGCAGGCTTTCAGTAGTGGCAGCGGACGTGCTAGCTGACATTATCTCACATTCAATCCACTTGGAGTACGCGTCTACACCCACAAGGAACATTTTACCCAAAATCGGGCCTGCATAGTCGACGGTTTGGAGGGCCAAGACCATAAACATAGCGGCACCTCCCTGGGTACATTGCTTAACTGCGAGCATGTATTACATCTGTGAATGCAGAACTCTAAGTCCGCATCGATACCGGGTCACCACACGTGGGATCTGGCTATCGCTTTCATCATTACGATGCCTGGGTGGGTACTGTGGAGGTCATTGATGAAGGGGTCTCTGCTCTTCTTGGGGACCATTACTCGATTGCCCCACAGAAGGCAGTCTGCCTGTATAGACATTTCATCTTTGCGCCACTGGAACAGCTTTATCTCTTCCTGCATTTCCACTGGGACACTGGACCAGCTCCTGTGAAGCACACAGCTTTTGACTAGAGATAATAAGGGGTCCTGGTTTGTTCAGATTTGATCTGCCAGGCAGTGACGGATGATTGCTCACTCTCAAATATTTCCATAACCATGGCTAGATCTGTGGGCTGCACCATTTCCACCCCCGTGGTGACAATGGCAGCCTACTGAGAGCTTCGGTGCAGTTTTCTGTGCCTGGCCTGTGGCGGATGGTGTAGTTGTATGTGGACAACGTGAGCGCGCATCTCTGGATGCGGGCCGATGCGTTGGTATTTATCCCTTTACTCTCAGAAAACAGGGATATATGTGGCTTATGGTCAGTTTCCAATTCGAATTTCAGCCCAAACAGGTATTGATGCATTTTCTTTACCCCATAGACACTAACGCTTCTTTCTCAATCATGCTGTAGGCTCTCTCAGCCTTAGACAGACTCCTGGATGCATAAGCAACCGGTTGCAGTTTCCCGAAATCATTAGCTTGTTGCAATACACACCCGACGCCATATGATGACGCATCACATGATAGTACCAAACGCTTACATGGATCATACAATACAAGCAATTTGTTTGAGCATAACAATTTTCTCGCTTTTACAAAGGCATTTTCTTGGCTTTTGCCCCAAACCCATTCATCCCCTTACATAGAAACATAGAAACATAGAAAATAGGTGCAGGAGTAGGCCATTCGGCCCTTCGAGCCTGCACCAAATTCAATAAGATCATGACTGATCATCCCCTCAGTACCCCTTTCCCGCTTTCTCTCCATATCCCTTGATCCCCTTAGCCGTAAGGGCCATATCTAACTCCCTCTTGAATATATCCAATGAACTGGCATCAACAACTCTCTGCAGCAGGGAATTCCACAGGTTAACAACTCTCTGAGTGAAGAAGTTTCTCCTCATCTCAGTACTAAATGACCTATCTCTTATCCTAAGACTATGTCCCCTGGTTCTGGACTTCCCCAACACCGGGAACATTCTTCCCGCATCTATCCTGTCCAGTCCCGTCAGAATCTTATACGTTTCGATGAGATCCCCTCTCATCCTTTTAACTCCATTGAATAAAGGCCCAGTTGATCCAGTCTCTCCTCATATGACAGTCCAGCCATCCCTGGAATCAGTCTGGTGAACCTTCGCTGCTTTTCGTAGTAAGACATGCAGTGGTTCTAACAGTGTGCTGAGACCCTGTAAGAAAGTAGTTTAGGAGTCCCAGAAACGACCGCAGCTCCGTCACATTCTGTGGCCTCAGTGCATTCTCGATTGCCTCCAGAGTCACGTTGGTGGGCCTGATGCCATCAGCCACAACCCTCCTTCCCAGGAATTCCACTTCAGGCGCCAGGAAAATGCACTTTGAGCGTTTTAAACTGAGCCCCATGCAGTTGAGTCGACTAAGAACCTCCTCCAGGTTCTGCAGATGCTCGGCTGTGTTCCGACCTGTGACCAAGATGTCGTCCTGGAAGACCACCGTGTGCGGAACCGACTTCAGTAAGCTTTCCATGTTTCTCTGGAATATCGCCGCTGCTGATCGGATTCCAAATGGACATCTGTTATCAACAAAAAGACCTTTGTGCGTGTTGATGCAGGTGAGGGCCTTCGATGATTCCTCCAGATCCTGCTTCATGTCGGCTGAAGTCAGATCCAGCTTCGTGAACGTCTTTCCTCCCATCAGCATTGCAAAGAGGTCGTCGGCCTTTGGTAGTGTATTGGTCCTGCAGGAGAAAAGATTGATAGTTACTTTGTATTCGCCACAGATTCTGACAGTGCCATCTCCCTTGAGGACTGGGACGATAGGACTGGCCCACTCATTGAACTCGATCGAGGAAATGATGCCCTCTCTTTGCAGCCGGTCTAGCTCGATCGCTACCCTTTTTCTCATCATGTATGGTACTGCTCTCGCCTTGTGATGGATGGGTCGTGTCCCCGGAATTAGGTGGATCTGCACTTTTGCTCCTTGGAATTTCCCAAAGCCTGTTTCGAACAGCAAAGGAACTTTGTTTAAGACCTGGGCACACGAAGTGTCGTCAGCGGGCGATAGTGCTCGGACGTCGTCCCAGTTCCAGTGTATCTTTCCCAGCCAGCTCCTGCCGAGCAGCGTGGGACCATCGCCCGGTACCACCCAGAGTGGTAGCTTGTGCACCGCTCCATCGTAGGAGACCTTTACGGTAGCACTGCCGATTACAAGAATCAGTTCTTTAGTGTAAGTTCTTAGTTTTGTGCGAACTGGAGTTAAGACTGGCCTTGAGACCTTGTTGCACCACAACCTTTCGAAAGTCTTTTTGCCCCTGATGGACTGGCTTGTGCCCATGTCCAGCTCCATTAACACCGGAAGTCCATTTAGTTCAACATTCAGCATTATCGGGGGACAATTCGTGGTGAATGTGTGCACCCCATGTACCTCTGCCTTCTCGATCTGAGGCTCTGGTTTGTTGTGATCCTCTGTGGATCTGTCCTCTGCAACATGGTGGTTTGCAGGTTTAACAGGCTCGTTGGAGATGTCCCATTGTTCCACAGCCCTTGCAAACGTACTCTTTGAATCGGCATGAATGGAAACGATGATCACCCCCGCAGCGCCAACAAAGTGTTAATGGCCTTGCATTCATCACCCTTGATGGTGGACTCTGAGACATCTGCGGACGTGTAGCTGCAGGTATGTGTGACCTGCCCTGTACGTTACAATTTGCTTGGTATTGTCACTGGTGGCAATGAACGCCTGGGCTATCGCTATGGCCTTACTCAAGGTTGGGGTCTCTACAGTCAAAAGTTTGCGAAGTATGGTTTCGTGGCCAATGCCAAGTACGAAAAAGTCTCTGAGCATGTGTTCCAAATGTACTTCAAACTTGCAATGTCCTGCAAGGAGTCTTAGCTCGGTGACATAACTCGCCACTTCCTGGCGTTCAGACCTTTTGTAGGTGTAGAACCGGTACCTCGCCATCAGAACGCTTTCCTTCGGCTTCAAATGCTCTCAGACCAGTGTGCACAAATCGTCGTATGATTTCTCTGTGGTTTTCGCTGGAGTGAGCAGATTCTTCATGAGGCCATACGTTGGTGCCCCACAGACGGTGAGGAGGATCGCCCTTCATTTGGCAGCGCTCTCTTCCCCATCTAGCTCGTTGGCCACGAAGTATTGGTCGAGTCACTCCACAAAAGTTTCCCAATCATCTCCTTCCGAGAATTTCTCCAGGATGCCCACTGTTCTCTGCATCTTTGGGTTCACTATTTGTATCTCGTCGCCAGTTGTTGTGTATGGAGAAAGAGTCAGACGGAACACTGTGAGCTCAAAGTAAAGTATGACCTTAGTGTTTTATTGCAGGTCTCCAGAGTGCCTCTCCAACCTGTGAAGCCTCCTTAAATACCTGTGCTCCCAAGGAATTATGGGATCCCTTGCGACTCCAGGGGATGAGCCCTCTGATGGATGTATAGAGTAAATACAAGTATACATATATAACATCTCCAATCAGTGCTTTGAACCCAGAACCCTACGATCGAAGGTCATTGAATGAACCAATCATCTCACATAATCTGTAGGAAAAACAACTCGAAATTAGTAATATTTTTGCTCTTAAGTAATAAGGACGGTTATTATCCCATTTTTCTTCGAGGAGAGTTGTAATAACAGAGAGAAGTGTGATGAAGATGTCTGTGAAACAGAGTTAACAAAAGCTTTCGATATATATTGTGAGTTCTTTGAGTAGCTGGGCCAGGAAAATCTCACGTTTAATCCCCGGACTTAGCTGATCTCAGTGTGGGCTCTACGATGGGTTCACTCTCTCTGGGATAACTGCTCCTCATAAACTATTCAGCAACCTGCTGTGAATCGGGTCATGAGTCAAGAATCAGTCTCGTCTATGATGGTCTCTCTTTGGCTGCCTGTGGACAATCGAAGAATGAGGCTGTGGGTGTGGAGTGCCTGGGGGTGGATTAACCACGGGGCAGCCCCAGGCCCACCAAATAAATGTCGGAGAAAAAATGTAAGGCCTCCCAAATAGGCTGAATGGAATAGACAATACAAGAAGAAACAAGGCCGAGGAAAATAGATTCACTTGTTTATACCTGTATACAGAAGTACTTAGAATAAGGGGCCGCATATTTAAAACAGAGATGAGGCATAATTTCTTCTCTCAGAGGGTTGTAAATCTGTGGAATTCACTGCCTCAGAGAGCTGGGACATTGAATAAATTTAAGACAGAGATAGACAGTCTCTTAACCGATAAGGGATTAAGGGGTTATGGAGAGCGGGCAGGAAGTGGACCTGAGTCCATGATTGGATCAGCCATGATCGTATTAAATGGCGGAGCAGGCTCGAGGGGCCGTATGGCCTACTCCTGCTCCTATTTCTTATGTTCTGATGTTCTTATGTACCTACATGCACTAATGTACAGATGTACAGAACAGAATACGTACCAGCCTGTTTTATTTCACATGTTACTGAGACAGATTTGCATATATGTATAGGAATCTAGTATTGCAATGTTACCAGAACCAGCATATATACCTACTTGATACAGAATATATGTTTTCATTGTTGAATACACTGGCCTATGTTTTCATGCTCAGAATCAGAATCATATACGTAATGCAATGAACATGAACAAACATAACTACAGGCCCATTTCGATCCCTTTGCCCCAGGCCCATCCGGCCCTCAACCTGGTCCTGGGAGAGCCTGATGCCCATGGAACCCTGGCTAAAGGGAAGGGAGCGAAAATTTTGGGTGCCAACTGAAAGAAAACATTCTTTTATTTGTATTAATTTCTAGGATGTGGGCATCGCTGGCCAAGCCGGTAGTTATTACCCATCCCTTTGTTGCCCTTGAGAAGGTGGTGGTAAGCCGTCTTCTTGAACCACCGCAGTCCGTGTGGTGAAGGTGCTCCCACAGTGCTGTTAGTTGGCGAGTTCCTGGATTTTGACCCAGCGCCTGTGAAGGAACGGCCGATATATGTCTATGTCAGGATGGTGCGTGACTCGGAGGTGTTCCCATGCACCTGCTGCCCTTGTCCCTTTCGGTGGTGGAGGTCGCGGGTATGAATCATAAACATTTATGGCACGGAAGGACGCCATTTCAGTACATTGTGTCCGTGCTGGCTGACAAAGAGCTATCCAGCGTAATCCCACTTTCCAGCTCTAGGTCCGTAGTCCTGCAGGTTACGGCATTTCAAGTGCACATCCAAGCACCTCTTAAATGTGGTGAGGGTTTCTGCCTCTACTACCCACTCAGGCAGTGAGTTCCAGACCCCCACCACCCTCTGGGTGAAGAAATTTCCCCTCATAACCCCTCTAAACCTCCCCCCAATTACTTTAAATCGCTATCCCCTGATTGTTGACCCCTTTGCCAAGAGAAACAGGTCCATCCTATCCACTCTATCCAGGCCCCTCATAATTTTATACACCTCAATCAGGTCTCCCCTCAGCCTCCTCTGTTCCAAGGAAAACAAACCCAGCCTATCTAATCTTTCCTCATAGCTAAGATCTCCTCGGTACCCTCTCCAGTGCAATCACACCCTTCCTGGAATGTGGTGACCAAAACTGCACGCAGTACTCTAGCTGTGGCCTAACCAGTGTTTTATAGAGTTGAAGCATAACCTCCTTGCTCTTGAATTCTATGCCTCAACTAATAAAGGCAAGTATTCCGTATGTCTTCCTAACCATCTTATCTACCTGGCCTGCTACCTTCAGGGATCTGTGGACCTGCACTCCAAGGTCCTCTTGTTCCTCTACACTTCTCAGTGTCCTATCATTTATTGTGTTGGGCGGGCCACATTGTTTGCATGCCGGATACAAGACTCCCAAAGCAAGCACTCTGCTTGGAACTTCTACGCGGTAAGTGAGCCCCAGGTGGGCAGAGGAAACACCCTTAAAGCCTCCTTGATAAAGTGCAACATCCCCACCAACACCTGGGAGACCCTGGCCAAAGACTGCCCTAAGTGGAGGAAGAGCATCCGGGAGGGCGCTGAGCACCTCAAGTCTCGTCGCCGAGAGCATGCAGAAAGCAAGCGCAGGCAGCGGAAGGGGCGTGCGGCAAACCAGACTCCCCACCCACCCCTTCCCTCAACCACTGTCTGTCCCACCTGTAACAGAGACTGTAATTCCTGTATTGGACTGTCCAGTCACCTGAGAACTCACTTTTGGAGTGAAAGCAAGACTTCCTTGATTTCGAGGGACTGCCTGTGATGATGGTGATTCCTTTGCCTTGTTAGCCCTCCCCAAATGCATTACCTCATGCTTTTCTGGACTGAATTGCATTTGCCGCTGCCCTGCCCATCTGACCAATGGGAGACGCTGCTGAAGCAGCCTTGACGAGTTGCTGCAGAACATCCCACAGATTGTACACACTGCATTAACACAGCAGGAGGCAGTCACCCGAGTCTAGGCTAGATTTGAGTAGTGGCCCAGAAGTGAAAGGGTACTGTGTTAACCAACTATGTAACCCAGTCCCACATAAAAACTATTGCAGATTTTAGCTCCGAAGCAGCAAGTAAGGAAACCATTTTTCTGAAATGAAAATTTAATAGCACTGAGGGAATTAACTGGATCTCAAGAGCTAATCCTTTTCCAGTGAAGCTGGCATTGGCCCCTGTGATATGAAATTTGACAGAAGGAATTAAATATGAATCGATATGACACGATTCACACAGCTCATATGAACGGAGATTTATGTGGGAACTGTTTTGAAACACCAAATACAAATGCAGCACTTTTTAATGAGTGCCTGTGTCTCATAGGGAGTTTGATAGATGAGGTTTAGAGCCATTTAACACACATCCCTCATTCATCAGTTTAGCCAATTAGTGTGCAGGGAAAGTAAACCCAGCAGAGGTCAAAGTGCAAGGGCCGGACAGGAAAATTGTGTTTTATATTGTTACCTCCAACATTCCACCCCAGGGCTGGGTTGGGATCTCGGGATGGATATATTCCAGGAGGTTTCATCACATGACCTCCAACTGCCCTGCCCCCATGCTCCCACTATTAGTCACCCAACACATCCATCTTACCATAGCACCGCCTTCCCGTAACAACAACAACAACAACTTTCATTTATGTAGCGCATTTAACGTAGTAAAACGTCCCCAAGATGCATCGCAGGAGCGATTATGAAACAGAATTTGACACCGAGCCGCATAAGGAGATATTAGGGCAGATGACCAAAAGCTTAGTCAAAGAGGTAGGTTTTAAGGAGCGTCTTAATGGAAGAAAGAGAGGTGGAGAGGCAGAGGGTTTAGGGAGGGAATTCCTGAGCTGAGGCAGCTGAAGGCAATTCAAATCTAGGATGCGCAAGGGGCCAGAATTGGAGGAGCGCAGAGATCTCGGAGAGTTTAGGGCACGAGGAGGTTACTGATATGGGGAGGGGTGAGGCCAAGGAGGGATTTGAAAAAAAGGATGAGAATTTTTAGATCGAGGCATTGTTTAACCAGGAGCCAATGAAGTTCAGCGAGCACAGGGGTGATGGGTGAATAGGTCTTGGTGCGAGTTAAGATACGGACAGCAAAGTTTTGGATGAACTTATCGAGCTCTTGCCCCACAGGCCTATAAACTGGTTTCTGTATCACATTAAATTCTTTTTTGAAAACATCCCACTGATCTTCTGTCATTTTGCCCAAATCTAGAATCTTAGTAGTTGTTTTGTGTTTGTCCCTTTGAAACATTGCCTTGAATTTGATCATATTATGATCGCTGTTGGATAAATGTTTACATACAGTAAGGCTGTTAACTAAATCTGGCTCATTACTCATTCCTAAATGTAATATGGCCTGTCCCCTTGTTGCCTGTAGGACATATTGTTGCAGAAAGCTATCCCAGACACACTCAAAAAATTTAACTTTCTTTCTGTTATGAACTGGTCTGCTTATCCCAATCTATATGTAAATTAACATCCCCATTTAAGTATTTTCGGTCTTTACTACATGCTTGTCTAATCTCTGCATTTATACATTCTACCACTTCATAGCTGCTACCACTATAGTCTTATATTTTAAGAACATAAGAAATAGGAGCAGGAGTAGGCCATACGGCCCCTCGAGCCTGCTCCGACATTTAATAAGATCATGGCTGATCCGATCATGGACTCAGCTCCACTTCCCTGCCTGCTCCTCATAACCCCTTATTACCTTATCGGTTTAAGAAACTGTCTATCTGTCTTAAATTTATTCAATGTCCCAGCTTCCACAGCTCTCTGAGGCAGCGAATTCCACAGATTTACAACTCTTTGAGAGAAGAAATTCCTCCTCATCTCATTTATATTTTCTATTACTCTACTCATAAAGGCTCCACTGCCTGCTTACCTCTTGTTATATCCTCTCTTGTCAATGAAGTGATTTTATCCTTAATCACTAAGGCTGCTCTTCCCCCTCTACCGTTTTCTCTAGCTCTCTTGTAGACCTAATAACCGGGTATATTTAGTTCCCAGTCATGAATGTCTTGCAGCCGCGTCTCAGTAAAGGTTATCATGTCATACCCTACAAGTTGAATTTGCGTCTGCAATGATTCCACGACCGTCTCAGACTCAGAGGTGAGAGTGCGACCCTCCGAGTCATGGCTGACACAGCTAAAAAAGGCTCGCCTGAATCATCTGGCCTGCAGTTTACTTGCTCGGCCCTTGTGGGCTGTAAAACTGATTTAACACCTCGCAGTGTGTCACCCAATATAGTGTTAGATATTTCCTGTATTGCTCTGCTGTATATAAATCTGCTGAGATTCATAACTAAAAGGGAATGCCAACACAAACGGCAGTTAATGATTTAATACACCGCTCCAGGCAGCAGCTCCAACATTCCAGGGAGGAAGATTTCGTCTCAAAGTATCTGGCAAGCCAATGCTCAATGGTGCAGAGGGTAACTGCACTGCCGATTGTAGTGCTGAACCATGAACCAGATATCGCCCAATCTGATAGAGCACAGCCCGCGTCAGATACAGCACAGGGCAAATACAGCACAGGTCAGATACAGCACAGGTCAGATACAGTACAGGGCAGATACAGCACATGTCAGATACAGCACAGGGCAGATACAGCCCGGGTCAGATACAGCACAGGGCAAATACAGCACAGGTCAGATACAGCACATGTCAGATACAGCACAGGGCAGATACAGCCCTGGTCAGATACAGCACTGGGCAAATACAGCACAGGTCAGATACAGCACAGGTCAGATACAGCACAGGTCAGATACAGCACAGGGCAAATACAGCACAGGTCAGATACAGCACAGGGCAAATACAGCACAGGTCAGATACAGCACAGGTCAGATACAGCACAGGGCAAATAAAGCACAGGTCAGATACAGCACAGGTCAGATACAGCACAGGGCAGATACAGCACATGTCAGATACAGCCCAGATCAGATACAGCCCGGGTCAGATACAGCACAGGGCAAATACAGCACAGGTCAGATACAGCACAGGGCAGGTACAGCACATGTCAGATACAGCCCGGATCAGATAGAGCACGGGGCAAATACAGCTCAGGGCAGATACAAATCAGGTCAAATATAGCACAGGTCAGATACAGCACAGGGCAGACACAGCACAGGGCAGATACAGCACATGTCAGATACAGCACAGGTCAGATACAGCACAGGTCAGATACAGCACAGGGCAGATACACACCAGGGCAGATACAGACCAGGGCAGATACAGCACAGTGCAGATATAGCACAAGGCAGATACAGACCAGGGCAGTTACAGCACAGGTCAGATACAGCACTGGTCAGATACAGCACAGGTCAGATACAGCACAGGTCAGATAACGCACAGGTCAGATAGAGCACAGGTCAAATACAGACCAGATCAGATACAGCACAGGGCAGATACAGCACTGGTCAGATACAGCACAGGGCAGATACAGCACTGGTCAGATACAGCACAGGGTAGATACAGCACAGGGCAGATACTGCACAGGTCAGATACAGCACAGGGCAGATACAGCACAGGTCAGATACAGCACATGTCAGATACAGCACAGGTCAGATACAGCACAGGTCAGATACAGCACAGGTCAGATACAGCACTGGTCAGATACAGCACTGTTCAGATACAGCACAGGTCAGATACAGCACAGGTCAGATATCGCACAGGTCAGATACAGCACAGGTCAGATACAGCACTGATCAGATACAGCACAGGTCAGATACAGCACAGGTCAGATATCGCACAGGTCAGATACAGCACAGGTCAGATACAGCACTGGTCAGATACAGCACAGGGCAAATAAAGCACAGGGCAAATAAAGCACAGGTCAGATAATGCACAGGTCAGCTACAGCACTGGTCAGATACAGCACAGGTCTAATACAGACCAGATCAGATACAACACAGGGCAGATGCAGCACAGGTCAGATACAGCACAGAGCAGATACAGCACATGTCAGATACAGCACAGGTCAGATATAGCACAGGTCAGATACTGCACAGGTCAGATACAGCACAGGGCAGATACAGCACAGGTCAGATACAGCACAGGTCAGACACAGCACAGGGCAGATACAGCACAGGGTAGATACAGTGCAGGTCAGATACAATAGTGTTTAGATACAGCACAAGTCAGTCAGATACAGCACAGGTCAGATAAAGCACTGGTCAGATACAGCACTGGTCAGAAACAGCACAGGTCAGATACAGCACAGGTCAGATATTTCACTGTTCAGATGCAGCTCATGACACATGCAGCACTGGTCAGATACAGCACAGGTCAGATACAGCACAGGTCAGATACAGCACTGGTCAGATACAGCACTGTTCAGATACAGTATAGGTCAGATACAGCACAGGTCAGATACAGCACAGGTCAGATACAGCACAGGTCAGATACAGCACAGGTCAGATACAGCACTGATCAGATACAGCACTGGTCAGATACAGCACTGATCAGATACAGCACAGGTCAGATTCAGCACAGTCAGATACAGCACTGGTCAGATTCAGCACAGGTCAGATACAGCACTGCTCAGATGCAGCTCATGTCAGATACAGCACTAATCAGATACAGCACAGGTCAGATACAGCACTGCTCAGATGCAGCTCATGTCAGATGCAGCACTGGTCAGATACAGCACAGGTCAGATACAGCACAGGTCAAATACAGCACAGGTCAGATACAGCACAGGTCAGATACAGCACAGGTCAAATACAGCACAGGTCAGATACAGCAAAGGTCAAATACAGCACAGGTCAGATACAGCACAGGTCAGATACAGCACAGGTCAGATACAGCACATGTCAAATACAGCACAGGTCAGATACAGCACAGGTCAGATACAGCACAGGTCAAATACAGACCAGATCAGATACAGCACTCGTCAGATGCAGCTCATGACAGATGCAGCACTGGTCAGATACACCACAGGTCAGATGCAGCACTGGTCATATACAGCACAGATCAGATACAGCACTGGTCAAATACAGCACAGAACAGATACAGCACAGAGCAGATACAGAACAGGTCAAATACAGACCAGATCAGATACAGCACAGGGCAGATACAGCACAGGTCAGATACAACACAGGTCAGATACAGCACAGGTCAGATACAGCACTGGTCAGATACATCACAGAACAGATACAGCACAGAGCAGATACAGAACAGGTCAAATACAGACCAGATCAGATACAGCACAGGGCAGATACAGCACTGGTCAGATACAACACAGGTCAGATACAGCACAGGTCAGATATCGCACAGTTCAGATACAGCACAGGTCAGATTCAGCACAGGTCAGATGCAGCACTGGTCAGATACAACACTGGTCAGATACAGCACTGATCAGATACAGCACTGGTCAGATACAGCACTGATCAGATACAGCGCAGGTCAGATACAGTACTGATCAGATACAGCAAGGTCAGATTCAGTACAGGTCAGATACAGCACTGGTCAGATATAGCACAGGTCAGATACAGCACTGATCAGATACAGCACAGGTCAGATTCAGCACAGGTCAGATACAGCACTGGTCAGATACAGCACTGATCAGATACAGCACTGGTCAGATTCAGCACACGTCAGATACAGCACTGCTTGTATGCAGCTCATGTCAGATACAGCACTAATCAGATACAGCACAGGTCAGATGCAGCACAGGTCAGATATCGCACAGGTCAGATACAGCACAGGTCAGATACAGCACAGGTCAGATACAGCACTGGTCAGATACAGCACTGGTCAGATACAGCACTGCTCAGAAGCAGCTCATTTCAGATGTAGAACTGGTCAGATACAGCACAGGTCAGATACAGTACAGGTCAAATACAGCACAGGTCAGATACAGCACAGGTCAGATACAGCACAGATCAGATACAGCACAGGTCAGATACAGCTCAGGTCAAATACAGCACAGGTCAGATACAGCACAGGTCAGATACAGCACAGGTCAGATACAGCACAGGTCAAATACAGCTCAGGTCAGATACAGCACAGGTCAGATACAGCACAGGTCAAATACAGACCAGATCAGATACACACTGGTCAGATGCAGCTCATGACAGATACAGCACTGGTCAGATACACCACAGGTCAGATGCAGCACTGGTCAGATACAGCACTGGTCAGATACAGCACAGAACAGATACAGCACAGAGCAGATACAGAACAGGTCAAATACAGACCAGATCAGATACAGCACAGGGCAGATACAGCACAGGTCAGATACAGCACAGGTCAGATACAGCACAGGGCAGATACAGCACAGGGTAGATACAGCACAGGTCAGATACAATAGTGTTTAGATACAGCACAAGTCAGTCAGATACAGCACAGGTCAGATACAGCACTGGTCAGATACAGCACGGGTCAGATAGTTCACTGGTCAGATGCAGCTCATGACAGATGCAGCAATGGTCAGATACAGCACAGGTCAGATACAGCACAGGTCAGATACAGCACTGGTCAGATACCGCACTGTTCAGAGACAGCATAGGTCAGATACAGCACTGGTCAGATACAGCACAGGTCAGATACAGCACAGGTCAGATACAGCACAGGTCAGATACAGCACTGGTCAGATACAGCACAGGTCAGATACAGCACTGATCAGATACAGCGCACGTCAGATTCAGCACAGTCAGATACAGCACTGGTCAGATACAGCACTGATCAGATACAGCACTGGTCAGATTCAGCACAGGTCAGATACAGCACTGCTCAGATGCAGCTCATGTCAGATACAGCACTAATCAGATACAGCACAGGTCAGATACAGCACTGCTCAGATGCAGCTCATGTCAGATGCAACACTGGTCAGATACAGCACAGGTCAGATACAGCACAGGTCAAATAAAGCACAGGTAGGATACAGCACAGGTCAGATACAGCACAGGTCAAATACAGCACAGGTCAGATACAGCACAGGTCAAATACAGCACAGGTCAGATACAGCACAGGTCAGATACAGCACAGGTCAGATACAGCACAGGTCAAATACAGCACAGGTCAGATACAGCACAGGTCAGATACAGCACAGGTCAAATACAGACCAGATCAGATACAGCACTGGTCAGATGCAGCTTATGACAGATACAGCACTGGTCAGATACACCACAGGTCAGATGCAGCACTGGTCAGATACAGCACAGGTCAGATACAGCACTGGTCAGATGCAGCACAGAACAGATACAGCACAGAACAGATACAGAACAGGTCAAATACAGACCAGATCAGATACAGCACTGCTCAGATGCAGCTCATGTCAGATACAGCACTAATCAGATACAGCACAGGTCAGATACAGCACTGCTCAGATGCAGCACAGGTCAGATGCAGCACTGGTCAGATACAGCACAGGTCAGATACAGCACTGGTCAGATATAGCACTGGTCAGAAACAGCACAGGTCAGATACAGCACAGGTCAGATACAGCACTGGTCAGATACAGCACAGGTCAGATAAATTACAGGTCAGATATTTCACTGGTCAGATGCAGCTCATGACAGATGCAGCACTGGTCAGATACAGCACAGAGCAGATACAGCACATGTCAGATACAGCACATGTCAGATACAGCACAGAGCAGATACAGCACAAAGCAGATACAGCACATGTCACATACAGCACAGGGCAGGTACAGCTCATGTCAGATACAGCACAGGTCAGATACAGCACAGGGCAGATACAGCACAGGTCAGATACAGCACAGGTCAGATACAGCACAGGGCAGATACAGCACAGTGTAGATACAGCGCAGGTCAGATACAATAGTGTTTAGATACAGCACAAGTCAGTCAGATACAGCACAGGTCAGATACTGCACTGGTCAGATACAGCACTGGTCAGAAACAGCACAGGTCAGATACAGCACAGGTCAGATATTTCACTGGTCAGATGCAGTCATGACAGATGCAGCACTGGTCAGATACAGCACAGGGCAGATACAGCACAGGTCAGATAGAGCACTGGTCAGATACAGCACTGGTCAGATACAGCACTGTTCAGATACAGCATAGGTCAGATACAGCACAGGTCAGATACAGCACAGGTCAGATACAGCACAGGTCAGATACAGCACAGGTCAGATACAGCACTGGTCAGATACAGCACAGGTCAGATACAGCACTGGTCAGATACAGCACTGGTCAGATACAGCACTGATCAGATACAGCGCAGGTCAGATACAGCACTGATCAGATACAGCACAGGTCAGATTCAGCACAGGTCAGATACAGCACTGGTCAGATACAGCACAGGTCAGATACAGCACTGATCAGATACAGCACAGGTCAGATTCAGCACAGGTCAGATACAGCACTGGTCAGATACAGCACAGGGTAAATAAAGCACAGGGCAAATAAAGCACAGGTCAGATACCGCACTGGTCAGCTACAGCACTGGTCAGATACAGCACAGGTCTAATACAGACCAGATCAGATACAACACAGGGCAGATGCAGCACATGTCAGATACAGCACAGAGCAGAAACATCACATGTCAGATACAGCACAGTGCAGATACAGCACATGTCAGATACAGCACAGGTCAGATATAGCACAGGTCAGATACCGCACAGGTCAGATACAGCACAGGGCAGATACAGCACAGGGCAGGTACAGCACAGGGTAGATACACGCAGGTCAGATACAGTAGTGTTTAGATACAGTGCAAGTAAGTCAGATACAGCAAAAGGTCAGATACAGCACTGGTCAGAAACAGCACAGGTCAGATACAGCACAGGTCAGATATTTCACTGGTCAGATGCAGCTCATGACAGATGTAGCACTGGTCAGATACAGCACAGGTCAGATACAGCACAGGTCAGATACAGCACTGGTCAGATACAGCACTGTTCAGATAAAGCATAGCTCAGATACAGCACAGGTCAGATACAGCACTGGTCAGATACAGCACTGGTCAGATACAGCACAGGTCAGATACAGCACAGGTCAGATACAGCACAGGTCAGATACAGCACTGGTCAGATACAGCACAGGTCAGATACAGCACAGGTCAGATACAGCACAGGTCAGATACAGCACTGATCAGATACAGCACTGGTCAGATACAGCACTGATCAGATACAGCGCAGGTCAGATACAGCACTGATCAGATACATCACAGGTCAGGTTCAGCACAGATCAGATACAGCACTGGTCAGATACAGCACAGGTCAGATACAGCACTGATCAGATACAGCACAGGTCAGATTCAGCACAGGTCAGATACAGCACTGGTCAGATACAGCACTGATCAGATACAGCACTGGTCAGATTCAGCACACGTCAGATACAGCACTGCTCAGATGCAGCTCATGTCAGATACAGCACTAATCAGATACAGCACAGGTCAGATACAGCACTGCTCAGATGCAGCTCATGTCAGATGCAGCACTGGTCAGATACAGCACAGGTCAGATACAGCACTGGTCAGATACAGCACTGGTCAGAAACAGCACAAATCAGATATAGCACAGGTCAGATACAGCACTGGTCAGATACAGCACAGGTCAGATACAGCACAGTTAAGATACAGCACAGGTCAGATACAGCACAGAGCAGATACAGCACAAAACAGATACAGCATATGTCAGATACAGCACAGGTCAGATACAGCACAGGGCAGATACAGCACAGGGCAGATACAGCGCAGGTCAGATACAATAGTGTTTAGATACAGCACAATTCAGTCAGATACAGCACAGGTCAGATACAGCACTGGTCAGATACAGCACTGGTCAGAAACAGCACAGGTCAGATACAGCACAGGTCAGATATTTCACTGGTCAGATGCAGCTCATGACAGATGCAGCACTGGTCAGATACAGCACAGGTCAGATACAGCACTGGTCAGATACAGCACTGGTCAGATACAGCACTGATCAGATACAGCACTGGTCAGATACAGCACTGATCAGATACAGCACTGGTCAGATACAGCACTGATCAGATACAGCAAAGGTCAGATACAGCACTGATCAGATACAGCACAGGTCAGATTCAGCACAGGTCAGATACAGCACTGGTCAGATACAGCACTGATCAGATACAGCACTGGTCAGATTCAGCACAGGTCAGATACAGCACTGCTCAGATGCAGCTCATGTCAGATACAGCACTAATCAGATACAGCACAGGTCAGATGCAGCACTGCTCAGATGCAGCTCATGTCAGATGCAGCACTGGTCAGATACAGCACAGGTCAGATACAGCTCAGGTCAAATACAGCACAGGTCAGATACAGCACAGGTCAGATACAGCACTGGTCAGGTACAGCACTGGTCAGATACAGCACAGGTCAGATACAGCACAGGTCAGATACAGCACAGGTCAGATACAGCACTGGTCAGATACAGCACAGGTCAGATACAGCACAGGTCAGATACAGCACAGGTCAGATACAGCACAGGTCAGATACAGCACTGGTCAGATACAGCACTGATCTGATACAGCACTGGTCAGATACAGCACTGATCAGATACAGCGCAGGTCAGATACAGCACTGATCAGATACAGCACAGGTCAGATACAGCACAGGTCAGATACAGCACAGGTCAGATACAGCACTGGTCAGATACAGCACTGTTGAGATACAGCATAGGTCAGATACAGCACAGGTCAGAGACAGCACTGGTCAGATACAGCACTGATCAGATACAGCACTGGTCAGATTCAGCACACGTCAGATACAGCACTGCTCAGATGCAGCTCATGTCAGATACAGCACTAATCAGATACAGCACAGGTCAGATACAGCACTGCTCAGATGCAGCTCATGTCAGATGCAGCACTGGTCAGATACAGCACAGGTCAGATACAGCACTGGTCAGATACAGCATTGGTCAGAAACAGCACAAATCAGATAAAGCACAGGTCAGATACACACTGGTCAGATACAGCACAGGTCAGATACAGCACAGGTCAGATACAGCACAGAGCAGATACAGCACAAAGCAGATACAGCACATGTCAGATACAGCACAGGGCAGGTACAGCTCATGTCAGATACAGCACAGGTCAGATACAGCACAGGGCAGATACAGCATAGGTCAGATACAGTACAGGTCAGATACAGCACAGGGCAGATACAGCACAGGGTAGATACAGCGCAGGTCAGATACAATAGTTTTTAGATACAGCACAAGTCAGTCAGATACAGCACAGGTCAGATACAGCACTGGTCAGATACAGCACTGGTCAGAAACAGCACAGGTCAGATACAGCACAGGTCAGATATTTCACTGGTCAGATGCAGCTCATGACAGATGCAGCACTGGTCAGATACAGCACAGGTCAGATACAGCACTGGTCAGATACAGCACTGGTCAGATACAGCACTGTTCAGATACAGCATAGGTCAGATACAGCACTGGTCAGATACAGCACAGGTCAGATACAGCACAGGTCAGATACAGCACAGGTCAGATACAGCACTGGTCAGATACAGCACTGATCAGATACAGCACCTGGTCAGATACAGCACTGATCAGATACAGCACAGGTCAGATACAGCACTGATCAGATACAGCACAGGTCAGATTCAGCACAGGTCAGATACAGCACTGGTCAGATACAGCACTGATCAGATACAGCACTGGTCAGATTCAGCACAGGTCAGATACAGCACTGCTCAGATGCAGCTCATGTCAGATACAGCACTAATCAGATACAGCACAGGTCAGATGCAGCACTGCTCAGATGCAGCTCATGTCAGATGCAGCACTGGTCAGATACAGCACAGGTCAGATACAGCTCAGGTCAAATACAGCACAGGTCAGATACAGCACAGGTCAGATACAGCACAGGTCAAATACAGCACAGGTCTGATACAGCACAGGTCAAATACAGCACAGGTCAGATACAGCACAGGTCAGATACAGCACAGGTCAGATACAGCACAGGTCAAATACAGCACTGGTCAGATTCAGCACAGGTCAGATACAGCACTGCTTAGATGCAGCTCATGTCAGATACAGCACTAATCAGATACAGCACAGGTCAGATGCAGCACTGCTCAGATGCAGCTCATGTCAGATGCAGCACTGGTCAGATACAGCACAGGTCAGATATAGCTCAGGTCAAATACAGCACAGGTCAGATACAGCACAGGTCAGATACAGCACAGGTCAAATACAGCACAGGTCTGATGCAGCACAGGTCAAATACAGCACAGGTCAGATACAGCACAGGTCAGATACAGCACAGGTCAGATACAGCACAGGTCAAATACAGCACAGGTCAGATACAGCACAGGTCAGATACAGCACAGGTCAAATACAGACCAGATCAGATACAGCACTGGTCAGATACAGCTCATGATAGATGCAGCACTGGTCAGAGACACCACAGGTCAGATGCAGCACTGGTCAGATACTGCACTGGTCAGATACGGCACTGGTCAGATACAGCACAGAGCAGATACAGAACAGGTCAAATACAGACCTGATCAGATGCAGCACAGGGCAGATACAGCACAGGTCAGATACAACACAGGTCAGATACAGCACAGGTCAGATATCGGACAGATCAGATACAGCACAGGTCAGATTCAGCACAGGTCAGATGCAGCACTGGTCAGATACAGCACTGGTCAGATGCAGCACTGATCAGATACAGCACTGGTCAGATACAGCACAGAGCAGATACAGCACAAAGCAGATTACAGCACAGGTCAGATACAGCACAGGTCAGAGACAGCACTGGTCAGATACAGCACTGATCAGATACAGCACTGGTCAGATTCAGCACACGTCAGATACAGCACTGCTCAGATGCAGCTCATGTCAGATACAGCACTAATCAGATACAGCACAGGTCAGATGCAGCACTGCTCAGATGCAGCTCATGTCAGATGCAGCACTGGTCAGATACAGCACAGGTCAGATACAGCTCAGGTCAAATACAGCACAGGTCAGATACAGCACAGGTCAGATACAGCACAGGTCAAATACAGCACAGGTCTGATACAGCACAGGTCAAATACAGCACAGGTCAGATACAGCACAGGTCAGATACAGCACAGGTCAGATACAGCACAGGTCAAATACAGCACTGGTCAGATCCAGCACAGGTCAGATACAGCACTGCTCAGATGCAGCTCATGTCAGATACAGCACTAATCAGATACAGCACAGGTCAGATGCAGCACTGCTCAGATGCAGCTCATGTCAGATGCAGCACTGGTCAGATACAGCACAGGTCAGATATAGCTCAGGTCAAATACAGCACAGGTCAGATACAGCACAGGTCAGATACAGCACAGGTCAAATACAGCACAGGTCTGATGCAGCACAGGTCAAATACAGCACAGGTCAGATACAGCACAGGTCAGATACAGCACAGGTCAGATACAGCACAGGTCAAATACAGCACAGGTCAGATACAGCACAGGTCAGATACAGCACAGGTCAAATACAGACCAGATCAGATACAGCACTAGTCAGATACAGCTCATGATAGATGCAGCACTGGTCAGAGACACCACAGGTCAGATGCAGCACTGGTCAGATACTGCACTGGTCAGATACGGCACTGGTCAGATACAGCACAGAGCAGATACAGAACAGGTCAAATACAGACCTGATCAGATGCAGCACAGGGCAGATACAGCACAGGTCAGATACAACACAGGTCAGATACAGCACAGGTCAGATATCGGACAGATCAGATACAGCACAGGTCAGATTCAGCACAGGTCAGATGCAGCACTGGTCAGATACAGCACTGGTCAGATGCAGCACTGATCAGATACAGCACTGGTCAGATACAGCACAGAGCAGATACAGCACAAAGCAGATTACAGCACAGGTCAGATACAGCACAGGTCAGATACAGCACTGGTCAGATACAGCACTGATCAGATACAGCACTGATCAGATACAGCACTGGTCAGATAGAGCACTGATCAGATACAGCGCAGGTCAGATACAGCACTGATCAGATACAGCACAGGTCAGATTCAGCACAGGTCAGATACAGCAGTGGTCAGATAACAGCACAGGTCAGATACAGCACTGATCAGATACAGCACAGGTCAGATTCAGCACAGGTCAGATACAGCACTGATCAGATACAGCACTGGTCAGATTCAGCACAGGTCAGATACAGGACTGCTCAGATGCTGCTCATGTCAGATACAGCACTAATCAGATACAGCACAGGTCAGATGCAGCACTGCTCAGATGCAGCACATGTCAGATGCAGCACTGGTCAGATACAGCACAGGTCAGATACAGCTCAGGTCAAATACAGCACAGGTCAGATACAGCACAGGTCAGATACAGTACAGGTCAGATACAGCACAGGTCAGATACAGCACAGGTCAAATACAGCACAGGTCAGATACAGCAGAGGTCAGATACAGCACAGGTCAAATACAGACCAGATCAGATACAGCACTGGTCAGATACAGCTCATGACAGATGCAGCACTGGTCACAGACACCACAGGTCAGATGCAGCACTGGTCAGATACAGCACAGGTCAGATACAGCACTGGTCAGATACAGCACAGTACAGATACAGCACAGAGCAGATAAAGAACAGGTCAAATACAGACGTGATCAGATGCAGCACAGGGCAGATACAGCACAGGTCAGATACAACACAGGTCAGATACAGCACAGGTCAGATATCGCAAAGGTCAGATACAGCACAGGTCAGATTCAGCACAGGTCAGATGCAGCACTGGCCCGATACAGCACTGGTCAGATACAGCACTGATCAGATACAGCACTGGTCAGATACAGCACAGAGCAGATACAGCACAAAGCAGATACAGAACATGTCAGATACAGCACAGGTCAGATATAGCACAGGTCAGATACCGCACAGGTCAGATACAGTACAGGGCAGATACAGCACAGGGCAGGTACAGCTCAGGTCAGATACAGCACAGGTCAGATACAGCAGAGGGCAGATACAGCACAGGTCAGATACAGCACAGGTCAGATACAGCACAGGGCAGATACAGCACAGGGTGGATACAGCGCAGGTCAGATACAATAGTGTTTAGATACAGCACAAGTCAGTCAGATACAGCACAGGTCAGATACAGCACTGGTCAGATACAGCACTGGTCAGAAACAGCACAGGTCAGATACAGCACAGGTTAGATATTTCACTGGTCAGATGCAGCTCATGACAGATGCATCACTGGTCAGATACAGCACAGGTCAGATACAGCACAGGTCAGATAAAGCACTGGTCAGATACAGCACTGTTCAGATAAAGCATAGGTCAGATACAGCACAGGTCAGATACAGCACTGGTCAGATACAGCACTGGTCAGATACAGCACTGTTCAGATACTGCATAGGTCAGATACAGCACTGGTCAGATACAGCACAGGTCAGATACAGCACAGGTCAGATACAGCACAGGTCAGATACAGCACAGGTCAGATACAGCACTGGTCAGATACAGCACAGGTCAGATACAGCACTGGTCAGATACAGCACTGGTCAGATACAGCACTGATCAGGTACAGCACTGGTCAGATACAGCACTGATCAGATACAGCGCAGGTCAGATACAGCACTGATCAGATACAGCACAGGTCAGATTCAGCACAGGTCAGATACAGCACTGGTCAGATACAGCACAGGTCAGATATAGCACTGATCAGATACAGCACAGGTCAGATTCAGCACAGGTCAGATACAGCACTGGTCAGATACAGCACTGATCAGATACAGCACTGGTCGGATTCAGCACAGGTCAGATACAGCACTGCTCAGATGCAGCTCATGTCAGATGCAGCAATGGTCAGATACAGCACAGGTCAGATACAGCTCAGGTCAAATACAGCACAGGTCAGATACAGCACAGGTCAGATACAGCACAGGTCAAATACAGCACAGGTCAGATACAGCACAGGTCAAATACAGCACAGGTCAGATACAGCACAGGTCAGATACAGCACAGGTCAGATACAGCACAGGTCAAATACAGCACAGGTCAGATACAGCACAGGTCAGAGACAGCACAGGTCAAATACAGACCAGATCAGATACAGCACTGGTCAGATGCAGCTCATGACAGATGCAGCACTGGTCAGAGACACCACAGGTCAGATGCAGCACTGGTCAGATACAGCACAGGTCAGATACAGCACTGGTCAGATACAGCACAGAACAGATACAGCACAGAGCAGATACAGAAGAGGTCAAATACAGACCTGATCAGATACAGCACAGGGCAGATACAGCACAGGTCAGATACAACACAGGTCAGATACAGCACTGGTCAGATACAGCACTGGTCAGATACAGCACATAACAGATACAGCACAGAGCAGATACAGAACAGGTCAAATACAAACCAGATCAGATAGAGCACAGGGCAGATACAGCACAGGTCAGATACAACACAGGTCAGATACAGCACAGGTCAGATATCGCACTTTTCAGATAAAGCACAGGTCAGATTCAGCACAGGTCAGATGCAGCACTGCTCAGATACAGCACTGGTCAGATACAACACTGATCAGATACAGCACTGGTCAGATACAGCACTGCTCAGATACAGCACAGGTCAGATACAGCACTGATCAGATACAGCACAGGTCAGATTCAGCACAGGTCAGATACAGCACTGATCAGATATGGCACTGCTCAGATGCAGCTCATGTCAGATGCAGCACTGGTCAGATACAGCACTGCTCAGATACAGCTCAGGTCAAATACAGCACAGGTCAGATACAGCACAGGTCAGATACAGCACAGGTCAAATACAGCACAGGTCAGATACAGCACAGTTCAGATACAGCACAGGTCAGATACAGCACAGGTCAAATACAGCACAGGTCAGATACAGCACAGGTCAGAACAGCACAGGTCAAATCCAGACCAGATCAGATACAGCACTGGTCAGATGCAGTCATGACAGATGCAGCACTGGTCAGATACAGCACAGGGCAGATACAGCACAGGTCAGATAGAGCACTGGTCAGATACAGCACTGGTCAGATACAGCACTGTTCAGATACAGCATAGGTCAGATACAGCACAGGTCAGATACAGCACAGGTGAGATACAGCACAGGTCAGATACAGCACAGGTCAGATACAGCACAGGTCAGATACAGCACTGGTCAGATACAGCACAGGTCAGATACAGCACTGGTCAGATACAGCACTGGTCAGATACAGCACTGATCAGATACAGCACAGGTCAGATACAGCACTGATCAGATACAGCACAGGTCAGATTCAGCACAGGTCAGATACAGCACTGGTCAGATACAGCACAGGTCAGATACAGCACTGATCAGATACAGCACAGGTCAGATTCAGCACAGGTCAGATACAGCACTGGTCAGATACAGCACAGGGTAAATAAAGCACAGGGCAAATAAAGCACAGGTCAGATACCGCACTGGTCAGCTACAGCACTGGTCAGATACAGCACAGGTCTAATACAGACCAGATCAGATACAACACAGGGCAGATGCAGCACATGTCAGATACAGCACAGAGCATAAACAGCACATGTCAGATACAGCACAGTGCAGATACAGCACATGTCAGATACAGCACAGGTCAGATATAGCACAGGTCAGATACCGCACAGGTCAGATGCAGCACAGGGCAGATACAGCACAGGGCAGGTACAGCACAGGGTAGATACACGCAGGTCAGATACAGTAGTGTTTAGATACAGCGCAAGTAAGTCAGATACAGCAAAAGGTCAGATACAGCACTGGTCAGAAACAGCACAGGTCAGATACAGCACAGGTCAGATATTTCACTGGTCAGATGCAGCTCATGACAGATGCAGCACTGGTCAGATACAGCACAGGTCAGATACAGCACAGGTCAGATACAGCACTGGCCAGATACAGCACTGTTCAGATACAGCATAGGTCAGATACAACACAGGTCAGATACAGCACTGGTCAGATACAGCACTGGTCACATACAGCACAGGTCAGATACAGCATTGGTCAGATACAGCACAGGTCAGATACAGCACTGGTCAGATACAGCACAGGTCAGATACAGCACAGGTGAGATACAGCACAGGTCAGATACAGCACAGGTCAGATACAGCACAGGTCAGATACAGCACTGGTCGGATACAACACAGGTCAGATACAGCACTGGTCAGATACAGCACTGGTCAGATACAGCACTGATCAGATACAGCACAGTTCAGATACAGCACTGATCAGATACAGCACAGGTCAGATTCAGCACAGGTCAGATACAGCACTGGTCAGATACAGCACAGGTCAGATACAGCACTGATCAGATTCAGCACAGGTCAGATACAGCACTGGTCAGATACAGCACAGGGTAAATAAAGCACAGGGCAAATAAAGCACAGGTCAGATACCGCACTGGTCAGCTACAGCACTGGTCAGATACAGCACAGGTCTAATACAGACCAGATCAGATACAACACAGGGCAGATGCAGCACATGTCAGATACAGCACAGAGCATAAACAGCACATGTCAGATAAAGCACAGTGCAGATACAGCACATGTCAGATACAGCACAGGTCAGATATAGCACAGGTCAGATAACGCACAGGTCAGAGACAGCACAGGGCAGATACAGCACAGGGCAGGTACAGCACAGGGTAGATACACGCAGGTCAGATACAGTAGTGTTTAGATACAGCGCAAGTAAGTCAGATACAGCAAAAGGTCAGATACAGCACTGGTCAGAAACAGCACAGGTCAGATACAGCACAGGTCAGATATTTCACTGGTCAGATGCAGCTCATGACAGATGCAGCACTGGTCAGATACAGCACAGGTCAGATACAGCACAGGTCAGATACAGCACTGGTCAGATACAGCACTGTTCAGATACAGCATAGGTCAGATACAACACAGGTCAGATACAGCACTGGTCAGATACAGCACTGGTCAGATACAGCACAGGTCAGATACAGCACTGGTCAGATACAGCACAGGTCAGATACAGCACTGGTCAGATACAGCACAGGTCAGATACAGCACAGGTCAGATACAGCACAGGTCAGATACAGCACAGGTCAGATACAGCACTGGTTAGATACAGCACTGATCAGATACAGCACTGGTCAGATACAGCACTGATCAGATACAGCGCAGGTCAGATACAGCACTGATCAGATACAGCACTGGTCAGGTTCAGCACAGATCAGATACAGCACTGGTCAGATACAGCACAGGTCAGATACAGCACTGATCAGATACAGCACAGGTCAGATTCAGCACAGGTCAGATACAGCACTGGTCAGATACAGCACTGATCAGATACAGCACTGGTCAGATTCAGCACACGTCAGATACAGCACTGCTCAGATGCAGCTCATGTCAGATACAGCACTAATCAGATACAGCACAGATCAGATACAGCACTGCTCAGATGCAGCTCATGTCAGATGCAGCACTGGTCAGATACAGCACAGGTCAGATACAGCACAGGTCAGATACAGCACAAAACAGATACAGCACATGTCAGATACAGCACAGGGCAGGTACAGCTCATGTCAGATACAGCACAGGTCAGATACAGCACAGGGCAGATACAGCACAGGTCAGATACAGTACAGGTCAGATACAGCACAGGGCAGATACAGCACAGGGTAGATACAGCGCAGGTCAGATACAATAGTGTTTAGATACAGCACAAGTCAGTCAGATACAGCACAGGTCAGATACAGCACTGGTCAGATACAGCACTGGTCAGAAACAGCACAGGTCAGATACAGCACAGGTCAGATATTTCACTGGTCAGATGCAGCTCATGACAGATGCAGCACTGGTCAGATACAGCACAGGTCAGATACAGCACTGGTCAGATACAGCACTGGTCAGCTACAGCACTGTTCAGATACAGAATAGGTCAGATACAGCACTGGTCAGATGCAGCACAGGTCAGATACAGCACAGGTCAGATACAGCACTGGTCAGATACAGCACTGATCAGATACAGCACTGGTCAGATACAGCACTGATCAGATACAGCACAGGTCAGATACAGCACAGATCAGATACAGCACAGGTCAGATTCAGCACAGGTCAGATACAGCACTGGTCAGATACAGCACTGATCAGATACAGCACTGGTCAGATTCAGCACAGGTCAGATACAGCACTGCTCAGTTGCAGCTCATGTCAGATACAGCACTAATCAGATACAGCACAGGTCAGATGCAGCACTGCTCAGATGCAGCTCATGTCAGATGCAGCACTGGTCAGATACAGCACAGGTCAGATACAGCTCAGGTCAAATACAGCACAGGTCAGATACAGCACTGGTCAGATACAGCACTGGTCAGATACAGTACAGGTCAGATACAGCACAGGTCAGATACAGCACAGGTCAAATACAGCACTGGTCAGATACAGCACAGGTCAGATACAGCACAGGTCAGATACAGCACAGGTCAGATACAGCACAGGTCAGATACAGCACTGGTCAGATACAGCACTGATCAGATACAGCACTGGTCAGATACAGCACGGAACAGATACAGCGCAGGTCAGATACAGCACTGATCAGCTACAGCACAGGTCAGGTTCAGCACAGGTCAGATACAGCACTGGTCAGATACAGCACAGGTCAGATACAGCACTGATCAGATACAGCACAGGTCAGATTCAGCACAGGTCAGATACAGCACTGGTCAGAAACAGCACTGATCAGATACAGCACTGGTCAGATTCAGCACACGTCAGATACAGCACTGCTCAGATGCAGCTCATATCAGATACAGCACTAATCAGATACAGCACTCGTCAGATACAGCACTGCTCAGATGCAGCTCATGTCAGATGCAGCACTGGTCAGATACAGCACAGGTCAGATACAGCACTGGTCAGATACAGCACTGGTCAGAAACAGCTCAAATCAGATATAGCACAGGTCAGATACAGCACTGGTCAGATACAGCACAGGTCAGATACAGCACAGGTCAGATACAGCACAAGTCAGATACAGCACAGAGCAGATACAGCACAAAGCAGATACAGCGCAGGTCAGATACAGCACTGATCAGATACAGCACAGGTCAGGTTCAGCACAGGTCAGATACAGCACTGGTCAGATAGAGCACAGGTCAGATACAGCACTGATCAGATACAGCACAGGTCAGATTCAGCACAGGTCAGATACAGCACTGGTCAGATACAGCACTGATCAGATACAGCACTGGTCAGATTCGGCACACGTCAGATACAGCACTGCTCAGATGCAGCTCATGTCAGATACAGCACTAATCAGATACAGCACAGGTCAGATACAGCACTGTTCAGATAAAGCATAGGTCAGATACAGCACAGGTCAGATACAGCACTGGTCAGATACAGCACTGGTCAGATACAGCACTGTTCAGATACTGCATAGGTCAGATACAGCACTGGTCAGATACAGCACAGGTCAGATACAGCACAGGTCAGATACAGCACAGGTCAGATACAGCACAGGTCAGATACAGCACTGGTCAGATACAGCACAGGTCAGATACAGCACTGGTCAGATACAGCACTGGTCAGATACAGCACTGATCAGATACAGCACTGGTCAGATACAGCACTGATCAGATACAGCGCAGGTCAGATACAGCACTGATCAGATACAGCACTGGTCAGATTCAGCACAGGTCAGATTCAGCACAGGTCAGATACAGCACTGATCAGATATGGCACTGCTCAGATGCAGCTCATGTCAGATGCAGCACTGGTCAGATACAGCACTGCTCAGATACAGCTCAGGTCAAATACAGCACAGGTCAGATACAGCACAGGTCAGATACAGCACAGGTCAAATACAGCACAGGTCAGATACAGCACAGTTCAGATACAGCACAGGTCAGATACAGCACAGGTCAAATACAGCACAGGTCAGATACAGCACAGGTCAGAACAGCACAGGTCAAATCCAGACCAGATCAGATACAGCACTGGTCAGATGCAGTCATGACAGATGCAGCACTGGTCAGATACAGCACAGGGCAGATACAGCACAGGTCAGATAGAGCACTGGTCAGATACAGCACTGGTCAGATACAGCACTGTTCAGATACAGCATAGGTCAGATACAGCACAGGTCAGATACAGCACAGGTCAGATACAGCACAGGTCAGATACAGCACAGGTCAGATACAGCACAGGTCAGATACAGCACAGGTCAGATACAGCACTGGTCAGATACAGCACTGGTCAGATACAGCACTGATCAGATACAGCACAGGTCAGATACAGCACTGATCAGATACAGCACAGGTCAGATTCAGCACAGGTCAGATACAGCACAGGTCAGATACAGCACAGGTCAGATACAGCACTGATCAGATACAGCACAGGTCAGATTCAGCACAGGTCAGATACAGCACTGGTCAGATACAGCACAGGGTAAATAAAGCACAGGGCAAATAAAGCACAGGTCAGATACCGCACTGGTCAGCTACAGCACTGGTCAGATACAGCACAGGTCTAATACAGACCAGATCAGATACAACACAGGGCAGATGCAGCACATGTCAGATACAGCACAGAGCATAAACAGCACATGTCAGATACAGCACAGTGCAGATACAGCACATGTCAGATACAGCACAGGTCAGATATAGCACAGGTCAGATACCGCACAGGTCAGATACAGCACAGGGCAGATACAGCACAGGGCAGGTACAGCACAGGGTAGATACACGCAGGTCAGATACAGTAGTGTTTAGATACAGCGCAAGTAAGTCAGATACAGCAAAAGGTCAGATACAGCACTGGTCAGAAACAGCACAGGTCAGATACAGCACAGGTCAGATATTTCACTGGTCAGATGCAGCTCATGACAGATGCAGCACTGGTCAGATACAGCACAGGTCAGATACAGCACAGGTCAGATACAGCACTGGCCAGATACAGCACTGTTCAGATACAGCATAGGTCAGATACAACACAGGTCAGATACAGCACTGGTCAGATACAGCACTGGTCAGGTACAGCACAGGTCAGATACAGCATTGGTCAGATACAGCACAGGTCAGATACAGCACTGGTCAGATACAGCACAGGTCAGATACAGCACAGGTGAGATACAGCACAGGTCAGATACAGCACAGGTCAGATACAGCACTGGTCAGATACAGCACAGTTCAGATACAGCACTGATCAGATACAGCACAGGTCAGATTCAGCACAGGTCAGATACAGCACTGGTCAGATACAGCACAGGTCAGATACAGCACTGATCAGATTCAGCACAGGTCAGATACAGCACTGGTCAGATACAGCACAGGGTAAATAAAGCACAGGGCAAATAAAGCACAGGTCAGATACCGCACTGGTCAGCTACAGCACTGGTCAGATACAGCACAGGTCTAATACAGACCAGATCAGATACAACACAGGGCAGATGCAGCACATGTCAGATACAGCAAAGAGCATAAACAGCACATGTCAGATACAGCACAGTGCAGATACAGCACATGTCAGATACAGCACAGGTCAGATATAGAACAGGTCAGATACTGCACAGGTCAGATACAGCACAGGGCAGATACAGCACAGGGCAGGTACAGCACAGGGTAGATACACGCAGGTCAGATACAGTAGTGTTTAGATACAGCGCAAGTAAGTCAGATACAGCAAAAGGTCAGATACAGCACTGGTCAGAAATAGCACAGGTCAGATACAGCACAGGTCAGATATTTCACTGGTCAGATGCAGCTCATGACAGATGCAGCACTGGTCAGATACAGCACAGGTCAGATACAGCACAGGTCAGATACAGCACTGGTCAGATACAGCACTGTTCAGATACAGCATAGGTCAGATACAACACAGGTCAGATACAGCACTGGTCAGATACAGCACTGGTCAGATACAGCACAGGACAGATACAGCATTGGTCAGATACAGCACAGGTCAGATACAGCACTGGTCAGATACAGCACAGGTCAGATACAGCACAGGTCAGATACAGCATAGGTCAGATACAGCACAGGTCAGATACAGCACTGGTCAGATACAGCACTGATCAGATACAGCACTGGTCAGATACAGCACTGATCAGATACAGCGCAGGTCAGATACAGCACTGATCAGATACAGCACTGGTCAGGTTCAGCACAGATCAGATACAGCACTGGTCAGATACAGCACAGGTCAGATACAGCACTGATCAGAAACAGCACAGGTCAGATTCAGCACAGGTCAGATACAGCACTGGTCAGATACAGCAGTGATCAGATACAGCACTGGTCAGATTCAGCACACGTCAGATACAGCACTGCTCAGATGCAGCTCATGTCAGATACAGCACAAAACAGATACAGCACATGTCAGATACAGCACAGGGCAGGTACAGCTCATGTCAGATACAGCACAGGTCAGATACAGCACAGGGCAGATACAGCACAGGTCAGATACAGTACAGGTCAGATACAGCACAGGGCAGATACAGCACAGGGTAGATACAGCGCAGGTCAGATACAATAGTGTTTAGATACAGCACAAGTCAGTCAGATACAGCACAGGTCAGATACAGCACTGGTCAGATACAGCACTGGTCAGAAACAGCACAGGTCAGATACAGCACAGGTCAGATATTTCACTGGTCAGATGCAGCTCATGACAGAAGCAGCACAGGTCAGATACAGCACAGGTCAGATACAGCACTGGTCAGATACAGCACTGGTCAGCTACAGCACTGTTCAGATACAGAATAGGTCAGATACAGCACTGGTCAGATGCAGCACAGGTCAGATACAGCACAGGTCAGATACAGCACTGGTCAGATACAGCACTGATCAGATACAGCACTGGTCAGATACAGCACTGATCAGATACAGCACAGGTCAGATACAGCACAGATCAGATACAGCACAGGTCAGATTCAGCACAGGTCAGATACAGCACTGGTCAGATACAGCACTGATCAGATACAGCACTGGTCAGATTCAGCACAGGTCAGATACAGCACTGCTCAGTTGCAGCTCATGTCAGATACAGCACTAATCAGATACAGCCCAGGTCAGATGCAGCACTGCTCAGATGCAGCTCATGTCAGATGCAGCACTGGTCAGATACAGCACAGGTCAGATACAGCTCAGGTCAAATACAGCACAGGTCAGATACAGCACTGGTCAGATACAGCACTGGTCAGATACAGCACAGGTCAGATACAGCACAGGTCAGATACAGCACAGGTCAAATACAGCACTGGTCAGATACAGCACAGGTCAGATACAGCACAGGTCAGATACAGCACAGGTCAGATACAGCACAGGTCAGATACAGCACTGGTCAGATACAGCACTGATCAGATACAGCACTGGTCAGATACAGCACTGATCAGATACAGCGCAGGTCAGATACAGCACTGATCAGCTACAGCACAGGTCAGGTTCAGCACAGGTCAGATACAGCACTGGTCAGATACAGCACAGGTCAGATACAGCACTGATCAGATACAGCACAGGTCAGATTCAGCACAGGTCAGATACAGCACTGGTCAGAAACAGCACTGATCAGATACAGCACTGGTCAGATTCAGCACACGTCAGATACAGCACTGCTCAGATGCAGCTCATATCAGATACAGCACTAATCAGATACAGCACTCGTCAGATACAGCACTGCTCAGATGCAGCTCATGTCAGATGCAGCACTGGTCAGATACAGCACAGGTCAGATACAGCACTGGTCAGATACAGCACTGGTCAGAAACAGCTCAAATCAGATATAGCACAGGTCAGATACAGCACTGGTCAGATACAGCACAGGTCAGATACAGCACAGGTCAGATACAGCACAAGTCAGATACAGCACAGAGCAGATACAGCACAAAGCAGATACAGCGCAGGTCAGATACAGCACTGATCAGATACAGCACAGGTCAGGTTCAGCACAGGTCAGATACAGCACTGGTCAGATAGAGCACAGGTCAGATACAGCACTGATCAGATACAGCACAGGTCAGATTCAGCACAGGTCAGATACAGCACTGGTCAGATACAGCACTGATCAGATACAGCACTGGTCAGATTCAGCACACGTCAGATACAGCACTGCTCAGATGCAGCTCATGTCAGATACAGCACTAATCAGATACAGCACAGGTCAGATACAGCACTGCTCAGATGCAGCTCATGTCAGATGCAGCACTGGTCAGATACAGCACAGGTCAGATAAAGCACTGGTCAGATACAGCATTGGTCAGAAACAGCACAAATCAGATATAGCACAGGTCAGATACAGCACTGGTCAGATACAGCACAGGTCAGATACAGCACAGGTCAGATACAGCACAGAGCAGATACAGCACAAAGCAGATACAGCACATGTCAGATACAGCACAGGGCAGGTACAGCTCATGTCAGATACAGCACAGGTCAGATACAGCACAGGGCAGATACAGCACAGGTCAGATACAGTACAGGTCAGATACAGAACAGGGCAGATACAGCACAGGGTAGATACAGCGCAGGTCAGATACAATAGTGTTTAGATAGAGCACAAGTCAGTCAGATACAGCACAGGTCAGATACAGCACTGGTCAGATACAGCACTGGTCAGAAACAGCACAGGTCAGATACAGCACAGGTCAGATATTTCACTGGTCAGATGCAGCTCATGACAGATGCAGCACTGGTCAGATACAGCACAGGTCAGATACAGCACTGGTCAGATACAGCACTGGTCAGATACAGCACTGTTCAGATACAGCATAGGTCAGATACAGCACTGGTCAGATACAGCACTGATCAGATACAGCACTGGTCAGATACAGCACTGATCAGATACAGCACAGGTCAGATACAGCACTGATCAGATACAGCACAGGTCAGATTCAGCACAGGTCAGATACAGCACTGGTCAGATACAGCACTGATCAGATACAGCACTGGTCAGATTCAGCACAGGTCAGATACAGCACTGCTCAGATGCAGCTCATGTCAGATACAGCACTAATCAGATACAGCACAGGTCAGATGCAGCACTGCTCAGATGCAGCTCATGTCAGATGCAGCACTGGTCAGATACAGCACAGGTCAGATACAGCTCAGGTCAAATACAGCACAGGTCAGATACAGCACAGGTCAGATACAGCACAGGTCAAATACAGCACAGGTCTGATACAGCACAGGTCAAATACAGCACAGGTCAGATACAGCACAGGTCAGATACAGCACAGGTCAGATACAGCACAGGTCAAATACAGCACAGGTCAGATACAGCACTGGTCAGATTCAGCACAGGTCAGATACAGCACTGCTCAGATGCAGCTCATGTCAGATACAGCACTAATCAGATACAGCACAGGTCAGATGCAGCACTGCTCAGATGCAGCTCATGTCAGATGCAGCACTGGTCAGATACAGCACAGGTCAGATATAGCTCAGGTCAAATACAGCACAGGTCAGATACAGCACAGGTCAGATACAGCACAGGTCAAATACAGCACAGGTCTGATGCAGCACAGGTCAAATACAGCACAGGTCAGATACAGCACAGGTCAGATACAGCACATGTCAGATACAGCACAGGTCAAATACAGCACAGGTCGGATACAGCACAGGTCAGATACAGCACAGGTCAAATACAGACCAGATCAGATACAGCACTGGTCAGATACAGCTCATCAAAATGCAGCACTGGTCAGAGACACCACAGGTCAGATGCAGCACTGGTCAGATACTGCACTGGTCAGATACGGCACTGGTCAGATACAGCACAGAGCAGATACAGCACAAGTCAGCTTCAGCACAGATCAGATGCAGCACTGGTCAGATACAGCACTGGTCAGATGCAGGACTGATCAGATACAGCACTGGTCAGATACAGCACAGAGCAGATACAGCACAAAGCAGATTACAGCACAGGTCAGATACAGCACAGGTCAGATACAGCACAGGTCAGATACAGCACTGGTCAGATACAGCACTGATCAGATACAGCACTGATCAGATACAGCACTGGTCAGATAGAGCACTGATCAGATACAGCGCAGGTCAGATACAGCACTGATCAGATACAGCACAGGTCAGATTCAGCACAGGTCAGATACAGCAGTGGTCAGACACAGCACAGGTCAGTAACAGCACTGATCAGATACAGCACAGGTCAGATTCAGCACAGGTCAGATACAGCACTGGTCAGATACAGCACTGGTCAGATTCAACACAGGTCAGATACAGGACTGCTCAGATGCTGCTCATGTCAGATACAGCACTAATCAGATACAGCACAGGTCAGATGCAGCACTGCTCAGATGCAGCACATGTCAGATGCAGCACTGGTCAGATACAGCACAGGGCAGATACAGCTCAGGTCAAATACAGCACAGGTCAGATACAGCACAGGTCAGATACAGCACAGGTCAAATACAGCACAGGTCTGATACAGGACAGGTCAAATACAGCACAGGTCACATACAGCACAGGTCAGATACAGCACAGGTCAGATACAGCACAGGTCAAATACAGCACAGGTCAGATACAGCAGAGGTCAGATACAGCACAGGTCAAATACAGACCAGATCAGATACAGCACTGGTCAGATACAGCTCATGACAGATGCAGCACTGGTCAGAGACACCACAGGTCAGATGCAGCACTGGTCAGATACAGCACAGGTCAGATACAGCACTGGTCAGATACAGCACAGAACAGATACAGCACAGAGCAGATACAGAACAGGTCAAATACAGACCTGATCAGATGCAGCACAGGGCAGATACAGCACAGGTCAGATACAACACAGGTCAGATTCAGCACAGGTCAGATGCAGCACTGGTCCGATACAGCACTGGTCAGATACAGCACTGATCAGATACAGCACTGGTCAGATACAGCACAGAGCAGTTACAGCACAAAGCAGATACAGAACATGTCAGATACAGCACAGGTCAGATATAGCACAGGTCAGATACCGCACAGGTCAGATACAGCACAGGGCAGATACAGCACAGGGCAGGTACAGCTCAGGTCAGATACAGCACAGGTCAGATACAGCACAGGGCAGATACAGCACAGGTCAGATACAGCACAGGTCAGATGCAGCACAGGGCAGATACAGCACAGGGTGGATACAGCGCAGGTCAGATACAATAGTGTTTAGATACAGCACAAGTCAGTCAGATACAACACAGGTCAGATACAGCACTGGTCAGATACAGCACTGGTCAGAAACAGCACAGGTCAGATACAGCACAGGTTAGATATTTCACTGGTCAGATGCAGCTCATGACAGATGCATCACTGGTCAGATACAGCACAGGTCAGATACAGCACAGGTCAGATACAGCACTGGTCAGATACAGCACTGTTCAGATAAAGCATAGGTCAGATACAGCACAGGTCAGATACAGCACTGGTCAGATACAGCACTGGTCAGATACAGCACTGTTCAGATACAGCATAGATCAGATACAGCACTGGTCAGATACAGCACAGTTCAGATACAGCACAGGTCAGATACAGCACAGGTCAGATACAGCACAGGTCAGATACAGCACTGGTCAGATACAGCACAGGTCAGATACAGCACTGGTCAGATACAGCACTGGTCAGATACAGCACTGATCAGATACAGCACTGGTCAGATACAGCACTGATCAGATACAGCGCAGGTCAGATACAGCACTGATCAGATACAGCACAGGTCAGATTCAGCACAGGTCAGATACAGCACTGGTCAGATACAGCACAGGTCAGATACAGCACTGATCAGATACAACACAGGTCAGATTCAGCACAGGTCAGATACAGCACTGGTCAGATACTGCACTGATCAGATACAGCACTGGTCGGATTCAGCACAGGTCAGATACAGCACTGCTCAGATGCAGCTCATGTCAGATGCAGCACTGGTCAGATACAGCACAGGTCAGATACAGCTCAGGTCAAATACAGCACAGGTCAGATACAGCACAGGTCAGATACAGCACTGGTCAGAAACAGCACAGGTCAGATACAGCACAGGTCAAATACAGCACAGGTCAGATACAGCACAGGTCAGATACAGCACAGTTCAGATACAGCACAGGTCAAATACAGCACAGGTCAGATACAGCACAGGTCAGAGACAGCACAGGTCAAATACAGACCAGATCAGATACAGCACTGGTCAGATGCAGCTCATGACAGATGCAGCACTGGTCAGAGACACCACAGGTCAGATGCAGCACTGGTCAGATACAGCACAGGTCAGATACAGCACTGGTCAGATACAGCACAGAACAGATACAGCACAGAGCAGATACAGAAGAGGTCAAATACAGACCTGATCAGATACAGCACAGGGCAGATACAGCACAGGTCAGATACCGCACAGGTCAGATACAGCACAGGGCAGATACAGCACAGGGCAGGTACAGCTCAGGTCAGATACAGCACAGGTCAGATACAGCACAGGGCAGATACAGCACAGGTCAGATACAGCACAGGTCAGATACAGCACAGGGCAGATACAGCACAGGGTGGATACAGCGCAGGTCAGATACAATAGTGTTTAGATACAGCACAAGTCAGTCAGATACAGCACAGGTCAGATACAGCACTGGTCAGATACAGCACTGGTCAGAAACAGCACAGGTCAGATACAGCACAGGTTAGATATTTCACTGGTCCGATGCAGCTCATGACAGATGCATCACTGGTCAGATACAGCACAGGTCAGATACAGCACAGGTCAGATACAGCACTGGTCAGATACAGCACTGTTCAGATAAAGCATAGGTCAGATACAGCACAGGTCAGATACAGCACTGGTCAGATACAGCACTGGTCAGATACAGCACTGTTCAGATACAGCATAGGTCAGATACAGCACTGGTCAGATACAGCACAGTTCAGATACAGCACAGGTCAGATACAGCACAGGTCAGATACAGCACAGGTCAGATACAGCACTGGTCAGATACAGCACAGGTCAGATACAGCACTGGTCAGATACAGCACTGGTCAGATACAGCACTGATCAGATACAGCACTGGTCAGATACAGCACTGATCAGATACAGCGCAGGTCAGATACAGCACTGATCAGATACAGCACAGGTCAGATTCAGCACAGGTCAGATACAGCACTGGTCAGATACAGCACAGGTCAGATACAGCACTGATCAGATACAGCACAGGTCAGATTCAGCACAGGTCAGATACAGCACTGGTCAGATACAGCACTGATCAGATACAGCACTGGTCGGATTCAGCACAGGTCAGATACAGCACTGCTCAGATGCAGCTCATGTCAGATGCAGCACTGGTCAGATACAGCACAGGTCAGATACAGCTCAGGTCAAATACAGCACAGGTCAGATACAGCACAGGTCAGATACAGCACTGGTCAGAAACAGCACAGGTCAGATACAGCACAGGTCAAATACAGCACAGGTCAGATACAGCACAGGTCAGATACAGCACAGTTCAGATACAGCACAGGTCAAATACAGCACAGGTCAGATACAGCACAGGTCAGAGACAGCACAGGTCAAATACAGACCAGATCAGATACAGCACTGGTCAGATGCAGCTCATGACAGATGCAGCACTGGTCAGAGACACCACAGGTCAGATGCAGCACTGGTCAGATACAGCACAGGTCAGATACAGCACTGGTCAGATACAGCACAGAACAGATACAGCACAGAGCAGATGCAGAAGAGGTCAAATACAGACCTGATCAGATACAGCACAGGGCAGATACAGCACAGGTCAGATACAACACAGGTCAGATACAGCACTGGTCAGATACAGCACTGGTCAGATACAGCACATAACAGATACAGCACAGAGCAGATACAGAACAGGTCAAATACAAACCAGATCAGATACAGCACAGGGCAGATACAGCACAGGTCAGATACAACACAGGTCAGATACAGCACAGGTCAGATATCGCACTTTTCAGATAAAGCACAGGTCAGATTCAGCACAGGTCAGATGCAGCACTGCTCAGATACAGCACTGGTCAGATACAGCACTGATCAGATACAGCACTGGTCAGATACAGCACTGATCAGATACAGCGCAGGTCAGATTCAGCACTGATCAGATACAGCACAGGTCAGATTCAGCACAGATCAGATACAGCACTGGTCAGATACAGCACAGGTCAGATACAGCACTGATCAGATACAGCACAGGTCAGATTCAGCACAGGTCAGATACAGCACTGATCAGATATGGCACTGCTCAGATGCAGCTCATGTCAGATGCAGCACTGGTCAGATACAGCACTGCTCAGATACAGCTCAGGTCAAATACAGCACAGGTCAGATACAGCACAGGTCAGATACAGCACAGGTCAAATACAGCACAGGTCAGATACAGCACAGTTCAGATACAGCACAAGTCAGATACAGCACAGGTCAAATACAGCACAGGTCAGATACAGCACAGGTCAGATACAGCACAGGTCAAATACAGACCAGATCAGATACAGCACTGGTCAGATGCAGTCATGACAGATGCAGCACTGGTCAGATACAGCACAGGGCAGATACAGCACTGGTCAGATAGAGCACAGGTCAGATACAGCACTGGTCAGATACAGCACAGGTCAGATACAGCACTGGTCAGATACAGCACAGGTCAGATACAGCACTGGTCAGATACAGAACTGGTCAGATACAGCACTGATCAGATACAGCGCAGGTCAGATACAGCACTGATCAGATACAGCACAGGTCAGATTCAGCACAGGTCAGATACAGCACTGGTCAGATACAGCACAGGTCAGATACAGCACTGATCAGATACAGCACAGGTCAGATTCAGCACAGGTCAGATACAGCACTGGTCAGATACAGCACAGGGTAAATAAAGCACAGGGCAAATAAAGCACAGGTCAGATACCGCACTGGTCAGCTACAGCACATGTCAGATACAGCACAGGTCAGATATAGCACAGGTCAGATACCGCACAGGTCAGATACAGCACAGGGCAGATACAGCACAGGGCAGGTACAGCACAGGGTAGATACACGCAGGTCAGATACAATAGTGTTTAGATACAGCGCAAGTAAGTCAGATACAGCAAAAGGTCAGATACAGCACTGGTCAGAAACAGCACAGGTCAGATACAGCACAGGTCAGATATTTCACTGGTCAGATGCAGCTCATGACAGATGCAGCACTGGTCAGATACAGCTCTGATCAGATACAGCGCAGGTCAGATACAGCACTGATCAGATACAGCACAGGTCAGGTTCAGCACAGGTCAGATACAGCACTGGTCAGATACAGCACAGGTCAGATACAGCACTGATCAGATACAGCACAGGTCAGATTCAGCACAGGTCAGATACAGCACTGGTCAGATACAGCACTGATCAGATACAGCACTGGTCAGATTCAGCACACGTCAGATACAGCACTGCTCAGATGCAGCTCATGTCAGATACAGCATTAATCAGATACAGCACAGATCAAATACAGCACTGCTCAGATGCAGCTCATGTCAGATGCAGCACTGGTCAGATACAGCACAGGTCAGATACAGCACTGGTCAGATACAGCACTGGTCAGAAACAGCACAAATCAGATATAGCACAGGTCAGATACAGCACTGGTCAGATACAGCACAGCTCAGATACAGCACAGGTCAGATACAGCACAGGTCAGATACAGCACAAAACAGATACAGCACATGTCAGATACAGCACAGGGCAGGTGCAGCTCATGTCAGATACAGCACAGGTCAGATACAGCACAGGGCAGATACAGCACAGGTCAGATACAGTACAGGTCAGATACAGCACAGGGCAGATACAGCACAGGGTAGATACAGCGCAGGTCAGATACAATAGTGTTTAGATACAGCACAAGTCAGTCAGATACAGCACAGGTCAGATACAGCACTGGTCAGATACAGCACTGGTCAGAAACAGCACAGGTCAGATACAGCACAGGTCAGATATTTCACTGGTCAGATGCAGCTCATGACAGATACAGCACTGGTCAGAAACAGCACTGATCAGATACAGCACTGGTCAGATTCAGCACACGTCAGATACAGCACTGCTCAGATGCAGCTCATATCAGATACAGCACTAATCAGATACAGCACTCGTCAGATACAGCACAGCTCAGATGCAGCTCATGTCAGATGCAGCACTGGTCAGATACAGCACAGGTCAGATACAGCACTGGTCAGATACAGCACTGGTCAGAAACAGCTCAAATCAGATATAGCACAGGTCAGATACAGCACTGGTCAGATACAGCACAGGTCAGATACAGCACAGGTCAGATACAGCACAAGTCAGATACAGCACAGAGCAGATACAGCACAAAGCAGATACAGCACATGTCAGATACAGCACAGGGCAGGTACAGCTCATGTCAGATACAGCACAGGTCAGATACAGCACAGGGCAGATACAGCACAGGTCAGATACAGTACAGGTCAGATACAGCACAGGGCAGATACAGCACAGGGTAGATACAGCGCAGGTCAGATACAATAGTGTTTAGATACAGCACTGGTCAGATACAGCACTGGTCAGATACAGCACTGTTCAGATACAGCTCATGACAGATGCAGCACTGGTCAGATACAGCACAGGTCAGATACAGCACTGGTCAGATACAGCACTGGTCAGATACAGCACTGTTCAGATACAGCATAGGTCAGATACAGCACTGGTCAGATACAGCACAGGTCAGATACAGCACAGGTCAGATACAGCACAGGTCAGATACAGCACTGGTCAGATACAGCACAGGTCAGATACAGCACTGGTCAGATACAGCACTGATCAGATACAGCACAGGTCAGATACAGCACTGGTCAGATACAGCACTGGTCAGATACAGCACTGGTCAGATACAGCACTGTTCAGATACAGCTCATGACAGATGCAGCACTGGTCAGATACAGCACAGGTCAGATACAGCACTGGTCAGATATTTCACTGGTCAGATGCAGCTCATGACAGATGCAGCACTGGTCAGATACAGCACAGGTCAGATACAGCACTGGTCAGATACAGCACTGGTCAGATACAGCACTGTTCAGATACAGCATAGGTCAGATACAGCACTGGTCAGATACAGCACAGGTCAGATACAGCACAGGTCAGATACAGCACAGGTCAGATACAGCACTGGTCAGATACAGCACTGATCAGATACAGCACTCGTCAGATACAGCACTGATCAGATACAGCACAGGTCAGATACAGCACTGATCAGATACAGCACAGGTCAGATGCAGCACATGTCAGATACAGCACAGAGCATAAACAGCACATGTCAGATACAGCACAGTGCAGATACAGCACATGTCAGATACAGCACAGGTCAGATATAGCACAGGTCAGATACCGCACAGGTCAGATACAGCACAGGGCAGATACAGCACAGGGCAGGTACAGCACAGGGTAGATACACGCAGGTCAGATACAGTAGTGTTTAGATACAGCGCAAGTAAGTCAGATACAGCAAAAGGTCAGATACAGCACTGGTCAGAAACAGCACAGGTCAGATACAGCACAGGTCAGATATTTCACTGGTCAGATGCAGCTCATGACAGATGCAGCACTGGTCAGATACAGCACAGGTCAGATACAGCACAGGTCAGATACAGCACTGGCCAGATACAGCACTGTTCAGATACAGCATAGGTCAGATACAACACAGGTCAGATACAGCACTGGTCAGATACAGCACTGGTCAGGTACAGCACAGGTCAGATACAGCATTGGTCAGATACAGCACAGGTCAGATACAGCACTGGTCAGATACAGCACAGGTCAGATACAGCACAGGTGAGATACAGCACAGGTCAGATACAGCACAGGTCAGATACAGCACTGGTCAGATACAGCACAGTTCAGATACAGCACTGATCAGATACAGCACAGGTCAGATTCAGCACAGGTCAGATACAGCACTGGTCAGATACAGCACAGGTCAGATACAGCACTGATCAGATTCAGCACAGGTCAGATACAGCACTGGTCAGATACAGCACAGGGTAAATAAAGCACAGGGCAAATAAAGCACAGGTCAGATACCGCACTGGTCAGCTACAGCACTGGTCAGATACAGCACAGGTCTAATACAGACCAGATCAGATACAACACAGGGCAGATGCAGCACATGTCAGATACAGCAAAGAGCATAAACAGCACATGTCAGATACAGCACAGTGCAGATACAGCACATGTCAGATACAGCACAGGTCAGATATAGAACAGGTCAGATACTGCACAGGTCAGATACAGCACAGGGCAGATACAGCACAGGGCAGGTACAGCACAGGGTAGATACACGCAGGTCAGATACAGTAGTGTTTAGATACAGCGCAAGTAAGTCAGATACAGCAAAAGGTCAGATACAGCACTGGTCAGAAATAGCACAGGTCAGATACAGCACAGGTCAGATATTTCACTGGTCAGATGCAGCTCATGACAGATGCAGCACTGGTCAGATACAGCACAGGTCAGATACAGCACAGGTCAGATACAGCACTGGTCAGATACAGCACTGTTCAGATACAGCATAGGTCAGATACAACACAGGTCAGATACAGCACTGGTCAGATACAGCACTGGTCAGATACAGCACAGGACAGATACAGCATTGGTCAGATACAGCACAGGTCAGATACAGCACTGGTCAGATACAGCACAGGTCAGATACAGCACAGGTCAGATACAGCATAGGTCAGATACAGCACAGGTCAGATACAGCACTGGTCAGATACAGCACTGATCAGATACAGCACTGGTCAGATACAGCACTGATCAGATACAGCGCAGGTCAGATACAGCACTGATCAGATACAGCACTGGTCAGGTTCAGCACAGATCAGATACAGCACTGGTCAGATACAGCACAGGTCAGATACAGCACTGATCAGAAACAGCACAGGTCAGATTCAGCACAGGTCAGATACAGCACTGGTCAGATACAGCAGTGATCAGATACAGCACTGGTCAGATTCAGCACACGTCAGATACAGCACTGCTCAGATGCAGCTCATGTCAGATACAGCACAAAACAGATACAGCACATGTCAGATACAGCACAGGGCAGGTACAGCTCATGTCAGATACAGCACAGGTCAGATACAGCACAGGGCAGATACAGCACAGGTCAGATACAGTACAGGTCAGATACAGCACAGGGCAGATACAGCACAGGGTAGATACAGCGCAGGTCAGATACAATAGTGTTTAGATACAGCACAAGTCAGTCAGATACAGCACAGGTCAGATACAGCACTGGTCAGATACAGCACTGGTCAGAAACAGCACAGGTCAGATACAGCACAGGTCAGATATTTCACTGGTCAGATGCAGCTCATGACAGAAGCAGCACAGGTCAGATACAGCACAGGTCAGATACAGCACTGGTCAGATACAGCACTGGTCAGCTACAGCACTGTTCAGATACAGAATAGGTCAGATACAGCACTGGTCAGATGCAGCACAGGTCAGATACAGCACAGGTCAGATACAGCACTGGTCAGATACAGCACTGATCAGATACAGCACTGGTCAGATACAGCACTGATCAGATACAGCACAGGTCAGATACAGCACAGATCAGATACAGCACAGGTCAGATTCAGCACAGGTCAGATACAGCACTGGTCAGATACAGCACTGATCAGATACAGCACTGGTCAGATTCAGCACAGGTCAGATACAGCACTGCTCAGTTGCAGCTCATGTCAGATACAGCACTAATCAGATACAGCCCAGGTCAGATGCAGCACTGCTCAGATGCAGCTCATGTCAGATGCAGCACTGGTCAGATACAGCACAGGTCAGATACAGCTCAGGTCAAATACAGCACAGGTCAGATACAGCACTGGTCAGATACAGCACTGGTCAGATACAGCACAGGTCAGATACAGCACAGGTCAGATACAGCACAGGTCAAATACAGCACTGGTCAGATACAGCACAGGTCAGATACAGCACAGGTCAGATACAGCACAGGTCAGATACAGCACAGGTCAGATACAGCACTGGTCAGATACAGCACTGATCAGATACAGCACTGGTCAGATACAGCACTGATCAGATACAGCGCAGGTCAGATACAGCACTGATCAGCTACAGCACAGGTCAGGTTCAGCACAGGTCAGATACAGCACTGGTCAGATACAGCACAGGTCAGATACAGCACTGATCAGATACAGCACAGGTCAGATTCAGCACAGGTCAGATACAGCACTGGTCAGAAACAGCACTTATCAGATACAGCACTGGTCAGATTCAGCACACGTCAGATACAGCACTGCTCAGATGCAGCTCATATCAGATACAGCACTAATCAGATACAGCACTCGTCAGATACAGCACTGCTCAGATGCAGCTCATGTCAGATGCAGCACTGGTCAGATACAGCACAGGTCAGATACAGCACTGGTCAGATACAGCACTGGTCAGAAACAGCTCAAATCAGATATAGCACAGGTCAGATACAGCACTGGTCAGATACAGCACAGGTCAGATACAGCACAGGTCAGATACAGCACAAGTCAGATACAGCACAGAGCAGATACAGCACAAAGCAGATACAGCGCAGGTCAGATACAGCACTGATCAGATACAGCACAGGTCAGGTTCAGCACAGGTCAGATACAGCACTGGTCAGATAGAGCACAGGTCAGATACAGCACTGATCAGATACAGCACAGGTCAGATTCAGCACAGGTCAGATACAGCACTGGTCAGATACAGCACTGATCAGATACAGCACTGGTCAGATTCAGCACACGTCAGATACAGCACTGCTCAGATGCAGCTCATGTCAGATACAGCACTAATCAGATACAGCACAGGTCAGATACAGCACTGCTCAGATGCAGCTCATGTCAGATGCAGCACTGGTCAGATACAGCACAGGTCAGATAAAGCACTGGTCAGATACAGCATTGGTCAGAAACAGCACAAATCAGATATAGCACAGGTCAGATACAGCACTGGTCAGATACAGCACAGGTCAGATACAGCACAGGTCAGATACAGCACAGAGCAGATACAGCACAAAGCAGATACAGCACATGTCAGATACAGCACAGGGCAGGTACAGCTCATGTCAGATACAGCACAGGTCAGATACAGCACAGGGCAGATACAGCACAGGTCAGATACAGTACAGGTCAGATACAGAACAGGGCAGATACAGCACAGGGTAGATACAGCGCAGGTCAGATACAATAGTGTTTAGATAGAGCACAAGTCAGTCAGATACAGCACAGGTCAGATACAGCACTGGTCAGATACAGCACTGGTCAGAAACAGCACAGGTCAGATACAGCACAGGTCAGATATTTCACTGGTCAGATGCAGCTCATGACAGATGCAGCACTGGTCAGATACAGCACAGGTCAGATACAGCACTGGTCAGATACAGCACTGGTCAGATACAGCACTGTTCAGATACAGCATAGGTCAGATACAGCACTGGTCAGATACAGCACTGATCAGATACAGCACTGGTCAGATACAGCACTGATCAGATACAGCACAGGTCAGATACAGCACTGATCAGATACAGCACAGGTCAGATTCAGCACAGGTCAGATACAGCACTGGTCAGATACAGCACTGATCAGATACAGCACTGGTCAGATTCAGCACAGGTCAGATACAGCACTGCTCAGATGCAGCTCATGTCAGATACAGCACTAATCAGATACAGCACAGGTCAGATGCAGCACTGCTCAGATGCAGCTCATGTCAGATGCAGCACTGGTCAGATACAGCACAGGTCAGATACAGCTCAGGTCAAATACAGCACAGGTCAGATACAGCACAGGTCAGATACAGCACAGGTCAAATACAGCACAGGTCTGATACAGCACAGGTCAAATACAGCACAGGTCAGATACAGCACAGGTCAGATACAGCACAGGTCAGATACAGCACAGGTCAAATACAGCACAGGTCAGATACAGCACTGGTCAGATTCAGCACAGGTCAGATACAGCACTGCTCAGATGCAGCTCATGTCAGATACAGCACTAATCAGATACAGCACAGGTCAGATGCAGCACTGCTCAGATGCAGCTCATGTCAGATGCAGCACTGGTCAGATACAGCACAGGTCAGATATAGCTCAGGTCAAATACAGCACAGGTCAGATACAGCACAGGTCAGATACAGCACAGGTCAAATACAGCACAGGTCTGATGCAGCACAGGTCAAATACAGCACAGGTCAGATACAGCACAGGTCAGATACAGCACATGTCAGATACAGCACAGGTCAAATACAGCACAGGTCGGATACAGCACAGGTCAGATACAGCACAGGTCAAATACAGACCAGATCAGATACAGCACTGGTCAGATACAGCTCATCAAAATGCAGCACTGGTCAGAGACACCACAGGTCAGATGCAGCACTGGTCAGATACTGCACTGGTCAGATACGGCACTGGTCAGATACAGCACAGAGCAGATACAGCACAAGTCAGCTTCAGCACAGATCAGATGCAGCACTGGTCAGATACAGCACTGGTCAGATGCAGGACTGATCAGATACAGCACTGGTCAGATACAGCACAGAGCAGATACAGCACAAAGCAGATTACAGCACAGGTCAGATACAGCACAGGTCAGATACAGCACAGGTCAGATACAGCACTGGTCAGATACAGCACTGATCAGATACAGCACTGATCAGATACAGCACTGGTCAGATAGAGCACTGATCAGATACAGCGCAGGTCAGATACAGCACTGATCAGATACAGCACAGGTCAGATTCAGCACAGGTCAGATACAGCAGTGGTCAGACACAGCACAGGTCAGTAACAGCACTGATCAGATACAGCACAGGTCAGATTCAGCACAGGTCAGATACAGCACTGGTCAGATACAGCACTGGTCAGATTCAACACAGGTCAGATACAGGACTGCTCAGATGCTGCTCATGTCAGATACAGCACTAATCAGATACAGCACAGGTCAGATGCAGCACTGCTCAGATGCAGCACATGTCAGATGCAGCACTGGTCAGATACAGCACAGGGCAGATACAGCTCAGGTCAAATACAGCACAGGTCAGATACAGCACAGGTCAGATACAGCACAGGTCAAATACAGCACAGGTCTGATACAGCACAGGTCAAATACAGCACAGGTCACATACAGCACAGGTCAGATACAGCACAGGTCAGATACAGCACAGGTCAAATACAGCACAGGTCAGATACAGCAGAGGTCAGATACAGCACAGGTCAAATACAGACCAGATCAGATACAGCACTGGTCAGATACAGCTCATGACAGATGCAGCACTGGTCAGAGACACCACAGGTCAGATGCAGCACTGGTCAGATACAGCACAGGTCAGATACAGCACTGGTCAGATACAGCACAGAACAGATACAGCACAGAGCAGATACAGAACAGGTCAAATACAGACCTGATCAGATGCAGCACAGGGCAGATACAGCACAGGTCAGATACAACACAGGTCAGATTCAGCACAGGTCAGATGCAGCACTGGTCCGATACAGCACTGGTCAGATACAGCACTGATCAGATACAGCACTGGTCAGATACAGCACAGAGCAGTTACAGCACAAAGCAGATACAGAACATGTCAGATACAGCACAGGTCAGATATAGCACAGGTCAGATACCGCACAGGTCAGATACAGCACAGGGCAGATACAGCACAGGGCAGGTACAGCTCAGGTCAGATACAGCACAGGTCAGATACAGCACAGGGCAGATACAGCACAGGTCAGATACAGCACAGGTCAGATGCAGCACAGGGCAGATACAGCACAGGGTGGATACAGCGCAGGTCAGATACAATAGTGTTTAGATACAGCACAAGTCAGTCAGATACAACACAGGTCAGATACAGCACTGGTCAGATACAGCACTGGTCAGAAACAGCACAGGTCAGATACAGCACAGGTTAGATATTTCACTGGTCAGATGCAGCTCATGACAGATGCATCACTGGTCAGATACAGCACAGGTCAGATACAGCACAGGTCAGATACAGCACTGGTCAGATACAGCACTGTTCAGATAAAGCATAGGTCAGATACAGCACAGGTCAGATACAGCACTGGTCAGATACAGCACTGGTCAGATACAGCACTGTTCAGATACAGCATAGATCAGATACAGCACTGGTCAGATACAGCACAGTTCAGATACAGCACAGGTCAGATACAGCACAGGTCAGATACAGCACAGGTCAGATACAGCACTGGTCAGATACAGCACAGGTCAGATACAGCACTGGTCAGATACAGCACTGGTCAGATACAGCACTGATCAGATACAGCACTGGTCAGATACAGCACTGATCAGATACAGCGCAGGTCAGATACAGCACTGATCAGATACAGCACAGGTCAGATTCAGCACAGGTCAGATACAGCACTGGTCAGATACAGCACAGGTCAGATACAGCACTGATCAGATACAACACAGGTCAGATTCAGCACAGGTCAGATACAGCACTGGTCAGATACTGCACTGATCAGATACAGCACTGGTCGGATTCAGCACAGGTCAGATACAGCACTGCTCAGATGCAGCTCATGTCAGATGCAGCACTGGTCAGATACAGCACAGGTCAGATACAGCTCAGGTCAAATACAGCACAGGTCAGATACAGCACAGGTCAGATACAGCACTGGTCAGAAACAGCACAGGTCAGATACAGCACAGGTCAAATACAGCACAGGTCAGATACAGCACAGGTCAGATACAGCACAGTTCAGATACAGCACAGGTCAAATACAGCACAGGTCAGATACAGCACAGGTCAGAGACAGCACAGGTCAAATACAGACCAGATCAGATACAGCACTGGTCAGATGCAGCTCATGACAGATGCAGCACTGGTCAGAGACACCACAGGTCAGATGCAGCACTGGTCAGATACAGCACAGGTCAGATACAGCACTGGTCAGATACAGCACAGAACAGATACAGCACAGAGCAGATACAGAAGAGGTCAAATACAGACCTGATCAGATACAGCACAGGGCAGATACAGCACAGGTCAGATACCGCACAGGTCAGATACAGCACAGGGCAGATACAGCACAGGGCAGGTACAGCTCAGGTCAGATACAGCACAGGTCAGATACAGCACAGGGCAGATACAGCACAGGTCAGATACAGCACAGGTCAGATACAGCACAGGGCAGATACAGCACAGGGTGGATACAGCGCAGGTCAGATACAATAGTGTTTAGATACAGCACAAGTCAGTCAGATACAGCACAGGTCAGATACAGCACTGGTCAGATACAGCACTGGTCAGAAACAGCACAGGTCAGATACAGCACAGGTTAGATATTTCACTGGTCCGATGCAGCTCATGACAGATGCATCACTGGTCAGATACAGCACAGGTCAGATACAGCACAGGTCAGATACAGCACTGGTCAGATACAGCACTGTTCAGATAAAGCATAGGTCAGATACAGCACAGGTCAGATACAGCACTGGTCAGATACAGCACTGGTCAGATACAGCACTGTTCAGATACAGCATAGGTCAGATACAGCACTGGTCAGATACAGCACAGTTCAGATACAGCACAGGTCAGATACAGCACAGGTCAGATACAGCACAGGTCAGATACAGCACTGGTCAGATACAGCACAGGTCAGATACAGCACTGGTCAGATACAGCACTGGTCAGATACAGCACTGATCAGATACAGCACTGGTCAGATACAGCACTGATCAGATACAGCGCAGGTCAGATACAGCACTGATCAGATACAGCACAGGTCAGATTCAGCACAGGTCAGATACAGCACTGGTCAGATACAGCACAGGTCAGATACAGCACTGATCAGATACAGCACAGGTCAGATTCAGCACAGGTCAGATACAGCACTGGTCAGATACAGCACTGATCAGATACAGCACTGGTCGGATTCAGCACAGGTCAGATACAGCACTGCTCAGATGCAGCTCATGTCAGATGCAGCACTGGTCAGATACAGCACAGGTCAGATACAGCTCAGGTCAAATACAGCACAGGTCAGATACAGCACAGGTCAGATACAGCACTGGTCAGAAACAGCACAGGTCAGATACAGCACAGGTCAAATACAGCACAGGTCAGATACAGCACAGGTCAGATACAGCACAGTTCAGATACAGCACAGGTCAAATACAGCACAGGTCAGATACAGCACAGGTCAGAGACAGCACAGGTCAAATACAGACCAGATCAGATACAGCACTGGTCAGATGCAGCTCATGACAGATGCAGCACTGGTCAGAGACACCACAGGTCAGATGCAGCACTGGTCAGATACAGCACAGGTCAGATACAGCACTGGTCAGATACAGCACAGAACAGATACAGCACAGAGCAGATGCAGAAGAGGTCAAATACAGACCTGATCAGATACAGCACAGGGCAGATACAGCACAGGTCAGATACAACACAGGTCAGATACAGCACTGGTCAGATACAGCACTGGTCAGATACAGCACATAACAGATACAGCACAGAGCAGATACAGAACAGGTCAAATACAAACCAGATCAGATACAGCACAGGGCAGATACAGCACAGGTCAGATACAACACAGGTCAGATACAGCACAGGTCAGATATCGCACTTTTCAGATAAAGCACAGGTCAGATTCAGCACAGGTCAGATGCAGCACTGCTCAGATACAGCACTGGTCAGATACAGCACTGATCAGATACAGCACTGGTCAGATACAGCACTGATCAGATACAGCGCAGGTCAGATTCAGCACTGATCAGATACAGCACAGGTCAGATTCAGCACAGATCAGATACAGCACTGGTCAGATACAGCACAGGTCAGATACAGCACTGATCAGATACAGCACAGGTCAGATTCAGCACAGGTCAGATACAGCACTGATCAGATATGGCACTGCTCAGATGCAGCTCATGTCAGATGCAGCACTGGTCAGATACAGCACTGCTCAGATACAGCTCAGGTCAAATACAGCACAGGTCAGATACAGCACAGGTCAGATACAGCACAGGTCAAATACAGCACAGGTCAGATACAGCACAGTTCAGATACAGCACAAGTCAGATACAGCACAGGTCAAATACAGCACAGGTCAGATACAGCACAGGTCAGATACAGCACAGGTCAAATACAGACCAGATCAGATACAGCACTGGTCAGATGCAGTCATGACAGATGCAGCACTGGTCAGATACAGCACAGGGCAGATACAGCACTGGTCAGATAGAGCACAGGTCAGATACAGCACTGGTCAGATACAGCACAGGTCAGATACAGCACTGGTCAGATACAGCACAGGTCAGATACAGCACTGGTCAGATACAGAACTGGTCAGATACAGCACTGATCAGATACAGCGCAGGTCAGATACAGCACTGATCAGATACAGCACAGGTCAGATTCAGCACAGGTCAGATACAGCACTGGTCAGATACAGCACAGGTCAGATACAGCACTGATCAGATACAGCACAGGTCAGATTCAGCACAGGTCAGATACAGCACTGGTCAGATACAGCACAGGGTAAATAAAGCACAGGGCAAATAAAGCACAGGTCAGATACCGCACTGGTCAGCTACAGCACATGTCAGATACAGCACAGGTCAGATATAGCACAGGTCAGATACCGCACAGGTCAGATACAGCACAGGGCAGATACAGCACAGGGCAGGTACAGCACAGGGTAGATACACGCAGGTCAGATACAATAGTGTTTAGATACAGCGCAAGTAAGTCAGATACAGCAAAAGGTCAGATACAGCACTGGTCAGAAACAGCACAGGTCAGATACAGCACAGGTCAGATATTTCACTGGTCAGATGCAGCTCATGACAGATGCAGCACTGGTCAGATACAGCTCTGATCAGATACAGCGCAGGTCAGATACAGCACTGATCAGATACAGCACAGGTCAGGTTCAGCACAGGTCAGATACAGCACTGGTCAGATACAGCACAGGTCAGATACAGCACTGATCAGATACAGCACAGGTCAGATTCAGCACAGGTCAGATACAGCACTGGTCAGATACAGCACTGATCAGATACAGCACTGGTCAGATTCAGCACACGTCAGATACAGCACTGCTCAGATGCAGCTCATGTCAGATACAGCATTAATCAGATACAGCACAGATCAAATACAGCACTGCTCAGATGCAGCTCATGTCAGATGCAGCACTGGTCAGATACAGCACAGGTCAGATACAGCACTGGTCAGATACAGCACTGGTCAGAAACAGCACAAATCAGATATAGCACAGGTCAGATACAGCACTGGTCAGATACAGCACAGCTCAGATACAGCACAGGTCAGATACAGCACAGGTCAGATACAGCACAAAACAGATACAGCACATGTCAGATACAGCACAGGGCAGGTGCAGCTCATGTCAGATACAGCACAGGTCAGATACAGCACAGGGCAGATACAGCACAGGTCAGATACAGTACAGGTCAGATACAGCACAGGGCAGATACAGCACAGGGTAGATACAGCGCAGGTCAGATACAATAGTGTTTAGATACAGCACAAGTCAGTCAGATACAGCACAGGTCAGATACAGCACTGGTCAGATACAGCACTGGTCAGAAACAGCACAGGTCAGATACAGCACAGGTCAGATATTTCACTGGTCAGATGCAGCTCATGACAGATACAGCACTGGTCAGAAACAGCACTGATCAGATACAGCACTGGTCAGATTCAGCACACGTCAGATACAGCACTGCTCAGATGCAGCTCATATCAGAAACAGCACTAATCAGATACAGCACTCGTCAGATACAGCACAGCTCAGATGCAGCTCATGTCAGATGCAGCACTGGTCAGATACAGCACAGGTCAGATACAGCACTGGTCAGATACAGCACTGGTCAGAAACAGCTCAAATCAGATATAGCACAGGTCAGATACAGCACTGGTCAGATACAGCACAGGTCAGATACAGCACAGGTCAGATACAGCACAAGTCAGATACAGCACAGAGCAGATACAGCACAAAGCAGATACAGCACATGTCAGATACAGCACAGGGCAGGTACAGCTCATGTCAGATACAGCACAGGTCAGATACAGCACAGGGCAGATACAGCACAGGTCAGATACAGTACAGGTCAGATACAGCACAGGGCAGATACAGCACAGGGTAGATACAGCGCAGGTCAGATACAATAGTGTTTAGATACAGCACTGGTCAGATACAGCACTGGTCAGATACAGCACTGTTCAGATACAGCTCATGACAGATGCAGCACTGGTCAGATACAGCACAGGTCAGATACAGCACTGGTCAGATACAGCACTGGTCAGATACAGCACTGTTCAGATACAGCATAGGTCAGATACAGCACTGGTCAGATACAGCACAGGTCAGATACAGCACAGGTCAGATACAGCACAGGTCAGATACAGCACTGGTCAGATACAGCACAGGTCAGATACAGCACTGGTCAGATACAGCACTGATCAGATACAGCACAGGTCAGATACAGCACTGGTCAGATACAGCACTGGTCAGATACAGCACTGGTCAGATACAGCACTGTTCAGATACAGCTCATGACAGATGCAGCACTGGTCAGATACAGCACAGGTCAGATACAGCACTGGTCAGATATTTCACTGGTCAGATGCAGCTCATGACAGATGCAGCACTGGTCAGATACAGCACAGGTCAGATACAGCACTGGTCAGATACAGCACTGGTCAGATACAGCACTGTTCAGATACAGCATAGGTCAGATACAGCACTGGTCAGATACAGCACAGGTCAGATACAGCACAGGTCAGATACAGCACAGGTCAGATACAGCACTGGTCAGATACAGCACTGATCAGATACAGCACTGGTCAGATACAGCACTGATCAGATACAGCACAGGTCAGATACAGCACTGATCAGATACAGCACAGGTCAGATTCAGCACAGGTCAGATACAGCACTGGTCAGATACAGCACTGATCAGATACAGCACTGGTCAGATTCAGCACAGGTCAGATACAGCAGTGCTCAGACGCAGCTCATGTCAGATACAGCACTAATCAGATACAGCACAGGTCAGATGCAGCACTGCTCAGATGCAGCTCATGTCAGATGCAGCACTGGTCAGATACAGCACAGGTCAGATACAGCTCAGGTCAAATACAGCACAGGTCAGATACAGCACAGGTCAGATACAGCACAGGTCAAATACAGCACAGGTCTGATACAGCACAGGTCAAATACAGCACAGGTCAGATACAGCACAGGTCAGATACAGCACAGGTCAGATACAGCACAGGTCAAATACAGCACAGGTCAGATACAGCACTGGTCAGATTCAGCACAGGTCAGATACAGCACTGCTCAGATGCAGCTCATGTCAGCTACAGCACTAATCAGATACAGCACAGGTCAGATGCAGCACTGCTCAGATGCAGCTCATGTCAGATGCAGCACTGGTCAGATACAGCACAGGTCAGATACAGCTCAGGTCAAATACAGCACAGGTCAGATACAGCACAGGTCAGATACAGCACAGGTCAAATACAGCACAGGTCTGATGCAGCACAGGTCAAATACAGCACAGGTCAGATACAGCACAGGTCAGATACAGCACAGGTCAGATACAGCACAGGTCAAATACAGCACAGGTCAGATACAGCACAGGTCAGATACAGCACAGGTCAAATACAGACCAGATCAGATACAGCACTGGTCAGATACAGCTCATGACAGATGCAGCACTGGTCAGAGACACCACAGGTCAGATGCAGCACTGGTCAGATACAGCACAGGTCAGATACGGCACTGGTCAGATACAGCACAGAGCAGATACAGAACAGTTCAAATACAGACCTGATCAGATGCAGCACAGGGCAGATACAGCACAGGTCAGATACAACACAGGTCAGATACAGCACAGGTCAGATATCGCACAGGTCAGATACAGCACAGGTCAGATTCAGCACAGGTCAGATGCAGCACTGGTCAGATACAGCACTGGTCAGATGCAGCACTGATCAGATACAGCACTGGTCAGATACAGCACAGAGCAGATACAGCATAAAGCAGATTACAGCACAGGTCAGATACAGCACAGGTCAGATACAGCACAGGTCAGATACAGCACTGGTCAGATACAGCACTGATCAGATACAGCACTGGTCAGATACAGCACTGATCAGATACAGCGCAGGTCAGATACAGCACTGATCAGATACAGCACAGGTCAGATTCAGCACAGGACAGATACAGCAGTGGTCAGACACAGCACAGGTCAGATACAGCACTGATCAGATACAGCACAGGTCAGATTCAGCACAGGTCAGATACAGCACTGGTCAGATACAGCACTGGTCAGATTCAGCACAGGTCAGATGCAGCACTGCTCAGATGCTGCTCATGTCAGATACAGCACTAATCAAATACAGCACAGGTCAGATGCAGCACTGCTCAGATGCAGCACATGTCAGATGCAGCACTGGTCAGATACAGCACAGGTCAGATACAGCTCAGGTCAAATACAGCACAGGTCAGATACAGCACAGGTCAGATACAGCACAGGTCAAATACAGCACAGGTCTGATACAGCACAGGTCAAATACAGCACAGGTCAGATACAGCACAGGTCAGATACAGCACAGGTCAAATACAGCACAGGCCAGATACAGCAGAGGTCAGATACAGCACAGGTCAAATACAGACCAGATCAGATACAGCACTGGTCAGATACAGCTCATGACAGATGCAGCACTGGTCAGAGACACCACAGGTCAGATGCAGCACTGGTCAGATACAGCACAGGTCAGATAAAGCACTGGTCAGATACAGCACAGAACAGATACAGCACAGAGCAGATACAGAACAGGTCAAATACAGACCTGATCAGATGCAGCACAGGGCAGATACAGCACAGGTCAGATACAACACAGGTCAGATACAGCACAGGTCAGATATCGCAAAGGTCAGATACAGCACAGGTCAGATTCAGCACAGGTCAGATGCAGCACTGGTCCGATACAGCACTGGTCAGATACAGCACTGATCAGATACAGCACTGGTCAGATACAGCACAGAGCAGATACAGCTCAAAGCAGATACAGAACATGTCAGATACAGCACAGGTCAGATATAGCACAGGTCAGATACCGCACAGGTCAGATACAGCACAGGGCAGATACAGCACAGGGCAGGTACAGCTCAGGTCAGATACAGCACAGGTCAGATACAGCACAGGGCAGATACAGCACAGGTCAGATACAGCACAGGTCAGATACAGCACAGGGTGGATACAGCGCAGGTCAGATACAATAGTGTTTAGATACAGCACAAGTCAGTCAGATACAGCACAGGTCAGATACAGCACTGGTCAGATACAGCACTGGTCAGAAACAGCACAGGTCAGATACAGCACAGGTTAGATATTTCACTGGTCAGATGCAGCTCATGACAGATGCAGCACTGGTCAGATACAGCACAGGTCAGATACAGCACAGGTCAGATACAGCACTGGTCAGATACAGCACTGTTCAGATAAAGCACAGGTCAGATACAGCACAGGTCAGATACAGCACTGGTCAGATACAGCACTGGTCAGATACAGCACTGTTCAGATACAGCATAGGTCAGATACAGCACTGGTCATATACAGCACAGGTCAGATACAGCACAGGTCAGATACAGCACAGGTCAGATACAGCACTGGTCAGATACAGCACAGGTCAGATACAGCACTGGTCAGATACAGCACTGGTCAGATACAGCACTGATCAGATACAGCACTGGTCAGATACAGCACTGATCAGATACAGCGCAGGTCAGATACAGCACTGATCAGATACAGCACAGGTCAGATTCAGCACAGGTCAGATACAGCACTGGTCAGATACAGCACAGGTCAGATACAGCAATGATCAGATACAGCACAGGTCAGATTCAGCACAGGTCAGATACAGCACTGGTCAGATACAGCACTGATCAGATACAGCACTGGTCAGATTCAGCACAGGTCAGATACAGCACTGCTCAGATGCAGCTCATGTCAGATGCAGCACTGGTCAGATACAGCACAGGTCAGATACAGCTCAGGTCAAATACAGCACAGGTCAGATACAGCACAGGTCAGATACAGCACAGGTCAAATACAGCACAGGTCAGATACAGCACAGGTCAAATACAGCACAGGTCAGATACAGCACAGGTCAGATACAGCACAGGTCAGATACAGCACAGGTCAAATAAAGCACAGGTCAGATACAGCACAGGTCAGATACAGCACAGGTCAAATACAGACCAGATCAGATACAGCACTGGTCAGATGCGGCTCATGACAGATGCAGCACTGGTCAGAGACACCACAGGTCAGATGCAGCACTGGTCAGATACAGCACAGGTCAGATACAGCACTGGTCAGATACAGCACAGAACAGATACAGCACAGAGCAGATACAGAAGAGGTCAAATACAGACCTGATCAGATACAGCACAGGGCAGATACAGCACAGGTCAGATACAACACAGGTCAGATACAGCACAGGTCAGATCCAGCACTGGTCAGATACAGCACATAACAGATACAGCACAGAGCAGATACAGAACAGGTCAAATACAAACCAGATCAGATACAGCACAGGGCAGATACACCACAGGTCAGATACAACACAGGTCAGATGCAGCACTGCTCAGATACAGCACTGGTCAGATACAGCACTGCTCAGATACAGCACTGGTCAGATACAGCACTGATCAGATACAGCGCAGGTCAGATTCAGCACTGATCAGATACAGCACAGGTCAGATTCAGCACAGATCAGATACAGCACTGGTCAGATACAGCACAGGTCAGATACAGCACTGATCAGATACAGCACAGGTCAGATTCAGCACAGGTCAGATACAGCACTGATCAGATATGGCACTGCTCAGATGCAGCTCATGTCAGATGCAGCACTGGTCAGATACAGCACTGCTCAGATACAGCTCAGGTCAAATACAGCACAGGTCAGATACAGCACAGGTCAGATACAGCACAGGTCAAATACAGCACAGGTCAGATACAGCACAGTTCAGATACAGCACAGGTCAGATACAGCACAGGTCAAATACAGCACAGGTCAGATACAGCACAGGTCAGATACAGCACAGGTCAAATACAGACCAGATCAGATACAGCACTGGTCAGATGCAGCTCATGACAGATGCAGCACTGGTCAGATACACCACAGGTCAGATGCAGCACTGGTCAGATACAGCACAGGTCAGATACAGCACTGGTCAGATACAGCACAGAACAGATACAGCACAGAGCAGATACAGAACAGGTCAAATACAGACCATATCAGATACAGCAAAGGGCAGATACAGCACAGGTCAAATAAACACAGGTCAGATGCAGCACAGGTCAGATATCGCACAGGTCAGATACAGCACAGGTCAGATACAGCACAGGGCAAATAAAGCATAGGGCAAATAAAGCACAGGTCAGTTACCGCACAGGTCAGCTACAGCACTGGTCAGATACAGCACTGGTCAGATACAGCACTGATCAGATACAGCACTGGTCAGATACAGCACTGATCAGATACAGCGCAGGTCAGATACAGCACTGATCAGATACAGCACAGGTCAGATTCAGCACAGGACAGATACAGCAGTGGTCAGACACAGCACAGGTCAGATACAGCACTGATCAGATACAGCACAGGTCAGATTCAGCACAGGTCAGATACAGCACTGGTCAGATACAGCACTGGTCAGATTCAGCACAGGTCAGATGCAGCACTGCTCAGATGCTGCTCATGTCAGATACAGCACTAATCAAATACAGCACAGGTCAGATGCAGCACTGCTCAGATGCAGCACATGTCAGATGCAGCACTGGTCAGATACAGCACAGGTCAGATACAGCTCAGGTCAAATACAGCACAGGTCAGATACAGCACAGGTCAGATACAGCACAGGTCAAATACAGCACAGGTCTGATACAGCACAGGTCAAATACAGCACAGGTCAGATACAGCACAGGTCAGATACAGCACAGGTCAAATACAGCACAGGCCAGATACAGCAGAGGTCAGATACAGCACAGGTCAAATACAGACCAGATCAGATACAGCACTGGTCAGATACAGCTCATGACAGATGCAGCACTGGTCAGAGACACCACAGGTCAGATGCAGCACTGGTCAGATACAGCACAGGTCAGATAAAGCACTGGTCAGATACAGCACAGAACAGATACAGCACAGAGCAGATACAGAACAGGTCAAATACAGACCTGATCAGATGCAGCACAGGGCAGATACAGCACAGGTCAGATACAACACAGGTCAGATACAGCACAGGTCAGATATCGCAAAGGTCAGATACAGCACAGGTCAGATTCAGCACAGGTCAGATGCAGCACTGGTCCGATACAGCACTGGTCAGATACAGCACTGATCAGATACAGCACTGGTCAGATACAGCACAGAGCAGATACAGCTCAAAGCAGATACAGAACATGTCAGATACAGCACAGGTCAGATATAGCACAGGTCAGATACCGCACAGGTCAGATACAGCACAGGGCAGATACAGCACAGGGCAGGTACAGCTCAGGTCAGATACAGCACAGGTCAGATACAGCACAGGGCAGATACAGCACAGGTCAGATACAGCACAGGTCAGATACAGCACAGGGTGGATACAGCGCAGGTCAGATACAATAGTGTTTAGATACAGCACAAGTCAGTCAGATACAGCACAGGTCAGATACAGCACTGGTCAGATACAGCACTGGTCAGAAACAGCACAGGTCAGATACAGCACAGGTTAGATATTTCACTGGTCAGATGCAGCTCATGACAGATGCAGCACTGGTCAGATACAGCACAGGTCAGATACAGCACAGGTCAGATACAGCACTGGTCAGATACAGCACTGTTCAGATAAAGCACAGGTCAGATACAGCACAGGTCAGATACAGCACTGGTCAGATACAGCACTGGTCAGATACAGCACTGTTCAGATACAGCATAGGTCAGATACAGCACTGGTCATATACAGCACAGGTCAGATACAGCACAGGTCAGATACAGCACAGGTCAGATACAGCACTGGTCAGATACAGCACAGGTCAGATACAGCACTGGTCAGATACAGCACTGGTCAGATACAGCACTGATCAGATACAGCACTGGTCAGATACAGCACTGATCAGATACAGCGCAGGTCAGATACAGCACTGATCAGATACAGCACAGGTCAGATTCAGCACAGGTCAGATACAGCACTGGTCAGATACAGCACAGGTCAGATACAGCAATGATCAGATACAGCACAGGTCAGATTCAGCACAGGTCAGATACAGCACTGGTCAGATACAGCACTGATCAGATACAGCACTGGTCAGATTCAGCACAGGTCAGATACAGCACTGCTCAGATGCAGCTCATGTCAGATGCAGCACTGGTCAGATACAGCACAGGTCAGATACAGCTCAGGTCAAATACAGCACAGGTCAGATACAGCACAGGTCAGATACAGCACAGGTCAAATACAGCACAGGTCAGATACAGCACAGGTCAAATACAGCACAGGTCAGATACAGCACAGGTCAGATACAGCACAGGTCAGATACAGCACAGGTCAAATAAAGCACAGGTCAGATACAGCACAGGTCAGATACAGCACAGGTCAAATACAGACCAGATCAGATACAGCACTGGTCAGATGCGGCTCATGACAGATGCAGCACTGGTCAGAGACACCACAGGTCAGATGCAGCACTGGTCAGATACAGCACAGGTCAGATACAGCACTGGTCAGATACAGCACAGAACAGATACAGCACAGAGCAGATACAGAAGAGGTCAAATACAGACCTGATCAGATACAGCACAGGGCAGATACAGCACAGGTCAGATACAACACAGGTCAGATACAGCACAGGTCAGATCCAGCACTGGTCAGATACAGCACATAACAGATACAGCACAGAGCAGATACAGAACAGGTCAAATACAAACCAGATCAGATACAGCACAGGGCAGATACAGCACAGGTCAGATACAACACAGGTCAGATGCAGCACTGCTCAGATACAGCACTGGTCAGATACAGCACTGCTCAGATACAGCACTGGTCAGATACAGCACTGATCAGATACAGCGCAGGTCAGATTCAGCACTGATCAGATACAGCACAGGTCAGATTCAGCACAGATCAGATACAGCACTGGTCAGATACAGCACAGGTCAGATACAGCACTGATCAGATACAGCACAGGTCAGATTCAGCACAGGTCAGATACAGCACTGATCAGATATGGCACTGCTCAGATGCAGCTCATGTCAGATGCAGCACTGGTCAGATACAGCACTGCTCAGATACAGCTCAGGTCAAATACAGCACAGGTCAGATACAGCACAGGTCAGATACAGCACAGGTCAAATACAGCACAGGTCAGATACAGCACAGTTCAGATACAGCACAGGTCAGATACAGCACAGGTCAAATACAGCACAGGTCAGATACAGCACAGGTCAGATACAGCACAGGTCAAATACAGACCAGATCAGATACAGCACTGGTCAGATGCAGCTCATGACAGATGCAGCACTGGTCAGATACACCACAGGTCAGATGCAGCACTGGTCAGATACAGCACAGGTCAGATACAGCACTGGTCAGATACAGCACAGAACAGATACAGCACAGAGCAGATACAGAACAGGTCAAATACAGACCATATCAGATACAGCAAAGGGCAGATACAGCACAGGTCAAATAAACACAGGTCAGATGCAGCACAGGTCAGATATCGCACAGGTCAGATACAGCACAGGTCAGATACAGCACAGGGCAAATAAAGCATAGGGCAAATAAAGCACAGGTCAGTTACCGCACAGGTCAGCTACAGCACTGGTCAGATACAGCACAGGTCTAATACAGACCAGATCAGATACAACACAGGGCAGATGCAGCACATGTCAGATACAGCACAGAGCAGATACAGCACATGTCAGATACAGCACAGGTCAGATACAGCACAGAGCAGATACAGCACAAAGCAGATACAGCACAGGTCAGATACCGCACACGTCAGATACAGCACAGGGCAGATACAGCACAGGGCAGGTACAGCTCAGGTCAGATACAGCACAGGTCAGATACAGCACAGGGCAGATACAGCACAGGGTGGATACAGCGCAGGTCAGATATAATAGTGTTTAGATACAACACAAGTCAGTCAGATACAGCACAGGTCAGATACAGCACTGGTCAGATACAGCACTGGTCAGAAACAGCACAGGTCAGATACAGCACAGGTGAGATATTTCACTGGTCAGATGCAGCTCATGACAGATGCAGCACTGGTCAGATACAGCACAGGTCAGATACAGCACAGGTCAGATACAGCACTGGTCAGATACAGCACTGTTCAGATACAGCATAGGTCAGATACAGCACAGGTCAGGTACAGCACTGGTCAGATACAGCACTGGTCAGATACAGCACAGGTCAGATACAGCACAGGTCAGATACAGCACTGGTCAGATACAGCACAGGTCAGATACAGCACAGGTCAGATACAGCACAGGTCAGATACAGCACTGGTCAGATGCAGCACAGGTCAGATACAGCACAGGTCAGATACAGCACTGGTCAGATATAGCACTGGTCAGATACAGCACAGGTCAGATACAGCACTGGTCAGATACAGCACTGATCAGATACAGCACTGGTCAGATACAGCACTGATCAGATACAGCGCAGGTCAGATACAGCACTGATCATATACAGCACAGATCAGATTCAGCACAGGTAAGATACAGCACTGGTCAGTTACAGCACAGGTCAGATACAGCACTGATCAGATACAGCACAGGTCAGATTCAGCACAGGTCAGATACAGCACTGTTCAGATACAGCACTGATCAGATACAGCACTGGTCAGATTCAGCGCAGGTCAGATACAGCACTGCTCAGATGCAGCTCATGTCAGATACAGCACTAATCAGATACAGCACAGGTCAGATACAGCACTGCTCAGATGCAGCTCATGTCAGATGCAGCACTGGTCAGATACAGCACAGGTCAAATACAGCACAGGTCAGATACAGCACAGGTCAGATACAGCACAGGTCAAATACAGCACAGGTCAGATACAGCACAGGTCAAATACAGCACAGGTCAGATACAGCACAGGTCAGATACAGCACAGGTCAAATACAGCACAGGTCAGATATAGCACAGGTCAGATACAGCACAGGTCAAGTACAGCAGAGGTCAGATACAGCACAGGTCAGATACAGCACAGGTCAGATACAGCACAGTCAGATACAGCACAGGTCAAATACAACACAGGTCAGATACAGCACTGGTCAGATACAGCACTGGTCAGATATGGCACATGTCAGATACAGACCAGGTCAGAGGCATTACAACATATATTTCATAATTTGTTCGAAAAAGGTGTTGTGTCTGAGGACTGTTGGATAGCTAAGAGAATTCCTATTTTTAAAAAGGGAGATAGAACATTTCTGTGGAACTATAGAGCTGTCAGCTTAACATCATTTGAACCTGCTGCTGCTCATTGTCAGCTTTGCTGAAGTCAGTCAGTGACCTCTGGAGCTGAGGAAGCTTGTGAAATGTCTGCTGATCATCCCCCTTCAAGGGAGAGGGCTCCAAGATTCAACGCTGTGGCCCTGGAGGTATTGGTGGGGCACTAGAGACCAGGAGAGATTCGTTGTTCCCGGCATCGGGAAGGAGGTCATCACCGCAGGTTTTCCGGGGGTGGCCCGGGAGGTGTCGGCCAGCACTGTGGTGCAGAGACCCAGTGCGGCAAAAAATTCAATGACCTTTGGCGGATTGTGAAGGTGAGTACAATCTCCTCTCATCCTCGGTCTGCGTGCACTGTGCAAACCACCACTTCCCCACCACTCAACCACTAAACATCTGCAGCTACTCACACTCACATCCTCATCTCATGGTCTTGCCTACATTCACAGCTATTCAGCCACGGCAGGCATATCTTCCACATGCATAGCTGGACTCTTACTCACACCAGACGTGAGCAGCAGAGGACTGGAGGAGGGAAACCTGAACTGGAGTCACTCTGTAACCTTGAGGAGCGAGTGCTGGGGCTTATTGGCCCGCAGGTGGCGTGCACCGTGGTTGGCGGAGATGTCGACCTCACTGGAGGAAACAATTTTATCTTTATCCCCTATCCTTTTCTCATTCCACTTCCCACCCCCCATCCCCCTGCCCACCCGCCCCGCACCAGAAGGCTTTATCACTTCCTAGCTCTTCATACTGTCTGCCTTCCTTGCTCCATTCCTGCCCCATTGCCTATGCCTTAACGCGACTCTTGTACCGTTTATGCTTTTGAGATAACTGTCCATCCTCCGCCTGAGCACCCCCCCCCCCCCAAGACATCGGGGGGAGGGGGGGTGGAGGAGGAGGAGGAAGAGCCAGGCACTGTGTCACTGCTTCTCTCACCTGCAGGCACAAGCTCAGAGACTGGCGCTATGCGATCTTTAGAGGCAAGTTTAGTAGAGGGGTCTGCACTGGGTGATGCACCGGGGACGAGCGGGCTGCAGCACAGTTGAGACGAAAGGGAACCTCGGGCGAGTTTGCATGGGAATGCTGCTGTACAGGACTCAGATGAAGACCTCGATGGGGAGGTGTGCACACACAGGGTGATGGCCATGCACTCTGACACGATAGGTGTAATGGCAAGGGTGCCCGAGAGCCTCTCGGCAATGGTACAGACCGTGGAGGAGTCCGCCTCCTGCACTGTGCACAGAGCTCTGCGCGCACCATGGAGCCCATCATTGCCAGAGTGCAGACGATGGTGGACTCCCAGAGAGACCGTGTGGATCCAGACCTCATGATGCCTGGGCGATGTGGCAGCTTCCATGCAGCACAGGCGGAAGCCACGCAACGTCTTAGTGCTGTACTGCAGACAATGGTTGGCGGCATCGACTCTGAGACTGCTCTCACGCAGTCTCAGCTGGATGTCACGCAAGCTCTGACTGCTGCCATCGTCGCCGGGACCACCACAGTCCACCGGGGATCTCACGGTGTCCCAGCAGGCCAGCAACCCGTGCTCCAGCCGATTGGTGGGGATGCTGAGGTGCTGCCCAGGGGGAGTGGCGGTAGGCCAGTGGAGAAGGAACCTGCTGTCCTCTCTCAGGATGACAGCATTCCTGAGCCCACCACTGCCACTCCGCCATGGCACTTGTCGCTGCCTGTCACCCAGCCAGCCCAGACTGCTGGCGCCCAGCCTGAGGTGGTGCAGTCTACAACCGGGCCTTCCAGGCCCAGAGCTGGTCGAGGGCATCCTGCAAGGCCATCTGTATCTCTGGCACCGACACTCAGCAGCCTTCCACCAGCCGTCCTGCAGCCACAGGGGACACACTGCGGAGGAGCACTAGAGTAGATCAACCAAAGAGGGGTTATATGGAAATGCACAAGGGTGATTGGTAAATACAGTATGTAAGTGTTTGTTGGTGTGATATAAATTTGGATTGGAATGTTTATTCTTTGCTGTTGTCTCTCATTTCAGCTGTGTGGCTTTGTATGGAAGGGCAAGTTGATGTGGTGATGGGGACGTCCAGAGGAATCAGGAATTGGGATGGAAATCATTGGAACCGAAGTCTGATGAGACGGTCGCGGACCTCCCTTGCTGAACCGCGATTGAGTGGCTGCCTCCTCCGTTATTGCTCCTCCTGCTGCTCCTCCTCCTCCTGCTCCTCCTCCTCCTCCTCCTCCCGAGGTGGTGTGGCAATGGCTGCGCCCTCATGATGGGGAGGTTGTGCAGCATGCAGCAGACGATGACGAATAGGGACACCCGCTCAGCCGAGTGCTGGAGGGCCCCTCCCGAGCGGTCAAGGCAGTGGAACCGTTGCTTGTGCACTCCGAGGGTCTGCTCAATGATGTTCCTGGTAGAGGCATGGCTCTCATTGTACGAGTGCTGGGCAGGGGCGGTGGGGTTGTGGAGGGGAGTCATGAGCCAGGTGGAGAGTGGATAGCCCTATCTCCCAGCAGCCAGCCGCGAGATTGATGTGGTGGCTGGAAGAGAGCTGGCACACCGGTCTGGCGCAGGATGCAGGCACCGTGGCTGCTGCCAGGATAGCGGGCATTGGCGGCGAGGATTCGGTGTGTGTGGTCACACACCAACTGCACATTCAGTGAGTGGTTACGGAATATCTCAGGATTGTGATGCGGTGCCTGCAAAGCCACGTGGGTGCAGTCGATGGTGCCCTGCACCATGGGGAAGCCCGCTATCCTGGTAAAACCACATACACGCTCGTGCTGCATCTCTCTGGTCATGGGGAAGGAGATGTAGTCCCTCCTCCTTCTGTACAGAGCATCTGTGACCGCACGGATGCAGCAATGGACGGCAAACTGGGAGATGTTGGAGAAGTCTCCTGTTCCACATTAGAAGGATCCGCTGGTGTAGAAATTGAGCGCGATGGTGGCCTAGACTGCCACTGAGAGAGCCGTCGTCACCCTGGTCTGAGGCTCGAGGTCTGGTTACTGGAGATAGCAGAGCTCTGTGACCACATCCTTGGTGAAGCGCAGCCTTCAAACACACTGTTCCTCAGGGAAACTGATGTAGGAGAACTGCTGCTGGAATACCCTGGGAGGGTGGGGTCTCCTATTGCCAGCCCTATTGGGCCTTCTCCCTCCGGCCACATTTTACTGTCTCTCCCTGTCTTTCTCCCTGTGCCTCTCCCTGCCTTGTCCCATGTCCTTCTCCCTGCCTTTCTCTCCGCCTTTGCCTTTGCCTAAGCATCCACCGACGGTGACATGGGAGCAGCAGGTCGCGTGCCAACACAGCTCCCATGAAGCGAGATAAATGTTGTGATTTTAAATCTGCCCTGAATGATACAGGGGAAGAGTTAGGAGGCAGAACACTCCTTGAAGTCAAAATGGCTACGGCCTGTCCACCAGCCACTCTGCCGACGTGTTCGCAAGCTGCAAAGGGTAATGGCCAGAAGGCGCTTTTAAGTATCGCCCCTCCAGCCGACTCCCGACTCCAACCCGCTCGCTGAAGCTGCCTTGGGGGTGTGGCCAAATTTCACTTCCGCGGTGGTAACGGGGCGCTGCGCACAGCGGTGAACCCATTATCGGTGCGCGCAGCTGAGCGGGGTGCTTCCACAAAACCCCGGCCCAATCCCGCCAGAAGCGCTGTTACTGCGCGCCCGGGCGGAAAACATTTTGCGCCCCGTTAGCCTCTAACAGAGGCGTTAACGGCAGGTGCACAAGAGGCCAATTTTGGTCCCAGAGTTTATTAATTTTTGTTCTATGCTTAACGACAGCGTTGAAGAGGGAAAGAGAAACTTGGAGCAACTTCTGTCAAAGGGACTTGAAAGAATTTAAATATTTTTTAATGAACTTTTCACAAAAAATGAATGTTGAAAACACTTCTTTCCCCCCTAAGTTTCGAATATGACTTTGGAAGAAACAGAAACAAAATTATATTTTCCCCCACATTTAAACAAGTTCCAACCAGGTCTTGAAGTCCAAATGCTTTTAAAGAGGTTCTGAAATGCTTAAAACATTTTACAATTGAAAATTCTGAATATTTGATTTTGATCAATCGACGGAAGTGAGTTACTTTACACAAACTTGCAACCCTGCTTCTGAGGAGGTGGAGGGTGGGGAGGGTTTGTACTGTTGGGGGGGGGAGGGGGGAGGGTTTGTACTGTTGGGGGGGGGAGGGTTTGTACTGTTGGGGGGGGGGAGGGGAGGGTTTGTACTGTTGGGGGGGGGAGGGTTTGTACTGTTGGGGGGGAGGGTTTGTACTGTTGGGGGGGGAGGGGGGAGGGTTTGTACTGTTGGGGGGGGAGGGGGAGGGTTTGTACTGTTGGGGGGGGAGGGGGGGAGGGTGGAGAGGGTTTGTACTGTTGGGGGGGGGAGGGGGGAGGGTTTGTACTGTTGGGGGGGGAGGGGGAGGGTTTGTACTGTTGGGGGGGGGAGGGTTTGTACTGTTGGGGGGGGGGAGGGGAGGGTTTGTACTGTTGCGGGGGGGAGGGTTTGTACTGTTGGGGGGGAGGGTTTGTACTGTTGGGGGGGGAGGGGGGAGGGTTTGTACTGTTGGGGGGGAGGGTTTGTACTGTTGGGGGGGGGAGGGGAGGGTTTGTACTGTTGGGGGGGGGAGGGGAGGGTTTGTACTGTTGGGGGGGGGGAGGGGGGAGGGTTTGTACTGTTGGGGGGGAGGGTTTGTACTGTTGGGGGGGGGAGGGGAGGGTTTGTACTGTTGGGGGGGGGGAGGGGGGGAGGGTTTGTACTGTTGGGGGGGAGGGTTTGTACTGTTGGGGGGGGGAGGGGAGGGTTTGTACTGTTGGGGGGGGGAGGGGAGGGTTTGTACTGTTGGGGGGGGGGAGGGGGGAGGGTTTGTACTGTTGCGGGGGGGAGGGGGGGAGGGTTTGTACTGTTGGGGGGGGAGGGGGGGAGGGTTTGTACTGTTGGGGGGGGGAGGGGGGGAGGGTTTGTACTGTTGGGGGGGGAGGGGGAGGGTTTGTACTGTTGGGGGGGGAGGGGGGGAGGGTTTGTACTGTTGGGGGGGGAGGGTTTGTACTGTTGGGGGGGGGAGGGTTTGTACTGTTGGGGGGGGAGGGGGGGAGGGTTTGTACTGTTGGGGGGGGGAGGGTTTGTACTGTTGGGGGGGGAGGGGGGGAGGGTTTGTACTGTTGGGGGGGGGAGGGTTTGTACTGTTGGGGGGGGAGGGGGGGAGGGTTTGTACTGTTGGGGGGGGAGGGTTTGTACTGTTGGGGGGGGGAGGGTTTGTACTGTTGGGGGGGGAGGGGGGGAGGGTTTGTACTGTTGGGGGGGGGAGGGTTTGTACTGTTGGGGGGGGGAGGGTTTGTACTGTTGGGGGGGGAGGGGGGGAGGGTTTGTACTGTTGGGGGGGGGAGGGTTTGTACTGTTGGGGGGGAGGGTTTGTACTGTTGCGGGGGGGAGGGGGGGAGGGTTTGTACTGTTGGGGGGGGAGGGGGGGAGGGTTTGTACTGTTGGGGGGGGAGGGTTTGTACTGTTGGGGGGGGAGGGGGGGAGGGTTTGTACTGTTGGGGGGGGAGGGTTTGTACTGTTGGGGGGGGGAGGGTTTGTACTGTTGGGGGGGGGAGAGTTTGTACTGTTGGGGGGGGGAGGGTTTGTACTGTTGCGGGGGGGAGGGGGGGAGGGTTTGTACTGTTGGGGGGGGGGAGGGTTTGTACTGTTGGGGGGGGGGGAGGGGGGGAGGGTTTGTACTGTTGGGGGGGGGAGGGGGGGAGGGTTTGTACTGTTGGGGGGGGAGGGGAGGGTTTGTACTGTTGGGGGGGGAGGGTTTGTACTGTTGGGGGGGGGAGAGTTTGTACTGTTGGGGGGGGAGGGGGGGAGGGTTTGTACTGTTGGGGGGGGAGGGTTTGTACTGTTGGGGGGGGAGGGGGGGAGGGTTTGTACTGTTGGGGGGGGAGGGGGGGAGGGTTTGTACTGTTGGGGGGGGAGGGTTTGTACTGTTGAGGGGGGAGGGGGAGGGTTTGTACTGTTGGGGGGGGGAGGGTTTGTACTGTTGGGGGGGGAGGGGGGGAGGGTTTGTACTGTTGAGGGGGGGAGGGTTTGTACTGTTGGGGGGGGAGGGGGGGAGGGTTTGTACTGTGGGGGGGGGAGGGTTTGTACTGTTGGGGGGGGAGGGGGGGAGGGTTTGTACTGTTGAGGGGGGGAGGGTTTGTACTGTTGGGGGGGGGAGGGGGGGAGGGTTTGTACTGTTGGGGGGGGGAGGGTTTGTACTGTTGGGGGGGGGAGGGGGGGAGGGTTTGTACTGTTGGGGGGGGAGAGTTTGTACTGTTGGGGGGGGGAGGGGGGGAGGGTTTGTACTGTTGGGGGGGGGAGGGTTTGTACTGTTGGGGGGGGGAGGGTTTGTACTGTTGGGGGGGGAGGGGGGGAGGGTTTGTACTGTTGGGGGGGGGAGGGTTTGTACTGTTGGGGGGGGAGGGGGGGAGGGTTTGTACTGTTGTGGGGGGGAGGGTTTGTACTGTTGAGGGGGGGAGGGTTTGTACTGTTGGGGGGGGAGGGGGGGAGGGTTTGTACTGTTGGGGGGGGAGGGTTTGTACTGTTGGGGGGGGGAGGGGGGGAGGGTTTGTACTGTTGGGGGGGGAGGGTTTGTACTGTTGGGGGGGGTTTGTACTGTTGGGGGGGGAGGGGGGGGAGGGTGGAGAGGGTTTGTACTGTTGGTGGGGAGAAGGGGAGGGTGGAGAGGGTTTGAACTGTTGGTGGAGGGGAGTTGGGGGGAGGGTTTGTACTGTTGCGGGGGGGAGGGTTTGTACTGTGGGGGAGGATGGGTCGGAGTTGAGGAGGGGGAGGGTGGGGCTGATTTGTGTTGTCGCGGTGGGGGGTGGATAGGGAGAATTTGTAGGAGTTGAGGAGGGGGGAAGTGGGGAGGACTTGTGCTATTGAGGGGAGGTGGGGAGGATTTATGCTGTTGTGGGGGGGGGGGGAGGGTTTGTACTGTTGGGGGTGGGTGAACAGGGAGAATTTGTAGGAGTTGAGGAGGTGGGAAGTGGGGAGGATTTGTGCTGTTGGTGGAGGGAGGGAAGATTTGTGTTGTTGGGGGTGTGGTGGGGAGGATTTGCAGGAGCTGGATATTACTTTTTATTGACTTTTTAAAAATATTAAAACGTTTAGGAAGAGAACCAAACAAGGGGAAAACTCAAACCATTTTATTTTGTTTGTCATTCTACAGTCCTAACAAGTCCCAGGAATAATGTAAATATCGATTTCCTCGTAAACGTTTATTGGAGTGTTAATAGAAACAAGAGCTATGGAATGATGTATAAAAATTGCAGGAAACTACTTTAGAAGAAACTACTAATTGTTTATTGAGAAAGCACAGAAACTACTTTGATTAAACTGATAATGTACAAATTAGATTTGGTATAAATGTTTGAAATCGGAGATTAAAAATTCAGAGTCCAATGAAGTTTGTTCCCCACTATTTAATTGGGAAGTACCTAAAATAATTCAACACTTTTCGCGATCAAAGCAGGGATTAATATTGTGGAGAATGTTTGAGAGAAAAACATTAGAAAGAAATTCGTAAATTAACATTTTTACGTCAACATATTAGTAAATATTTCCAAGTCAGTCTGATTGGTTCTCCTGTCCAGGATGAATGTTTATTTCTGTTAAATCATAGCTTTTCCTGCTTTTTGTGTTTAATTCGGTGACACAATTGAGTATGTGTTTTTCTGCACTTGTGAATAAGTGCATTTCTGACACGTGTCACGGGGGCGTGGGCGCTGGTTCAAGAGGGCAACGTTTATTCATGGACGTGATTGAAGTTGGAAATACAGATACCCGTTTTTGTTCAATTCTTTATAATACTGTGAACTAAAGATTGCATCACTCTATATTTGTTGGTTGTACGTTTGCATTGTGATTAATATTCCAATTATTTATGTGGATGGACAGCATATCAGGGCCATTGGAAAGGCACAGCTCCTGCTGCTTGTGCAGCCATTGTGTGTCAGAGGGACGGGCTCATACGTTTAAACTGTTAAAATGAATACAGATTGCACGAATAGATATGCCTCGTTCAGCTCACCTTGGGCTGTTGGATTGTTTGTCGATGCATCACCGTGTAACTGAGTGACGTTTCTGAAGTGCTAATGCGTTATTATACAGTTCCTTTATATCCCACTCATTTCTGACAAGTAATTTTTTATTAAATAGAGTTTGAACATGACCAACTAAACATTTTAAATTAACTCTACCATAAAGAACTTGCAGAATAGGCATGTAACTGACAAATGAATTACAATATAAATAAGTGCGAGGTGGTGCAATTGCTGGAGCAATAAGGAGGCAGCCTACTCCATGGAAAATCAGAGTCTAACTGGTGTTAGAGGTGCAAAGGGAGCTCGGGGTACAGATTCACAGTTCATTAAAAGTAGCAACACAGGTTCAAAAAGCCATCATCATAGGCAGTCCTTCGGAATCGAAGGAAGATTTGCTTCCACTCTAAAAAGGAGCCCTTTGGTGGCTGAACAGTCCAATCCGAGAACCACGTCCCGATCACAGGTGGGACAGACAGTCGTTGAGGGAAGGGGTGGGTGGGACTGGTTTGCCGCACGCTCCTTCTGATGTCTGCACACTCTCGGCGATGAGACTCGAGGTGCTCAGCGCCCTCCCGGATGCACTTCCTCCACTTAGGGTGGTTTTTGGCCAGGGATTCCCAGGTGTCGGTGGGAATGTTGCACTTTATCAGGGAGGCTTTGAGGGTGTCCCTGTAACGTTTCCTCTGCCCACCTTTGGCTCGTTTGCCGTGAAGGAGTTCTGAGTAGAGCACTTGCTTTGGGAGTCTCGTGTCTGGCATGCGGACAATGTGGCCTGCCCAACGGAGCTGATCAAGTGTGGTCAGTGCTTCAATGCTGGAGATGTTGGCCTGGTTGACGACGCTAATGATGGTGCATCTGTCCTCCCAGGGGAAAGCCATAAAAGCTATAAAAGTGCAAATAAAGCACTGGGCTCATTTCTAGAGGAATAGAATTGGAAAGCAGAGAGGTTAGTTAAGCTTGTATAGAACCTTGTCTGATTGTCTCATGATTTGGGGCGGAGGGGTGGCAGTGTGGCCTTACTGTATATCTGCTTTTAAGTGGTTGCTGTTGCAGTCATTGTTTTAAAATTTGCTCACGTATGAAAAGTTCACCTTCAAAGGAGTTTGTGGCCCACTCAGTACAACAGAAAATCAGAGGGAACATTGGTAGCAAGGGCACAGAGTGTACTCTGGGTGGGGGACTTCAATGTCCATCACTAAGAGTGGCTCGGTAGTACCACCGCTGACCGAGTCCTGAAGAGCAGAGCTGCCAGACTGGACCTGTGGCAGGTGGTGAGAGAACCAACACGAGGGAAAAACCTACTTGACCTCGTCCTTACCAATCTACCTGTCGCAGATGCACCTGTCCCGGACAGCATTGGTAGCAGTGACCACCGCACAGTCACTGTGGAGACAGAATCCCGTCTTCACAATGAGGACACCCTCCGTCGTGTTGTGTGGCACTACCACCGTGCTAATTGAGATAGATTCAGAATAGATCTAGCAGCTCAAAACTGGGCATCCGTGAGACGCTGTGGGCCATCAGCAGCAGCAGAATTGCATTCCACCACAATCTGTAACCTCCTGGCCTGGCATATCCCTCATTCTCTACCATTACCATCAAGCCAGGGGACCAAACCTGGTTCAATGAGGAGTGCAGAAGAGCATGCTGGGAGCAACACCAGGTGTAGTTAAAAATGAGGTGCCAACCTGGGGAAGCTGCAACACAGGACTACATGCATGCTAAACAGCGGGAACAGCATGGTATAGACAGGGCTAAGCGATCCCACAATCAAAGGATCAGATCAAAGTTCTGCAGTCCTGCCACATCCAATTGTGAATGGAGGTGAACAATTAAACAACGAACGGGAGGAGGAGGCTCCATGAATATCCCCATCCTCAATGATGGCGGAGTCCAGCACGTGAGTGCAAAAGACAAGGCTGAAGTGTTTGCAACCATCTTCAGCCAGAAGTGCCGAGTGGATGATCCCCACCATCACAGAAGCCAGTCTTCAGCCACGTGATTCACTCCACGTAATATGAAGAAACGTCTGAGCGCACACTGGATACAGCAAAGGCTATGGGCCCATACAACATCCTGGCTGTTGTGCTGAAGACTTGTGCTTCAGAGAAAGCCAAGCCTCTAGCCAAGCTGTTCCAGGACAGCTACAACACTGGCATCTATCTGACAATGTGGAAAACTGCCCAGGTGCGTTCTGCCCATAAAAAGCAGGACAAATCCAATCGGGCCAATTACCGCCCCATCAGTCTACTCTCAATCATCAGCAAAGTGATGGAAGGTGTCGTCGACAGAGCTATCAAGCGGCACTTACTCACCAATAACCTGCTCACCGATGCTCACTTTGGGTTCCACCAGGATCACTCGGCTCCAAACCTCATTACAGCCTTGGTCCAAATGTGGACAAAAGAGCTGAATTCCAGAGGTGAGGTGAGAGTGACTGCCCTCGACAGCAAGGCAGCATTTGACCGAGTGTGGCATCAAGGAGTCCCAGTAAAACTGAAGTCAATGGGAATCAGGGGGAAAACTCTCCACTGGCTGGAATCATACCCATCACAAAGGAAGATGGTTGTGGTTGTTGGAGGTCAATCATCTCAGCCCCAGGACATCGCTGCAGGAGTACCTCAGGGCAGTGTCCTAGACCCCACCATCTTCAGCTGCTTCATCAATGACCTTCCCTCCATCATAAGGTCAGAAATGGGGATGTTCGCTGATGTTTGCACAGTGTTCACTTCCATTCGCAACTCTTCAGATAATGGAGCAGTCCATGCCCACATGCAGCAAGACCTGGACAACATTCAGGCTTGGGCTGATAAGTGGCAAGTAATATTCGCGCCACACATGTGCCAGGCAACGATTATCTCCAACAAGCGAGAGTGTAACCACCTCCTCTTGATATTCAACGACATTACCATCGCTGTATCCCTCAACTTCAACATCCTGGGGCTCACCATTGACCAGAAACTTAACTGGACCAGCCACATAAATATTGTGGCTACAAGAGCAGGTCAGAGGCTGGGTATTCTGCGGCGAGTGTCTCACCTCCTGACTCTCCAAAGCCTTTCCACCATCTACAAGGCACAAGTCAGGAATATGATGGAATACTCTCCACTTGCCTGGATGAGTGCAGCTCCAACAACACTCAAGAAGCTCGACACCATCCAGGACAAAGCAGCCGCTTGATTGGCACCCCATCCACCACCTTCAACATTCACTCCCTCCACCACCGGCGCACCGTGGCTGCAGTGTGTACCATCTACAAGATGCACTGCAGCAACTCGCCAAGGCTTCTTCGGCAGCACCTCCCAAACCCGCGACCTCTAGAAAGACAAGGCCAGCAGGTTCATGGGAACACCATCACCTCCACGTTCCCCTCCAAGTCACATACCATCCTGACTTGGAAATATATCGGCCGTTCCTTCATCGTCGCTGGGTCAAAATCCTTAAGCTCCCTCCCTAACAGCACTGTGGGAGCACTTTCACCACATGGACTGCAGCGGTTCAAGAAGGCGGCTCACCACCACCTTCTCAAGGGCAATTAGGGATGGGCAATAAATGCCGGCCTTGCTAGCGACACCCAAATCCCAGGAAGAATAATTTAAACAAATAATATAGATGCATTTAAGGGGAGACTAGATAAGCATATGAGGGAGAAGGAAATAGAGGGTTATGCTGACAGAGATAGATGAGGAAAGATGTGAGGAGGCTCCAATGGAGCATAAGCGGTGGCATGGAGTGGTCGGGCCGAATGGCCTGTTTCTGTGCCGTATATCCGATGTAGACAGAGCCCAGGTCAGATACAGCCCGGGTCAGATACAACAAATATCAGAAACAGACCCAGTCAGATACAACACATGAAAACCAATGGTGGAGCAATTAAAATCGGTGATGTGCAAGGGAAAGGAATAGAATGATATGAGTAAGTTGTGAGGGAGCTGGTGTGGAGCAGAAAACTGACAGAGGCCACTTGTCCAAAGTGGCCTGTTTGTGTACTGTGCATTCTATGTAAAATGCCAGTGTTAATGGTCTTGGTTGGTGCTGAATTAGTTCACCTTAAGCTGCTTGTCTCTGCAATCGCTCTCAGAGCCTCTGAGATAGGTTGGGTGGGGTTGAAATCAGTGGGAGCTCCTACTTCCTACTATCAAAGAAGAGCAGGGGAGTTATCTCCGGCATCCTGGCCAATATCTATCCCTCAGTCAACATAACAAAACAGCTTATCTGATCATTGTCACATTGCTGTTTGTGGGAGCTTGCTGTGCACAAATAGGCTGCCGCGTTTCCCACATTACAACAGTGACTATACTCCAAAAGCACTTTGAGATATCCGGTGGTCATGAAAGGCACTATATAAATCCACGTCTTTCTTTCCTTCCGATCAATGGACAAGAGGCTCGAATTTCTGATTGGCGAGGTTCAACGCTCATTGTGCGCTATCGATATGCAGGCGTTGACCCCTTCATTTTATACCGCACGGGATCGTGGAACTAATGCTTCGCTCCCTTGTACGTGAGGTCATCGATTGGAACTTGGGCACTAGTGCCTCCTGCTGGACAGCGTGCATGTGTAAAAGTGTCATGGGGGCGGGGCGGGGGGAGAGGGAGATGGGGTTGGAGGAGGTCGGTCTCACCTGAGGACGAGCTCCAATGTCCTTCGAACACCTACTGTCTCGGCTCAGCATGTGGGGGATGACGGGACTACCCCCATTGTCCTCAAAAGCGGTAATGGGTCGAGAGATTTGTGCCCGTAATCAGGGCTGACACACCCAGTCCCAGTACTGAGGGAGTGCTGCACTGTCGGAGGTGCCGTCTTTCGGATGAGACATTAAACCGAGGCCCCGTCTGCTCCCTCAGTTAGATCCTACGGTACTATTTTGAAGAAAAGCAGTTGGGGGTTGGGAGGAAGAGTTCTTCCCAGTGTCCTGGGGCCAATGTTTATCCCATGACCAACATCACTAAAAACAGACTCGCTGGTCATTATCACTTTGGAGCTTGCTGTGCGTAAAATGGCTGCTGGGTTTTCGTCATTTCAGAAGTACTTCATTGGCTGCAAAGCACGTTGGGACATCCTGGAGTCAGGAAAGGCACTATAGAAATGCAACTTCTTTCCTTTAAGGACGGGACGGGTCAGGAGAGTTCTTTATTCATTTTGTTCTACAAACACTCAACGAGGCAATGATACAACGCACGCAGAAACTCTCTTCTGCGGCCACCATTAAAAGCACACGTAGCTCATTTGTGTTTCCCCTGAGCTTAAGGAGAGTGCCTCTCTTTAACACAGCTGCTTGCCTGAAGAGAAAAGCATAGATTTGATTCTATGCTGCGTCTGATAAATTAATAGGGTTTGCATGTCAAGTTCCTCTGTAGATACTGAAACTGTATACGCAGGAAGAGAATTCGTAACAGAGGTTTGGGGGATTTCATCACTGATTTAATAAATGAAACAGGATGGATTTGGGGAGCTATAGCATAAATCTTCCCTTACTCTAATTGGAAGGAAATTAACCTAAATCCAGCTCAGAATTTTCTCCTCTTTCCCTCCAAATATATAAATCTCTCCGTTTACATACATTCAATACTCCAAAAGACTCCAGCAAGCAGTGACCAGGCTTTCTGTGGTGAGCATTAACTTAATTAGTCACAGAAAATTCTTGCCTGATCCTGTCAGAGTTGCACAGGAAGAGAACTTACTGAGGGTAAGAAGAGGTACTTGCAGAGGCTGCTGCTTCTTACCCATCCTGCCACCGGGTAGACCTTAGTGACCAGGCTTTTGTTTTTACAGGCCTTGGCCTGGTTACAGGTTCTCGACCAGGGTTTCCAGGGCTACGGAGCCTTATTTTTTTTTTAAGGCCTGCTGCCAAGATTTCAGTTACCGGGCCCAGCCTTACGTAAGAAATAGGAACAGGAGTAGGTCATACGGCCCCTCGAGCCTGCTCCACCATTTAATACGATCATGGCTGATCCGATCATGGACTCAGGTCCACTTCCCCGCCCGCTCCCCATAACCCCTTATTCCCTTATCGGTTAAGAAACTATCTTTGTCTTAAATTTATTCAATGTCCCAGCTTCCACAGCTCTCTGAGGCAGCGAATTCCACAGATTTACAACCCTCTGAGAGATGAAATTCCTCCTCATAATTCAGTTTTAAATGGGCAGCCCCTTATTCTAAGCTTATGCCCCCTAGTTCTAGTCACCCCTATCAGTGGAAACATCCTCTCTGCATCCAATGTCAAGCCCCCTCTTAATCTTATACGTTTCGATAAGATCATCTCTCATTCTTCTGAATTCCAATGAGTAGAGGCCCAACCTACTCAACCTTTCCTCATAAGTCAACCCCCTCATCCCCGGAATCAACCTAGAGAACCTTCTCTGAACTGCCTCCAAAGCAAATATATCCTTTCGTAAATATGGAAACCAAAACTGCACGCAGTATTCCAGGTGTGGCCTCACCAATACCCTGTATAGCTGTAGCAAGACTTCCCTGCTTTTATATTCCATCCCCTTTGCAATAAAGGCCAATATTCCATTGATCTTCCTGATCACTTGCTGTACCTGCATACTATCTTTTTGTGTTTCATGGTCCCCCTATACTGCCTTCAGGGGTTTGTGGTTGAAACTCGGTTAGCAACATAAAGTAATGCACTGTATCCCTACTGGCCCCAAACATAACTGCCTCTCAATTCCCCTCCCACCCACTTCCAATTCTCCTTTAAACTTTCCCACACTATTATCTCTCTGTTCATCATCATCATAGGCAGACCCTTGAACGAGGATGACTTGCTTCCACATGAGTTCACAGGTGTTCTGATGAAGGACCCGATGTTCCAGTCCTGAACTCCAATTGAGGGGGTGGAAGATGCCTGTGCGTGGATTTTTTTAACGTGGGGTGACCGTTGCACACCAGTCACCACACGGGCTTGACAGAGCTAGGTCTTGGTCCAGTGGCAAGGGTTAACCAGGATGACTGGAGACCTGCTCTGCCGCACGGACCTAGTGCGCACACACATATCGCAGTGTGGGCTGGGCTCGTGCTGCCCCTGGGCCCTCGGCTCTTCTTGGCCCCACATCCTCATTTGCCGCACCTCCGCCACGATCTCTCGCCGCTCTTCCGCCACAAACAGTGCTCGAGGCAGAGGAGCGATGAGGGATCATGGCTGAGATTCGGTGGGAGATCATGGCGGAGGAGCGGCGAGAGATCCTGTTCCTGTGTAACAGGCTCGAGGGGCAAGTCATCCTCCTCCTGTTCCTATCATCATCATCATCGTAGGCAGTCTCTCCAACGCGAGTTCACAGATGTTTCAATAAAGGACCCGATGTTCCAGTCCTGAACTCCAATTGAGGGGTTGGAAGATGCCTGTGCGTGGATTTTTTTAATGTGTGGTGACTGTTGCACATCAGCCACCACACGAGCTTGACAGAGCTCGGCCTTTATCCAATGGCAAGGGTTGAACCAGGATGTCTGGAGACCTGCTGATCCTATGTTAATGGGCTAAATGGGCCTCTTCCTGTTCCCATGTTCTCTCCCAACACTCATTACAACTTCCTGGTCGGAGTTGCTGGGCGGTGATCCGGAGCAGGAGCCCCAATTCCAGCGTCCCGAAGACCATTCCCCATGTGGATGCGATGAGCACAGCCTAGATGCAGGCTGGGCCTTTCCTGCTCTGTGTGTGTGCACGTATGTGAGGCTCACAATGAATGATTGCCTCCAGCTCTCTGGGCAGTGACGTTGTTAACACTGGATAGACAAATATCCAACCAGCCCCCCCTCAACTCTCCGTGTCAATTGAAACGCCAATAGACCTTTCGCTACCCGATTGGATGATTCTTGACTGTCAGTCAGACAACTTATTTTTCTTCTCATCTTCAATATGTTTGTAACTAATGGAAAGAAAATGTTCAAAGAAGTTTATTTAAAAAACACACACAATTTTATTTTTTAATGCCGCTGCGATTTTTCTCTCCCACTCGCTCGCGGCAGTGTCCGAGACAAAATGCAGGGTTGGCGACGGCAACCCATACTGAGTAATCCATTCCATACACTCATCACCCTCTGCAATAAAGTAATTCAATGTGAACAATCTGGGTGTCATCCTTGTTTAAGCTTGAGTCAATTGGTCTTCATTGCCCGCGTTTTATAGGCGCTAATCGGGCGCGGAAAGGACGATTTTTATGGCACAAGGCCCTGCACCACGAGGACACATTCCACCTGAAATTGGGCCCCTTCAATGTGCTAATGAGAGGCCTATCACTTATATAAGGACCCGTGCCTAGGGTTGGCAACTCTGATTGGATGTAGTCCTGGAGGGTTTACCACATGACCTCTTGCCTCCAGACAGTCTTTTTCTCCTCATTATAATTAATTAGGTCGGGGAGGCCCACAATGTTGCAGGGCCTGGCGCTCCAGCCCGACTTATAGCCCCGACCTGCATTGGCGTTCTCACACAGATCGGGGCTATAAATAGAGCTGGAGCACTGGGCCCTGGAACATTGTGGGCGAAGGTGCGGCTAATGAGGGTACGGGGCCCAGAAGAGCTGAGGGCCCAGGGGCAGCACGGGCCTGCCCACACAGCGATATGTGTGAGCACTAGGTCCATGCAGCACAGCTAGGGGGGGAGGGCGGCATCTTCCACCCCCTCAACTGGAGTTCAGGACTGGAACATCGGGTCCTTCATTGAAACATCTGTGAACTCATGTGCAAGCAAGTCATCCTCGTTCAAGGGACCGCCTATGATGCTGATGATAATTAATTAACCAAAGCGTTCAGGCGAAATGAAATAAAACACATAGGGCCTGAAATCACGCTCTCCGTGGGCGTGTACGAGGTGTGCTTGCGTCTGTGAGGTCTCCACTAGTTCCGGGTTTAGGTATAACAAGCGCAGGCGCCTAAACCCGGCACTTGCGATCTGTCAGAAAATCTCTTGACAGAGAAGTAAAAGGGCCTCCGCGGGGCAGAGATTTGAGCTCTTGGCCCAACTCATGCCCAGCGAGTGTCCTTCAAATGATTCCGCTGGTAAAAGCAGGCGGCAGATTTTCCGGGGTGGATTTGGCTGGAGGTGAGGGAGATCGGCGGTGCGCGCTTTGCTTACGCACTTAGGAGGGGTCGGTCGGTTGGATAGAAGCGGGGCAGAAGTGGGGACCATCGGATAAACCCCCCCCCGCCGTGAGGTGAATGTCGCCGGCGGCGGCCATTCGACTCCCCCGCGGGGCCGCCGCTATCCAATGGTCAGAGGCCATTCCGCGAGGCTGAATTTCGGCCCCACTGTGACCAGACCTTGAGCTGGTTGATCCACGACCTCAATGTGTCAGTGCCCAGGGTTTGGGTCTTATCGGTGAACATGGTGGAGCCATCCACACTCAACAGGGGAATGGTACCTCCAGACATGGAACCTTTTCATATCACGCATGCCGGCGTACATTTGGATTTCTCCCGCTTTGTCACTCCACCGCCTTTCCAGCAAGGCTCTCAGCTGTGCTCATATGCTGCTGACTCTTCCGTGCTGGACACAGGGACAGGAGGAGGCCATTCAGCCCCTTGAGGCTGTTCCGCCATTCAATGGGATCAGGGCTGGTCTGTATCTCACCTCCAGCTACCTACCTTGGTTCCATTATCCTTAATACCCTAGCGGAACAAAAATCAATCTCAGTTTCAATATTTTCAATTGCCCTCCTCCGGCCTCAACAGCTTGTTAGGGGAGAGAGTTTCAGATTTCCTTTGCCCTTTGTGTGAAGAAGTGCTTCCTGACATCACTTCTGAACAGCCTGGCTCTAATTTTAAGGTTGTGCCCCTTGTTCTGGTCCCCCCCCACCCCGCCCAACCAGAGGAAATAATTTCTCTCTATCTACCCTCTCTAATCCTTTTACAACAACAGCAGCAACAACTTGTATTCATATAGCACCTTAAACAGCGTAAAAAGTCCCAAGGCGCTTTACAGGAGTGTTAACAAAACAAGATTGGACCACAAGCCACACAAGGAGATATTAGGGCAGGTGACCAAAAGCTTGATCAAAGAGGTAGGTTTTAAGGAGCGTCTTAAAGGACGAAAGAGAGGTCGCGAGACGGAGGGTGCTGTTCACTAGGTTGATTCCGGAAATGAGGGGATTGACTTATGAGGAAAGGTTGAGTAGGTTGGGCCTCTGCTCATTGGAATTCAGAAGAATGAGAGGTGATCTTATCGAAACATATAAGGTTATGAGGGGGCTTGACAAGGTGGATGCAAAGAGGATGTTTCCACTGATGGGGGAGACTAGAACTAGAGGGCATGATCTTAGAATAAGGGGCCGCCCATTTAAAACTGAGATGAGGAGAAATTTCTTCTCTCAGAGGGTTGTAAATCTGTGGAATTCGCTGCCTCAGAGAGCTGTGGAAGCTGGGACATTGAATAAATTTAAGACAGAAATAGACAGTTTCTTAACCGATAAGGGATTAAGGGGTTAGGGGGAGCGGGCAGGGAAGTGGAGCTGAGTCCATGATCGGATCGGCCATGATCGCATTAAATGGCGGAGCAGGCTCGAGGGGCTGTATGGCCTGCTCCTATTTCTTATGTTCTTGTGAGAGGTTTAGGGAGGGAGTTTCAGAGCTTAGGCATCTGAAGGCATGGCTGTCAATGGTGGAGCGACTAAAGTCAGGGATGGATGAGATCACAGAGATAAATCATCTCAAACACCAGCCCTTGTGAGAATATCTAATGTGGCCAAGCTCACTGCCGTGGAAAGGCAACTGGTTGACCATGAGCTGCATGACCATTGATGGGATGTCAAGCCTAACCTGGCAAACATCACTCCAGACAGTAATCGAGCTGTTAATTACATCCACATTGATTCAAGTGATAGAAATAATAATTATTACTATAATTGCAGGCCCATTGAGAAGGAAGGTACAAAGAAATTGTCTTCCATTTGAAAGGTCAGGAGGGGTATTTTTGGGCAGTGACTCTGGGATGTTGACTCCACATCTGTTTAGCTTCCTGTCAGAGCTCCATGGGAGCGAGAAACCTCACAGCGGCACAAGATCACCCAAAGACTCAGTGAAAGGAATCTGCAAAAGGGCTCTGTGGCTGCGATTGTCCGAATCGATCGTAGCCCATGGAGCAGTGGGTCCCAGGCAGTGCAACTGACCTGTGTCCCGAGCACAGGGAGGGGCAGGTTTGCTGGCATTCCCGCGATCAGAGCTGAGTGAGGACACCATGTGCATTCACCGGGCGGATAACGGGTGGTAGCGAATCGATCGCCCAATTTACAGCCTGTATGTGTGTCTTATTGTGTGTGTGTGTGTGTGTGTGCCTTTCTGTATGTAGCTAACTGTGTATGTGTGTGTCTGTCTGTTTGTGTACGCCTGCCTCTGTCTGTGTGTGTGTATGTATGACTGTGTCTGTATATGAGTGTCTGCATGTGTCTGTCCGTGTGTCTGCCTGTGTGTGTATGCAAGTGTGCGTGTATGAGAATATGTGTGTGTCTGTGTGTCGGTGTGTCTCTGTGTATATGTGTGTGTGTGTCTATGTGCGTATGTATGTGTGACTGTGTCTGTGTATAAGTGTCTGCATGTGTCTGTCTGTATATCTGCCTGTGTGTATGTATGTGTGTGTGTGTGTCTGTGTATATGTGTGTGTGTTTCGGTGTCTGTGTGTGTGTCTCTGTGTCGGTGTGTGTGTGTGTCAGTGTATATGTGTCTGTGTGTGTGTGTATGTCTGTGTGTCGGTGTATGTGAGTGTGTGTGTGTATATGTGCATGTCAGTGTGTGTGTGTGTGTGTCTATGTCTGTGTGTGTCTATGTCTGTGTGTGTGTATGTGTCAGTGTGTATATGTTTGTGTGTGTATATGTCTGTGTGTTGGTGTATGTGAGTGTGTGTGTGTGTATATGTGTGACTGTGTGTGTGTCAGTGGCCAAAGACTGCCGTAAGTGGAGGAAGTGCATCCGGGAGGGCGCTGAGCACCTCAAGTCTCATCGCCAAGAGCGTGCAGAAATCAAGCGCAGGCAGCGGAAAGAGCGTGCGGCAAACCTGTCCCACCCACCCTTTCCCTCAACGACTATCTGTCCCACCTGTGACAGGGACTGTGGTTCCTGTATTGGACTGTTCAGCCACCTAAGGACTCATGTTAAGAGTGGAAGCAAGTCTTCCTCGATTCCGAGGGATTGCCTATGATGATGACATTGATGATGATGTGTCAGTATGTGTGTGCGCGTGTGTGTGTGTGTCTGTGTGATGTGTGTGTCAGTGAGTGTGTGTGTCTGTCTGTGTTTTGTATGTGTGTATGTATTTGTGTGTGTCTGTGTAACGGTGTGTGTGTGTGTCTGTGTAACTGTGTGTGTGTGTGTGTCTGTGTAATGGTGTGTGTGTGTGTCTGTGTAACGGTGTGTGTGTGTGTGTGTCTGTGTATATGTGTCTGTGTTTATGTGTCTGTGTAACGGTGTGTCTGTGTGTGTGTGTCTGTGTGTGTGTGATATGTGTCAGTGAGTGTGTGTGTGTCTGTCTGTGTTTTTGTATGTGTGTATGTATGTGTGTCTGTGTGTCTGTGTAACGGTGTGTGTGTGTGCATGTGTGTGTGTCTGTGTAACGGTGTGTGTGTCTGTGTGTCTGTGTGTATATGTCTGTATTTATGTGTCTGTGTAACGGCGTGTGTGTGTCGGTGTGTGTGTGTCTGTGTGTCTGTGTGATGTGTGTGTCAGTGAGTGTGTGTGTGTCTGTCTGTGTTTTTGTATGTGTGTATGTGTGTGTGTGTCTGTGAAACAGTGTGTGTGTGTGTCTGTATGTGTATGTGTGTGTGTGTCTGTGTGTGTATGTGTATGTGTGTGTGGGCCTGTGTGTGTCTGTGTCTGCACGTGTGTGTGTGTGTGTGTGTGTGTATGAGTGTGTGTGTGTCTGTGTGTATATGTGTGTCTGTGTGTGTGTGTCTGCGTGTGTGGCTGTGTGTGTCTGTGTGTGTCTGTGTAACGGTGTGTGTGTGTGTCTCTGTGTGTGTGTCTGTGTAATGGTGTGTGTGTGTGCCTGTGTAACAGTGTGTGTGTCTGTGTGTATGTGTCTGTATTTATGTGTCTGTGTAACGGTGTGTGTGTGTCAGTGTGTGTGTGTGTGTGTGTGTGTGTGTGTGATGTGTGTGTCAGTGAGTGTGTGTGTGTCTGTCTGTGTTTTTGTATGTGTGAATGTGTGTGTGTGTCTGTGCGTGTGTGTCTGTGTATGTGGGCCTGTGTGTGTGTGTGTCTGCATGGGTATGTCTGTGTGTGTGTGTGTGTGTGTATGAGTGTGTGTGTGTCTGTGTCTGTGTGTGTTTCTGTGTGTACGTGTGTGTGTGTGTGTCTGTCTGTGTGTGTGTGTGTGTCTGTGTGTGTGTGTGTCTGTGTGTGTGTGTGTGTGTGTGTATGAGTGTGTGTGTGTCTGTGTCTGTGTGTGTTTCTGTGTGTACGTGTGTATGTGTGTGTGTATGTGTGTGTGTCTGTGTCTGTGTGTGTTTCTGTGTGTACGTGTGTGTGTGTGTGTGTGTGTCTGTGTGTGTGTGTGACTGTGTCTGTGTGTGTGTGTGACTGTGTGTGTCTGTGTGTGTGTGTGTCTGTGTGTGTCTGTGTGTGTGTGTGTCTGTGTGTGTGTGTGACTGTGTGTGTCTGTGTGTGTGTGTGTGTCTGTGTGTGTGTGTGTCTGTGTGTCTGTGTGTGTGTGTGTGTGTGTGTGTGCCTGTGTCTGTGTGTGTGTGTGTGTGTCTGTGTGTGTGTGTGTCTGTGTGTGTGTGTGTGTAGGTGTCACCAAGCGGTGTCCAGGTGCAGGAACCCTGATCGCTTTCCTCGAATCATAGAATGGTTACAGCACAGAAGGAGGCCATTCGGCCCATTGAGCCCGTGCCGGCTCTCTGCAAGAGCACTTCAGCCAGTCCCACTCTCCCAACCTTGCCCCGGAGCCCTGCAATTATGTTTCCTTCAGCTACTTATCCAACTCCCATTTGAAAGCCAAAAGCTTTCCCATCCCTAAACTCGGCCCGACTCTCGGACTCTCGCTGCCTGTCTGTGGCTGAGGTCAGCTCACATAGTAACCAGCGCGGAATCAAGCCTGGGATCTCCCTTTGCGGTTTAATTCAACACTGGGCAGTGCAGGCATCCAGCGAGCCTCTGTGGGAGCACTGTCTGGGTCAGACATTCGCCGGGATTACTGATTGGGAAATCTTTGGCTGAGAGTCACTCAAACCACAGACTCCCAGCTCAGCAACTCGCTCAGGGAATTTCAAACACTGACAGCACCAATAAATATTACATTGGAAGCCACTTCAGAGCTTAACTCCAGCATCAAAGTGGGAACCCGTAGACACAATCCCGCTGCATTTACAAATAATAACAACTGGGAAAAAAAGAGGAATCTAGGAATGGGAATTCCTGACACTGAATAAATCTTGACTTGGTAGAACATCACTGGCTTGGGCGCCATCTGGCCAAGATAAACATTACTGGAAGTTTTTCAAACGACCCAGAATTGGCTTCATATGACCCAGAGTCTGCCTCCTTAGAAAAGAAAAAGAAAGACTTACATTTCTATAGCGCCTTTCACGACCGCCGGACGTCTCAAAGCGCTTTACAGCCAATGAAGTACTTTTGAAGTGTAGTCACTGTTGTAATGTGGGAACCGGAGCAGCCAATTTGCGCACAGCAAGCTCCCACAACAGCAATAATGACCAGATAAACTGTTTTTGTGATGTTGGTTGAGGGATAAATATTGGCCAGTCATCATCATAGGCAGTCCCTCGAACGAGGATGACTTGCTTCCACATGAGTTCACAGATGTTTCAATGAAGGACCCGATGTTCCAGTCCTCAGCTCCAATTGAGGGGGTGGAAGATGCCTGTGCGTGGATTTTTTTAACATGGGGTGACCGTTGCATACCAGCCACCACACGGGCTTGACAGAGTTAGGTCTTGGTCCAGTGGCAAGGGTTAACCAGGGCGACTGGAGACCTGCTCTGCTGCACAGACCTGGTACACACACATATCGCAGTGTGGGCTGGCCCATGCTGCCCCTGGGCCCTCGCCTCTTCTGGGCCCCGTACCCTCATTTGCCACACCTCCATCACAATGTTCCAGGACCCGGCGCTCCAGCTCTATTTATAGCCCCGACCTGCAGTGGTGTTCTCACACAGCTCGGGGCGGCCCACGCCCCACTGGGCACCAGGAATAACTCTCCTGCTCTTCTTCGAAATAGTGCCAAGGGATTTTTTACGACCATCTGAGAGAGCAGTCGTCTCGGTTTAACGTCTCATCCGAAAGACGGCACCTCCGACAGTGCGGCACTCCCTCAGCACTGCACTGGGAGTGTCAGCCTAGATTTATGTGCTCAAGCTTCTGGAGTGGGACTTGAACCCACAACCTTCTGACCCAGAGGCGAGAGTGCTACCCACTGAGCCACGGCAGACACTTAGGCCTTTTGATAACCCACAGAACACAGAACTGTGGTGCAACTGGGCAAGACTCATGTTTTTGCTCTCACTGTTTCCAGGCTGAATCACTCTCCCCCTTACATGCCCCCAACACCGTGCCCCCCCCATTCATCTGCAGGAAGGGGAAGGCAGAGTCAGAACTGGACCATGTGATGGTGCAGGAGGGGTGGGAATTGCAATTAAAATTGATGAGATTTTCCAGCAGCAAGTGTGAGAATGATTATGAAAATGAGATCTGGTGAGATTTTGGCTGACAGTGAGATAGAAAGAAGAAAGAAAGATTTGCATTTATATAGCACCTTGCAGGACATCCCAAGGCACTTTACCGCCAATGAAGTACTTTTTTTCCTGCAGAGAGCCGGCATGGGCTCGATGGGCAGACTGGTCTCCTTCTGTGCTGTAGCCATTCTCAGATACTCGGATTCTATGAAGTGTAGTCACTGTTGTAATGTGGGAAACGCGGCAGCTAATTTGCGCACAAGCAAGCTCCCACAAACAGCAATGTGATAATGACCAGATCATCTGTTTTGGTGATGTTGTTGGAGGGATAAATATTGGCCAGGACAACAGGGAGAACTGCCCTGCTCTTCTTTGAAATAGTGCCATTGGATATTTTACATCCACCTGAGAGAGCAGACGGGCCTTGGTTTAACATCATACCCGAAAGACGGCACCTCCCACAGTTTAAAAAAAAATTTGTTCATGGGATGTGGGCATCACTGGCAAGGCCGGCATTTATTGCCCATCCCTAATCACCGTTGAGAAGGTGGTGGTGAGCCGCCTTGAACCGCTGCAGTCCGTGTGGTGAAGGTGCTCCCACAGTGCTGTTAGGGAGGGAGTTCCAGGATTCTGACCCAGCGACGATGAAGGAACGGCCGATATATTTCCAAGTCGGGATGGTGTGTGACTCGGAGGGGAACGTGGAGGTGGTGGTGTTCCCATGCGCCTGCTGCCCTTGTCCTTCTAGGTGGTAGAGGTCGTGGATTTGGGAGGTGCTGCCGAAGAAGCCTTGGCGAGTTTGCTGCAGTGCATCTTGTAGATGGTACACACTGCAGCCACGGTGCGCCGGTGGTGGAGGGAGTGAGTGTTGTAGGTGGTGGATGGGGTGCCGCTCAAGCGGGCTGCTTTGTCCTGGATGCTCTTTTGAGTGTTGTTGCAGCTGCACTCATCCAGGCAAGTGGAGAGTATTCCATCACACTCCTTACTTGTGCTTGCAGATGGTGGAAAGGCTTTGGCAAGTCAGGAGGTGAGACACTCACTGCAGAATACCTGCTCTTGTAGCCACATTATTTATGTGGCTGGTCCAGTTAAGTTTCTGGTCAATGATGACCCCCCGAGGATGTTGATGGTGAGGGATTCGGCGATGGTAATGTCATTGAATGTCAAGGGGCGATGTGTAGACTCTCGCTTGTTGGAGATAGTCATTGCCTGGCACTTGTGTGGTGTGAATGTTACTTGCCGTGAATAAGCCCAAGCCTGAATGTCGCCCAGGTCTTGCTGCCTGCGGGCACGGACTGCTCCATTATCTGCGCTGGAACTGAACACTGTGCAGACATCAGCGAATGTCCACACTTCTAACCTTATGATGGAGGGAAGGTCATTGCTGAAGCAACTGAAGATGGTTGGGCCTAGGACACTGACCTGAGGAACTCCTGCAGCGATGTCCTGGGGCTGGGATGATTGGCCTCCAACAACCACAGCCATCTTCCTTTGTGCTAGGTATGACTCCAGCTAGTTGAGAGTTTTCCCCCTGATTCCCATTGACTTCAGTTTTATTAAGGCTCCTTGATGTCACACTCGGCAAAACGTACTCCCTCAGTACTGCGCTGGAGTGTCAGAGTGAGAGAGAATGAAAGAATGAGCAAGAGACAAAGTGTGAGTGATAAAGCAGAGCGAGACTGTGTGTTGGAGAGTAGAGAGTGAGAGAATGAGTGCAAGTAGCGGTGTGTGAAAAGAGCATGATGATCTCATGACAATGGAGGCTCTTTTTCCCATAGTGCCAAGCAATGTGGAACAAGCTCTATCTATATACATGCCAATTAGCACAATAGGAAAACGGTGCTCTGCATCAGCTGGTGCTGAGATACTGACAGCAGACAGGAACGGAGTGGACGGAGCGGGTATACAACCACTCGCTGCTGGATAAGCAGCATCTCGTCACCTTTGTCTGATCCCTTCATAAACCTGAGAACTTCAATCTTCCAGGGCTCCTCTTTACCAAAAGCGACTAGCTCAACATTTGCTTAGATTCAATTCCTTTCACTCATTTCTTACATTACAACAGTGACTACATTTCCCAAAAGTGCTTTTGAACATCCTAAGGTTGTGAAAGTCGTTATTGAAATGCAAGTTATTTTCCCTCCATCCCTCCCTCCCCACCTTTCTTCCTTCATTCATTCCTCCCTCCCTCCCTCCCTCCCTATCTTCCTTCCTTCCTCCCTCCCTCCCTTCCTTCCTCCCTTTCATCCTTCCTTCCTTCCTTCCTTCCTTCCTTCCTTCCTTCCTTCCTTCCTTCCTTCTTTCCCTAAGTCATAGGCCAACCTTCTGACAGGAGAGATACTGACCAGAACATTCCAGAACAGCAGAGCATCACCTGGGGTTTGGAGTTGGATGGTTGATATGACAGAGTTGAACCTGACCGCCCCCTGACTGATCCTGAGATGGGCAGAGGTCATCAGAGGCTGCGAGGACATGGTGGTCAACACCAACATTGGTGAATCTTTGCAGCTGAAGGGTGGGCAGGAATTGTGGGGGGGGGGGGGGAGGAGGACGGGGAGGGAGCAGGGGGTGGTGGAAACCAAAATAATTGGAATAAAACGCGTGAGAAAATTTAACACAAAAAATACCTAAATAAAATGAGGAAACAATCTTCCTTCCAAACTCAGCTCTCTTTCCACCGAATGACCCCAGTACAACTCTTACTGTAGTTCCCTAACACACCTCAGTAAACCCCCCCCCCCCTCCGCACACTCACGTTCAGATGATACCCTGCTTATATCCCAGATCCAGGCCATGTCTCTGAAATTAAGCATCAACAGTGTGCCCATTGTGGTTCCACGCAACCTGCATCTGCCAATTAATAATCTTTAATACCCGCTGCTGACAAGATGGAATTAACTGCATATTTTTGTTCAGGGAAAAAAAAATCAACCTTCTACCTTCCAGTATGAGTCAGTCTTAATCCCATCCTTAAATTTGCTGTAAGTGACCGTACTTGGGAATTAGTCCTATTTCAGTTTGGCCGCAGGGTCTGAGTAGCAGAGGTGGGGGAGGAGAGGCGGGGGGAGGGAGTGGTGAGGCTCGGACCATCTGTTTATGTAGAATGAAGATACCTTTGGTTAGCCCCGAAAGCCTACTCCTGCCAATAAAAGCTTTCAAGAGCCTAGGAATCAATTCAGAATTATAGTTAAGCCTCAGAATAATTATCCTCATTAGGTGTAACTGGAGCAGAGCAGGATGAATCCAGTTATATATTAAAAAAAATTAATACTGTACACTATACCTCGCAGGAAGTATATAATATATGTAATTTAATGACATTGGAATTTATGCTCTCAAACTTTGACTTAAATTCGCTTTAACTCGTTAATTCCTGTCTCCTATTCTCTTTCTTTTTCTGATGTGATTTCCCCAACACCATCACTGACAATGCTCTCATTTTTCATCCCTCCTATCCTGAAGGTGCTGTGTTAGGGATAGAGTTAAAGTTAGGGATAGAGGTAGCGTTAGGGTTAGAGTTCGATTTAGAGTTCGAGGTAGAGTTAGCGTTAGAGTTAGGGATTGGGTTAGGGATAGGATTAGGGTTAGAGTTGTGTTAGAGAAAGGGTTAGAGATAGAGGTAGAGTTAGGAATAGAGTTCGAGTTAGGGATAGAGGTAGAGGTAGGTTTAGAGTTAGGGATAGGGTTAGGGATAGGGTTAGGGATAGTTAAGGTTAGAAATAGAGGTAGAGTTAGGATTGGAGTTAGGGTTCAATTTAAAGTTCGAGTTAGGGTTAGTGTTAGAGGTAAGGTTAGGGTTAGAGTTAGAGGTAGGGATAAAGTTAGGTTTAGTGTTAGAGGTAAGGTTAGGGTTAGAGTTAGAGGTAGGGATAGAGTTAGGTTAGTGTTAGAGGTAAGGTTAGGATTAGAGTTAGAGGTAGGGATAGAGTTAGGGTTAGTGTTAGGGTGGAGTTAGAGTTGGGGTTAGAGATAGAGTTTGAGATAGGGTTGGAGGTAGAGTTAGGGTTAGGATTAGGGTTGGGGTTAGAGTTAGGGATAGAGTTAGGGATAGGGTTAGGGTTAGTGATAGGGTTAGGGATAGGGATAGGGTTAGAGTTAAATTTAGGGCTAGAAATAGCCCTAATCCTAAACCTATCTCTAACCCTAACCCTAACTCTAATTCTAACCCTAAACGTATCTCTAACTCTGATCCTAATCTGATTAGGAAATCCTAACTCTAATTCTAATCCTAACTAGCCAGTGCATTTACCCAACAGAGCCATAGAGTAATCCTATCCCTAACCTTAAGTAGCCAGTGGCTTTCCCTAGCTGAGCCATTCAGGAACCTTAAATTTAACCTTAACTAGAAAATGACATTACCTCAACTCTAACCCTAACTCTAACTAGCCAGTGCTCCCTAACCTTAACTTTCACTAAACAATGTATTTACCCCAACCCTGTCCTTAATCTAACCAACCAGTGCCTTTACTCTCACTCTAACACTAACTGGACAAGTTTCCAATCACCTGCCACAACGCAGACACGCCCCTCAGTGACTGACTGTGATTCATGTTCCCTCCTCGTCCTCCTTACCCTCTCTGCAGCCTTTGGCAAATGTCAACCACACGATCCGGCTCCAACCACTCTCCTCCATTGTCCAGTACAGTGGCACTGCCCTCATCTGCTTCCACTCCTGTATTTCCAATCATCCTCAGAGCATCTCCAGCAATGGCTTCTCTTCCTGCCCCTGCACCATTACCTCTGGAGTCCCCCAGGGATCTATATTTGGCCCCCTCCTCTCCCTCACTGACACGCTGCCCATCAGTAACCTCGCCCAAAGACATGGCGACCATATTCGTCATGTACGTGACGACACCCAGCTCTACCTCACCATCGCCATAGGCAGTCCCTCGAAATCGAGGAAGACTTGCTTCCACTCCAAAAGTGAGTTCTCAGGTGACTGAACAGTCCAATACAAGAATTATGCTTGATTTTTGAATGCTCTCAGCGATGAGACTCGAGGTGCTCAGCGCCCTCCCGGATGCTCTTCCTCCACTTAGGACTGTCTTTGGCCACCGCCACCCGTCTCTCCCCATCAAGTGCAACGCACCGCCTGATAGGCTGGTGGAAACAGATTCAATAGTAGTCTTCAAAAGGGAATTGGATAAATGCTTGACGGAGAAAAGAAAAATCGCAGGGCAGTGAGACGAATTGGATTCCCCTTCGAAAGAGCCGGCGCAGACCCGATGGGCTGAATGGCCTCTTTCTGTACTATACTATGCTATGATTCTCAATATCTTCTCAGAGGTCCCCTCTGATGCTGAGGGGCCCTGAGTCGCAGCCCACCCTTCTAATACTGGGCTGTATTTTCGGCTTTGATGTTTTTGGGGCGGTAATGACAGCGGGGCGGTAAAGTTTGCGCCCGGGAACGGTTTGTGCCTCAGGAAGTAACACTGGCCAGCTGGGCCCTGCGTCAAGGTGGGGCGCAGTGCTAAGGGAGGCGTTGTACACCTCTCTTCGGGCGTTAGCATGGGAAACTCCCGAGCTAAATAGCCGGGCCGGGAGTGCTCCGAGAGACGCCTGCGGGGCGGGGTGAAAAAGCCACAAAAACATTCCCCAAAACATTGCCCACGCCACCACAACATAGATCGCAAAAAAATGATCAGAAAAACCACTCCCACTTACCTCAGGAGCCCATTACTCACCTCTGCACTGTGGGGACGGTTAGACTGCCTGATCACCCAGGCGGTCACTGCGGGGCGCGCTGTGGGGCGAACGGGTCGGGCAAGAGTCAGAACTCGGGCCGGTGCCGCAAGCACGGGGCAGTGCTGCTCCGCGCTGCCTCAAAACTGGACCCGAGGATCCCTGCGGGGGCGGGGAGCTGGAGGCTGACCGCTCGGCCAGAATGCCTCGTCGCCGATATTGCTGGCGCTCCGGGGTGAAAAACAGAGTGGAGAACCCAGCCCTGGGTCTCATCCTAGTTCCTCTCCTCTGGACCTTCCCTGGAGCCGCACCCCTTCCCCTCACCGCCCTTACTCCAGGTGCTGGTCATGGATCCGCCATTCACACCTCCTCGAGACCCATCTTTTGTTTCTTTACCTGTCCCATTACCGTCCCCTTTTGCCTCACACCATCGTCCCTTTTGTCATTCAACCTCTCCTGCCTTCCAACCAATCAGATCTTCCCTTTTGTTCTGTCCTCCCCTCCCCCCTTTCCCTGCCTCTGCACTTGTGATTCCGAGGGACTGGGTATGATGATGATGATGACTTGCTGAAACCCTGTTACATCGCTAACCTTTTCCAATTCTGAGGAAAGGTCACTGAGCTGGTACATTGGGGGCAAAATTCGCAGCGACCCGTTTTGGGGCATTTATTTTAACATTTTTGAAAAGTTAGCACCGGGCGACATGGCTTGCAAAATTGTGGGACATTGGGCGTTGTCACCCCAGGAGTGATGAGCGGGGGGGGGCGGGGGGTTAAATGAGGCACTAATGGCCTCAGTGGGAGTGCTGCACAGACGCTATTGCCAGGGAGTTACCCAATTTCAGCTGACTTGCATTCAGCAATCAGCCTTCAATCCTTGCCTCTAGCTCATTCCAGCTCTTAAAGGGGAACTAATTTCAAACTGCTGCTGCTCATTTTCAGCATTGCTGCACTTGAGTCAGGCCTCTCAGTAACCGGGACACCTCTGTGCGCTGGCTGGTAGGTATCCTGCTTCACGGGAGAGGGCCACGCGCTTTAATAATCCAGCGTTGGAGACATTGGTGGGGGCAGTGGGGAGCAGGAGGGAGTCGCTGTTCCCTCCACCTGGAAGGAGACCATCACCACAGGTATTCCGGGCCACGTAGTGAGAAGTGGCCGAGTAGGTGGTGAGCTCCGTGGCTGATGGAGACATCAACCCCGCTGGGGGCAACAACGAAATCTGTTCGCATCCCACTTCCCCCTCACACCAGAAGACTTTATCCCTTTCCAGCTCCTGATACAGTCTGTCTTCCTTCCTCTGTTCCTGCCCCCCCTCCCCCGCCCCCGCCCTCACCTTAACGCGAGTCGTGTGCCATTTATGCTTTGAGATAACCAGCTGGCAGATATGCAGCCTGTACCTGAGGCCTCCGAACAATCAGAAGGGAGAGGAAGAGGAGGAGGAGGAAGAGGAGGAGCCAGGCACTGCGTCACTGCATCTCTCACCCGCAGGCACCAGCTCAGACACTGGCACTACGCGGTCCTTAGAGGTTAGGTTACTAGAGGGGTCAGCACTGGGTGATGCACCGGGGCCTAGTGGGCTGCAGCACGGTTAAGGGGAAAGGGTAGCTCGGGAGCCAGCTCCCCGGAGGGTGAGCTCGCACGCTAGTTCTGCGGCAGATGAGGATCTCGATGGGGAGGTGTGCACACACAGGGTGATGGCCATGCACTCTGACATGATAGGTGTAATGGCAAGGGTGCCCGAGAGCCTCTCGGCAATGGTCAGGACCGTGGAGGAGTCGGCCTCCAGCACTGCACAGAGCTCTGCGCACACCATTGAGCCCATCATTGCCAGAGTGCAGACGACGGTGGACTCCCAGAGAGACCGTGTGGATCCAGACCTCATGACGCGTGTCGTGGGCGACGTGGCAGCTTCCATTGCAACACAGGCGGAAGCCACGCAACATCTTGAGCCTGTACTGCAGACGGCAGATGGTTGGCGGCATCGAGTCGCAGACTGCTCTCACGCAGTCTCAGCTGGATGTCACGCAAGCTCTGACTGCTGCCATCGTCGCTGGGTCCACCACAACCCACCGGGGATCTCACGGTGTCCCAGCAGGCCAGCAACCTGTGCTCCAGGAGACTGGTGGGAATGCTGAGGTGCTGCCCAGGGGGAGTGGCGGTGGGTCAGTGGAGAAGGAACCTGCTGTCCTCTCTCAGGATGGCAGCATTCCTGATCCCACCACTGCCACTGGCACTTGTCGCTACCTGCCACCCAGCCAGCCCAGACTGCTGCCGCCCAGCCTGAGGTGGTGCAGTCTACAGCCGGGCCTTCCAGGCCCAGAGCTGGTCGAGGGCGTCCTGTAGTCTCTGGCACCGACACTCAGCAGCCTTCCAGCAGCCCTGCTGCAGCCACTGCGGAGGAAATGCACAAGGGTGAATCTTAAATACATTATCATACAGTTAATTGTTATTACATACATTTTGACTGGAATCTTTCAGTTTTGGGGCTTTGACCTCCCTTGCTGAACCGCGATTGAGTGGCTGCCTCCTCCGTCGCTGGTGTTTATCCCCCTCTTCCTTGTCCTCCTCCTGCACCTTCTCCTCCTCCTCCCCCTCCCCCTCCCCCTCCTCCTCCTCCTGCACCTCCTCCTCCTCCTCTTCCTCCTCCTCCCCATCCCCCTCCTCCTCCTCCTCCTGCACCTGCTCCTCCTCCTCCTCCCCCTCCTCCTCCTCCTGCACCTGCTCCTCCTCCTCCTCCTCCTCCTGCACCTCCTCCTCATCCTCCTTCTCTTTCTCCTCCTCCTCCTCTTCTTTCTCCTCCTCCTCCTTCTCCTCCTCTCCCTCCCCCTCCTCCTTCTCCCCCCTCCTCCTCCTGCTCCTCCTCCTCCTCGTCCTCCTCCTCTTCCTTCTCCTCCTCCTCCCGAGGTGGTGCGGCTATGCCTAGTGGCAATGGCTGCGCCCTCATGATGGGGAGGTTGTGCAGCATGCAGCAGACGATGACGAATAGGGACACCCGCTCAGCCGAGTGCTGGAGGGCCCCTCCCGAGCGGTCAAGGCAGCGGAACCGTTGCTTGAGCACTCCGAGGGTCTGCTCAATGATGTTCCTGGTGGAGGCATGGCTCTCATTGTACGAGTGCTGGGCAGGGGCAGTGGGGTTGTGGAGGGGAGTCATGAGCCAGGTGGAGAGTGGATAGCCCTTGTCTCCCAGCAGCCAGCCGCGAGATTGATGTGGTGGCTGGAAGAGAGCTGGCACACCAGTCTGGCGCAGGATGCAGGCACCGTGGCTGCTGCCAGGATAGCGGGCATTGACGGTGAGGATTCGGTGTGTGTGGTCACACACCAACTGCACATTCAGTGAGTGGCAGCCTTTGCGGTTACGGAATACCTCAGGATTGTGATGCGGTGCCTGCAAAGCCATGTGGGTGCAGTCAATGGTGCCCTGCACCATGGGGAAGCCCGCTATCCTGGTAAAACCACATGCACGCTCATGCTGCTTCTCTCTGGTCATGGGGAAGGAGATGTAGCCCCTCCTCCTTCTGTACAGAACATCTGTGACCTCCCGGATGCAGCAATGGACGGAAAACTGGGAGATGTTGGAGAGGTCTCCTGTTCCACATTAGAAGGATCCGCTGGTGTAGAAATTGAGCGCGATGGTGGCCTAGACTGCCACTGAGAGAGCCGTCGTCACCCTGGTCTGAGGCTCGAGGCCTGGTTGCTGGAGGTGGCAGAGCTCTGTGACCACGTCCTTGGTGAAACGCAGCCTTCGAACACACTGTTCCTCAGGGAAACTGATGTAGGAGAACTGCTGCTGGAATACCCTGGGAGGGTGGGGTCTCCTGTTGCCAGCCCTGTTGGGCCTTCTCCCTCTGGCCACATTTTGCTGCCTTTCTCCCTGACTTTCTCCCTGACTTTCTCCCTGTCCTGCTCCCTTTATTTCACCCTGTCCTGCTCCCTGAATGTCTCTCTGCCTTTCTCTTTGCCTTTGTCTCCGTCTAAGAAACATCTGACGGCGATGTTGGAGCAGAAGGTCTATTGCCAGCACAACCCCCATGAGCCAATATCAATGTTGTCATTTCAATTCTGCCCTTAATGTAACACAGGAATGGTTAAGAGGCAGAACAGTCCTTGAAGTGCAAATCACTCAAATCTGTCCAACAGCCACTCTGCCAATGTGTGATCGAGCGGAGTAATGGCCGACAAAAATTGTTTGTAAAGATGGCGCGTTTAAATCGCGCTCCTCCAGCCGACTCACGACTGCAACTCGCCAGCTGAAGCTGACATTGTCAGCGCCTGGCGGTAAGTGAGGGGACACGGCTGAATTTCTCTTCCGGGGCGGTAACGGGGCGCTGCGCACGGCCATGTTGTTATCATCGCTGGGTGTAGCCGGGCGGGGCGCTACCTCTTAGCGCTCTCCGCAAAACCCCCGCCCAATTTCATGGAGGGCGCTGTCCCCGCCCCCCCTGGAGGTGCTAATGGCAGGCGCACCTGAGCCCAATTTTGCTCCCGTTAACTCTGTGTCTTTCCCTCTCCACAGATGCTGAGTGTTTTCCAGTATATTCTCATTTTATTTCAGTAACTCCAGTTGCTACCTCGCCGGAGCTGGGCACAACTTCAGCATAGATTCATAGAAGCATAGAATCACCGAATGGTTACAGCACAGAAGGAGGCCATTCGGCCTGTCGAGCCCGTGCCGGCTCTCTGCAAGAGCACTTCGGCTAGTCCCACTCCCTTGCCCTCTCCCTGTAGCCCCGCAAATTTTTTTCCTTCAGATACTGTAGAAAAAAAAACATTTAAGTAGAGGGAACCTAATTGATCAAAGGGGACCTAATTAAGAAAAGTTCAAAACCAAAACCAAGGCTGTGAGCAAAAAGAAAAAATGCGTGCTACGAACACAGGGAAAATGACAACATTAGAACTCTCAGGAAGATAGATCATCTTATCACAGTATAAACCAGACAGTTGGGAAAAATACACTCCAAGGCTAGGTCACATGGGGTGGTAAGAGATTACAGGAAACAAAAGACAATTGAAAAACATCTCAACTGGTTGAAAGCAGTTAGGCCAAGAGGAGAAGAGTTCGCAGACTTGAGAATGATGTGACACGTAACTTATCAGATAAAAGGCACACAGGGGAAGTAACAAAGCTTGCTGTCAATATAATTGTATCAACCAATTAGGACCACTTCCCATATCTCGGGAGCCTCCTATCAACAAGAGCAGGCATCGACGACGAGATCCAACACCGCCTCCAATGCGCCAGTGCAGCCTTCGGTCGCCTGAGGAAACGAGTGTTTGAAGACCAGGCCATCAAAACTGCCACCAAGCTCATGGTCTACAGGGCTGTAGTAATAGCTGCCCTCCTGTATGGGGCATGTACAGTAGACATCTCAAGTTGCTGGAGAAATATCACCAACGATGTCTTTGCAAGATCCTACAAATCCCCTGGGAGGACAGGCGCACCAACATCAGTGTCCTTATTCAGGCTAACATCCCCAGCATTGAAGCACTGACTACACTCGCTCAGCTCCGCTGGGCAGACCACATAGTCCGCATGCCAGACACGAGACTCCCAAAGCAAGTGCTCTACTCGGAGCTCCTTCATGGCAAAGGAGCCAAACGTGGGCAGCGGAAACGCTACAAGGACACCCTCAAAGCCTCATCCCCACTGATACCTGGGAGTCCCTGGCCTAAGACCACCCTAAGTGGAGGAAGTGCATCCGATAGGGCGCTGAGCACCTCGAGTCTCAACGGCGAGAGCATGCAGAAATCAAGCGCAGACAGCAGAAAGAGCGTGCGGCAAACCAGTCCCACCCACCCCTTCCCTCAACGACTATCTGTCCCACCTGTGACAGAGTCTGTGGCTCTCGTGTTGGACTGTTCAGCCACCAAAGAACTCACTTCAAGAGTGGAATCAAGTCTTCCTCGATTCCGATGCCTGTGATGATGATGATGAGTAGGTAGGAGAAAAGTTTGTGACGCGGCAGGGAAACAACAAATGGAAAGCCACCGCACGGAACTTCATGATTTTGTATGTATTTTGACTGTATAAAAACAGTACCCCGATGATTGTTCAGAGAAAACAGCTGGTTTGGGTCACCGAGTTACTGAACTCGTGTAGAAGCTGGCTCTCCCTCGTTCGAGTACTTAATAAACGATTCTTTTCTGCAAAACAGATTTGTGTCGAGTATATTTGTAATACTCCACATCAGATACTTAACCAATTCCCTTTTAAAAAAAAAGTCACGATTGAGTCTGCCTCCATCACCCTCCCCTTCACCAATGTCAGCTGTGGCTCAGTGGGTAGCACACTCGCCTCTGAGTCAGAAGAATTCCAGGGACTTGAGCATATATATTTAGGCTGACACTCCAGCGCAGTGCTGAGGGAGTGCTGCACTGTCGGAGGTAGAAACATAGAAAATAGGTGCAGGAGTAGGCCATTCGGCCCTTCGAGCCTGCACCACCATTCAATAAGATCATGGCTGATCATTCACCTCAGTACCCCTTTCCTGCTTTCTCTCCATACCCCTTGATCCCTTTAGCCGTAAGGGTCATATCTAACTCCCTCTTGAATATATCCAATGAACTGGCATCAACAACTCTCTGCGGTAGGGAATTCCACAGGTTAACAACTCTCTGAGTGAAGAAGTTTCTCCTCATCTCAGTCCTAAATGGCCTACCCCTTATCCTAAGACTGTGTCCCCCTGGTTCTAGACTTCCCATCATAGGCAGTCCCTTGGAATCGAGGAAGACTTGCTTCCACTCCTGAAGTGAGTTATTTGGTGGCTGAACAGCCCAATACAGACTCGCTCACAGGTGGGATAGATAGTCATTGAAGGAAGGGATAGGTGGGACTGGTTTGCCGCACGCTCTTTCTGCTGTCTACGGATGAGACGTCAAGCCGAGATCTTGTCTGCTCTCTCAGGTGGACGTAAAAGATCCCATGGCACTATTTTGAAGAAGAGCAGGGGAGTTATCCCCGGTGTCCTGGGCCAGTTTTTATCCCTCAATCAACGTAACAAAAACAGATATCTGGTCATTATCACATTGCTGCTTGTGGGAGCTTGCTATGCGTAAATTGGCTGCCACGTTTCCTACATGACAACAGTGAGTACACTCCAAAAGCGCTTTGAGACATCCGGTGGTCGTGAAAGGTGCTATATAAATGCAAGTCTTTCTTTCTTTATTTCAGGCAGTGTGTTCCAGATCCTAACCACTCATAAGAACATAAGAAATAGGAGCAGGAGTAGGCCATTTAACCCCTTGAGCCTGCTCCGCCATTCAATAAGATAATGGCTGATCTGATCACAGACTCAGCTCCACTTCCCTGCCCGCTCCCCATAACCCTTAACTCCCTTATTGCTCAAATATCTGTCTATCTCCGCCTTAAATATATTCAATGACCCAGCTTCCACAGCTCTCTGGGGCAGAGGATTCCACAGATTTACAACCCTCTGAGAGAAGAAATTCCTCCTCATCACAGTTTTAAATGGGCGGCCCCTTTTCCTATGTCCCCTAGTTTTAGTTTCCCCGATGTAGAAATATCCTCTCTGCATCCACCTTGTCGAACTCCCTCATTATCTTATATGTTTCGATAAGATTACCTCTCATTCTTCTGAACTCCAATGTGTATAGGCTCAACCTACTCAACCTATCTTCATAAGTCAACCCCCTCATCTCCGGAATCAATCTAGTGAACCTTCTCTGAACAGCCTCCAATGCAAGTATATCCTTTCTTAAATACGGAGACCAAAACTGTACACAGTACTCCAGGTGTGGCCTCACCAATACTCTGTATTTAAGGCAGAGATAGACAGATTTTTGATCGATAAGTGCGTGAAGGGTTATGGGGAGTGGGCAGGGGAGTGGAGCTGAGTCCGTGATCAGATCAGCCATGATCTTATTGAATGGTGGAGCAGGCTCGAGGGGCCAAATGACCTACTCTTGTTCCTATTTCATATGTTCTTATGTTCATATACTCTATCCCCCTTGCAATGAAGGCCAACATTCAATTTGCCTTCCTGATTACTTGCTGTACTTGCATACTAACTTTTTGACAAGGACCCCCAGATCCCTCTGTACTGTAGCACTTTGCAATTTTTCTCCATTTAAATTATAATTTGTTTTTCTATTTTTTTCTGGCAAAGTGGATAACCTCACACTTTCCCACATTGTACTCCATCTGCCAAATGTTTGCCCACTCACTTAGCCTGTCTATATCCCTTTGCAGATTTTTTGTGTCCTCCTCACAACTTGTTTTCCCACCCATCTTTGTACCATCAGCAAACTTGGCCACATTACACTCAGTCCCTTCAAAGAAACATAGAAACATAGAAAATATGTGCAGGAGTAGGCCATTCGGCCCTTCCAGACTGCACCACCATTCAATATGATCATGGCTGATTATGCAACTTCAGTACCCCTTTCCTGCTTTCTCTGCATGCCGCTTGATCCCTTTAGCCATCTAACTCCAAGTCATTAATACAGATTGTAAATAGTTGCGGCCCCAGCACCGATCCCTGCGGCACCCCACTAGTAACTGATTGCCAACCGGAATATGACGCATTTATCTCGCTGCCTAAAAAAAGATTTTCCTCATGTCGCCTTTGGTTCTTCTGCCAATCGCCTTAAATCTGAGACCTCTGGTTCTCGACCTCTCCGCCAATGGGAACAGCTTCTCTTGATCGACTCTGTCCAGACCCCCTGGTGATTTTGTGGATTTGTACACGACTTGTGGAGATTCGATCTCCGCCGATTTGGCAGCGAAGCCCCGGTGCCTTGTTCCATTTGCTCATGGTTGCCCTGCACTGTTTGTGCACGAGGAGCAACGAGTCAGCCTGGCTCCCTTTCAATCAGGAGCAGGAACCTGGGCTGATTTGATTTCCCTCCCCAAACCCCCCCCCACCCCCCCCCCTCCACCCCCCTAGGGGTGCCGAGACCCAGTGCAGAACCCCTGAGCCAAGCAAACTCAACACAAGATGGGAATAGAAGGCAGAGGGAAGCAAGGAGTGGAAAATTGCTTGATTATATATATACATATATTTAAAAATAATATAGAACATAAATTCACCCCCCCCTCCCACCCCTAAAAAATTGCTTTATATCATAATCAAGCATGTGTGGGAGCCAAGAACTGCTAATATCAGTTTCTAGAACGAGGACACTGAAATCGCATTACAGCATACAAAATTCACTCGTGAATAGCGGCTCTGCCAAAGTATCATCTTTCGCAAAAAAAGCCCAGCTCCGAAGCATCGTTGCTGATTTTGCCTCTTGATTATGATGAAGTAATTTGCTTGAACCAGCAGCGGTAAACAGAACCTCACGGCCTGGGCACAATCTGCGCTCCTAACCGCCCATCCTTTATTAGATAAACTCCATGTTGATCCTGGTAATTGTGCACTTAGGGGCATGAATTACCAGCCAATTAAGCGCGGCAGAATTTACTTTGGCTCGGGACGAGGTGAGGTATTTAATCTCGATGTTCCTACTCTGACTCCACTGCTGCTGGAACAGTTGCAGTGCAGCCGACTGACGGAATTGAAAGAGATTAATTGAAATCAGCAGGGCTCTTGCAGACGATTTAAGCAATTTTGTTTCATTTCAGAACTCCTTGATGGAGTTAGGCGGGAATGGAGCCAGGGTTTTTTTTTAACAAACATTTCTGAATGTGTTTTTATTGGGTGGGGGTTAGGAGGACCAAGGTTCAAGGAATCTGGTAGAATAATATTCAACGTCTGGGAGTATGGAAAGCTTGTCTCTGCTCGCTCTCCCCCTGTTCCCTCGTGTCAGCTGTGGCTCAGTGGGCCGCACTCGCGCCTCTCCGGGTCAAAGGGTCATGGGTTCAAGCTCCAACGGAGAGAGTTGAGCACACAATCTGACGCTCCAGTGTGATACTGAGGGAGTGCAGCACTGCCGGAGGTGCCGTCTTTCTGGTGAGATGTTAAACCGAGGCCCCGTCTGCTCGTTCAGGTGGATGTAAAAGATCCCAGAGCCACTGTTCCGAAGAGGAGCAGGGGAGTTCCCCCTGCTGTCCTGGCCAATATTAACCCCTCAACCAACATCACTGAAAAACAAGATTGTCTGGTCATTATCTCAGTGCTGTTTGTGGGAGCTTGCTGTGCGCAAATTGTCTACCGCGTTTCCCGACATTACAACAGTGATGACACTTCAAAAGTACTTGATTGGCTGCAAGGCGCATTGGAATGTCCTGAGATCGTGAAAGGATGCTCGATACACGCCAGTTTTTCTTTGCGTGCTGTTTTTCTACCCCTCCCAACCACAGAATATTTTCTTCAAGGAGATTTTGCGTAAACAAAATAATCTCCACCTGATGTTGGGAAAGTTAGAGGCTGGTGGGAAGGAACATAGGAACAGGAGTAGGCCATTCAGCCCCTCGAGCCTCTCCCGTCATTCATCTCGATCACGGGCTGATCTCTATCTTAACTCCATAAACCCGCCGTGGTTCCATTGCAATCCTTACCGTACAAAAATCAATCAAAATCATCCCACCCCCCCCCCCCCACCCCCGCAGCCTTCTGGGAGAAAGAGTTCCAATTGCCACTTCCTTTTGTGTGAAGAAGTGCTTCCTGACATCACCCCTGAATGGCCTATCTCTACATTTGCATTTATATAGTGGCCTTCACAACCACCAGACGTCTCAAAACGCTTTACAGCCAATGAAGTACTTTTGGAGTGTAGTCACTGTTGCAATGTGGGAAACACGGCAGCCAATGTGTGCACAGCAAGCTCCCACAAACAGCAATGTGATCATGACCGGATAATCTTTTTTTTTTGTTATGTTGATTGAGAAATAAATATTGGCCCAGGACACCGGGAAGAACTCCACTGCTCTTCTTCAAAATAGTGCCATTGTATCTTTTACATCCACCTGAGAGGGCAGACGGGGCCTCGGGTTAACGTCTCATCCAAAAGACAGTGGTCTGGTCCCTCAGCACTGCAACATCAACCTAGATTTTTTTTTTTTATGTACTCAAGCCCCTGGAGTGGAAATTGAACCCACAACCTTCTGACTCAGAGGCAAGAGTGCTACTCACTGAGCCACAGCTGATACCTTGTTATGAGCTCTCCCCACCAGAGTAAATCGTTTTTCTCTATCTAGCCTATCAAATCCTTTAATCATCTTGAACATCTCGATTAGATCACCCTTTAATCTTCTTGGGAAAGGGTGGGAAGGGGGCCAATGGCCTTTTCCCTAATTGTCAGACACCTGCAGCAGCTTAAAGGGCCAGGCAGCTCGGACAGTGTCAGGCTTGTTGCTGCCTTGGACAAACCGCCCATAATCTACCAATCGAAAGTCTTCATCAAGGGCCCCACCATCTTCTCTACTTCCCTGCGCTCTCCATTTGATGGCAGTTGCTGCTTTGCACCTCGCCGAGCAACACTGCACCTCTGTGATGTCCCAGCACTACGAGCAGAGTGTGCTGAGGTGGAAACGGTGGGAACTGTAACGTATGACATCGCGACACCGTCATTAACTTGAACAGATTGGTCCAGTTGCCTCGTGGTTATTGTAGTGGATCAGTATTCTAGATTTGAGGCATCAACTCCTGAAACGGCAAGTATTAATAGTTGAATTCCATAAATCTGGCAATTATTGGGGTTGGCACTTAAAATATGACTACGAATACAGCTGGATTATTGCAAATTCATTCACTAGCATCCTTCTATAAACTCAAAGCCATTATCGTGTTCCCTGTCCCTTGACATACTGTTGTAACCCTACTCCTAGTCAAAATCAGCCCAAGCATTCACTTCAGTTATACAGGGCCTTGGTGAGACCGCACCTGGAGTATTGTGTGCAGTTTTGGTCTCCTTACCTAAGAAAGGATATACTTGCCATAAAGGGAGTGCAGTGAAGGTTTACCAGACTGATTCCTGGGATGGCAGGACTGTCATATGAGGAGAGATTGGGTCGACTAGGCTTATATTTACTAGTGTTTAGAAGAATGAGAGGAGATCTCATTGAAATGTATAAAATTCTGACTGGGTTGGATAGACTGGATGCGGGGAGTATGTTTCCCCTGGCTGGGAAGTCTAGAACAAGGGATCACAGTCTCAGGATACAGGGTAGGAACTTTAGGATCGAGATGAGGAGAATTTTTTTCACTCAGAGGGTGGTGAACCTGTGGAATTCTCTACCACAGAAGGCTGTGGAGGCCAAGTCACTGAATATATTTAAGAGGGAAATAGACTTCTAGACACAAAAGGCATCAAGGGGTATGGAGAAAAAGCGGGAATATGGTATTGAGATAGAGGATCAGCCATGATCATATTGAATGGCGGTGCAGACTCGAAGGGCCGAATGGCCCACTACTGCTCCTATTTTCTATGACTGACGTTTGCTAGGCATTTCATGCTTGTGATCCCAATCTCCCATCTTCTTGCACTGTGCTGGTAATTCACAGCGTTACCCTGGATAACCAGCTTCCTTTTTTATTAATTCATGGGATGTGAGCAAGGCCGGCATTTATTGCCCATCCCTAATTGCCCTCGAGAAGGTGGTGGTGAACTGCTACAGTCTGTGTGGTGAAGGTGCTCCCACAGTGCTGTTAGTGAGGGAGTTCCAGGATTTTGACCCAGCGACGATGAATGAACAACAATACATTTCCAAGTCAGGATGGTGTGTGACTTGGAGGGGAACTTGCATGTGCCTGCTGCCCTGCTCCTTCTAGGTGGTAAAGGTCATAGGTTTGGGAGGCGCTGCCAAAGAAGCCTTGCTGAGTTGCTCAATGGGTGGATAAGCTAACAGCATAGGCCGGAGATCCAACCTGGGATCTTACGGTACTGAGCTGCACAGATATCTAAGGTCACAGGTTGGGCCTACAATTGGCCTCAACTCACCTAGGAATGCACATACTCAGATCCCTCATCACTGACCAGCAATGAGAAGGACATTTGATTGGTTGAGGACAGAATCAGATTGCGACTGTGGTGCCCTACAAGGTAGAATAGCATGCTGACATTCAATGTCCCAACTCACACGTGAAGAATGAGTGGAGGAAGGGAAACCTATGGGATCTTGTGCCCGTCAAGGAGTCAATGTGTCCTCCTGTATTTCTTTATCAAACTGTCTGCGTTATATTTAATCAAAAATGATATTATAGAAAGGGAAGAAAATCTTCATTTTAGTCATAGGTAACAGAGAACCTAGACAAAGGTAATGTAGTAGATGTAATATATCTAGCTTTCCAAAAGGCCTTCGATAAGGTATCAGATAATAGATTGATGAACAAGGTCAGAGAATGCGGAGTCAGAGGACCAGTAGCAGAATGGATCGCTAGCTGGCTTCAAGACAGAAAACAGAGAGTAGGGTAAAGGGTAACTGTTCACAGTGGCAGAAGGTGTGTAGTGGTGTTCCACAAGGATGAGTGCTGGGACCACTGTTGTTTACAATTTACATTAACGATTTAGACTTTGCAATCAAAAACACAATTTCTAAATTTGCGGATGACACCAAATTGGGGGGAGAGTCAATACTGAGGAGGATGGCAACAAATTACAGGAGGACATTAATAAACTTGCGGAATGGGCATATAATTGGCAAATGAAGTTCAACACAGATAAATGTGGGGTATTACATTTTGGTAAGAAAAATAGAGAGGTCGCATATTACTTGGAAAATAAGAATCTCAATGGCGTAGAGAAGAAGCGATCTGGGAGTACAAATACACAAAACACTAAAAACTGCGATGCAGGTTAATAAGGCCATAACAAAAGCAAACCAAGAACTAGGGTTTATTTCTAGAGGAATAGAATTGAAAAGTAGTGAAGTTATGCAAAACCTGTCTCGCACCTTGGTTAGACCACACTTGGAGCACTGCGTACAATTCTCTTTGCCATATTATAAAAAGGATACAGAGGCACTGGAGAGGGTGCAGAGAAGATTTACAAGGATGATACCAGAAATGTGAAGTTCTACCTATCAGGAAAGGATGAACAGGCTGGGTCTCTTTTCTCTTAAGGGGGTCTTTAAGATTATGAAAGGTTTTGATAGAGTAGACACCGAGAGAAAGTTTCCCCTTGTGGGGAAGAGCATAACTAGAGGCCATCAGAATAAGATCGCCACCAAGAAATCAAATAGGGAATTCAGAAGATAGTTCTTTATCTAGATAGTGGTGAGAATGTGGAACTCGCTACCACAGGGAGTGTTTGAGACGAATAGTATAAATGTATTTAAGGGGAAGCTAGATATATGCATGAGGGAGAAGGGAATAGAGGGTTAGGCTGATGGAGTTAGATGAGGAAAGATGGGAGGAGGCTCGAGTGGAGCATAAACGCCGGCATGGACTGGTTGGGCGAATCCCTGTAAGGGATTAAGAGGGTTTAAGAGGAACGGTTACAAAATAAAGAACGAGTTATTGCTGCCTGCATAAGACCAGCTGACCTGCTCGGACCTCTTCCCCACAACTTGGGTAGTCGAATTGTAAATTAGTGATGGAGTTCAGATTAGGTGACAAATGAAACCCAATTACTCCCTTCAGGACACAGACGGAAGCGACAGAAGGAGACATGGAATTGCGGTGTAGATATATATATACTTAACATTTCATTTTAATATGAGACCACCATAAATCTCTTCAAGTTAATAACTCCGTTTGGCAAATCTATACAACCTTTGTACCATTTTCAAAAAGTTTTAGAAGAAACTGTGTTAGTTTTTTTTTGAAAAAACATTGCTTTAAAAAAAGATGGGATGGGGCGAGGGACGAGATTGGGGATATAATTTTGCCTCGATAGGGTTCTGGTCTCTTTTGGGTTGTAAACCTAAATTTGGCAGCGGGCAGAAAAGGTATCCCATGGTCAAACTGGCAGTTTGCGATTGCAGTTTGAGTTCCATCTCTTTCGTTGTCACCCCCACCACCTCCCATGCTCCTCCCGTCCTCCCTCCTTTTGAGAGTTTTCAATACGATATAATAAAACAACCAGGGTTAATACAATTAATTAGTGCTGTTGTGAAGTCTTGGCCAATTGTCTCATGAACTCCCCAGATGATCTGGTAGTTGAAGGTTTGGCCTGGTGTAAACCCCAGTGACCACCAAGATTCATGTCCATCCCTATTCTGCGGTGACACTTGAACAGGCCACTAATGCTCAATGTCTAGAATGTGAAGAGTGGTTGAAATATAACAACAACTTGTATTTATATAGCGCCTTTAACGTAGTAAAACGTCCCAAGGTGCTTCAAGGAGTGTTATAAGACAACAACAAAAAATTGACACTGAGCCACATAAGACAAATTTACGGCAGATGAACAACAGCTTGGTCAAAGAGGTAGGCTTTAAGGAGCATCTTAAAGGAGGAAAGAGAGGTAGAGAGACAGAGAGGTTTAGGGAGGCAATTCCAGAGCTTGGGGCCCAGGCAGCTGAAGGCACGGCCACCGATTATACTCAGGGATGCTCAAGAGGGCAGAACTTGAGGAGCGCAGAGGTCTGTGAGCCTGGAGGAGATTACAGAGATAGGGAGGGGCGAGGGCCATGGAGGGATTTGTAAACAAGGATAAGAATTTTGAAATCAAGGCGTTGCTTAACCAGAAGCCAATGTAGGTCAGCGAGCACAGGGGGTGATGGGTGAACGGGACTTGGTGCGAGTTAGGACACGGGCTGCCGAGTTTTGATTGACCTCAAATTTACATTGGGTAGAATGTGGGTGGCCAACCAGGAGTACGTTGGAGTAGTCGAGTCTAGAGATGACAAAGACGTGGATGAGGGCTTCAGCAGCGGATGAGCTGAGAGAAAGATAAAACTTGCATTTCTGTAGTCTTCTTCAGGCCCTCCTGGACATCCCAAATCACTTCACTGCTAATGAAGCACTTTTGAAGTGTGGATGCAGTTGCAATGTCGGGAAACATAGCAGTCAATTTGTGCACAGCAAGCTCCCACAAACCACAATGCAATAGTTGTGCTTTAGAAATAAATATTGGCCAGAAGACTGGGAGAATTCCACTGCCAGTATAATCTTTTACATCCTCCTGAGAGAGCTTTGGTTTAATATTTTATCCAACAGTGCAGCATTCCCTCAGCACAGCACTGGGAGCATCAGCCTGGATTAAGTGCTCAACTCGCTGGAGTGGGACATGAACCCACAATCTTCTGATTCAGAGGCCAGAGTGCTACCCACTGAGCCACAGCTGACACAATAGTGAATGGTACTAAGGCTTTTAGAGTAGGTAGGTTGTGTTATGTATGTATGCCAACAACGATATGATGTAATGTAACAATGTTAAAAGGGAGCTCACCTCTTGGTGTCCTCACTCTGGGAGCTGCAATTAAGGACTACAGTCTGTACAGTTCAAGTGCCATACCCCTGCCTCGTGGAGTCATTAACAGAATGCTTACATACACAATAGGTTGGACGTTCAATCACTAGAATTTAGATGAATGAGAGGGGATCTCATAGAAACATATAAAATTCTGACGGGTTTAGACAGGTTAGATGCAGGAAGAATGTTCCCGATGTTGGGGAAGTCCAGAACCAGGGATCACAGTCTAAGGATAAGGGGTAAGCCATTTAGGACCGAGATGAGGAGAAACTTCTTCACTTAGAGAATTGTGAACCTGTGGAATTATCTACCACCGAAAGTTGTTGAGGCCAGTTTGTTAGATGGAGTCAAAAGGGAGTTAGATATGGCCCTTACGGCTAAAGGGATCAAGGGGTATGGAGAAAAAGCAGGAATGGGGTACTGAAGTTGCATGATCAGCCATGATCTTATTGAATGGTGGTGCAAGCTCGAAGGGCCGAATGGCCTACTCCGGCACCTATTTTCTATGTTTCTATGTTTATCCCGCTCTCCCCTGAGCTAGCTCCTCTCAGCCCGGATAAATGGTTCATTCTCTGGTTGGCAACCAGTAACTAGTGGGGTGCCGCAGGGATCAGTGCTGGGACCCCAATTATTTACAATCTACATTAACGACTTGGAAGAAGGGACCGAGTGTAACGTAGCCAAGTTTGCTGACGATACAAAGGTGGGAGGAAAAGCAATGTGTGAGGAGGACACAAAAAATCTGCAAAAGGACATAGACAGGCTAAGTGAGTGGGCAAAAATTTGGCAGATGGAGTATAATGTTGGAAAGTGTGAGGTCATGCACTTTGGCAGAAAAAAAAATCAAAGAGCAAGTTATTATTTAAATGAAGAAAGATTGCAAAGTGCCGCAGTACAGCGGGATCTGGGGGTACTTGTGCGTGAAACACAAAAGGATAGTATGCAGGTACAGCAAGTGATCAGGAAGGCCAATGGTATTCTTGGCCTTTATTGCAAAGGGGATGGAGTATAAAAGCAGGGAAGTCTTGCTACAGCTATATAAGGTATTGGTGAGGTCACACCTGGAATACTGCGTGCAGTTTTGGTTTCCATATTTACAAAAGGATATACTTGCTTTGGAGGCAGTTCAGAGAAGGTTCACTAGGTTGATTCCGGGGATGAGGGGCTTGACTTATGAGGAAAGGTTGAGTAGGTTGGGCCTCTGCTCATTGGAATTCAGAAGAATGAGAGGTGATCTTATCGAAACGTATAAGATTATGAGGGGGCTTGACAAGGTAGATGCAGAGAGGATGTTTCCACTGATGGGGGAGACTAGAACTAGAGGGCATGATCTTAGAATAAGGGCCATCCATTTAAAACAGAGATGAGGAGAAATTTCTTCTCTCAGAGGGTTGTTAATCTGTGGAATTCGCTGCCTCAGAGAGCTGTGGAAGCTGGGACATTGAATAAATTTAAGACAGAAATAGACAGTTTCTTAAATGCTAAGGGGATAAGGGGTTATGGGGAGCGGGCAGGGAAGTGGAGCTGAGTCCATGATCAGATCAACCATGATCGTATTAAATGGCGGAGGGGCCATATGGCCTACTCCTGCTCCTATTTCTTGTGTTCTTATGTTCTTATGTGATGTGAGGGACATTGCAATTTGTTACAGACTCCATGGGTTCAGAAGGGGAAAGACAAACGAGCGAGCGTTCTGACACCCGAGTGTGTTCTGGTGATCCCTGCTGTGAAATAATGACGGTTAAGCTGGACCGTGCTGCCCTCCACAGTCTAATAGCACATCGATGTTCACCGTCTGGGTTCACACACAAAGTGGGCAAGGCACCTTCAGGGCAGGAGGAGAGGCTGGGAGACAGAGAAGTTGTACTTACCAACGTGTTTAACAGTCAACATTGAGCCGGCTTATTATGTAATGTAATATTGAGCCAAACAGATTATTTATACAGCAGGAAACAAGTCAATTTAGTGTTTGCTAGTGAGACCGCACAGTCATACAGAATTAGTCACTTAAGGACATTTCACTTCCTCCCAGGTTTTTAATAGCCTGTCTCACTCAGTCTTATTCCTACTTGTGAAAAGTTAATTTGAGAGTGTTATAAAACCTGCTGGGAGATTTATAAGAGCAGGAAACTCCACTCCCTCTCACCACAAAGCAGAAATCCCTGCCTGGTTAACGGTCAATAGGGGGTGGGATATTAGGGAAGTCACTGTTTTCACAGAAGGCGTTGTGCGATGCCGGAGACAGATAGAGAGAAAGTGGTAGCACTCTCGCTTGTGATTCAGAAAACAGTGAGTTCAAGACCCACCCCAGAGACTTGAACAAATAATCCAGGCTGACACTCCAGTGCAGTACTGGGGGAGTGCTGCAATGTTGGAGACGCCGTCTTTCCCTACATGTTGCCTACATTACAATAGTGACTACATTTCAAAAATACTTCATTGGCTGCAAAGAGCTTCGGGACGTCCTGAGGTCATGAAGGGTGCTATATAAATGCAAGTTCTATCTTTCTTAAGGAGATTGGCAGCTGTTGGGGAAGGGTCTTTCAACTGACCCTTTCTGGAACGTGCACGTGGCTGGATATTGAGTGGAGTAAGATTGGGCTTGTGTGTGATGCCCTTCTCAGGACAAATTTTTAAAAATTTGTCCCTGGGATGTGGGCATCGCTGGCAAGGCCGGCATTTATTGCCCATCCCCAATTGCTCCTTGAGAAGGTGGCGGTGAGCCGCCTTCATGAATCACCGTGTGGTGAAGGTGCTCCCACAGTGCTGTTAGGGAGGGAGTTCCAGGATTCTGACCCAGCGACGATGAGGGAATGACCGATATATTTCCAAGTCAGGATGGTGTGTGACATGGAGGGGAACGTGGAGCTGGTGGTGTTCCCATGCGCCTGCTGCCCTTGTCCTTCTAGCTGGTAGAGGTTGCGGGTTTGGGAGGTGCTGCTGAAGAAGCCTTGGCGAGTTGCTGCAGTGCATCTTGTAGATGGTACACACTGCAGCCACGGTGCGCCGGTGGTGGAGGGAGTGAGTGTTGAAGGTGGTGGATGGGGAGCCGATCAAGTGACTGCTTTGTCCTGGATGGTGTTAAGCTTCTTGAGTGTTGTTGGAGCTGCACTCATCCAGGCAAGTGGAGAGTATTCCATTACACTCCTGACTTGTGCCTTGTAGATGGTGGAAAGGCTTTGGGGAGTCAGGAGGTGGGACACTCGCCACAGAATACCCAGCCTCTGACCTGCTCTTGTAGCCACAGTATTTATATGGCTGGTCCAGTTAAGTTTCTGGTCAATGGTGACCCCCACAGGATGTTATGGTGGAGGGTTCGGTGATGGTAATACCGTTGTATGTCAAGGGGCAGTGGTTAGATTCTCGCTTGTTGGAGATGGTCATTGCCTGGCATTGTGTGACGCGAATGTTACTTGCCATTTATCAGCCCAAGCCTGAATGTTGTCCAGGTCTTGCTGCATACGGCCATGGACTGATCCATTATCTGAGGAGTTGCGAATGGAAGTGAACACTGTGTAGTCATCAGCGAACATCCTCATTTCTGACCTTATGATGGAGGGAAAGTCAACGACCTGAAACACTCAGTGTCTAGGCTCACATGGGAAGATTGTGTGGTGATATAACACTGGCAAAGGGACGTATAGCCCATCTCGAAGCAACATCTTGCTCAAGGAAGATGGTAGAAGGACAGGAAGCTCGATCACAAGTCAGAACAGGGACAATATAGCACATTCTCCCCATCTCCCAGGCTGTTTTCAGATGGTTACAGCCTGCTTTTACCAGGTCAGTTAGGAAGAACCTACGCGTTTCTTTAGTGCCTTTTCCAATCTCAGGACGCCCCAAAGCGCTTTACAGCCAATGAAGTACTTATTGAAGTGTAGCAGAATATTGGATAATGACCTCTGGGAATGACCTCTGGATGAGAGCAGCAGTGGTGATAAAAGGAAGCAGCTGGGAGCAGCGCAAATGGACCAGTGTGACAGGAAGGGGCAGAGCGTATAAACATAAGTGTGCACCAGAAAGTAGAGTCAGAGTAGGGGAAAATGGTAAAAAGACAAAATTGAAAGCTCTTTATCTAAATGCACACAGCATTCATAACAAGACAGATGAGTTGATGGAACAAATAGATACAAATGGGTATGATCTGCTAGCCATTACAGAGACGTGGTTGCAATTTGACCAAGGCTGGGAACTGAATAATCAGGGGTGTTTGACATTTCGAAAGGATAGGCAAAAAGGAAAAGGAGGTGGGCTAGCTCTCTTAATAAAGGATTAGATCAGTGCATAAGTGATAAATGATATTGGCTCAGAAGATCAAGATATAGAATCAAGATCTGGTCTCTAATGGCAGCTGGTCATTATCCCACCATTCACACCCTCGCTAGACTAACCTTTTTCTAAATCCTGCCATTACCATTTCAATTCGGCCCGTCATCCCTTTTGTCTCTCTGATCTCTCCTGCCTTCCACCCTATCACAGACCTTCCCCTTTGTTCTTTCTTCCCCTCCCCCTTTCAGTGCTTGTTAAGAATCCGTTCTTTCCGAACACTCTCCAGTTCTGACGAAGGGTCATCGACCCGAAACGTTAACTCTGTTTCTCTCTCCACAGACGCTGCCTGACCCGCTGAGATTTCCAGCATTTTCTGTTTTTATTCCAGATTCCAGCATCCGCAATATTTTGCTTTTGTAAGATGTAGCATCAGTATGGGTGGAGATAAGAAATAATAAGGGAAATAAGTCACTGGGGAGCGGTGGGGGAGGGGGTGCAGGGTAGTCTATAGGCCCCCTAACAGCTGAAGGACAGAGTATAAGTCAAGAAATACTGGAGGCTTCAAACAAAGGTGCTGAAATAATCATGGGCAATTTTAATCTTCATATTGATTGGATAAATCAAATTGGCAAAGGTAGCCTTGAGGATGAGTTCATAGAGTGCATTCACGATGGTTTCTTACAACAATACGTTGTGCAACTAACCAGGGAGCAGGCTATTTTAGATCCGGTAATGTGTAATGAGACAGGAGTAATTAATGCTCTCATAGTAAACGGCCCTCTAGGGAAGAGTGATCATAGCATGGTAGAATTTCAAATTCAGTTTGAGGGTGAGAAACCTAGGTCTCAAATTAGTGTCCTGAATTTAAATAAAGGAAATTACAAAGGTATGAAGGCAGATTTGGCTAAAGTGGACTGGGAAAATGGATTAAAGGGTAAGATGGTAGATAAGCAGTGGCAAACACTTGAGGAGATATTTCATAACTCTCAGCAAAGGTATATTCCAGTGAGAAAGAAAGACTCTAACAGAAGGATGAACCATCCATCGCTAACTAAGGATGTAAAGGATGGTATCACATTAAAAACAAAGACATACAATGTTGCAAAGATTAGTGGGAGGCCAGAGGATTGGGAGATTTTTAGAAATCAGCAAAGGACAAATAAATAGGGAGAGGATAGCTTACGAGCAAGAAATATAAAAACAGACAGTAAGAGCTTCTACAGGTATATAAAAATGAAGAGAGTAGCTAAAGTAAACTTTTGTCCCTTAGAGAATGAGACTGGGGAATTAATAATGGGAAAAAAGGAAATGGCAGAGACTGTTAACAAATATTTTATATCGGTCTTCCTGTTAGAAGACACGAAAAGCATTCTAAAAGTAATGGATAACCAAGGGGCTATAGGGAGGGGGGAACTTAAAACAATCACTATCACCAGAGAAAAAGTACTAGGCAAACTAATGGGACTAAATGTGAACAAATTGCCTGGACCCGATAGCCTGCAATCTGGGGCCTTAACAGTGGCTGCAGAGATAGTGGATGCATTGGTTGTAATCTACCAAAATTCCCTGGATTCTGAAGAGGTCCCAGAGGACTGGAAAACCACAAAGAAAGGAGAGAGACAGAAAGCAGGAAACTATGTTGGGGAGGGCATCAAACAGGAAATTAGGGGTGCATGCAATAAAAGTGCAGCAGTTATAATGGGTGACTTTAATATGCACATAGATTGGGCTAGCCAAACTGGAAGCAATACGGTGGAGGAGGATTTCCTGGAGTGCATAAGGGATGGTTTTCTAGACCAATATGTCGAGGAACCAACTACGGGGGAAGCCATCTTAGACTGGGTGTTGTGTAATGAGAGAGGATTAATTAGCAATCTCATTGTGCGAGGCCCCTTGGGGAAGAGTGACCATAATATGGTGGAATTCTGCATTAGGATGGAGAATGAAACAGTTAATTCAGAGACCATGGTCCAGAACTTAAAGAAGGGTAACTTTGAAAGTATGAGGCGTGAATTGGCTAGGATAGATTGGCGAATGATACTTAAGGGGTTGACTGTGGATGGGCAATGGCAGACATTTAGAGACCGCATGGATGAACTACAACAATTGTACATTCCTGTCTGGCGTAAAAATAAAAAAGGGAAGGTGGCTCAACCGTGGCTATCTAGGGAAATCAGGGATAGTATTAAAGCCAAGGAAGTGGCATACAAATTGGCCAGAAATAGCAGCAAACCCGGGGACTGGGAGAAATTTAGAACTCAGCAGAGGAGGACAAAGGGTTTGATTAGGGCAGGGAAAATGGAGTACGAGAAGAAGCTTGCAGGGAACATTAAGGCGGATTGCAAAAGTTTCTATAGGTATGTAAAGAGAAAAAGGTTAGTAAAGACAAACGTAGGTCCCCTGCAGTCAGAATCAGGGGAAGTCATAACGGGGAACAAAGAAATGGCAGACCAATTGAACAAGTACTTTGGTTCGGTATTCACTAAGGAGGACACAAACAACCTTCCGGATATAAAAGGGGTCAGAGGGTCTAGTAAGGAGGAGGAACTGAGGGAAATCTTTATTAGTCGGGAAATTGTGTTGGGGAAATTGATGGGATTGAAGGCCGATAAATCCCCAGGGCCTGATGGACTGCATCCCAGAGTACTTAAGGAGGTGGCCTTGGAAATAGCGGATGCATTGACAGTCATTTTCCAACATTCCATTGACTCTGGATTAGTTCCTATCGAGTGGAGGGTAGCCAATGTAACCCCACTTTTTAAAAAAGGAGGGAAAGAGAAAACAGGGAATTATCGACCGGTCAGCCTGACATCAGTAGTGGGTAATATGATGGAATCAATTATTAAGGATGTCATAGCAGCGCATTTGGAAATTGATGACATGATAGGTCCAAGTCAGCATGGATTTGTGAAAGGGAAATCATGCTTGACAAATCTTCTGGAATTTTTTGAGGATGTTTCCAGTAAAGTGGACAAAGGAGAACCAGTTGATGTGGTATATTTGGACTTTCAGAAGGCTTTCGACAAGGTCCCACACAAGAGATTAATGTGCAAAGTTAGAGCACATGGGATTGGGGGTAGTGTACTGACATGGATTGAGAACTGGTTGTCAGACAGGAAGCAAAGAGTAGGAGTAAATGGGTACTTTTCAGAATGGCAGGCAGTGACTAGTGGGGTACCGCAAGGTTCTGTGCTGGGGCCCCAGCTGTTTACATTTTACATTAATGATTTAGACGAGGGGATTAAATGTAGTATCTCCAAATTTGTGGATGACACTAAGTTGGGTGGCAGTGTGAGCTGCGAGGAGGATGCTATGAGGCTGCAGAGTGACTTGGATAGGTTAGCTGAGTGGGCAAATGCATGGCAGATGAAGTATAATGTGGATAAATGTGAGGTTATCCACTTTGGTGGTAAAAACAGAGAGACAGACTATTATCTGAATGGTGACAGATTAGGAAAAGGGAAGGTGCAACGAGACCTGGGTGTCATGGTACATCAGTCATTGAAGGTTGGCATGCAGGTACAGCAGGCGGTTAAGAAAGCAAATGGCATGTTGGCCTTCATAGCGAGGGGATTTGAGTACAGGGGCAGGGAGGTGTTGCTACAGTTGTACAGGGCCTTTGTGAGGCCACACCTGGAGTATTGTGTACAGTTTTGGTCTCCTAATTTGAGGAAGGACATTCTTGCTATTGAGGGAGTGCAGCAAAGATTCACCAGACTGATTCCCGGGATGGTGGGACTGACCTATCAAGAAAGACTGGATCAACTGGGCTTGTATTCACTGGAGTTCAGAAGAATGAGAGGAGACCTCATAGAAACGTTTAAAATTCTGACGGGTTTAGACAGGTTAGATGCAGGAAGAATGTTCCCAATGTTGGGGAAGTCCAGAACCAGGGGTCACAGTCGAAGGATAAGGGGTAAGCCATTTAGGACCGAGATGAGGAGAAACTTCTTCACCCAGAGAGTGGTGAACCTGTGGAATTCTCTACCACAGAAAGTAGTTGAGGCCAATTCACTAAATATATTCAAAAGGGAGTTAGATGAAGTCCTTACTACTAGAGGGATCAAGGGGTATGGCGAGAAAGCAGGAAGGGGGTACTGAAGTTGCATGTTCAGCCATGAACTCATTGAATGGCGGTGCAGGCTAGAAGGGCTGAATGGCCTACTCCTGCACCTATTTTCTATGTTTCTATGTTTCTATAGACCAGTTAGCCTGGGAAAATGCTGGAGTCCATTATTAAGGAAGTATTAGCAGGACATTGGGAAAATCACAATGCAGTCAAGCAGAGTCAGCATGGTTTTGTGAAAGGGAAATCATGTTTGACAAATTTGTTGGAGTTCTTTGAGGAGGTAACGAGCAGGGTGGATAAGGAGGAACCAGTAGATGTTGTGTATTTGGATTTCCAGAAGGCATTCGATATGGTGCCACATAAAAGGTTACTGCACAAGATAAAAGTTCACGGGGTTGGGGGTAATGGCCCTGAAGTTCTGGTCGGAGGATTCCTTCGGACGAACGCTTCTGACCCGAGAATCTTTTGTGAATGTACCTGGTGGTCCTGGAAGCGCCTTAGATTCCAATCGGAACATGTTCACTTCTTTCAGGTACGCATGGAGAAGCTGGATTTACGTGGGCTTGGACAACCAATCACAGTACAGCATTCTCATTGATCGTAATGGGAACTCTGTATCTCCAATTTCTCATTGTTATCCATGAGAAGCAACCCCAAAACACCCAAACACAACACAACAAACAACAAAACCCACCCCACAATTCCAAAACCAATTGAAATTAAAGTGAATCAAATGTTTTATAAAAAGAATATATTTTGGGGATTTATTTTTTATATCTTTTAATCGGGTCCAAAATAAATTTACCTCAATGAACAGGGCCCCCACTATAAAAATGTGTGTATAAATTTTATTTTTATGTGTTTTAAAACTCTTACGCTGGTGAAGGTAGGCTATGTGTCTGCTTTTACCAGGCGCACAAGTTTTCAGGACATTCGCTGGGCAAGAGTTGGGCAAATAGCCCAATCTCTCCCACGCGAATGTCCTTGCTGTGGAGATGTGGATGATCTTTCAGGAGAACTCTTGACAGATCGGAAAAGCCGGTTTTCGATGCATGCGCATTGCACGCCGAAAACCTGCTTTTGCAAGGCCTCGCTGGGTCCATACACACTGTGTACAGACCCGGCAAGGCTGGAATTTTAGCCCCAATATATTAGCATGGATAGAGGATTGGCTAACGAACAGAAAACAGAGAGATGGGATAAATGTTCAATTTCAGGTTGACAAACTGTAGCGTGCCACAGGGATCGGTGCTGTGGCCTCAACTATTTAGAAACATAGAGACATGGGAATTTACAGCGCAGAAGGAGGCCATTTTGGCCCATCGTGTCCGCGCCGGCCGACAAAGAGCCGCAGGGCCCTCGGTCAGCAGCCCTGAAAGTTACATATAAACCTATGAACAATGACGGAAAGGCAAAGAGCATCCAGCCCAACCAGTCCGCCCCACACAACTGCGACACCCCTTATACTGAAACATTCTACACTCCATCCCAACCGGAGTCATGTGATCTCCTGGGAGAGGCAAAAAAACCAGGTAAAAACCCAGGCCAATTGGGGAAAAAAATCGGGGACCCATCCAGGTAATCAAAACTAGTCCAGGAGATCACCCTTGATTCCCTGCAGTACTTACCATCATATCTGCACCAGCCAACAAAAGGTTATCCAGTCTACTCCCACTTACCAGCTCTAGGTCCGTAACCACTTCAAGTGCCCATCCAACCATCTCTTAACTGTGGTGAGGGTTTCTGCATACACCACACTTCCAGGCAGTGAGTTCCAGACCCCCACAACCCTCTGCGTGAGGAAGGCTCTCCTCAAAACCCCTCTGACCCTTCCACCAACCACCTTAAAACTATGCCCCTTCATAATTGACCTCTCCACCAAGGGAAATAGGCCTTGCTATCCATTATATGCAGGACCCTCAAAATTTTATTCTCCTCAATGAGGTCTCCTCTCAGCCTCCTCTATTCAAAGGAGAACAAACCCAGACTATCCAATCTGTCCTCATAGCTAAGATTTTCCATTCCAGGCACCATCCTAGTAAATCTCCTCTGCAACCTTTCCAGTGCAATCACGTCCTTCCTATAATATGGCGACCAGAACTGCACGCAGGACTCCAGCTGTGGCCTAACCAGAATATTATACAATTTAAGCATAACCTCCCTGCTTTTGTATTCTATGCCTCGGCCAATAAAGGCAAGCATTCCGTATTCTTTCTTAACACCTTATCCACCTGGCCTGCTACTTTCAGGGATCTGTGGACAAGTACTCTAAGGTCCCTTTGTTTATCTACGCTTCTAAGTGGCCTACCGTTTAATGTGTATACCCTTTCCTTATTAACCCTCCCCAAGTGCATTACCTCACACTTCTCCAAATTAAATTCCATTTGCCACTGCTCTGCCCACCTGACCAATAGATTGATATCCTCCTGCAGCCCATGACTTTCCTCTTCATTATCAACCACACAGCCAATTTTAGTGTCATCTGCAAACTTCTTAATCGTACTCCCTATATTCAAATCTAGATCATTGATGTATAATCACAAAAACAAGGGACCCAGTACTGAGCCCTGTGGAACCCCACTGGAAACATCCTTCCAGCCACAAAAACATTTATCAATCATTACCCTTTGTTTCCTACCTCTAAGCCAAGTTTGGTTCTAACTTTCCACTTTGCCCTGTATCCCATGGGCTTTAACCTTCATGACCAGTCTACCATGTGGGACCTTATCAAAAGCTTTGCTGAAGTCCATATACACGACATTGTACGCACTATCCTCATTGACCCTCTTGGTTACCTCCTCAAAATATTCAATCAAGTTTGTCAAACACGATTTTCCCTTAACAAATCCGTGCTGACTAATTAATCCTTGCCTTTCTAAATGTAGATTTATCCTGTCCTTCAGGATTTTTTCCAATAATTTTCCCACACTGAGATTAGGCCAACAGGCCTGTAATTACTCGGCCTATCCCTTTCTCCCTTCTTAAACAAGGGTACCACATTAGCAGTCCTCCTGCACCATGCCTGAATCCAAAGAGGACTGGAAAATGATGGTCAAGGCCTCTGCTATTTCCTCTTTTGCTTTGCTCAACAGCCTGGGATGCATTTCAGCTGGGCTTGGGGAGTTATCCACTTTCAAAGCTGCTAAACCTCTTAATACCTCCTCTCTCACTATGTTTATTTCATCCAGAATTTCACACTCCTCCTCGATAGCAGTATCTGCATTGCCCCCTTCCTTTGTGAAAACAGACGCAAAGTATTCATTAAGAACCACACCAACATCTTTAGCCTCCACACAGAGATTACCCTCATAGTCTCTAATAGGATTTACCCTTTCTTTAGTTATCCTCTTGCTCTTAATATATTTATAGAACATCGTTGGGGTTTTCCTTAATTTCATTTGCCAAGAATTTTTCATGCTCTCGTTTAGCATTCCTAATATCCTTTTGAATTTTACCTCTGAACTTTCTATATTCCTCCAAAGATTCTACAGTATTTTTCTTTATCCTCCCCTGTAAGTCCTTAGACATCCAGGGGGCTCTAGAATTGTTATTCCCACCCTTTTTCTTTAAGGGCACATGTTTGGCCTGAGCCCTCCAGATCTCCTCCTTGAATGCCTCTCACTGTTCCGACACTAATTTACCTTCAAGTAGCTGTTTTCAGTCCACTGTGGCCAAATCACTTCCCAAGTTAGTTTTTACACAATTTGGGACTTTTATTCCTGGTATATCCTTGTCCTTATCCATAACCAATTTGAATCTGACTGAATTATGGTCACTGGCACCCAAGTGCTCTCCCATTAACATCCTTTCAACCTGCCCGGCTTCATTCGCCAAAACTAAATCCAAGACCGCCCCCTCTCGTGTTGGACTTGTTACATACTGACTAAAAAAGTTCTCTTGAATGATTTTAAGAATTCGGCACCCTCTATACCCTTCACACTATATTTGTCCCAATCAATATTAGGATAGTTAAAATCCCCTGTTACTGCCCTATGGTTTTTTGGACTTCACAGGTCTCTCAGGTCGTGGTCTCTCGGGTCGGGTCGGGGGTCAGTGTCTCTCGGGTCGGGGCCTCTTTGGTCGGGGATCGGGGTCTCTCGGGTCGGGGTCGGGGGTCGAGGTCTCTCGGGTCGGGGCATCTTTGGTCGGGGTTCGGGGGTCAGGTTCTCAGATCGGGGTCGGGGGTTGGGGTCTGGGTCTCTCGGGTCGGGGTCGGGGTCTCTCGGGTCGGGGGTCGGGGTCAGGGTCTCTCGGGTCGTGGTCTCTCGGGTCAGGGTCGGGGTTTCTCGGGTCGGGGTCAGGGTCTCTCGGGTCGGGGTCGGGGGTCGGGGTCGAGGGTTGGGGCCTCTCGGGTCGGGGTCGAGGGCTCTCGGGTCGGGGTCACTCGGGTCGGGGTCGGGGGTTGGGGGTCGGGGGCTCTCAAATCGTGGGTCGGGGGTCAGGGGTCGGGGCCGCTCGGGTCGTGGTCTCTCGGGCCGAGGTCACTCGCGTCAGGGGTTGGGTGTCTCGTGTCGGGGGTCGGAGTCTCTCGGGTCAGGGGTCGGGTGTCGGGGTCTCTCGGGTCAGGGATCGGGGTCGGGGTCTCTCGGGTCGGCAGTCTCTCAGGTCGGGGTTGGGGTCGGGGTCGAGGGTCGGGGCCTCTCAGGTAGGGGTCTCTCGGGTCGGGGTTGAGAGTCAGGGTTTAGGGTCGGGGTCGGGGATCGGGGTTGCTCGTGTCGGGGTCGGTGTCGGGGTCTCTCGAATTGAGGGTTGGGGTCTCTCGGGTCGTGGTCTCTCGGGTTGAGGGTTGAGATCTCTCAGGTCGGGGGTCTCTCGGATTGGGTTCTCACGGGTCGGGGGTCTCTCGGGTCGGGTCTCTCGGGTCAGGGGTCGGGGTCTCTCGGGTCGGGGTTCGAGGTGTCTTGGATCGGGGCCTCTCTGGTCAGGGATCGGGGGTTGCGGTCTCTCGGGTCAGGGGCGGGGGTCTCGCAGGTCGGGGGGCGAGGTCTCTCGGGTCGGGGTCAGAGTTCAGGGTCGGGGTCGGGGTCTCTCGGGTCGGGGGTTATGGTCTCTCGGGTTGGGGTCAGAGTTCAGGGTCGGGGGTCGGGGTCACTCGAGTCGGGGGTCTCTCGGGCCGGGTGTCTCTCGGGCTGGGGTCGGAGTCTCTCGGGTCAGGGTCGGGGTTGGGGGTCGGGTCCTCTCGGGTCGGAGGTTAGGGGTCGGGATCTCTCGGGTCGGGGTCGGGGGTCGGGGTCTCTCAGGTCGGAGGTTGGGGCCGCTTGGGTCGGCGGTCGGGGGTTCAGGGTCGAGGCTCTTAGGTCGGGGTCAGGGGTCGGGGTCGGGGGTCGTGGTGTCTCGGGTCGGGGCCTCTCTGGTCGGGGGTCGGGGTCTCTCGGGTCGGGGCCTCTCTGGTCGGGGATCGAGGATCGGGGTCTCTCGGGCCGGGGTCAGGGGTCAGGGGTTGTGGGTCTCTCGGGTCGGGGTTGGGGGTCGGGGCCTCTCGGGTCAGGGGTCGGGGTCTCTCGGGTCGGGGTCGGGGGTCGGGGTCTCTTGGGTCGGGGTCGGGGATCAGGGTCTCTCGGGTCAGGGTCGGGGGTGCGGGTCTCTTGGGTCGGGGTTGGGGGTCGGGGGCTCTCGGGTCGGGGTCGGGGTCTCTCGGGTCGGGGTCGGGGGTCGGGGTCTCTCGGGTCAGGGTCAGGGGTCGGGGTCTCTCGGGTCGGGGATCGGGGTCTCTCGGGTCGGGGTCGGGGGTCGGGGTCTCTCAGGTCAGAGTCGGGGGTCGGGGTCTCTCGGGTCGGGGTCGGGGATCGGGGTCTCTCGGGTCGGGGTCGGGGTCTCTCAGGTCGGGGGTTGGGGCCGCTTGGGTCGGCGGTCGGGGGTTCAGGGTCGAGGCTCTTAGGTCGGGGTCAGGGGTCGGGGTCGGGGGTCGTGATGTGTCGGGTCGGGGCCTCTCTGGTCGGGGGTCGGGGTCTCTCGGGTCGGGGCCTCTCTGGTCGGGGATCGAGGATCGGGGTCTCTCGGGCCGGGGTCAGGGGTCAGGGGTTGTGGGTCTCTCGGGTCGGGGTTGGGGGTCGGGGTCTCTCGGGTCAGGGGTCGGGGTCTCTCTGGTCGGGGTCGGGGGTCGGGGTCCCTCGGGTCGGGGTCGGGGATCGGGGTCTCTCGGGTCAGGGTCGGGAGTGCGGGTCTCTTGGGTCGGGGTTGGGGGTCGGGGTCTCTCGGGTCGGGGTCGGGTGTCGGGGTCTCTCGGGTCGGGGTCGGGGGTTGGGGTCTCTCGGGTCGGGGTCTCTCGGGTCAGGGTCGGGGGTTGGGGCCTCTTGGGTCGGGGTCTCTCGGGTCAGGGTCGGGGTTTGGGGTCTCTCGGGTCGGGGCCTCTCGGGTCGGGGTCGGGGATCGGGGTCTCTCGGGTCAGGGTCGGTGGTGCGGATCTCTTGGGTCGGGGTTGGGGGTCGGGGTCTCTCGGGTCGGGGTCGGGGGTCGGGGTCTCTCGGGTCGGGGTCGGGGGATGTGGACTCTCGGGTCAAGGTCGGGGGTCGGGGTCTCTCTGGTCGGGGTCGGGGGTCGGGGTCTCTCGGGTCAGGGTCAGGGGTCGGGGTCTCTTGGGTCGGGGATCGGGGTCTCTCGGGTCGGGGTCGGGGATCGGGGTCTCTCGGGTCGGGGTCGGGGGTCGGGGTCTCTCGGGTCAGGGTCAGGGGTCGGGGTCTCTCGGGTCGGGGTCGGGGATCGGGGTCTCTCGGGTCGGGGTCGGAGGTCGGGGTCTCTCGGGTCAGGACGGGGGTTGGGGTCTCTCGGGTCGGGGTCTCTCGGGTCAGGGTCGGGGGTTGGGGTCTCTCGGGTCGGGGTCTCTCGGGTCAGGGTCGGGGGTTGGGACCTCTCGGGTCGGGGATCGAGGATCGGGGTCTCTCGGGCCGGGGTCAGGGGTCAGGGGTTGTGGGTCTCTCGGGTCGGGGTTGGGGGTCGGGGCCTCTCGGGTCAGGGGTCGGGGTCTCTCGGGTCGGGGTCGGGGGTCGGGGTCTCTTGGGTCGGGGTCGGGGATCAGGGTCTCTCGGGTCAGGGTCGGGGGTGCGGGTCTCTTGGGTCGGGGTTGGGGGTCGGGGGCTCTCGGGTCGGGGTCGGGGTCTCTCGGGTCGGGGTCGGGGGTCGGGGTCTCTCGGGTCAGGGTCAGGGGTCGGGGTCTCTCGGGTCGGGGATCGGGGTCTCTCGGGTCGGGGTCGGGGGTCGGGGTCTCTCAGGTCAGAGTCGGGGGTCGGGGTCTCTCGGGTCGGGGTCGGGGTCTCTCAGGTCGGGGGTTGGGGCCGCTTGGGTCGGCGGTCGGGGGTTCAGGGTCGAGGCTCTTAGGTCGGGGTCAGGGGTCGGGGTCGGGGGTCGTGATGTGTCGGGTCGGGGCCTCTCTGGTCGGGGATCGAGGATCGGGGTCTCTCGGGCCGGGGTCAGGGGTCAGGGGTTGTGGGTCTCTCGGGTCGGGGTTGGGGGTCGGGGTCTCTCGGGTCAGGGGTCGGGGTCTCTCTGGTCGGGGTCGGGGGTCGGGGTCCCTCGGGTCGGGGTCGGGGATCGGGGTCTCTCGGGTCAGGGTCGGGAGTGCGGGTCTCTTGGGTCGGGGTTGGGGGTCGGGGTCTCTCGGGTCGGGGTCGGGTGTCGGGGTCTCTCGGGTCGGGGTCGGGGGTTGGGGTCTCTCGGGTCGGGGTCTCTCGGGTCAGGGTCGGGGGTTGGGGCCTCTTGGGTCGGGGTCTCTCGGGTCAGGGTCGGGGTTTGGGGTCTCTCGGGTCGGGGCCTCTCGGGTCGGGGTCGGGGATCGGGGTCTCTCGGGTCAGGGTCGGTGGTGCGGATCTCTTGGGTCGGGGTTGGGGGTCGGGGTCTCTCGGGTCGGGGTCGGGGGTCGGGGTCTCTCGGGTCGGGGTCGGGGGATGTGGACTCTCGGGTCAAGGTCGGGGGTCGGGGTCTCTCTGGTCGGGGTCGGGGGTCGGGGTCTCTCGGGTCAGGGTCAGGGGTCGGGGTCTCTTGGGTCGGGGATCGGGGTCTCTCGGGTCGGGGTCGGGGATCGGGGTCTCTCGGGTCGGGGTCGGGGGTCGGGGTCTCTCGGGTCAGGGTCAGGGGTCGGGGTCTCTCGGGTCGGGGTCGGGGATCGGGGTCTCTCGGGTCAGGGTCGGGGGTTGGGGTCTCTCGGGTCGGGGCCTCTCGGGTCAGGGTCGGAGTTTGGGGTCTCTTGGGTCAGGGTCAGGGTTTGGGGTCTCTCGGGTCGGGGCCTCTCGGGTCAGTGGTCGCTCCGGTTGGGAATGCGCAGCGCTTAAATTTTAGTCCAGTCAGACTGGTAAGAAACAAAATTTATATTGATGACTTGGATGAAGGAACCAAGTGCAATATAACCAAATTTGCTGATGATACAGAGATAGATGGGAAAGCAACTTGTGAAGAGTATGCAAAGAATCTCCAACAGGATATTGACAGGCTAAGTGAGTGGGCAAAAATTTGGCCGATGTAGTATAATGTGGGAAAATGTGAGCTTAGAAAAATGAGAGGTGATCTTATTGAAACATATAAGATTCTGAGGGGGCTCGACAAGGTCGATGCAGAGAGGATGTTTTCCCCTTGTGGGGGAATCTAGAACTAGGGGCATAGTTTCAGAATAAGGGATTGCCCATTTAAAACAGAGATGAGGAGGAATTTCTTTTCTCTGAGGGTTGTGAATCTTTAGAATTCTCTATACCAGAGAGCTGTGGAGGCTGGGTCATTGAATATATTTAAGGTAGAGAGAGACAGATTTTTGAACTATAGGGGAATCCAGGCTGATAGGGAGCGGGCAGGAAAGTCAAGTTGAGGGCAAAATCAGATCAGCTATGATCTTATTGAATGGTGGAGCAGGCTTGAGGGACCAAATGGCCGACTCCTGCTCCTATTTCTTATGTTTATCTCCACAATCATTGCACTCCAAAGTCAAAGGGAATTGGATAATTATGTGAAGAAAAAAAATTAGCAAGGCATCAGGAAAGAGCGGGGGAGTGGAACTAGCTGAAATGCTCCCGCATGGGCTCGATGGGCCGAATGGCCTCCTTCTGTGCTGTAACCATTCTATGATTCTGTTTATCATGTCAAGAGTTTTAAAGCACTTTGGTGATTGGAAATTCAGCAAAAAGAAATAATACATACTTGCATTTCTATAGCACCTTTCATGACTTCCGGACCTCCCAAAGCAATTCACAACCAATAAAGAACTTTTTGAAGTGTAGTCACTGTTGTAATGTAGGAAACGTGGCAGCCAATTTGCGCACAGCAAGCTCCCACAAACAGCAATGTGTGAGCTGATGCACTTTGGTAAGAAGTATAAGGAGGCCACATAGTGCTTGGATGTTAAGAGTCTAAATGGGGTAGAGGAGCTGAGGGATTTGGGGCTACAGATACTCAAAGCACTAAAAGTAATGACACAGGTCAATAAGACCATGAAAAAGTAAACAAAACACTGGGGTTCATGTCAAGAGGGATAGAATTAAAAAGCAGAGAAGTTATGTTGAATTTGTATTGAAAACTGGTTAGACCCGGAGCACTGTCTAATTCTGATAAAGGGGTCACGGTAGACCCGCCTCCCCTAAAATTGGAGGGAACGTTACTCGGTACCACAAGGAGTAGTTGAGGGAATAACAGAGGTGCATTTAAGGGGAAACTAGATAAATATGAGGGAGAAAGGAATTGAGGGATACGCAGATAGGGTTAGATGGAGCAGGGTGGGAGGAGGCTTGTGTGGAGCACAAACACCGGCCGCACCCTGATGGGCCGAATGGCCTGTTTCTATGCTGCAAATGCTTTATCATTCTGTGTAGTTTCAAGGAGCGGCTAATAGAGACGGTTCAGGAACTGGAAGGTTGGCTGATATTCATTTCTAACAGATTTGATTTGTAGATGGATTTAAGATGGAGTTTGACTTGACAGTGACACAAGGCAGAGATTGGCCTTCCAAACTCACTTTTAATATCCATGCCAAGTGAGCCCTCTGATACTCAGTTCGCTACTGAATACTTAGCACCGCTTACAACTCCTGGCTGGTGAGACATTGAATATTTGATCGTAAAACTCATCAAAACTCAGCCATCAAAAGAAACGTAACTAATTCCTGGACAGGATCAAACTACCTCTTTTGGGGTCTTCACCTCTGATTCAATTCGAGGTAAATAATGGCTCTCATGTGAATGAAAAAAATATGTTTAATTTGGAACTGACGATGTGTGATCCTATCCCATAGCTATTATTTTTTGCATCCAGCCAATATCAATGTCATTTTACAATGGTGAGAGTGCAGACAGAGATACAGAAATAAAAGGACTGAGGAACACAGAGAGAAAGAGAGTGAGGGACAAAGAGAAAGAAAGTGAGGGACAGAGAGAAAGAGTAAGGAACTGAGAGAAAGAGTGAGGAACAGAGAGAAAGAGAGTGAGGGACAGAGGAGACAGAGCGAAAGAGAGTGAGGGACAGAAAGAAAGAGTGAGGGACAGAGAGAAAGAGTGATGAACAGAGAGAAAGAGAGTGAGAGACAGAGAGAAGGAGAGAGGGATAGAGAGAAAGAGACAGATCGAAAGAGAGTGAGGGACAGAGAGAAAGAGAGAGAAAGTAACAGAGAGAAAGAGTGAGGAGCTGAGAGAATGAGGGAGAGAGTGAGAGAAAGAGAGAGAGGGACTGAGAGAAAGAGAGAGGGACTGAGAGAAAGAGAGAGGGACAGAGAGAAAGAGAGTGAGGGACAGAGAGAAAGAGAGTGAGGGACAGAGAGAAAGAGTAAGGAACAGAGAAAAAGAGTGAGGAACAGAGAGAAAGAGAGTGAGGGACAGAGGAGACAGAGCGAAAGAGAGTGAGGGACAGAAAGAAAGAGAGTTGGGGACAGAGAGAAAGAGTAAGGAACTGAGAGAAAGAGTGAGGATCAGAGAGAAAGAGAGTGAGGGACAGAGGAGACAGAGCGAAAGAGAGTGAGGGACAGAAAGAAAGAGTGAGGGACAGAGAGAAAGAGTGAGGAACAGAGAGAAAGAGAGTGAGAGACAGAGAGAAAGAGAGAGGGATAGAGAGAAAGAGACAGATCGAAAGGGAGTGAGGGACAGAGAGAAAGAGAGAGAAAGTAACAGAGAGAAAGAGTGAGGAACTGAGAGAATGAGGGAGAGAGTGAGAGAAAGAGAGTGAGGGACAGAGAGAATGAGAGAGGGGCTGAGAGAAAGAGAGAGGGACAGAGAGAAAGAGAGTGAGGGACAGAGAGAAAGAGAGTGAGGGACAGAGAGAAAGAGTAAGGAACAGAGAAAAAGAGTGAGGAACAGAGAGAAAGAGAGTGAGGGACAGAGGAGACAGAGCGAAAGAGAGTGAGGGACAGAAAGAAAGAGTGAGGGACAGAGAGAAAGAGTGAGAAACAGAGAGAAAGAGAGTGAGAGACAGAGAGAAAGAGAGAGGGACAGAGAGAAAGAGACAGATCGAAAGAGAGTGAGGGACAGAGAGAAAGAGAGAAAAAGTAACAGAGAGAAAGAGTGAGGAACTGAGAGAATGAGGGAGAGAGTGAGAGAAAGAGAGTGAGGGACAGAGAGAAAGAGAGAGGGACTGAGAGAAAGAGAGAGGGACAGAGAGAAAGAGAGAGGGACAGAGAGAAAGAGAGAGGGACAGAGAGAAAGAGAGTGAGGGACAGAGTGAAAGAGTGAGGAACAGAGAGAAAGAGAGTGAGGAACAGAGAGAAAGAGAGTAAGGGCTAGAGAGAAAGAGACAGAGCGAAAGAGAGTGAGGGACAGAGAGAAAGAGACAGAGCGAAAGAGAGTGAGGGACAGAGAGAAAGAGTGAGGGACAGAGAGAAAGAGTGAGGAACAGAGAGAAAGAGAGTGAGGGACAGCGAGAAAGAGAGTGAGGGACAGAGAGAAAGAGAGTGAGGGACAGAGAGAAAGAGTGAGGGACAGAGAGAAAGAGAGTGAGGGACAGAGAGAAAGAGAGTGAGGGACAGAGAGAAAGAGAGTGAGGGACAGAGAGAAAGAGAGTGAGGGACAGAGAGAAAGAGAGAGGGACAGAGAGAAAGAGAGAGAATGAGAAAGGAACAGAGAGAAAGAGAGGAACAGAGAGAAAGAGAGAGAAAGAGAAAGGAACAGAGAAAGAGAGTGAGAGACAGAGAGAAAGAGAAAGAGGGACAGAGAGAAAGAGAGAGGGATAGAGAGAAAGAGAGTGAGGGACAGAGAGAAAGAGAGTGAGGGACAGAGCGAAAGAGAGAGGGACAGAGAGAAAGAGAGTGAGGGACAGAGAGAAGGAGTAAGGAACAGAGAGAAAGAGTGAGGAACAGAGAGAAAGAGAGTGAGGGACAGAGGAGACAGAGCGAAAGAGAGTGAGGGACAGAAAGAAAGAGTGAGAGACAGAGAGAAAGAGAGAGGGACAGAGAGAAAGAGACAGAACGAAAGAGAGTGAGGGCCAGAGAGAAAGAGAGAAAAAGTAACAGAGAGAAAGAGTGAGGAACTGAGAGAATGAGGGAGAGAGTGAGAGAAAGAGATTGAGGGACAGAGAGAACGAGAGAGGGACTGAGAGAAAGAGAGAGGGACAGAGAGAAAGAGAGTGAGGGACAGAGAGAAAGAGAGAGAGTGACAGAGCGAAAGAGAGTGAGGGACAGAGCAAAAGAGAGAGGGACAGAGAGAAAGAGAGAGGGACAGAGAGAAAGAGAGAGAGGGACAGAGAGAAAGAGAGAGAGGGACAGAGAGAAAGAGAGTGAGGGACAGAGAGAAAGAGAGTGAGGGACAGAGAGAAAGAGAGTGAGGGACAGAGAGAAAGAGAGTGAGGGACAGAGAGAAAAGAGTGAGGGACAGAGAGAAATAGAGAGGGACAGAGAGAAAGAGAGTGAGGGACAGAGAGAAAGAGAGAGGGACAGAGAGAAAGAGAGTGAGGGACAGAGAGAAAGAGAGAGGGACAGAGAGAAAGATAGTGAGGGACAGAGAGAAAGAGAGAGGCACAGAGCGAAAGAGAGTGAGGGATAGAGAATAAGAGAGTGAGGGACAGAGAGAAAGTGAGAGGGACAGAGAGAAATAGAGAGGGACAGAGAGAAAGAGCGTGAGGGACAGAGAGAAAGAGAGTGAGGGACAGAGAGAAATAGAGAGGGACAGAGAGAAAGAGCATGAGGGACAGAGAGAAAGAGAGAGGGACAGAGAGAAAGAGAGTGAGGGACAGAGAGAAAGAGAGAGGGACAGAGAGAAAGATAGTGAGGGACAGACAGAAAGAGAGAGGGACAGAGCGAAAGAGAGTGAGGAACAGAGAGAAAGAGAGAGAATGAGAAAGGAACAGAGAGAAAGAGAGGAACAGAGAGAAAGAGAGAGAAAGAAAGAGAGGTCCAGAGAGTACGAGATAGGGACAGAGAGAAAGAGGAACAGAGAGAAACAGCGAGAAAGAGAGTGAGGGACAGAGAGAAAGAGAAAGAGGGACAGAGAGAAAGAGAGAGGGATAGAGAGAAAGAGAGTGAGGGACAGAGAGAAAGAGAGTGAGGGACAGAGAGAAAGTGAGAAAGTGAGAGGGACAGAGAGAAAGAGAGTGAGGAACAGAGAGAAAGAGAGAGAATGAGAAAGGAACAGAGAGAAAGAGAGGAACAGAGAGAAAGAGAGAGAAAGAAAGAGAGGTCCAGAGAGTATGAGATAGGGACAGAGAGAAAGATAACAGAGAGAAACAGCGAGAAAGAGAGTGAGGGACAGAGAGAAAGAGAAAGAGGGACAGAGAGAAAGAGAGAGGGATAGAGAGAAAGAGATTGAGGGACAGAGAGAAAGAGAGTGAGGGACGGGGAGAAAGAGAGAGAGGGACAGAGAGAAAGAGAGAAAGAGAGAGGGACAGAGCGAAAGAGAGTGAGGGACAGAGAGAAAGAGAGAGGGACAGAGAGAAAGAGAGAGAGGGACAGAGAAAGAGTGAGGGACAGAGAGAAATAGAGAGGGACAGAGAGAAAGAGAGTGAGGGACAGAGAGAAAGTGAGAGGGACAGAGAGAAAGAGAGTGAGGAACAGAGAGAAAGAGAGAGAATGAGAAAGGAACAGAGAGAAAGAGAGTGAGGGACAGAGAGAAAGAGAGAGGGACAGAGAGAAAAGAGTGAGGGACAGAGAGAAATAGAGAGGGACAGAGAGAAAGAGAGTGAGGGACAGAGAGAAAGAGAGAGGGACAGAGAGAAAGAGAGTGAGGGACAGAGAGAAAGAGAGAGGGACAGAGAGAAAGATAGTGAGGGACAGAGAGAAAGAGAGAGGCACAGAGCGAAAGAGAGTGAGGGATAGAGAATAAGAGAGTGAGGGACAGAGAGAAAGTGAGAGGGACAGAGAGAAATAGAGAGGGACAGAGAGAAAGAGCGTGAGGGACAGAGAGAAAGAGAGTGAGGGACAGAGAGAAATAGAGAGGGACAGAGAGAAAGAGCATGAGGGACAGAGAGAAAGAGAGAGGGACAGAGAGAAAGAGAGTGAGGGACAGAGAGAAAGAGAGAGGGACAGAGAGAAAGATAGTGAGGGACAGACAGAAAGAGAGAGGGACAGAGCGAAAGAGAGTGAGGAACAGAGAGAAAGAGAGAGAATGAGAAAGGAACAGAGAGAAAGAGAGGAACAGAGAGAAAGAGAGAGAAAGAAAGAGAGGTCCAGAGAGTACGAGATAGGGACAGAGAGAAAGAGGAACAGAGAGAAACAGCGAGAAAGAGAGTGAGGGACAGAGAGAAAGAGAAAGAGGGACAGAGAGAAAGAGAGAGGGATAGAGAGAAAGAGAGTGAGGGACAGAGAGAAAGAGAGTGAGGGACAGAGAGAAAGTGAGAAAGTGAGAGGGACAGAGAGAAAGAGAGTGAGGAACAGAGAGAAAGAGAGAGAATGAGAAAGGAACAGAGAGAAAGAGAGGAACAGAGAGAAAGAGAGAGAAAGAAAGAGAGGTCCAGAGAGTATGAGATAGGGACAGAGAGAAAGATAACAGAGAGAAACAGCGAGAAAGAGAGTGAGGGACAGAGAGAAAGAGAAAGAGGGACAGAGAGAAAGAGAGAGGGATAGAGAGAAAGAGATTGAGGGACAGAGAGAAAGAGAGTGAGGGACGGGGAGAAAGAGAGAGAGGGACAGAGAGAAAGAGAGAAAGAGAGAGGGACAGAGCGAAAGAGAGTGAGGGACAGAGAGAAAGAGAGAGGGACAGAGAGAAAGAGAGAGAGGGACAGAGAAAGAGTGAGGGACAGAGAGAAATAGAGAGGGACAGAGAGAAAGAGAGTGAGGGACAGAGAGAAAGTGAGAGGGACAGAGAGAAAGAGAGTGAGGAACAGAGAGAAAGAGAGAGAATGAGAAAGGAACAGAGAGAAAGAGAGTGAGGGACAGAGAGAAAGAGAGAGGGACAGAGAGAAAAATAGTGTGGGACAGAGAGAAAGAGAGAGGGACAGAGAGAAAGATAGTGAGGGACAGGGAGAAAGAGAGAGGGACAGAGAGAAAGATAGTGAGAGACAGGGAGAAAGAGAGAGAGGAACAGAGAGAAAGAGAGAGAATGAGAAAGGAACAGAGAGAAAGAGAGGAACAGGGAGAAAGAGAGAGAATGAAAGAGAGGTCCAGAGAGTACGATTTAGGGACAGAGAGAAAGAGGAACAGAGAGAAACAGCGAGAAAGAGAAAGGAACAGAGAAAGAGAGTGAGGGACAGAGAGAAAGAGAGAGAGGGACAGAGAGAAAGAGTGAGGGACAGAGAGAAATAGAGAGGGACAGAGAGAAAGAGAGTGAGGGACAGAGAGAAAGCGAGAGGGACAGAGAGAAAGAGAGTGAGGGACAGAGAGAAAGAGAGTGAGGGACAGAGCGAAAGAGAGAGGGACAGAGAGAAAGAGAGTGAGGGACAGAGAGAAAGAGAGAGGGACAGAGAGAAAGAGAGTGAGGGACAGAGAGAAAGAGAGAGGGACAGAGAGAAAGAGAGAGGGACAGAGAGAAAGAGAGAGGGACAGAGAGAAAGAGAGAAGGACAGAGCGAAAGAGAGTGAGGGAGAGAGAGAAAGATCGTGAGGGACAGAGAGAAAGTGAGAGGGACAGAGAGAAAGAGAGTGAGGAACAGAGAGAAAGAGAGAGAATGAGAAAGGAACAGAGAGAAAGAGAGGAACAGAGAGAAAGAGAGAGAAAGAAAGAGAGGTCCAGAGAGTACGAGATAGGGACAGAGAGAAAGAGGAACAGAGAGAAACAACGAGAAAGAGAAAGGAACAGAGAAAGAGAGTGAGGGACAGAGAGAAAGAGAAAGAGGGACAGAGAGAAAGAGAGGGGGACAGAGAGAAAGAGAGTGAGGGACAGAGAGAAAGAGAGTGAGGGACAGAGAGAAATAGAGAGGGACAGAGAGAAAGAGAGTGAGGGACAGAGAGAAAGAGAGATGGACAGAGAGAAAGAGAGTGAGGGACAGAGAGAAAGAGATAGGGACAGAGAGAAAGATAGTGAGGGACAGAGAGAAAGAGTGAGGTATAGAGAGAAAGAGAGTGAGGGATAGAGAAAGAGAGTGAGGGACAGAGAGAAAGTGAGAGGGACAGAGAGAAAGAGAGTGAGGAACAGAGAGAAAGAGAGAGAATGAGAAAGGAACAGAGAGAAAGAGAGAGAAAGAGAGTGAGGAACAGAGAGAAAGAGAGAGGGACAGAGAGAAAGATAGTGAGGGACAGAGAGAAAGAGAGAGGGACAAAGCGAAAGAGAGTGAGGGATAGAGAGAAAGAGAGTGAGGGACAGAGAGAAAGTGAGAGGGACAGAGAGAAAGAGAGTGAGGAACAGAGAGAAAGAGAGAGAATGAGAAAGGAACAGAGAGAAAGAGAGGAACAGAGAGAAAGAGAGAGAAAGAAAGAGAGGTCCAGAGAGTACGAGATAGGGACAGAGAGAAAGAGGAACAGAGAGAAACAGCGAGAAAGAGAAAGGAACAGAGAAAGAGAGTGAGGGACAGAGAGAAAGAGAAAGAGGGACAGAGAGAAAGAGAGAGGGATAGAGAGAAAGAGAGTGAGGGACAGAGAGAAAGAGAGTGAGGGACAGAGCAAAAGAGAGAGGGACAGAGAGAAAGAGAGTGAGGGACAGAGAGAAGGAATAAGGAACAGAGAGAAAGAGTGAGGAACAGAGAGAAAGAGAGTGAGGGACAGAGGAGACAGAGCGAAAGAGAGTGAGGGACAGAAAGAAAGAGTGAGGGACACAGAGAAAGAGTGAGGAACAGAGAGAAAGAGACAGAACGAAAGAGAGTGAGGTCCAGAGAGAACGAGAGAGAAAGTAACAGAGAGAAAGAGTGAGGAACTGAGAGAATGAGGGAGAGAGTGAGAGAAAGAGAGTGAGGGACTGAGAGAAAGAGAGAGGGACTGAGAGAAAGAGAGAGGGACAGAGAGAAAGAGAGTGAGGGACAGAGAGAAAGAGAGAGAGTGACTGAGAGAAAGAGAGTGAGGGACAGAGCGAAAGAGAGAGGGACAGAGAGAAAGAGAGAGAGGGACAGAGAGAAAGAGAGTGAGGGACAGAGAGAAAGAGAGAGGGACAGAGAGAAAGGGAGTGAGGGACAGAGAGAAAGAGAGTGAGGGACAGAGAAATAGAGAGGGACAGAGAGAAAGAGAGTGAGGGACAGAGAGAAAGAGAGAGGGACAGAGAGAAAGAGAGTGAGGGACAGAGAGAAAGAGAGTGAGGGACAGAGAGAAAGAGAGAGGGACAGAGAGAAAGAGAGTGAGGGACAGAGAGAAAGAGATTGAGGGACAGAGAAATAGAGAGGGACAGAGAGAAAGAGAGTGAGAGACAGAGAAAAAGAGAGAGGGACAGAGAGAAAGTGACAGAACGAAAGAGAGTGAGGGCCAGAGAGAACGAGAGAGAAAGTAACAGAGAGAAAGAGTGAGGAACTGAGAGAATGAGGGAGAGAGTGAGAGAAAGAGAGTGAGGGACAGAGAGAACGAGAGAGGGACTGAGAGAAAGAGAGAGGGACAGAGAGAAAGAGAGTGAGGGACAGAGAGAAAGAGAGAGGGTGACTGAGAGAAAGAGAGTGAAGGACAGAGCGAAAGAGAGAGGGACAGGGAGAAAGAGAGAGGGACAGAAAGAAAGAGAGAGAGGGACAGAGAGAAAGAGGGAGAGGGACAGAGAGAAAGAGAGTGAGGGACAGAGAGAAAGAAAGAGGGACAGAGAGAAAGAGAGTGAGGGACAGAGAGAAAGAGAGAGGGACAGAGAGAAAGAGAGTGAGGTACAGAGAGAAAGAGAGTGAGGGACAGAGAAATAGAGAGGGACAGAGAGAAAGAGAGTGAGGGACAGAGAGAAAGAGAGAGGGACAGAGAGAAAGAGAGTGAGGGACAGAGAGAAAGAGAGAGGGACAGAGAGAAAGATAGTGAGGGACAGAGAGAAAGAGAGAGGGACAGAGCGAAAGAGAGTGAGGGATAGAGCGAAAGAGAGTGAGGGACAGAGAGAAAGTGAGAGGGACAGAGAGAAAGAGAGTGAAGAACAGAGAGAAAGAGAGAGAATGAGAAAGGAACAGAGAGAAAGAGAGGAACAGAGAGAAAGAGAGAGAAAGAAAGAGATGTCCAGAGAGTACGAGATAGGGACAGAGAGAAAGAGGAACAGAGAGAAACAGCGAGAAAGAGAGTCAGGGACAGAGAGAAAGAGAGAGAGGGACAGAGAGAAAGAGAGAGGGATAGAGAGAAAGAGAGTGAGGGACAGAGAGAAAGAGAGTGAGGGACAGGGAGAAAGAGAGAGAGGGACAGAAAGAGAGAGGGACAGAGAGAAAGAGAGTGAGGGACTGAGCGAAAGAGAGTGAGGGACAGAGAGAAAGAGAGAGGGACAGAGAGAAAGAGAGAGAGGGACAGAGAGAAAGAGAGAGAGGGACAGAGAGAAAGAGAGTGAGAGACAGAGAGAAAGAGAGAGGGACAGAGAGAAAGAGAGTGAGGGACAGAGAGAAAGAGAGAGGGACAGAGAGAAAGAGAGTGAGGGACAGAGAGAAAGAGAGTGAGGGACAGAGAGAAATAGAGAGGGACAGAGAGAAAGAGAGAGAATGAGAAAGGAACAGAGAGAAAGAGAGGAACAGAGAGAAAGAGAGAGAAAGAGAAAAGAACAGAGAAAGAGAGTGAGAGACAGAGAGAAAGAGAAAGAGGGACAGAGAGAAAGAGAGAGGGATAGAGAGAAAGAGAGTGAGGGACAGAGAGAAAGAGAGTGAGGGACAGAGCGAAAGAGAGAGGGACAGAGAGAAAGAGAGTGAGGGACAGAGAGAAGGAGTAAGGAACAGAGAGAAAGAGTGAGGAACAGAGAGAAAGAGAGTGAGGGACAGAGGAGACAGAGCGAAAGAGAGTGAGGGACAGAGAGAAAGAGTGAGGAACTGAGAGAATGAGGGAGAGAGTGAGAGAAAGAGATTGAGGGACAGAGAGAAAGAGATTGAGGGACAGAGAGAACGAGAGAGGGACTGAGAGAAAGAGAGAGAGGGACAGAGAGAAAGAGAGAGAGGGACAGAGAGAAAGAGAGTGAGGGACAGAGAGAAATAGAGAGGGACAGAGAGAAAGAGAGTGAGGGACAGAGAGAAAGAGAGAGGGACAGAGAGAAAGAGAGTGAGGGACAGAGAGAAAGAGAGAGGCACAGAGCGAAAGAGAGTGAGGGATAGAGAATAAGAGAGTGAGGGACAGAGAGAAAGTGAGAGGGACAGAGAGAAATAGAGAGGGACAGAGAGAAAGAGCGTGAGGGACAGAGAGAAAGAGAGTGAGGGACAGAGAGAAATAGAGAGGGACAGAGAGAAAGAGCGTGAGGGACAGAGAGAAAGAGAGAGGGACAGAGAGAAAGAGAGTGAGGGACAGAGAGAAAGAGTAAGGAACTGAGAGAAAGAGTGAGGATCAGAGAGAAAGAGAGTGAGGGACAGAGGAGACAGAGCGAAAGAGAGTGAGGGACAGAAAGAAAGAGTGAGGGACAGAGAGAAAGAGTGAGGAACAGAGAGAAAGAGAGTGAGAGACAGAGAGAAAGAGAGAGGGATAGAGAGAAAGAGACAGATCGAAAGGGAGTGAGGGACAGAGAGAAAGAGAGAGAAAGTAACAGAGAAAGAGTGAGGAACTGAGAGAATGAGGGAGAGAGTGAGAGAAAGAGAGTGAGGGACAGAGAGAATGAGAGAGGGGCTGAGAGAAAGAGAGAGGGACAGAGAGAAAGAGAGTGAGGGACAGAGAGAAAGAGAGTGAGGGACAGAGAAAAAGAGTGAGGAACAGAGAGAAAGAGAGTGAGGGACAGAGGAGACAGAGCGAAAGAGAGTGAGGGACAGAAAGAAAGAGTGAGGGACAGAGAGAAAAAGTGAGAAACAGAGAGAAAGAGAGTGAGAGACAGAGAGAAAGAGAGAGGGACAGAGAGAAAGAGACAGATCGAAAGAGAGTGAGGGACAGAGAGAAAGAGAGAGAAAGTAACAGAGAGAAAGAGTGAGGGACAGAGAGAAAGAGTGAGGAACAGAGAGAAAGAGAGTGAGGGACAGCGAGAAAGAGAGCGGGACAGAGAGAAAGAGAGTGAGGGACAGAGAGAAAGAGAGAGGGACAGAGAGAAAGAGAGTGAGGGACAGAGAGAAAGAGAGTGAGGGACAGAGAGAAAGAGAGTGAGGGACAGAGAGAAAGAGAGAGGGACAGAGAGAAAGAGAGAGGGACAGAGAGAAAGAGAGAGAGGGACAGAGAGAAAGAGAATGAGGGACTGAGCGAAAGAGAGAGGGACAGAGAGAAAGAGAGAGGGACAGAGAGAAAGAGAGAGAGGGACAGAGAGAAAGAGAGAGAGGGACAGAGAGAAAGAGAGTGAGAGACAGAGAGAAAGAGAGAGGGACAGAGAGAAAGAGAGTGAGGGACAGAGAGAAAGAGAGAGGGACAGAGAGAAAGAGAGTGAGGGACAGAGAGAACGAGAGTGAGGGACAGAGAGAAATAGAGAGGGACAGAGAGAAAGAGAGAGAATGAGAAAGGAACAGAGAGAAAGAGAGGAACAGAGAGAAAGAGAGAGAAAGAGAAAGGAACAGAGAAAGAGAGTGAGAGACAGAGAGAAAGAGAAAGAGGGACAGAGAGAAAGAGAGAGGGATAGAGAGAAAGAGTGTGAGGGACAGAGAGAAAGAGAGAGGGACAGAGAGAAAGAGAGTGAGGGACAGAGAGAAGGAGTAAGGAACAGAGAGAAAGAGTGAGGAACAGAGAGAAAGAGAGTGAGGGACAGAGGAGACAGAGCGAAAGAGAGTGAGGGACAGAAAGAAAGAGTGAGAGACAGAGAGAAAGAGAGAGGGACAGAGAGAAAGAGACAGAACGAAAGAGAGTGAGGGCCAGAGAGAAAGAGAGAGAAAGTAACAGAGAGAAAGAGTGAGGAACTGAGAGAATGAGGGAGAGAGTGAGAGAAAGAGATTGAGGGACAGAGAGAACGAGAGAGGGACTGAGAGAAAGAGAGAGGGACAGAGAGAAAGAGAGTGAGGGACAGAGAGAAAGAGAGAGAGTGACAGAGCGAAAGAGAGTGAGGGACAGAGCAAAAGAGAGAGGGACAGAGAGAAAGAGAGAGGGACAGAGAGAAAGAGAGAGAGGGACAGAGAGAAAGAGAGAGAGGGACAGAGAGAAAGAGATGAGGGACAGAGAGAAAGAGAGTGAGGGACAGAGAGAAAGAGAGAGGGACAGAGAGAAAGAGAGAGAGGGACAGAGAGAAAGAGAGAGAGGGACAGAGAGAAAGAGAGTGAGGGACAGAGAGAAAGAGAGAGGGACGGAGAGAAAGAGAGTGAGGGACAGAGAGAAAGAGAGAGGGACAGAGAGAAAGAGAGTGAGGGACAGAGAGAAAAGAGTGAGGGACAGAGAGAAATAGAGAGGGACAGAGAGAAAGAGAGTGAGGGACAGAGAGAAAGAGAGAGGGACAGAGAGAAAGAGAGTGAGGGACAGAGAGAAAGAGACAGGGACAGAGAGAAAGATAGTGAGGGACAGAGAGAAAGAGAGAGGCACAGAGCGAAAGAGAGTGAGGGATAGAGAATAAGAGAGTGAGGGACAGAGAGAAAGTGAGAGGGACAGAGAGAAATAGAGAGGGACAGAGAGAAAGAGCGTGAGGGACAGAGAGAAAGAGAGTGAGGGACAGAGAGAAATAGAGAGGGACAGAGAGAAAGAGCGTGAGGGACAGAGAGAAAGAGAGAGGGACAGAGAGAAAGAGAGTGAGGGACAGAGAGAAAGAGAGAGGGACAGAGAGAAAGATAGTGAGGGACAGACAGAAAGAGAGAGGGACAGAGAGAAAGAGAGAGAGGGACAGAGAGAAAGAGAGAGAATGAGAAAGGAACAGAGAGAAAGAGAGGAACAGAGAGAAAGAGAGAGAAAGAAAGAGATGTCCAGAGAGTACGAGATAGGGACAGAGAGAAAGAGGAACAGAGAGAAACAGCGAGAAAGAGAGTGAGGGACAGAGAGAAAGAGAAAGAGGGACAGAGAGAAAGAGAGAGGGATAGAGAGAAAGAGAGTGAGGGACAGAGAGAAAGAGAGTGAGGGACGGGGAGAAAGAGAGAGAGGGACAGAGAGAAAGAGAGAAAGAGAGTGAGGGACAGAGCGAAAGAGAGTGAGGGACAGAGAGAAAGAGAGAGGGACAGAGAGAAAGAGAGAGAGGGACAGAGAAAGAGTGAGGGACAGAGAGAAATAGAGAGGGACAGAGAGAAAGAGAGTGAGGGACAGAGAGAAAGTGAGAGGGACAGAGAGAAAGAGAGTGAGGAACAGAGAGAAAGAGAGAGAATGAGAAAGGAACAGAGAGAAAGAGAGTGAGGGACAGAGAGAAAGAGAGAGGGACAGAGAGAAAAATAGTGTGGGACAGAGAGAAAGAGAGAGGGACAGAGAGAAAGATAGTGAGGGACAGGGAGAAAGAGAGAGGGACAGAGAGAAAGATAGTGAGAGACAGGGAGAAAGAGAGAGAGGAACAGAGAGAAAGAGAGAGAATGAGAAAGGAACAGAGAGAAAGAGAGGAACAGAGAGAAAAAGAGAGAATGAAAGAGAGGTCCAGAGAGTACGATTTAGGGACAGAGAGAAAGAGGAACAGAGAGAAACAGCGAGAAAGAGAAAAGAACAGAGAAAGAGAGTGAGGGACAGAGAGAAAGAGAGAGAGGGACAGAGAGAAAGAGTGAGGGACAGAGAGAAATAGAGAGGGACAGAGAGAAAGAGAGTGAGGGACAGAGAGAAAGCGAGAGGGACAGAGAGAAAGAGAGTGAGGGACAGAGAGAAAGAGAGTGAGGGACAGAGCGAAAGAGAGAGGGACAGAGAGAAAGAGAGTGAGGGACAGAGAGAAAGAGAGAGGGACAGAGAGAAAGAGAGTGAGGGACAGAGAGAAAGAGAGAGGGACAGAGAGAAAGATAGTGGGACAGAGAGAAAGAGAAAAGGACAGAGCGAAAGAGAGTGAGGGAGAGAGAGAAAGATCGTGAGGGACAGAGAGAAAGTGAGAGGGACAGAGAGAAAGAGAGTGAGGAACAGAGAGAAAGAGAGAGAATGAGAAAGGAACAGAGAGAAAGAGAGGAACAGAGAGAAAGAGAGAGAAAGAAAGAGAGGTCCAGAGAGTACGAGATAGGGACAGAGAGAAAGAGGAACAGAGAGAAACAGCGAGAAAGAGAAAGGAACAGAGAAAGAGAGTGAGGGACAGAGAGAAAGAGAGTGAGGGACAGAGAGAAAGAGAGTGAGGGACAGAGAGAAATAGAGAGGGACAGAGAGAAAGAGAGTGAGGGACAGAGAGAAAGAGAGATGGACAGAGAGAAAGAGAGTGAGGGACAGAGAGAAAGAGAGAGGGACAGAGAGAAAGATAGTGAGGGACAGAGAGAAAGAGTGAGGGATAGAGAGAAAGAGAGTGAGGGATAGAGAGAAAGAGAGTGAGGGACAGAGAGAAAGTGAGAGGGACAGAGAGAAAGAGAGTGAGGAACAGAGAGAAAGAGAGAGAATGAGAAAGGAACAGAGAGAAAGAGAGGAACAGAGAGAAAGAGAGAGAATGAAAGAGAGGTCCAGAGAGTACGAGAAAGGGACAGAGAGAAAGAGGAACAAAGAGAAACAGCGAGAAAGAGAAAGGAACAGAGAAAGAGAGTGAGGGACAGAGAGAAAGAGAAAGAGGGACAGAGAGAATGAGAGTGAGGGACAGAGCGAAAGAGAGAGGGACAGAGAGAAAGAGAGTGAGGGACAGAGAGAAAGAGAAAGAGGTACAGAGAGAAAGAGAGAGAGGGACAGAGAGAAAGAGAGAGAGGGACAGAGAAACATAGAAACATAGAAACATAGAAAATAGGTGCAGGAGTAGGCCATTCGGCCCTTCTAGCCTGCACCGCCATTCAATGAGTTCATGGCTGAACATTCAACTTCAGTACCCCATTCCCGCTTTCTCGCCATACCCCTTGATCCCCCTAGCAGTAAGGACCTCATCTAACTCCTTTTTGAATATATTTAGTGAATTGGCCTCAACAACTTTCTGTGGTAGAGAATTCCACAGGTTCACCACTCTCTGGGTGAAGAAGTTCCTCCGCATCTCGGTCCTAAATGGCTTACCCCTTATCCTTAGACTGTGACCCCTGGTTCTGGACTTCCCCAACATTGGGAACATTCTTCCTGCATCTAACCTGTCTAACCCCGTCAGAATTTTAAACGTTTCTATGAGGTCCCCTCTCATTCTTCTGAACTCCAGTGAATACAAGCCCAGTTGATCCAGTCTTTCTTGATAGGTCAGTCCCGCCATCCCGGGAATCAGTCTGGTGAACCTTCGCTGCACTCCCTCAATAGCAAGAATGTCCTTCCTCAGGTTAGGAGACCAAAACTGTACACAATACTCCAGGTGTGGCCTCACCAATGCCCTGTACAACTGTAGCAACACCTCCCTGCCCCTGTACTCAAATCCTCTTGCTATGAAGGCCAACATGCCATTTGCTTTCTTAACCGCCTGCTGCACCTGCATGCCAACCTTCAATGACTGATGTACCATGACACCCAGGTCTCTTTGCACCTCCCCTTTTCCTAATCTGTCACCATTCAGATAATAGTCTGTCTCTCTGTTTTTACCACCAAAGTGGATAACCTCACATTTATCCACATTATACTTCATCTGCCATGCATTTGCCCACTCACCCAACCTATCCAAGTCGCTCTGCAGCCTCACAGCATCCTCCTCGCAGCTCACACTGCCACCCAACTTAGTGTCATCCGCAAATTTGGAGATACTACATTTAATCCCCTCATCTAAATCATTAATGTACAGTGTAAACAGCTGGGGCCCCAGCACAGAACCTTGCGGTACCCCACTAGTCACTGCCTGCCATTCTGAAAAGTACCCATTTACTCCTACTCTTTGCTTCCTGTCTGACAACCAGTTCTCAATCCATGTCAGTACACTACCCCCAATCCCATGTGCTCTAACTTTGCACATCAATCTCTTGTGTGGGACCTTGTCGAACGCCTTCTGAAAGTCCAAATATACCACATCAACTGGTTCTCCCTTATCCACTCTACTGGAAACATCCTCAAAAAATTCCAGAAGATTTGTCAAGCATGATTTCCCTTTCACAAATCCATGCTGACTTGGACCTATCATGTCACCTCTTTCCAAATGCACTGCTATGACATCCTTAATAATTGATTCCATCATTTTACCCACTACCGATGTCAGGCTGACCGGTCTATAATTCCCTGTTTTCTCTCTCCCTCCTTTTTTAAAAAGTGGGGTTACATTGGCTACCCTCCACTCCATAGGAACTGATCCAGAGTCAATGGAATGTTGGAAAATGACTGTCAACGCATCCACTATTTCCAAGGCCACCTCCTTAAGTACTCTGGGATGCAGTCCATCAGGCCCTGGGGATTTATCGGCCTTCAATCCCATCAATTTCCCCAACACAATTTCCCGGCTAATAAGGATTTCCCTCAGTTCCTCCTCCTTACTAGACCCCCCGACCCCTTTTATAACCGGAAGGTTGTTCGTGTCCTCCTTCGTGAATACCGAACCAAAGTACTTGTTCAATTGGTCCGCCATTTCTTTGTTCCCCGTTATGACTTCCCCTGATTCTGACTGCAGGGGACCTACATTTGTCTTTACTAACCTTTTTCTCTTTACATATCTATAGAAACTTTTGCAATCCGTCTTAATGTTCCCTGCAAGCTTCTTCTCATACTCCATTTTCCCTGCCCTAATCAAACCCTTTGTCCTCCTCTGCTGAGTTCTAAATTTCTCCCAGTCCCCAGGTTCGCTGCTATTTCTGGCCAATTTGTATGCCACTTCCTTGGCTTTAATACTATCCCTGATTTCCCTTGATAGCCACGGTTGAGCCACCTTCCCTTTTTTATTTCTATGCCAGACAGAGAAAGAGTGAGGGACAGAGAGAAATAGAGAGGGACAGAGAGAAAGAGAGAGCGACAGAGAGAAAGCGAGAGGGACAGAGAGAAAGAGAGTGAGGGACAGAGAGAAAGAGAGTGAGGGACAGAGCGAAAGAGAGAGGGACAGAGAGAAAGAGAGTGAGGGACAGAGAGAAAGAGAGAGCGACAGAGAGAAAGAGAGTGAGGGACAGAGAGAAAGAGAGAGGGACAGAGAGAAAGAGAGAGAGAGGGACAGAGAGAAAGAGAGTGAGGGACAGAGAGAAAGAGAGTGAGGGACAGAGCGAAAGAGAGAGGGACAGAGAGAAAGAGAGTGAGGGACAGAGAGAAAGAGAGAGCGACAGAGAGAAAGAGAGTGAGGGACAGAGAGAAAGAGAGAGGGACAGAGAGAAAGAGAGAGAGAGGGACAGAGAGAAAGAGTGAGGGACAGAGAGAAATAGAGAGGGACAGAGAGAAAGAGAGTGAGGGATAGAGAGAAAGAGAGTGAGGGACAGAGAGAAAGAGTAAGGAACAGAGATAAAGAGTGAGGGACATAGAGAAAGAGAGTGAGGGACAGAGGAGACAGAGCGAAAGAGAGTGAGGGACAGAAAGAAAGAGTGAGGGACAGAGAGAAAGAGTGAGAAACAGAGAGAAAGAGAGTGAGAGACAGAGAGAAAGAGAGAGGGACAGAGATAAAGAGACAGATCGAAAGAGAGTGAGGGACAGAGAGAAAGAGAGAGAAAGTAACAGAGAGAAAGAGTGAGGAACTGAGAGAATGAGGGAGAGAGTGAGAGAAAGAGAGTGAGGGACAGAGAGAACGAGAGAGGGACTGAGAGAAAGAGAGAGGGACAGAGAGAAAGAGAGTGAGGGACAGAGCGAAAGAGAGAGGGACAGAGAGAAAGAGAGAGGGACAGAGAGAAAGAGAGAGAGGGACAGAGAGAAAGAGAGTGAGGGACAGAGAAAGAGAGAGGGACAGAGAGAAAGAGAGTGAGGGACAGAGAGAAAGAGAGTGAGGGACAGAGAGAAAGAGAGTGAGGGACAGAGAGAAAGAGAGTGAGGGACAGAGAGAAATAGAGTGAGGAACAGAGAGAAAGAGAGAGAATGAGAAAGGAACAGAGAGAAAGAGAGGAACAGAGAGAAAGAGAGAGAAAGAAAGAGAGGTCCAGAGAGTACGAGATAGGGACAGAGAGAAAGAGGAACAGAGAGAAACAGCGAGAAAGAGAAAGGAACAGAGAAAGAGAGTGAGGGACAGAGAGAAAGAGAAAGAGGGACAGAGAGAAAGAGAGAGGGATAGAGAGAAAGAGAGTGAGGGACAGAGAGAAAGAGAGTGAGGGACAGAGCGAAAGAGAGAGGGGCAGAGAGAAAGAGAGTGAGGGACAGAGAGAAGGAGTAAGGAACAGAGAGAAAGAGTGAGGAACAGAGAGAAAGAGAGTGAGGGACAGAGGAGACAGAGCGAAAGAGAGTGAGGGACAAAAAGAAAGAGTGAGGGACACAGAGAAAGAGTGAGGAACAGAGAGAAAGAGAGTGAGAGACAGAGAGAAAGAGAGAGGGACAGAGAGAAAGAGACAGAACGAAAGAGAGTGAGGGCCAGAGAGAAAGAGAGAGAAAGTAACAGAGAGAAAGAGTGAGGAACTGAGAGAATGAGGGAGAGAGTGAGAGAAAGAGTGTGAGGGACTGAGAGAACGAGAGAGGGACTGAGAGAAAGAGAGAGGGACAGAGAGAAAGAGAGAGGGACAGAGAGAAAGAGAGAGAGGGACAGAGAGAAAGAGAGAGAGGGACAGAGAGAAAGAGAGTGAGGGACAGAGAGAAATAGAGAGGGACAGAGAGAAAGAGAGTGAGGGACAGAGAGAAAGAGAGAGGGACAGAGAGAAAGAGAGTGAGGGACAGAGAGAAAGATAGTGAGGGACAGAGAGAAAGAGAGAGGCACAGAGCGAAAGAGAGTGAGGGATAGAGAATAAGAGAGTGAGGGACAGAGAGAAAGTGAGAGGGACAGAGAGAAATAGAGAGGGACAGAGAGAAAGAGCGTGAGGGACAGAGAGAAAGAGAGTGAGGGACAGAGAGAAATAGAGAGGGACAGAGAGAAAGAGCGTGAGGGACAGAGAGAAAGAGAGAGGGACAGAGAGAAAGAGAGTGAGGGACAGAGAGAAAGAGAGAGGGACAGAGAGAAAGATAGTGAGGGACATAGAAACATAGAAACATAGAAACATAGAAAATAGGTGCAGGAGTAGGCCATTCGGCCCTTCTAGCCTGCACCACCATTCAATGAGTTCATGGCTGAACATTCAACTTCAGTACCCCATTCCTGCTTTCTCGCCATACCCCTTGATCCCCCTAGCAGTAAGGACCTCATCTAACTCCTTTTTGAATATATTTAGTGAATTGGCCTCAACAACTTTCTGTGGTAGAGAATTCCACAGGTTCACCACTCTCTGGGTGAAGAAGTTCCTCCGCATCTCGGTCCTAAATGGCTTACCCCTTATCCTTAGACTGTGACCCCTGGTTCTGGACTTCCCCAACATTGGGAACATTCTTCCTGCATCTAACCTGTCTAACCCTGTCAGAATTTTATATGTTTCTATGAGGTCCCCTCTCATTCTTCTGAACTCCAGTGAATACAAGCCCAGTTGATCCAGTCTTTCTTGATAGGTCAGTCCCGCCATCCCGGGAATCAGTCTGGTGAACCTTCGCTGCACTCCCTCAATAGCAAGAATGTCCTTCCTCAGGTTAGGAGACCAAAACTGTACACAATACTCCAGGTGTGGCCTCACCAATGCCCTGTACAACTGTAGCAACACCTCCCTGCCCCTGTACTCAAATCCCCTTGCTATGAAGGCCAACATGCCATTTGCTTTCTTAACCGCCTGCTGCACCTGCATGCCAACCTTCAATGACTGATGTACCATGACACCCAGGTCTCTTTGCACCTCCCCTTTTCCTAATCTGTCACCATTCAGATAATAGTCTGTCTCTCTGTTTTTACCACCAAAGTGGATAACCTCACATTTATCCACATTATACTTCATCTGCCATGCATTTGCCCACTCACCCAACCTATCCAAGTCGCTCTGCAGCCTCACAGCATCCTCCTCGCAGCTCACACTGCCACCCAACTTAGTGTCATCCGCAAATTTGGAGATACTACATTTAATCCCCTCATCTAAATCATTAATGTACAGTGTAAACAGCTGGGGCCCCAGCACAGAACCTTGCGGTACCCCACTAGTCACTGCCTGCCATTCTGAAAAGTACCCATTTACTCCTACTCTTTGCTTCCTGTCTGACAACCAGTTCTCAATCCATGTCAGTACACTACCCCCAATCCCATGTGCTCTAACTTTGCACATCAATCTCTTGTGTGGGACCTTGTCGAACGCCTTCTGAAAGTCCAAATATACCACATCAACTGGTTCTCCCTTATCCACTCTACTGGAAACATCCTCAAAAAATTCCAGAAGATTTGTCAAGCATGATTTCCCTTTCACAAATCCATGCTGACTTGGACCTATCATGTCACCTCTTTCCAAATGCACTGCTATGACATCCTTAATAATTGATTCCATCATTTTACCCACTACCGATGTCAGGCTGACCGGTCTATAATTCCCTGTTTTCTCTCTCCCTCCTTTTTTAAAAAGTGGGGTTACATTGGCTACCCTCCACTCCATAGGAACTGATCCAGAGTCAATGGAATGTTGGAAAATGACTGTCAACGCATCCACTATTTCCAAGGCCACCTCCTTAAGTACTCTGGGATGCAGTCCATCAGGCCCTGGGGATTTATCGGCCTTCAATCCCATCAATTTCGCCAACACAATTTCCCGGCTAATAAGGATTTCCCTCAGTTCCTCCTCCTTACTAGACCCCCCGACCCCTTTTATAACCGGAAGGTTGTTCGTGTCCTCCTTCGTGAATACCGAACCAAAGTACTTGTTCAATTGGTCCGCCATTTCTTTGTTCCCCGTTATGACTTCCCCTGATTCTGACTGCAGGGGACCTACATTTGTCTTTACTAACCTTTTTCTCTTTACATATCTATAGAAACTTTTGCAATCCGTCTTAATGTTCCCTGCAAGCTTCTTCTCATACTCCATTTTCCCTGCCCTAATCAAACCCTTTGTCCTCCTCTGCTGAGTTCTAAATTTCTCCCAGTCCCCAGGTTCGCTGCTATTTCTGGCCAATTTGTATGCCACTTCCTTGGCTTTAATACTATCCCTGATTTCCCTTGATAGCCACGGTTGAGCCACCTTCCCTTTTTTATTTCTATGCCAGACAGAGAAAGAGTGAGGGACAGAGAGAAATAGAGAGGGACAGAGAGAAAGAGAGTGAGGTACAGAGAGAAAGCGAGAGGGACAGAGAGAAAGAGAGTGAGGGACAGAGAGAAAGAGAGTGAGGGACAGAGCGAAAGAGAGAGGGACAGAGAGAAAGAGAGTGAGGGACAGAGAGAAAGAGAGAGCGACAGAGAGAAAGAGAGTGAGGGACAGAGAGAAAGAGAGAGGGACAGAGAGAAAGAGAGAGAGGGGGACAGAGAGAAAGAGTGAGGGACAGAGAGAAATAGAGAGGGACAGAGAGAAGGAGAGTGAGGGATAGAGAGAAAGAGAGTGAGGGACAGAGAGAAAGAGTAAGGAACAGAGATAAAGAGTGAGGGACATAGAGAAAGAGAGTGAGGGACAGAGGAGACAGAGCGAAAGAGAGTGAGGGACAGAAAGAAAGAGTGAGGGACAGAGAGAAAGAGTGAGAAACAGAGAGAAAGAGAGTGAGAGACAGAGAGAAAGAGAGAGGGACAGAGATAAAGAGACAGATCGAAAGAGAGTGAGGGACAGAGAGAAAGAGAGAGAAAGTAACAGAGAGAAAGAGTGAGGAACTGAGAGAATGAGGGAGAGAGTGAGAGAAAGAGAGTGAGGGACAGAGAGAACGAGAGAGGGACTGAGAGAAAGAGAGAGGGACAGAGAGAAAGAGAGTGAGGGACAGAGCGAAAGAGAGAGGGACAGAGAGAAAGAGAGAGGGACAGAGAGAAAGAGAGAGAGGGACAGAGAGAAAGAGAGTGAGGGACAGAGAAAGAGAGAGGGACAGAGAGAAAGAGAGTGAGGGACAGAGAGAAAGAGAGTGAGGGACAGAGAGAAAGAGAGTGAGGGACAGAGAGAAAGAGAGTGAGGGACAGAGAGAAATAGAGTGAGGAACAGAGAGAAAGAGAGAGAATGAGAAAGGAACAGAGAGAAAGAGAGGAACAGAGAGAAAGAGAGAGAAAGAAAGAGAGGTCCAGAGAGTACGAGATAGGGACAGAGAGAAAGAGGAACAGAGAGAAACAGCGAGAAAGAGAAAGGAACAGAGAAAGAGAGTGAGGGACAGAGAGAAAGAGAAAGAGGGACAGAGAGAAAGAGAGAGGGATAGAGAGAAAGAGAGTGAGGGACAGAGAGAAAGAGAGTGAGGGACAGAGCGAAAGAGAGAGGGGCAGAGAGAAAGAGAGTGAGGGACAGAGAGAAGGAGTAAGGAACAGAGAGAAAGAGTGAGGAACAGAGAGAAAGAGAGTGAGGGACAGAGGAGACAGAGCGAAAGAGAGTGAGGGACAAAAAGAAAGAGTGAGGGACACAGAGAAAGAGTGAGGAACAGAGAGAAAGAGAGTGAGAGACAGAGAGAAAGAGAGAGGGACAGAGAGAAAGAGACAGAACGAAAGAGAGTGAGGGCCAGAGAGAAAGAGAGAGAAAGTAACAGAGAGAAAGAGTGAGGAACTGAGAGAATGAGGGAGAGAGTGAGAGAAAGAGTGTGAGGGACTGAGAGAACGAGAGAGGGACTGAGAGAAAGAGAGAGGGACAGAGAGAAAGAGAGAGGGACAGAGAGAAAGAGAGAGAGGGACAGAGAGAAAGAGAGAGAGGGACAGAGAGAAAGAGAGTGAGGGACAGAGAGAAATAGAGAGGGACAGAGAGAAAGAGAGTGAGGGACAGAGAGAAAGAGAGAGGGACAGAGAGAAAGAGAGTGAGGGACAGAGAGAAAGATAGTGAGGGACAGAGAGAAAGAGAGAGGCACAGAGCGAAAGAGAGTGAGGGATAGAGAATAAGAGAGTGAGGGACAGAGAGAAAGTGAGAGGGACAGAGAGAAATAGAGAGGGACAGAGAGAAAGAGCGTGAGGGACAGAGAGAAAGAGAGTGAGGGACAGAGAGAAATAGAGAGGGACAGAGAGAAAGAGCGTGAGGGACAGAGAGAAAGAGAGAGGGACAGAGAGAAAGAGAGTGAGGGACAGAGAGAAAGAGAGAGGGACAGAGAGAAAGATAGTGAGGGACATAGAAACATAGAAACATAGAAACATAGAAAATAGGTGCAGGAGTAGGCCATTCGGCCCTTCTAGCCTGCACCACCATTCAATGAGTTCATGGCTGAACATTCAACTTCAGTACCCCATTCCTGCTTTCTCGCCATACCCCTTGATCCCCCTAGCAGTAAGGACCTCATCTAACTCCTTTTTGAATATATTTAGTGAATTGGCCTCAACAACTTTCTGTGGTAGAGAATTCCACAGGTTCACCACTCTCTGGGTGAAGAAGTTCCTCCGCATCTCGGTCCTAAATGGCTTACCCCTTATCCTTAGACTGTGACCCCTGGTTCTGGACTTCCCCAACATTGGGAACATTCTTCCTGCATCTAACCTGTCTAACCCTGTCAGAATTTTATATGTTTCTATGAGGTCCCCTCTCATTCTTCTGAACTCCAGTGAATACAAGCCCAGTTGATCCAGTCTTTCTTGATAGGTCAGTCCCGCCATCCCGGGAATCAGTCTGGTGAACCTTCGCTGCACTCCCTCAATAGCAAGAATGTCCTTCCTCAGGTTAGGAGACCAAAACTGTACACAATACTCCAGGTGTGGCCTCACCAATGCCCTGTACAACTGTAGCAACACCTCCCTGCCCCTGTACTCAAATCCCCTTGCTATGAAGGCCAACATGCCATTTGCTTTCTTAACCGCCTGCTGCACCTGCATGCCAACCTTCAATGACTGATGTACCATGACACCCAGGTCTCTTTGCACCTCCCCTTTTCCTAATCTGTCACCATTCAGATAATAGTCTGTCTCTCTGTTTTTACCACCAAAGTGGATAACCTCACATTTATCCACATTATACTTCATCTGCCATGCATTTGCCCACTCACCCAACCTATCCAAGTCGCTCTGCAGCCTCACAGCATCCTCCTCGCAGCTCACACTGCCACCCAACTTAGTGTCATCCGCAAATTTGGAGATACTACATTTAATCCCCTCATCTAAATCATTAATGTACAGTGTAAACAGCTGGGGCCCCAGCACAGAACCTTGCGGTACCCCACTAGTCACTGCCTGCCATTCTGAAAAGTACCCATTTACTCCTACTCTTTGCTTCCTGTCTGACAACCAGTTCTCAATCCATGTCAGTACACTACCCCCAATCCCATGTGCTCTAACTTTGCACATCAATCTCTTGTGTGGGACCTTGTCGAACGCCTTCTGAAAGTCCAAATATACCACATCAACTGGTTCTCCCTTATCCACTCTACTGGAAACATCCTCAAAAAATTCCAGAAGATTTGTCAAGCATGATTTCCCTTTCACAAATCCATGCTGACTTGGACCTATCATGTCACCTCTTTCCAAATGCACTGCTATGACATCCTTAATAATTGATTCCATCATTTTACCCACTACCGATGTCAGGCTGACCGGTCTATAATTCCCTGTTTTCTCTCTCCCTCCTTTTTTAAAAAGTGGGGTTACATTGGCTACCCTCCACTCCATAGGAACTGATCCAGAGTCAATGGAATGTTGGAAAATGACTGTCAACGCATCCACTATTTCCAAGGCCACCTCCTTAAGTACTCTGGGATGCAGTCCATCAGGCCCTGGGGATTTATCGGCCTTCAATCCCATCAATTTCGCCAACACAATTTCCCGGCTAATAAGGATTTCCCTCAGTTCCTCCTCCTTACTAGACCCCCCGACCCCTTTTATAACCGGAAGGTTGTTCGTGTCCTCCTTCGTGAATACCGAACCAAAGTACTTGTTCAATTGGTCCGCCATTTCTTTGTTCCCCGTTATGACTTCCCCTGATTCTGACTGCAGGGGACCTACATTTGTCTTTACTAACCTTTTTCTCTTTACATATCTATAGAAACTTTTGCAATCCGTCTTAATGTTCCCTGCAAGCTTCTTCTCATACTCCATTTTCCCTGCCCTAATCAAACCCTTTGTCCTCCTCTGCTGAGTTCTAAATTTCTCCCAGTCCCCAGGTTCGCTGCTATTTCTGGCCAATTTGTATGCCACTTCCTTGGCTTTAATACTATCCCTGATTTCCCTTGATAGCCACGGTTGAGCCACCTTCCCTTTTTTATTTCTATGCCAGACAGGAATGTACAATTGTTGTAGTTCATCCATGCGGTCTCTAAATGTCTGCCATTGCCCATCCACAGTCAACCCCTTAAGTATCATTCGCCAATCCATCTCAGCCAATTCACGCCTCATACCTTCAAAGTTAGCCTTCTTTAAGTTCTGGACCATGGTCTCTGAATTAACTGTTTCATTCTCCATCCTAATGCAGAATTCCACCATATTATGGTCACTCTTCCCCAAGGGGCCTCGCACAATGAGATTGCTAATTAATCCTTTCTCATTACATAACACCCAGTCTAAGATGGCCTCCCCCCTAGTTGGTTCCTCGACATATTGGTCTAAAAAACCATCCCTTATGCACTCCAGAAAATCCTCCTCCAACGTATTGCTTCCAGTTTGGTTAGCCCAATCTATGTGCATATTAAAGTCACCCATTATAACTGCTGCACCTTTATTGCACGCACCCCTAATTTCCTGTTTGATGCCCTCCCCAACATCACTACTACTGTTTGGAGGTCTGTACACAACTCCCACTAACGTTTTTTGCCCTTTGGTGTTCTGCAGCTCTACCCATATAGATTCCACATTATCCAAGCTAATGTCCTTCCTAACTATTGCCTTAATCTCCTCCTTAACCAGCAATGCTACCCCACCTCCTTTTCCTTTTATTCTATCCTTCCTGAATGTTGAATACCCCTGGATGTTGAGTTCCCAGCCCTGCTCATCCTGGAGCCACGTCTCCGTAATCCCAATCACATCATATTTGTTAACATCTATTTGCACAGTTAATTCATCCACCTTATTGCGGATACTCCTTGCATTAAGACACAAAGCCTTTAGGCTTGTTTTTTTAACACCCTCTGTCCTTTTAGAATTTTGCTGTACAATGGCCCTTTTTGTTCTTTGCCTTGGGTTTCTCTGCCCTCCACTTTTCCTCATCTCCTTTCTGTCTTTTGTTTTTGCCTCCTTTTTGTTTCCCTCTATCTCCCTGCATTGGTTCCCATCCCCCTGCCATATTAGTTTTTAACTCCTCCCCAACAGCACTAGCAAACACTCCCCCGAGGACATTGGTTCCGATTCTGCCCAGGTGCAGACCGTCCGGATTGTACTGGTCCCACCTCCCCCAGAACCGGTTCCAATGCCCCAGGAATTTGAATCCCTCCCTGCTGCACCATTGCTCAAGCCACGTATTCATCTGAGCTATCCTGCGATTCCTACTCTGACTAGCACGTGGCACTGGTAGCAATCCTGAGATTACTACTTTTGAGGTCCTACTTTTTAATTTAGCTCCTAGCTCCTTAAATTCATTTCGTAGGAACTCATCCCTTTTTTTACCTATGTCATTGGTACCAACGTGCACCACGACAACTGGCTGTTCTCCCTCCCTTTTTAGAATGTCCTCCACCCGCTCCGAGACATCCTTGACCCTTGCACCAGGGAGGCAACATACCATCCTGGAGTCTCGGTTGCGGTCGCAGAAACGCCTATCTATTCCCCTTACAATTGAATCCCCTATCACTATCGCTCTCCCACTCTTTTTCCTGCCCTCCTGTGCAACAGAGCCAGCCACGGTGCCATGAACTTGGCTGCTGCTGCCCTCCCCTGATGAGTCATCCCCCTCAACAGTACTCAAAGCGGTGTATCTGTTTTGCAGGGGGATGACCACAGGGGACCCCTGCACTACCTTCCTTGCACTACTCTTCCTGCTGGTCTTCCATTCCCTCGCTGGCTGTGGACCCTTCTCCTGCAGTAAGACCAACTCGCTACACGTGATACTCACGTCATTCTCAGCATCGTGGATGCTCCAGAGTGAATCCACCTTCAGCTCCAACTCCGCAACGCGGACCGTCAGTAGCCGGAGGTGGACACACTTCCCGCACATGTAGTCGTCAGGGACATTGGTGTTGTCCCTGTGTTCCCACATGGTACAGGAGGAGCATATCACATGACCGAGCTGTCCTGCCATGACTTAACCCTTAGATACACTTAAATTGCCGACAACAATGTTAAAAGTTACTGACTAATAAAGAAAAAGAAAAACTACTCACCAATCAGCAGCCAATCACTTACCACGTTGGCTGTGACGTCACCTTTTGATTTCTTTCTACTTCTTTTTTGCCTTCTCTCCCAGCTGGAGCTGCACCGGTACGCCTCTCTCAACTCCCGCCTCTCTCGACGCTCCCCGGACTGCTGAGCCTTTCATAGGCCGCTGCCTCTCTCGACTCCCGCCTCTCTCGACGCTCCCCGGACTGCTGAGCCTTTTATAGGCCGCTGCCTCTCTCGACTCCCGCCTCTCTCGACGCTCCCCGGACTGCTGAGCCTTTTATAGGCCGCTGCCTCTCTCGACTCCCGCCTCTCTCGACGCTCCCCGGACTGCTGAGCCTTTTATAGGCCGCTGCCTCTCTCGACTCCCGCCTCTCTCTGTCCATCTCTCACTTTCTCTCTGTCCCTCACTCTCTTACTCTCTATCCCTCACTCTCTTTCGCTCTGTCCCTCTCTCTTTCTCTCTGTCCCTCACTCTCTTTCTCTCACTCTCTCCCTCATTCTCTCAGTTCCTCACTCTTTTTCTCTGTTACATTCTCTCTCGTTCTCTCTGGCCCCGACAGAGAGAAAGAGAGAGGGACAGAGCGAAAGAGAGTGAGGGATATAGAGAAAGAGAGTGAGGGACAGAGAGAAAGTGAGAAAGTGAGAGGGACAGAGAGAAAGAGAGTGTGGAACAGAGAGAAAGAGAGAGAATGAGAAAGGAACAGAGATAAAGAGAGGAACAGAGAGAAAAAGAGAGAAAGAAAGAGAGGTCCAGAGAGTACGAGATAGGGACAGAGAGAAAGAGGAACAGAGAGAAACAGCGAGAAAGAGAAAGGAACAGAGAAAGAGAGTGAGGGACAGAGAGAAAGAGAGTGAGGGACAGAGAGAAAGAGAGTGAGGGACAGAGTGAAAGAGAGAGGGACAGAGAGAAAGAGAGTGAGGGACAGAGAGAAGGAGTAAGGAACAGAGAGAAAGAGTGAGGAACAGAGAGAAAGAGAGTGAGGGACAGAGGAGACAGAGCGAAAGAGAGTGAGGGACAGAAAGAAAGAGTGAGGGACACAGAGAAAGAGTGAGGAACAGAGAGAAAGAGAGTGAGAGACAGAGAGAAAGAGAGAGGGACAGAGAGAAAGAGACAGAACGAAAGAGAGTGAGGGCCAGAGAGAACGAGAGAGAATGTAACAGAGAAAAAGAGTGAGGAACTGAGAGAATGAGGGAGAGAGTGAGAGAAAGAGAGTGAGGGACAGAGAGAAAGAGAGAGGGACAGAGCGAAAGAGAGTGAGGGATAGAGAGTAAGAGAGTGAGGGACAGAGAGAAAGTGAGAGATGGACAGAGAGAAAGAGTGAGGGACAGAGAGAAATAGAGAGGGACAGAGAGAAAGAGAGTGAGGGACAGAGAGAAAGCGAGGGGGACAGAGAGAAAGAGAGTGAGGGACAGAGAGAAAGCGAGAGGGACAGAGAGAAAGAGAGTGAGGGACAGAGAGAAAGAGAGTGAGGGACAGAGCGAAAGAGAGAGGGACAGAGAGAAAGAGAGTGAGGGACAGAGAGAAAGAGAGAGGGACAGAGAGAAAGAGAGTGAGGGACAGAGAGAAAGAGAGTAAGGGACAGAGAGAAATAGAGAGGGACAGAGAGAAAGAGAGTGAGGGACAGAGAGAAAGAGAGAGGGACAGAGAGAAAGATTGTGAGGGACAGAGAGAAAGAGAGAGGGACAGAGTGAAAGAGAGTGAGGGATAGAGAGAAAGAGAGTGAGGGACAGAGAGAAAGTGAGAGGGACAGAGAGAAAGAGAGTGAGGAACAGAGAGAAAGAGAGAGAATGAGAAAGGAACAGAGAGAAAGAGAGGAACAGAGAGAAAGAGAGAGAAAGAAAGAGAGGTCCAGAGAGTACGAGATAGGGACAGAGAGAAAGAGGAACAGAGAGAAACAGCGAGAAAGAGAAAGGAACAGAGAAAGAGAGTGAGGGACAGAGAGAAAGAGAAAGAGGGACAGAGAGAAAGAGTGAGGGACAGAGAGAAAGAGAGTGAGGGACAGAGAGAAAGCGAGAGGGACAGAGAGAAATAGAGAGGGACAGAGAGAAAGAGAGTGAGTGACAGAGAGAAAGAGAGATGGACAGAGAGAAAGAGAGTGAGGGACAGAGAGAAAGAGAGAGGGACAGAGAGAAAGATAGTGAGGGACAGAGAGAAAGAGAGAGGGACAGAGCGAAAGAGAGTGAGGAATAGAGAGAAAGAGAGTGAGGGACAGAGAGAAAGTGAGAGGGACAGAGAGAAAGAGAGTGAGGAACAGAGAGAAAGAGAGAGAATGAGAAAGGAACAGAGAGAAAGAGAGGAACAGAGAGAAAGAGAGAGAAAGAGAGTGAGGAACAGAGAGAAAGAGAGAGGGACAGAGAGAAAGATAGTGAGGGACAGAGAGAAAGAGAGAGGGACAAAGCGAAAGAGAGTGAGGGATAGAGAGAAAGAGAGTGAGGGACAGAGAGAAAGTGAGAGGGACAGAGAGAAAGAGAGTGAGGAACAGAGAGAAAGAGAGAGAATGAGAAAGGAAAAGAGAGAAAGACAGGAACAGAGAGAAAGAGAGAGAAAGAAAGCGAGGTCCAGAGAGTACGAGATCGGGACAGAGAGAAAGAGGAACAGAGAGAAACAGCGAGAAAGAGAAAGGAACAGAGAAAGAGAGTGAGGGACAGAGAGAAAGAGAGAGGGATAGAGAGAAAGAGAGTGAGGGACAGAGAGAATGAGAGTGAGGGACAGAGCAAAAGATAGAGGGACAGAGAGAAAGAGAGTGAGGGACAGAGAGAAGGAATAAGGAACAGAGAGAAAGAGTGAGGAACAGAGAGAAAGAGAGTGAGGGACAGAGAAATAGAGAGGGACAGAGAGAAAGAGAGTGAGGGACAGAAAGAAAGAGTGAGGGACACAGAGAAAGAGTGAGGAACAGAGAGAAAGAGAGTGAGAGACAGAGAGAAAGAGAGAGAGGGACAGAGAGAAAGAGAGAGAGGGACAGAGAGAAAGAGAGAGAGGGACAGAGAGAAAGAGAGTGAGGGACAGAGAGAAAGAGAGAGGGACAGAGAGAAAGAGAGTGAGGGACAGAGAGAAAGAGAGAGGGACAGAGAGAAAGAGAGTGAGGAACAGAGAGAAAGAGAGAGAATGAGAAAGGAACAGAGAGAAAGAGAGGAACAGAGAGGAAGAGAGAGAAAGAAAGAGATGTCCAGAGAGTACGAGATAGGGACAGAGAGAAAGAGGAACAGAGAGAAACAGCGAGAAAGAGAGTGAGGGACAGAGAGAAAGAGAGAGAGGGACAGAGAGAAAGAGAGAGGGACAGAGAGAAAGAGAGTGAGGGACAGAGAGAAAGAGAGTGAGGGACAGGGAGAAAGAGAGAGAGGGACAGAGAGAACGAGAGAAAGAGAGAGGGACAGAGAGAAAGAGAGTGAGGGACAGAGAGAAAGAGAGAGGGACAGAGAGAAAGAGAGAGAGGGACAGAGAGAAAGAGTGAGGGACAGAGAGAAATTGAGAGGGACAGAGAGAAAGAGAGTGAGGGACAGAGAGAAAGCGAGAGGGACAGAGAGAAAGAGAGTGAGGGACAGAGAGAAAGCGAGAGGGACAGAGAGAAAGATAGTGTGGGACAGAGAGAAAGAGAGAGGGACAGAGAGAAAGATAGTGATGGACACGGAGAAAGAGAGAGGGACAGAGAGAAAGATAGTGAGGGACAGGGAGAAAGAGAGAGAGGAACAGAGAGAAAGAGAGAGAATGAGAAAGGAACAGAGAGAAAGAGAGAGAATGAAAGAGGTCCAGAGAGTACGAGATAGGGACAGAGAGAAAGAGGAACAGAGAGAAACAGCGAGAAAGAGAAAGGAACAGAGAAAGAGAATGAGGGACAGAGAGAAAGAGAAAGAGGGACAGAGAGAAAGAGAGTGAGGGACAGAGAGAAAGAGAGTGAGGGACAGAGAGAAAGGGAGTGAGGGACAGAGCGAAAGAGAGAGGGACAGAGAGAAAGAGAGTGAGGGACAGAGAGAAAGCGAGAGGGACAGAGAGAAAGAGAGTGAGGGACAGAGAGAAAGAGAGAGGGACAGAGAGAAAGATAGTGTGGGACAGAGAGAAAGAGAGAGGGACAGAGAGAAAGATAGTGAGGGACAGGGAGAAAGAGAGAGAGGAACAGAGAGAAAGAGAGAGAATGAGAAAGGAACAGAGAGAAAGAGAGGAACAGAGAGGAAGAGAGAGAAAGAAAGAGATGTCCAGAGAGTACGAGATAGGGACAGAGAGAAAGAGGAACAGAGAGAAACAGCGAGAAAGAGAGTGAGGGACAGAGAGAAAGAGAGAGAGGGACAGAGAGAAAGAGAGAGGGATAGAGAGAAAGAGAGTGAGGGACAGAGAGAAAGAGAGTGAGGGACAGGGAGAAAGAGAGAGAGGGACAGAGAGAACGAGAGAAAGAGAGAGGGACAGAGAGAAAGAGAGTGAGGGACAGAGAGAAAGAGAGAGGGACAGAGAGAAAGAGAGAGAGGGACAGAGAGAAAGAGTGAGGGACAGAGAGAAATAGAGAGGGACAGAGAGAAAGAGAGTGAGGGACAGAGAGAAAGCGAGAGGGACAGAGAGAAAGAGAGTGAGGGACAGAGAGAAAGCGAGAGGGACAGAGAGAAAGATAGTGTGGGACAGAGAGAAAGAGAGAGGGACAGAGAGAAAGATAGTGATGGACACGGAGAAAGAGAGAGGGACAGAGAGAAAGATAGTGAGGGACAGGGAGAAAGAGAGAGAGGAACAGAGAGAAAGAGAGAGAATGAGAAAGGAACAGAGAGAAAGAGAGAGAATGAAAGAGGTGCAGAGAGTACGAGATAGGGACAGAGAGAAAGAGGAACAGAGAGAAACAGCGAGAAAGAGAAAGGAACAGAGAAAGAGAATGAGGGACAGAGAGAAAGAGAAAGAGGGACAGAGAGAAAGAGAGTGAGGGACAGAGAGAAAGAGAGTGAGGGACAGAGAGAAAGGGAGTGAGGGACAGAGCGAAAGAGAGAGGGACAGAGAGAAAGAGAGTGAGGGACAGAGAGAAAGCGAGAGGGACAGAGAGAAAGAGAGTGAGGGACAGAGAGAAAGAGAGAGGGACAGAGAGAAAGATAGTGTGGGACAGAGAGAAAGAGAGAGGGACAGAGAGAAAGATAGTGAGGGACAGGGAGAAAGAGAGAGGGACAGAGAGAAAGATAGTGAGGGACAGGGAGAAAGAGAGAGAGGAACAGAGAGAAAGAGAGAGAATGAGAAAGGAACAGAGAGAAAGAGAGGAACAGAGAGAAAGAGAGAGAATTAAAGAGAGGTCAGGAGAGTACAAGATAGGGACAGAGAGAAAGAGGACAGAGAGAAACAGCGAGAAAGAGAAAGGAACAAAGAAAGAGAGTGAGGGACAGAGAGAAAGAGAAAGAGGGACAGAGAGAAAGAGAGTGAGGGACAGAGAGAAAGAGAGTGAGGGACAGAGAGAAAGGGAGTGAGGGACAGAGCGAAAGAGAGAGGGACAGAGAGAAAGAGAGTGAGGGACAGAGAGAAAGAGAAAGAGGGACAGAGAGAAATAGTGAGGGACAGAGAGAAAGAGAGAGAGGGACAGAGAGAAAGAGTGAGGGACAGAGAGAAATAGAGTGGGACAGAGAGAAAGAAAGTGAGGGACAGAGAGAAAGCGAGAGGGACAGAGAGAAAGAGAGTGAGGGACAGAGAGAAAGAGAGGGACAGAGAGAAAGAGAGAGAAAGAAAGAGAGGTCCAGAGAGTACGAGATAGGGACAGAGAGAAAGAGGAACAGAGAGAAACAGCGAGAAACAGAAAGGAACAGAGAAAGAGAGTGAGGGACAGAGAGAAAGAGAAAGAGGGACAGAGAGAAAGAGAGTGAGGGACAGAGAGAAAGAGAGTGAGGGACAGAGAGAAAGAGAGTGAGGGACAGAGAGAAATAGAGAGGGACAGAGAGAAAGAGAGTGAGGGACAGAGAGAAAGAGAGATGGACAGAGAGAAAGAGAGTGAGGGACAGAGAGAAAGAGAGAGGGACAGAGAGAAAGATAGTGAGGGACAGACAGAAAGAGAGAGGGCCAGAGCGAAAGAGAGTAAGGGATAGAGAGAAAGAGAGTGAGGGACAGAGAGAAAGTGAGAGGGACAGAGAGAAAGAGAGTGAGGAACAGAGAGAAAGAGAGAGAATGAGAAAGGAACAGAGAGAAAGAGAGGAACAGAGAGAAAGAGAGAGAAAGAAAGAGAGGTCCAGAGAGTACGAGATAGGGACAGAGAGAAAGAGGAACAGAGAGAAACAGCGAGAAAGAGAAAGGAACAGAGAAAGAGAGTGAGGGACAGAGAGAAAGAGAAAGAGGGACAGAGAGAAAGAGAGAGGGATAGAGAGAAAGAGAGTGAGGGACAGAGAGAAAGAGAGTGAGGGACAGAGCGAAAGAGAGAGGGACAGAGAGAAAGAGAGTGAGGGACAGAGAGAAGGAATAAGGAACAGAGAGAAAGAGTGAGGAACAGAGAGAAAGAGAGTGAGGGACAGAGGAGACAGAGCGAAAGAGAGTGAGGGACAGAAAGAAATAGTGAGGGACACAGAGAAAGAGTGAGGAACAGAGAGAAAGAGAGTGAGAGACAGAGAGAAAGAGAGAGGGACAGAGAGAAAGAGACAGAACGAAAGAGAGTAAGGGCCAGAGAGAACGAGAGAGAAAGTAACAGAGAGAAAGAGTGAGGAACTGAGAGAATGAGGGAGAGAGTGAGAGAAAGAGAGTGAGGGACAGAGAGAACGAGAGAGGGACTGAGAGAAAGAGAGAGGGACAGAGAGAAAGAGAGTGAGGGACAGAGAGAAAGAGAGAGAGTGACTGAGAGAAAGAGAGTGAGGGACAGAGCGAAAGAGAGAGGGACAGAGAGAAAGAGAGAGAGGGACAGAGAGAAAGAGAGAGAGGGACAGAGAGAAAGAGAGTGAGGGACAGAGAGAAAGAAAGAGGGACAGAGAGAAAGAGAGTGAGGGACAGAGAGAAAGAGAGAGGGACAGAGAGAAAGAGAGTGAGGGACAGAGAGAAAGAGAGTGAGGGACAGAGAAATAGAGAGGGACAGAGAGAAAGAGAGTGAGGGACAGAGAGAAAGAGAGAGGGACAGAGCGAAAGAGAGTGAGGGATAGAGAGAAAGAGAGTGAGGGACAGAGAGAAAGTGAGAGGGACAGAGAGAAAGCGAGTGAGGAACAGAGAGAAAGAGAGAGAATGAGAAAGGAACAGAGAGAAAGAGAGGAACAGAGAGAAAGAGAGAGAAAGAAAGAGATGTCCAGAGAGTACGAGATAGGGACAGAGAGAAAGAGGAACAGAGAGAAACAGCAAGAAAGAGAGTGAGGGACAGAGAGAAAGAGAGAGAGGGACAGAGAGAAAGAGAGAGGGATAGAGAGAAAGAGAGTGAGGGACAGAGAGAAAGAGAGTGAGGGACAGGGAGAAAGAGAGAGAGGGACAGAGAGAACGAGAGAAAGAGAGAGGGACAGAGAGAAAGAGAGTGAGGGACAGAGAGAAAGAGAGAGGGACAGAGAGAAAGAGAGAGAGGGACAGAGAGAAAGAGTGAGGGACAGAGAGAAATAGAGAGGGACAGAGAGAAAGAAAGTGAGGGACAGAGAGAAAGCGAGAGGGACAGAGAGAAAGAGAGTGAGGGACAGAGAGAAAGGGAGTGAGGGACAGAGCGAAAGAGAGAGGGACAGAGAGAAAGAGAGTGAGGGACAGAGAGAAAGTGAGAGGGACAGAGAGAAAGAGAGTGTGGGACAGAGAGAAAGAGAGAGGGACAGAGAGAAAGATAGTGTGGGACAGAGAGAAAGAGAGAGGGACAGAGAGAAAGATAGTGAGGGACAGGGAGAAAGAGAGAGGGACAGAGAGAAAGATAGTGAGAGACAGGGAGAAAGAGAGAGAGGAACAGAGAGAAAGAGAGAGAATGAGAAAGGAACAGAGAGAAAGAGAGGAACAGAGAGAAAGAGAGAGAATGAAAGAGAGGTCCAGAGAGTACAAGATAGGGACAGAGAGAAAGAGGAACAGAGAGAAACAGAGAGAAAGAGAAAGGAACAGAGAAAGAGAGTGAGGGACAGAGAGAAAGAGAAAGAGGGACAGAGAGAAAGAGAGTGAGGGACAGAGAGAAAGAGAGTGAGGGACAGAGAGAAAGGGAGTGAGGGACAGAGCGAAAGAGAGAGGGACAGAGAGAAAGAGAGTGAGGGACAGAGAGAAAGAGAAAGAGGGACAGAGAGAAAGAGTGAGGGACAGAGAGAAAGAGAGAGAGGGACAGAGAGAAAGAGTGAGGGACAGAGAGAAATAGAGAGGGACAGAGAGAAAGAGAGTGAGGGACAGAGAGAAAGCGAGAGGGACAGAGAGAAAGAGAGTGAGGGACAGAGAGAAAGAGAGGGACAGAGAGAAAGAGAGAGGGACAGAGAGAAAGAGAGTGAGGGACAGAGAGAAAGAGAGAGGTACAGAGAGAAAGAGAGTGAGGGACAGAGAGAAAGAGAGAGGGACAGAGAGAAAGAGAGAGAGGGACAGAGAGAAAGAATGAGGGACAGAGAGAAATATAGAGGGACAGAAAGAAAGAGAGTGAGGGACAGAGAGAAAGCGAGAGGGACAGAGAGAAAGAGAGTGAGGGACAGAGAAAGAGAGAGGGACAGAGAGAAAGATTGTGTGGGACAGAGAGAAAGAGAGAGGGACAGAGAGAAAGATAGTGAGGGACAGAGAGAAAGTGAGAGGGACAGAGAGAAAGAGAGTGAGGAACAGAGAGAAAGAGAGAGAATGAGAAAGGAACAGAGAGAAAGAGAGCAACAGAGAGAAAGAGAGAGAAAGAAAGAGAGGACCAGAGAGAACGAGAGAGGGACAGAGAGAAAGAGGAACAGAGAGAAAGAGAGAGAAAGGGAAAGGAACAGAGAAAGAGAGTGAGGGACAGAGAGAAAGAGAGAGAATGAGAAAGAGAGAGAAAAACTGTGAGAGAAAATGTGAAACAAAGAGAAAAAGAGTGAAGAACAGCGAGAAAGAGATTGAGAAATAGTGAGAAACAAAGAGAGAAAGACTGATGGAGTGTGATAAAGGGGCTGTAAAACATAGAGGAGGAAAGGCACTGAGGAATAATGGTGGATGACATAGTGGCCTTGGAAAAGGACCAGAGGAGAGCTGCAAAAATGATTCCAAGCTTAGAGCACACTTGTCTGAACTGAAGAATCCAGATGGCCGCGCCTATGGGCATAATAGGGAGCTTGGGGAAGTTCCATCGTAACCGAGAGACTTTCAGAGCGCATGTGGAGCGGCTAGAAATGTTTTTCACTGCAAATAGTATAGTTGAAGTCCCCGATGATGAAACCCGTCACCGGGTGGTGTTAGAAAGGAAACGGGCTATTTTCCTGGCTGAAGCAGGCCCCGAGGTGTATGAAACCCTAAAAACGTTGCTTCTTCCTGTCATGCCACTGATGGAGGTTAGAACATCACTGCAGTCCTGAGCTCCTGGAAATTGCTGAAAATTATCATTTTGGAATACGAGATCAATTAATTGACGAGAGTATCAGTGAGTACATTGTAGCATTAAAAAAGCTTTCATTCACTGTCATTTCGGAAACTTTCAGGACCAAGCATTGCATGACCGCTTTGTTTGTGGGATGAAAAATGAAGCAATCAGAAGAAAGTTGTTGACAACTCCGAGCTTAACTTTTGATTTAGCTTGTCAGACAGCTATGTCGGTGGATATGGCCGACCAATACTCCCGAGAATATTGCGCCATTTCCAGTCGCCAGACAACCGAGGTGAATCGCCTGCAGGTTAAAAATAAAAGGCAGTTGGGCCCCAAGGCCTCAGCAACTGACCAAGGTAATAGTGCATTGAAGTCATGCTATCTGGGACAACACATTGCTCAAAGTTGTCCACATGTGAAGGCAGAGTGTTTCTTCTGCAATAAAATTGGGCAGCTTGCAAAGGCATGCAGACTGAAGAGTAAACCGATGTTCAATGCTATAAGTAGAAATCGCCAGAGACTACATAGCATTGAAGAGAAGCAACAGGACGATGAGGTTCTGGAGATATATGTCATCAGGAGCACAAGGGTATCTAGCAATGATTCATGAAGTATCATTGTTCAAGTAGATGTTGCAGGAACCAGATACCCATGGAAATCCACACTGGTGCATCCGTGAGTATAGTACTAGAATCGCTATAACTCGACAAGTTGAGTGATTTTCCATTGGAAAATCGAAGATAGAGCTGCGAGGCTACTCAGGAGAGAACATTTCTGTGGTAGGACGTAACACCATACCGGTGAAACACAAGGATCAGTTTCAGAGCTTGCCTTTCTTAGTAGTGGCAGGAGACAAGCCTGCCTTAATAGGTAGAAATTGATTGGGATGTGTAGCTGGATTGGAATGAAAGTAGATGTTATCACGAAGTGTCTGAAAGTGTTCCATGAAATAGGCAGTCCAATCCAAGCTTCAAGGTGAGTGTCAGGGAACAGAAGGATGCTAGACCAGTTTACTGCAAGCCACGTTCCATACCATATGCACTCAAGGAGAAAGTTGAGCAAGAACTCAAAAGACGAGAGACTGAGAATATTATCTCTAAGGTTAATTTAAGTAACTGGGCTACACCCATTGTTGTACCTAAGTCAGATGGTAATGCTAATGCTATGTCCAGGTTGCCATCCCCATCACAAGTTACAGCCAATAGGGAAGAAGTGTTCTATTTTTCATACATTGATGAACTGCCAGTCATAGCTGAAGAGATTGGTAGAGCAATCAAACGTGACCCAGTTATATCAAAGGTGTATGATTACATAGCAAATGGCTGGCCAAACCAGGTATCAGAGGAGGATATTCATCCATACTTCGTTCATAGGAATGAATTATCAGTGGATAAAGATTGTATCATGTGGGGTGCAAGAGTGGTTATCCCAAATAAATTCAGGTCCAAATTATTAGGAGATCTTCATGACCAGCACCCGGGAATGTACTTGACCAAGAGTTTTGCACATGGTTACTTATGGTGACCAGGTCTAGATAAAGATATAGGACCTGAAATTCCGATGTCCCGGGTCCGTAAGAAGTTCCTACAGACCCGGGAAGGCATCGGAAAAGCCGGTTTCCAGCGCGCAATGCGCACGCACTGGGAACCGACATTTCCGATCTGTCAAGTTTTTTGGTCTTGACAGATGGTCGTATCTTGGGAGCGAGAACACTTGCAGGGTAAGATTTCTGATATTTACAAATATCTTGCCCTGCAAATGTCCTTTAAAATCCTGCGCCTGAAAAAGCAGACGTATAGCTTACTTTTGTAGGCTCAAGTGGTTAAAAATACACATACAAATAAAAAATAAAGTTATAAAAGCACTTTTTATGTTTAAAAACCCTCCCAACGACTGTAAGTTTATTTTAAGTGTTAATAAAAAGTTTTTTTTAAGTCGGAAAACTTTTTTTATAACAACTTTAATTTAAATGCATGTTAATTGTGTATTTCATTTTCTATTTTTTTTTGGTTTTTATGTGTTTGGGGGTGGGGTTTTTCATTCATAACAGTAGGATTTCTGTACCTACGGAACTCCTATTGCTATGAATGAGAAACTATACTGTACCTGATTGGCTGCTGTCACCAGATCCCGGCCTACGCACGTCCCCACGTGCACGAGCTGTGCGCGCAATCACCTCTGAGCCTCAAGCTCGGAAGTTTGGACAGTCACAGCAGCAGCTAAGTGCATATCTTTTTGTTTTTTTAGGTTGTTTCCCCGTGGGAAGAGGTTGAACGGAATTTCAGAGCCATAGAGTACAACTTCAGTCAGTGTACAATATGTCAATCGATAAGCAAGAAACCACTCCAGCCATGGAAATGGCCTCCCAGGGTGTGGCAAAGGTTACATGTAGATTTTGCTGTGCTAGAAGGACAGCAATTGTTCATTGTGATTGATAGCCATTCGAAGTGGGTAGAAGTGTTTCCTATGCAGAAAGTAACAATAAGTAAAACGCTAGACAATTTGAAAAGATTGTTTTCTTCATATGGCCTCCCAGTAGAAATTGTGTCTGATAATGGGCCACAATTTTGTTCAGAATTTGCACAGTTCATGAGCAAAAATGGTGTGAAACATACGAAAGTTCCACCATACCACCCTGCTTCAAATGGTGCAGCAGAGTGCACAGTACAACTTATAAAATGTACCCTCATCAAGCAAATGTTGGATCCAATTCCAAAGAAATTGTCATTGAATCACAAACTAGCAAATGTTATGATTACTTATCATAATACTCCTCCTACAACTACTGGTAGAACACCAGCAGAGTTGTTTCTCAAACGACAGCCATAAACCATGTTCTCGTTGTTAAATCCAAACCTGGCACAGTCAGTAGAAGAGAAACAATTAAGAAAGAAAGAGACAAGTGTGAAATTGAATCAGAAGGTTAGAGTGAAGAACTATCACCATAAATTATTAAAGTGGCTACCGGGAAGAGCAGTGAAGATATGTGGTCCTCGCACATATTTGGTCCAGGACATGGACATGGACAGGTTGATCATGGACAGGTTAGCTTTGTTCACATTGGTCATATTTTACTTACAGATGTGGAAGGAGTTGGAAGTTGGAATGATTTGATTATTTCTGATTGTTACAAGTAGAGTACCAGTAGAAAATCCTACATCAGATGTACTAGATACAAGTCCAAGTGAAAGTCAGAATTTAAGTCTGAGTCCGAGTCAGGCAGACAAACAGTCTGAAGTTGTAGAGAGTCCAAATGTAGATCAAGGGTTGCCCTTCGACAAAAATTCTCCTCAGGCTCAGCCTAGAATGAGTCGGAGTTCGACATCAAATTTGGAAAGTTCTGTTCGAGAGTGAAGCTATCCTTTTCGAAACAGAAAACCAGTGGTTAAGTTTGATTTGTAAATATGGCAAAATAAGTTTACATCTTTTGTTGTGTATAACCATGCAAGTTATGTTAATGATTATTTTGTTATGATTACTTCTTCATTAAGGAGGAAGAAGTGTAATAGAGCTCCACCTAGTGGACTACTGCTCCACTTAGTGGACTACTGTGGTAATGCAACTGCTGCAGTAAATACAATAAAAGGATCATGCGACAGGGTCACATGACAAGTTCCTGTCGAGCCATCTTGTATATGTGTGTTTGTGATGTCGTAAAAAATATATCACAAGCTACCCAGAAAGGTAGGACCTTTCTTTAAAGCTGTGCAGACTTAGAGGTGACCTGATAGAGGTCTATAAAATAATTAAAAAATGAAAGAAAGACTTACGTTTCAATCGCACCTTTCACGGCCTCAGGACATCCCAAAGTGCTTTACAGCGAATGAAATACTTTTGAAGTGTAGTCACTGTTATAATGCAGCCAATTTGCGCACAACAAGCTCCCACAAACAGTGATAATGACCAGATCATCTGTTTGAGTGATGTTGCTTGTGGGATAAATATTGGCCAGGACACCGTGGATGATGGTGTCTTTATTGATAGAGTATAACCACCACCGCTGGACATTCATTGGTAATACCATCATCAAATCCCCCACCATCAATATCCTAAACCAGAAACTTAACTGGACCAACCACATAAATACTGTGGAAACAAGAGCAGGTCAGAGGATGGGTATTCTGCGGCGAGTGTCTCACCTCCTGACTCCTCAAAGCCTTTCCACCATCTCCGAGGCACAAGTCAGGAGTGTGATGGAATACTCTCCACTTGCCTGGATGAGTGCAGCTCCAACAACACTCAAGAAGCTCGACACCATCCAGGACAAAGCAGCCGCTTGATTGGCACCCCATCCACCACCTTCAACATCCACTCCCTCCACCACCGGCGCACCGTGGCTGCAGTGTGTACCATCTACAAGATGCACTGCAGCAACTCGCCAAGGCTTCTTCAACAGCACCCCCCAAACCCGCGACCTCTACCACCTAGAAGGACAAGGGCAGCAGGTGCATGGAACACCGTCATAGAAACATAGAAACATAGAAAATAGGTGCAGGAGTAGGCCATTCGGCCCTTCTAGCCTGCACCACCATTCAATGAGTTCATGGCTGAACATTCAACTTCAGTACCCCATTCCTGCTTTCTCGCCATACCCCTTGATCCCCCTAGTAGTAAGGACCTCATCTAACTCCTTTTTGAATATATTTAGTGAATTGGCCTCAACAACTTTCTGTGGTAGAGAATTCCACAGGTTCACCACTCTCTGGGTGAAGAAGTTCCTCCGCATCTCGGTCCTAAATGGCTTACCCCTTATCCTTAGACTGTGACTTCCCCAACATTGGGAACATTCTTCCTGCATCTAACCTGTCTAACCCCGTCAGAATTTTATATGTTTCTATGAGGTCCCCTCTCATTCTTCTGAACTCCAGTGAATACAAGCCCAGTTGATCCAGTCTTTCTTGATAGGTCAGTCCCGCCATCCCGGGAATCAGTCTGGTGAACCTTCGCTGCACTCCCTCAATAGCAAGAATGTCCTTCCTCAGGTTAGGAGACCAAAACTGTACACAATACTCCAGGTGTGGCCTCACCAAGGCCCTGTACAACTGTAGCAACACCTCCCTGCCCCTGTACTCAAATCCCCTTCCACATTCACCTCCAAGTCACACACCATCCTGACTTGGAAACATTTCACTTGACACTGTGATCAGCCTTGCTATTCTACTCTCCTGTGTGTTGCCTCATAGCCCAGACGGCCCAGTATGTAGCGGCACCACAGACATCCTAGCTAGGGCACTGTATCGCTTGATAATGAGCTCTAGGGATTAAAAGATTGAAATACACAAAGAAGCAAAGGTACAAGGGAACCAAGAGGAACTAACAGACTGGGTGAATAATCTCATTGTGCAGCTCTCACTGTGGGACGGCTTGTTTTAATTCTCACCTTTGCCGCATTTATTTGCCTATTTCCCTCCCACCCATCAGCTCTGTGCTCGCTTACCGACACCAGCTTCCAGTTCACCAATGCCTCGAACTTAAAATTATCATCCTTCACGGCCTCGCCCCTCCTATCTCTGTAACCTCCAGCAGTCCTAACCCCAACACCCTTAACTCTGACCTGCTGTGCACCCCCTACCCTTTTGTCCCACCATTGCTGGCCGTGCTTTGGCCTCACCCCCTGCAGTCCCCTTCCTGAACCACTCCATCTCTCTCTCCACCTTTAAGCCCATTTGAAACCCAGCTCTATGACCAAGCTTTCAGTCAACGCCTCCCAGAATATCCTTCTTTATCTCAGCGTCCATTTGACCCTACATCTGTGAAGCACTTTGAGACCATTGTTTTAACGATAAGGCGCTATATAAATGCAAGTTGATGCTTTACAAAAGCTGCCATAGCACCAAACAACTCATTAACTAGGTCTATTGTTTAAGCAGGGTGAACATATCGATACAACATTAGACTTGCTTATTCTATGACCTCATGCTCCATTTTTCTTTGCTATTACTCCAGCATTGTAGTTACTGGGCAACTTAGGACAATATAGAATTCTACCACACAAGAGGCCATTCGGCCCATCACACCTGTGCTGACTTTCTGAATTAACTAATCCCAGTACTCTTCTCTTCCATCATGGAATCTTGGCCTTTATTGCAAAGGGGATGGACTTTAAAAGCTGGGAAGTCTTGCTACAGCTATACAGGGTATTGGCGAAGTCACACCTGGAATACTGCGTGCAGTTTTGGTTTCCAAATTTACAAAAGGATACACTTGCTTTGGAGGCAGTTCAGAGAAGGTTCACGAGGGTAATTCCGGAGATGAGGGGGTTGACTTCTGAGGAAAGGTTGAGTAGGTTGGGCCGCTACTCATTGGAATTCAGAAGAATGAGAGGTGATCTTATCGAAACGTATAAGATTATGAGGGGGCTTGACAAGGTGGATGCAGAGAGGATGGTTCCACTGTTGGGGGAGACATAATCTTAGAATAAAGGGCCATCCATTTAAAACAGAGATGAGGAGAAATTTCTTCTGTCAGAGGGTTGTAAATCTGTGGAATTCGCTGCCTCAGAGAGCTGTGGAAGCTGGGACATTGAATAAATTTAAGACAGAAATAGATAGTTTCTTAACCGATAAGGGAATAAGGGTTTATGGGGAGCGGGCGGGGAAGTGGAGCTGAGTCCATGATCGGATCAGCCATGATCGCATTAAATGGTGGAGCAGGCTCGAGGGGCCGTATGACCTACTCTTATTTCCGATTTCTTATGTTCTTATTACCCATTTACATTTTTTCCTTTTAAGATATTTCTCAAGATGCCTGCTAAAACCTATTCTAGACACTGCTTCCACCACAGATCTTAAAAGCCTTCTGGGTAAAAACAAACTCTCCGAGCCCCTCCCTTCATACAATCGTTGATGAATTTAAATATAAAAATTCGGGTCATGTGTGCCTCGCGTTTGTTCCCCCGGGGGGCGCTAATGAGGCGCAAACGACTTTCCGTATGTGCGAGGAACCACTAATGACTCTCGCTGGAGTTTAGCGGCAATGCTAACCGGTAGCGCCCCACTCCTACTGGTAGTGCTGTAACAGCTCTGCGGGACGCCGCCCGGGCTTTATGCCTCTGGCGGTATTGTGTATGTAAGCACTCTGTAAATGACTCCACGAGGCAGGGGTATGGCACTTGAACTGTACAGACTGCAGTCCTTTATTGCAGCTCCTAGAGTGAGGACATCAAGAGGTGAGCTCCCTTTTATACTGGGTTACCTGCAGTGTACAGGTGACCCTTAGGTCTCCAGCAGCAGCACCCTCTGGTGTACAGGGAAGGTATATACAGGTCTAGTGTTACAGTACATCATTACAACATTGGCATGCATACATAAGAGGCGGGGTGAAAAGGGGAGGTGCAGCAGTGAAAAATGTTTTTAAAACGGCCTTCTTCACTGCAGATCGCGGGGTTTGTGGCATCTTGCAGCCCGGCACCCCGCTCCCCGGCAGTCTAGTGACGGCCCCTTCTCCCTCCTGCAGGGTCGGCACCTTGGCGATCATCTTTGACTATCAACTATTTACAATCTATATTGATGACTTGGATGAAGGGACTGAGTGTAATGTAGCCAAGATTGCTGATGATACAAAGATGGGTGGGAGAACAAGCTGTGAGGAGGGCACAATATATCTGCAAAGGGATACAGACAGGCTAAGTGAGTGGGCAAACATTTTGCAGATGGCATATAATGTGGGAAAATGTGAGGTTATCCACTCGGGCAGAAAAAATAGAAAAGCAAATTATAATTTAAATGGAGAAACATTGCAAAGTGCTTTAGTGCAGAGGGCCCTGGGGATCCTTGTGCATGAAAGGCAAAAAGTTAGTATGCAGGTAAAGTGATGAATCAGTAAGGCAAATGGAATGTTGGCCTTTATTCAAGGGGGGTGGAGTATAAAAGCAGAGAAGTCCTGCTACAACTGTACAGGATATTGGTGAGGCCACACCTGGAGTACTACGTACAGTTTTGGTCTCCGAATTTAAGGAAGGATCTACTTGCATTGGAGGCTGTTCAGAGAAGGTTCATGAAGTTGATTCCGGAGATGAGGGGGTTGACTTATGAGGATAGGTTGAGTAAGTTAGGCCTATACTCATTGGAGTTCAGAAGAATGAGAGGTGATCTTATCGAAACATATAAGGTAATGAGGGGGCTCGATAAGGTGGATGCAGAGAGGATAGTTCCACTCATAGGGGACACGAAAACTAGGGGACATGAATAAGGGTCGCCCATTTAAAACTGAGATGAAATTTCTTCTCTCAGAGGGTTGTAAATCTGTGGGATTCTCTGCCCCAGAGAGCTGTGGAGGCTGGGTCATTGACTATATTTAAGGTGGAGATAGACAGATTTTTGAGCAATAAGGGAGTAAAGGGTTATGGGGAGCGGGCAGGGAGATGGAGCTGAGTCCATGATCAGATCAGCCATGATCGTATTAAATAGCGGAGCAGGCTCGAGGGGCCAAATGGCCTACTCCTGCTCCTATTTCTTATGTTCCCGCCAGTGCTACATATCCCTCCGCGTAGTGCGGGAAACTTCACGTGGCTTTGCATCCCGATCCCGCCCCCGAGAGGAAGTGGAACCTGAGATGTTGTGCTCCACTTCCTCTCGGGGGCGTTATGCCCAATATAGCTCGAGGGGTGGGGCTTGTGCACCGGGCATAGGAACTCCCACCTTGCAGCTGTTAACGAAGTGCTACCAAACTTTTAGCCGATGTCCTCTAGATTACTGACTCACCGAGCAGCGGAATTTACCTGATCAAAACACCTCTTAATTTTGAACATCTTTTTCTAACTGAATTTCAGTCTTAGCTCGGTGCCGTAGCACTCTCGCCTCTGAGTCATAAAGCTGTGGGTTCAGGACTCACTCCAGAGACTTGCACATTCAATCTAGCCTGACACTCCAGTATGTTACTGTTGGAGGCGCCGTGATTCGGATGAGGCGTTCAGCCTCAAAGGGTTGTGAGTCTTTTGAATTCTCTACCCCAGAGGGCTGTGGAGGCTCAGTCGTTGAATATATTCGAGATCGATAAATATTTGGATATTAAGGGAATCAAGAGACATGGGGATATTGTAGGAAACTGGAGTTAAGGTATCTCACTTCAAAAACATAATGCTACTGCTTCCTTAATAATGGACTGCAGCATTTTCCCAACGACAGATGTTAGGCTAACTGGTCTATAGTTTCCTGCTGTCTGTCTGCCTCCTTTTTAAAATAGGGGCGATACATTTGCGGTTTTCCGATCCACTGGGACCTCGCCAGAATCCAGGGAATTTTGCTAGATTACAACCAATGCATCCAGTGTCTCTACAGCCACTTCTTTAAGACCCTGGGATGTAAGCCATCAGGTCCAGCGGACTTGTCCACCTTTAGTCCCATTATTTTACTGAGTACTTTATCTTTTGTGATAGTGGTTGTATTAAGTTCCTCCCTCCCTATAGCCCCTTGATTATCCCCCATTGGGATATTTTTAGTGTCTTCTACCGTGAAGACCGATACAAAATATTTGTTCAATGTCTCTGCCATTTCCCTCTTCCCCATTATTAATTCCCCAGTCTCATCCTCTAAGGGACCAATGTTTACTTTAGCTACTCTCTTCCTTTTTATATACCTGTAGAAGCTTACTATCTGTTTTTTATATTTCTTGCTAGTTTACTCTCATAATCTATCTTCCCTCTCTTTATTTTTTTTTGTCGTCCTTTGCTGGTTTTTAAAAATTTCCCAATCCTCTGGCCTCCCAATAATCTTGGCCCCTTTGTATGCCCTAGTTTTGTATTTGATACCATCCCTTATTTCCTTAGTTAGCCACAAATGGTTCTCCCTTCTCTTAAAGTCTTTCCTTCTCACTGGGATATATTTTTGTTGAGTTATGAAATATCTCCTTAAATGTCTGCCACTGCTCATCAACTGTCCCACACTTTAATCTATTTTCCCAGTCCACTTTAGCCAATTCTGCCTTCATACCTTTGTAGTCTCCTTTATTTAAGCTTAGGACCCTGGTTTGAGATCCAACTTTCTCACCCTCTAACTGAATTTGAAATTCAATCATGCTATGATCACTCTTTCCTAGAGGATCTTTTACTATGAGATCATTTATTAATCCTGTCTCATTACACAGTACCAGATCTAAGATAGCCTGCTACCTTAGTTGGTTCCGCAACAACTGTTCAAGGAAACCATCCCAGATACACTCTATGGACTCTTCCTCAAGGCTACCTGGGCCAATTTGATTTTTCCAATCAATATGATGATTAAAATCGCCCATGATTATTGCCGTTCCTTTCTTACAAGCCTCCATTATTTCTTGATTTATACTCTGTCCAACAGTGTAGCTACTGTTAGGGGGCCTATAGACTACGCCCACCAGTGACTTCTTCCCCTTATTCCTTACCTCCACCCAAACTGATTCTAGATCTCGATCTTCTGAGCCAATATCATTTCTCACTACTGCACTGATCTTATCCTTTATAAAGAGAGCTACCCCACCTCCTTTTCCTTTCATAGAAAAAAAAATAGGTGCAGGAGCAGGCCATTCGGCCCTTCGAGCCTGCACCACCATTCAATATGATCATGGCTGATCATGTAACTTCAGTACCCCATTCCTGTCTTCTCTCCATACCCACTGATCCCTTTAGCCGTAAGGGCCACATCTAACTCCCTCTTGAATATATCCAACGAACTGGACTCAATAACTTTCTGTGGTAGAGAATTCCACAGGTTCACAATTCTCTGGGTGAAAAAGTTTCTCCTCATGTCAGTCCTAAATGGCTTACCCCTTATCCTTAGTCTGTGACCCCCTGGTTCTGGACTTCCCCAACATCGGGAACATTCTTCCTGCATCTAACCTGTCCAGCCTCGTCATCATTTCATATGTTTCTATGAGATCGCCTCTCATTCTTCTAAATTCCAGTGAATATAAGCCTAGTCGATCCAGTCTTTTTTCATATGTCAGTCCTGCCATCCTGGGAATCAGTCTGGTGAACCTTCGCTGTACTCCCTCAATAGCAGGAATGTCCTTCCTCAGATTAGGAGACTAAAACGGCACACAATACTCAAGGTGTGGTCTCATCAAGGCCCTGTACAACTGCAGTAAGACCTCCCTACTCCTATACTCAAATCCTCTCGCCATGAAGGCCAACATGCCATTTGCTTTCTTTACTGCCTGCTGTACCTGTACGCCTACTTTCAATGACTGATGTACCATGACTCCCAGGTCTCGTTGCACGTCCCCTTTTACTGATCTGTCACCATTCAGATAATAATCTGCCTTCCTGTTTTTGCCATCAAAGTGGATAACCTCACATTTATCCACATTATACTGCATCTGTCATGCATTTGCCCACTCACCTAACCTGTCCAAGTCATCCTGCAGTCTCTTAACATCCTCCTCACAGCTCACACTGCCACCCAGCTTAGTGTCATCTGCAAACTTGGAGATATTAGACTCAATTCTTTCGTCCAAATCATTAATATATATTGTAAATAGCTGGGGTCCCAGCACTGAATCTTACGGTACCCCACTAGTCACTGCCTGCCATTCTGAAAAGGACCCATTTATTCCCACTATCTGCTTCCGGTCTGTCAACCAGTTCTCTATCCACGTCAATACATTACCCCCAATCCCATGTGCCTTAATTTTGCACACTAATCTCTTGTGTGGGACCTTGTCAAAAGCCTTTTGAAAGTTCAAATACACCACATCCACTGCTTCTCCCTTGTTCACTTTACGAGTTACATCCTCAAAAAATTCCAGAAGATTTGTCAAGCATGATTTCCCTTTCATAAATCCATGCTGACTTGGACTGATCCTGTCACTGCTTTCCAAATGTGCTGCTATTTCATCTTTAATGATTGCCTGTCCTTCCAAATTGTCAAATACCCCTGATTATTTGGTTCCCAGCCTTGGTCGCCTTGCAACCCCTGTAATGGCTATTGTTGGAATGACTGTCTCGCTCTTTTCACTTCGTTGCTTTAAACATCGAATTACACACACACTCAGTTGTAGTAAAGGCAGGATTGTGTCTCTTATTTAGACATTCATACTAAACAAACCCAGTATGGAAGTTACTGAAATACTTCACAGAGGCAGCTCTAGCTTGCTCCGAGTTCCGTGGCTACTTGTGACACACCTTCCGAGATTCCAGTGTCTGAACAGTCCGTGTCAAACTCTCATCTTTATACTAAAATAAGCGTTGAACTCTTAACACGCAGACGATGTAGAATTATCCTGAAATGACGGCTAACTACTTTCTGAATTACTATACACAAACCAGATCGTTTCCTCGCTTAGTAACAAATGGTACATTCAAATAATTAACATACAAACAATGTGAATTACTGTACACAAACCAGGTGATCAGCATGCATAGATAGTATCGATGATACATACAAATAATTAACATACAAATGACCAGCTCTCATTTCAATGGCTAAAAGGCACCATATCGCCCCGCAGCTTGTTCTAATCCAAACTTCAATCTTCCAACTTTTAACCCTTTTGATTTCTCCAGACTACGCCGAAGCAAAGAGTTTCAGAAATGCAGGCTTGTGCTCCCACATTCCCCCCGTTCTTCTCTTTGCCTCCCTGCAGGTCTTATCTGGGTAACATTTGTATGGCCATTTGGGCTTGTTCAACAGCATTCTCCAATTGTAGTCCTTGGTTTCGAACACGCCATCCATAATAAATCAAAATGACCAGCACAATGTCCACAATTGCTTAATTCAAACTCCTTAGCTGTTGAAATCTTGTACTCCATTTCCGCATTTCCTTCTTCCAAACAGCAGCACGATTAGGGTCAAAGTCGGGTTGCTGCAGATCCTGATTCTCAGGATGCCATTTTAAAATCCGTTGGTCTGTGATCACCATATCCATTTTCAACTGAATTTCATGCTGTTTACATTTAGAAATGTAAACTCGCAATCGATGTCTTCGACCAAGTCTGTTGCCCTCTGCACAGGTTTTAACAATTTCCTCTGCTTTGTGGGAGAAGTGTAACAACATAGAGTAAAGGATGACGGAAATGCTGAATCGTCAGTCGAGAGACCCAGTCCTTCTCTCAGTTCACCCTTAGGAACTGCTGTCATTTCCTCTCTCGATATTTGCAACGCTCCAACTTCTATTTCGCATTGTTTAAGATCATGTTTATAACTCCCACATTTGAGCTTTTCACTGAACATCTCATCAATTCTGAGACAGCCCATTCCTACAGAAATGTTAAATGCTTCTGAACAAGCTTCTCCCACTGCTTTCATCTCTGATAGCTCTTCGTGTATCTGGGATGTTGGGGTATTTCTCTGAAGAGGGGAATCCCCTTCCTCCAGGAACACCTCAACCTCCATTTGTCCGGCAGACCCTGTGTTAATTTCCCGCTGCCCTTCCACACAAGCCTCGATAAGGGTATGGCCACCCCTATCCTGAATTAAGGGTCGAAAGAAAAGACATGCATGGGTGAGGCGCGGTATTCCTATAGGAATCCTCCCTCACCTGCGGAATCTACCCCTGAACTCATCAACTGAACCGAGGTACCATCCCTGTCTGTGACTCTAGCTTCTCTTTCCTGATTCTTCAACTTTTCTTTGAACTTTTCCAATTCTTTAGCCAGTCTATCCCTGTCCTCTATCAACTGACGGGTCCGGATCCAGGCACCACTTGATCCTGCTTCTTTTATGCGACTCCTCGCGGGATTCATCCACACAGGCTCTTCTGCCTTCCATCGCTGTAACCCCTGTCTCACTTCCATGATTGGGATACCTGCAGCTCTCTGATACAAGATTTCTACCCTTGCCAACCAAAACTATCGTCCGTGCCCCAGGCATCTACTTCCAGAACTACTGAGGAGGGTAGGACAGTCAAAATGATCTCTCTATGTGTACCATCCTCGTAATGACTGATATCAATCCAATTACTTTCCAAACTTTTACACAACTGGAATATACGTTCCCCAGCTTCCCTGAGTCCTTTCCCTGGTAATAATGCAAGCCGCTTTATTAACTGTGGCCCTGAGTGAGCACCAAAGATTGCAACTATTATTCTACCAAGCAGGGACCTGGAAGTTGTTTCAAAACCTAATACCTTTCCCCGGTGATTCCCTAAAGCTCGCAGAATCATTACAACCCTTGGTTTCTCTGATATGTCCCCTGACTGCCACCATTGCAGAATATTGCACCACCATTGGGCAAACTTATTAAGGTCCTGAAGCTGTGCAGGTCCCACTACATTAAGGATAGCTCTCATGTCCTGTAACCTTATCCCTCCTCGCTCATACCAGCAAATCCCCAAAACCACTTAAGGTAGAGTTCCGTTCACGAGCTCCATAGGGAGCAGAGGAATCATGACCCTGCTCTCGCCTTGTCCGCTCGAACGTGTTTCCCCCACTCTCCACATTATCGGAAGGCCGTGTGTAATGTTGTGGAGTGTGAAGCGTCTGAGGAACCAAAGAAGCATCTAACTGCTCCGCTTCCATACCCAACGTTGCCACACGAACCGCACGGGTTCGAGGCTCCGAAGTCAGAGAAGACAAAGGAGCTGCGGAAGGGAACGGTGGGCATTCTCCCTCTCCCTTAATCCCCTTTTCAACTCTCAGACCCGGGGAATCCTCCGAATACCACCCAGCTTTATCAACTGCTGTCTCCACTGGGCAATACCACCATCTGCTGCAGCTTAGATATTCCTTTATCTAGATCTTGATTCATCATCATCATAGGCAGTCCCTCGAAATCGAGGAAGACTTGCTTCCACTCTTAGCATGAGTTCTTAGGTGGCTGTACAGTCCAATATGAGAACCACAGTCTCTGTCACAGGTGGGACAGACAGTGGTTGAGGGAAGGGGTGGGTGGGACTGGTTTGCCACACGCTCCTTCTGCTGTCTGCGTTTGATTTCTGCATGCTCTCGGCGACGATACTCGAGGAGCTCAGCGCCCTCACAGATGCACTTCCTCCGCTTAGGGTGGTCTTTGGCCAAGGACTCCTAGGTGTCAGTGGGGATGTTGCACTTTATCAGGGAGGCTTTGAGGGTGTCCCTGTAACGTTTCCTCTGCCCACCTTTGGCTCGTTGCCCATGAAGGAGTTCCGAGTAGAGCGCTTGCTTTGGGAGTCTCGTGTCAGGCATGCGAACAGTGTGGCTCGCCCAATGGAGCTGATCAAGTGTCATCAGTGTTTCAATGCTGGGGATGTTGGCCTGGTCGAGGACGCTAATGTTGCTAATCTTGATTACGGTTCTGTTCATCAGCAAGATGCTGATTCAGCATCAGAACAGTCCTGGCTGCCCCGAATGCCTGAAATCGCCAATTCTCTATTTTTTTCATCACTGTTGTTAACTGCTCTCTGAGTTCTAAGACTTCCCTATCTCTAGCCTCAGCCTCTTCTCCTAACTTTTGAATCCCCAGCATTCGACATTGCAACATTAATGCTTTTCTCTTTTTATCACTTTTTAACCCAAACACTTTAATCTTTTTTAACTGGACACTCTCCACTAAGGACTGTCATGTCTCTCTCCATCCTCCTGTCATTGTTTCCTGCCTTATCCCATAAGATCTCCCTTTTGACTCAATCCACTCACGAAGAAATGACCAGACCTCATCTGGAATATCCCCTGATCCTCCCATTACTAACTGGAGATCCCTTTAAGTCACGACAACTAAGAGAATGCTCACCCCTCGAACTGACGTGTGGGAAACACTTGTTGCTTCTTCGAAAAACTCAGCCAACGAACTTTTGAAAATCATGTCGGGGTCACCAATATGTTGTAACGGCTGTCTCGCTCTTTTCTCTTCGTTTTACGCACACACTCAGTTGTAGTAAAGGCAGGATCGTGTCTCTTATTTAGACATTCATTCTAAACATTATGGAAGTTACTGAAATACATCACAAAGGCAGCTCTAGCTTGCTCCGAGTTCCGTGGCTGCTTGTGACACACCTTCTGAGATTCCAGTGTCTGAGCAGTCCGTGTCAAACCCTCAGCTTTATACTAAAAAAAACGTTGAACTCTTAACACGCAGACGATGTAGAATTGTCCTGAAATCATGGCTAACTGCTTTCTGAATTACTATACACAAACCAGATTGTTTCCTTGCATAGTAACAAATGGGACATTCAAATAATTAAAGTACAGATGATGTGAATTACTGCACACAAACCAGATGATCAGCGTGTATAGATAGTATCGATGATACATACAAATAATTAACATACAGATGACCAGCTCTCATTTCAGTGGCTAAAAGGCACCATATTATCTTCCAACTTTTAACCCTTTTGATTTCTCCAGACTGTGCCAAAGCAAAGAGTTCAGAAATGCAGGCTTGTGCTCCCACAGCTATCAGCTCATACCCATTTATATTTTTTTGTGCCGTCAACGCATCTATCTTGTTATGAATGCTGCATGCATTCAGATAAAGAGCTTTTAATTTAGTCTTTTTAGCATTTTTCCTCACTTTCTGAAACATTCTTATTTTTATACACCCTGGTTTTCATTTCCCCCACCGCAACCCTGCTCTATTGCCTTCTCCTTGTTCTTTGACTTTTTAAATTTCCACTCACCTGAACGTTCCTCCCAACCCCTATTTAGTTTAAAGCCCTCTCTACAGCCCCAGTTATTCGCTTCACCAGGACACTAGTCCCAGCCTGGTTCAAGTGAAGCCTGTCCCAACGGAACAGCTCCCTCTTAAATCAGTACCGGTGCCAGTGCCTCATGAATAAAAACCCATTTCTCCCACACCAGTCTTTGAGCCACATGTTCATCTCACTGATCTTATTTACCCTAGGCAAATTTGCTCGTGGCTCAGGTAGTAATCCAGAGATTATTACCTTTGTTGTTCGGCTTTTTAATTTGGCCCCTATGTATGTGGTTTCTCTTAGGTATTTTCAAAGCACCCCCACTTTACAATAGACCTAACGTTGGGAATTATTACTGTACGGAACAGATGAACAAGTCACGGACAAATACCTTGGTCTCAACCGGCAATGCTTTATTAAAGTTAAAATACACACCTGCACGCAGTAACCACACACACCCCGGTGTGTAAAGCAAACAAATGCAGAACAATACACAGTCTGGCCTGTCTAAACAGGCCCCTAATGTGAAGTACCCACATCTAAAACACCTCCCCTGTAAACCCCTAATGCTTGTTTGGAACACACAACATCCTTTCACACTATGCGCTGGTCTTAAAGATCCATGGGCTGGGATAAATGCTCACCAATTACCCCTCTGGCTTACTCGCTGCTTCTCCCGATGAGGCGTAGCTTCTGGGCCCATACCAAACAATGGTATTCAAGTCCATTCTCAGGATCAGCCTCCCAGTCGAAGTCGCAAGGCTCTCTTGGCTCGTAGATGGTGGTTTCTTCTCTCCGTCCCAGATGGAGTGCTCAGTCCTTGTGCGTTGCAAGCAGGAGTAGAAGAGGGAGAGAGAGAGATAGCTTACAACTGGCGTTCTTATACCTGCAAGACTGCTTAAAATCCAATTGTCCTTCCCACCTGAGGCTGTCCAACTGAAAAGCAAAAATCAAGTCTTTGCCTGCCCCTTTGATAACTGGGCTGTCCCTCGCTGGGTGGCTCCGATGAGTCTGTTGTCAAAATAGCTTTCCTTTGTCTTTCGATGGCCTGAAATCTCGGCCACTTTACTTACTGTCTCACTGATGGGTTCCAAATCCATGCTAAAAGGCGCCCACTTAACCATGATGTTCCTGCTTTCAGCCATTCTCATTCCCACCCAGCTGATGTGTATTCAAGTGTATTCCGACAGTGGATAGTCAAGGGGCTATGGAGGGAAGGAACTTAACGCAATCACAATCACTAAGGAGGTGGTACTCAGTAAGATAATGGAACTAAAGGCAGATAAATCCCCTGGACCCGATGGCTTGCATCCTAGGGTCTTAAGAGAAGTAGCGGCAGGGATTGTGGATGCATTGGTTGTAATTTACCAAAATTCCCTGGATTCTGGGGAGGTCCCAGCAGATTGGAAAACTGCAAATGTAACGCCCCTATTTAAAAAAGGAGGCAGACAAAAAGCAGGAAACTATAGACCAGTTAGCCTAACATCTGTGGTTGGGAAAATGTTGGAGTCCATTATTAAAGAAGCAATAGCAGGGCATTTGGAAAAGCATAATTCGGTCAGGCAGAGTCAGCATAGATTTATGAATGGGAAGACCTGTTTGACAAATTTGCTGGAGTTCTTTGAAGATGTAACGAACAGGGTGGATAAAGGGGAACCGGTGGATGTGGTGTATTTGGACTTCCAGAAGACATTTGACAAGGTGCCACACAAAAGGTTACTGCACAAGATAAAAGTCACGGGGTTGGGGGTAATATATTAGCATGGATAGAGGATTAGCTAACTAACAGAGAATAGAGAGTCAGGATAAATGGTTCATTCTCTGGTTGGAAACCAGTAACTAGTGAGGCGCTGCAGGGATCAGCGCTGGGACCCCAACTATTTACAATCTATATTAACGACTTGGAAGAAGGGACTGAGTGTAACGTAGCCAAGTTTGCTGATGATACAAAGATAGGATGAAAAGCAATGTGTGAGGAGGACACAAAAAATCTGCAAAAGGACATAGACAGGCTAAGTGAGTGAGCAAAAATTTGGCAAATGGAGTATAATGTTGGAAAGTGTGAGGTCATGCACTTTGGCAGAAAAAATCAAAGAGAAAGTTATTATTTAAATGGAGAAAGATTGCTAAGTGCCGCAGTACAGCGGGACCTGGGGGTACTTGTGCATGAAACACAAAAGGATAGTATGCAGGTACAGCAAGTGATCAGGAAGGCCAATGGTATCTTGACCTTTATTGTAAAGGGGATGGAGTATAAAAGCAGGGAAGTCTTGCTACAGCTATATAAGTTTTTGGTGAAGACACACCTGGAATACTGCGTGCAGTTTTGGTTTCCATATTTATGAAAGGATATATTTGCTTTGGAGGCAGTTCAGAGAAGGTTCACAAGGTTGATTCTGGGGATGAGGGGGTTGACTTATGTGTAAAGGTTGAGTAGGTTGGGCCTCTACTCATTGGAATTCAGAAGAATGAGAGGTGATCTTATTGAAATGTATAAGATTATGAGGGGGCTTGACAAGGTGGATGCAGAGAGGATGTTTCCACTGATGGGTGGGTGAGACTAGAACTAGAGGGCACGATCTTAAAATAAGGGGCCGCCCATTTAAAACAGAGATGAGGAGAAATTTCTTCTCTCAGAGGGTTGTAAATCTGTGGAATTCGCTGCCTCAGAGAGCTGTAGAAGCTGGGACATTGTATAAATTTAAGACAGAAATAGATAGTTTCTTAAATGATAAGGGAATAAGGGGTTATGGGGAGCGGGCAGGGAAGTGGAGCTGAGTCCATAATCAGATCAGCCATGATCTTATTGAATGGTGGAGCAGGCTCAAGGGGCCATATGGCCTACTCCTGCTCCTATTTCTTATGTTCTTATGTTGTATAATATTGTGTCTGTAAGCACTCTAGTTATGACTCCACGAGGTAAGGTATTGTACTTGAACTGTTGTGACCTTAGTCCATCATTGCAGCTCCTGAGTGAGGTTACAGCATGGTGAGCTCCCTTTTATACCTGGTTACCTGTCGTGTACAGGTGACCGCTAGGTCTCCACCAGCTGCATCCTCTGGTGGGATAGGCATAGTGTATACAGTGTGAAGATACATCCAGTAATCTTATGTAACAGAACATTGAGTGTACAGGATATATACTTATGTTATACATACACAACATCACTCTCCCCTAAGTCTTGTGCCACTGGTCTCGGCTTTGTGTGCTCTCATCCTGGACTTGAGTGCCCAAAGCCCTTGCACCTTGTTTATGCTTTGGCTTGGCTCTCTCCCTGTAGATCCCCCAAGTCCTTATTGCCACAACATTGGGAAGTGGTCAGCAGTGGACGGTTAGAGGTTGCAGTAGGGGCTGAGTGGGTTGATGGTTACGTACATCCATTTCCCCCCCCACCCCCCCCCCCCCGCCCCACATACATAGACCATGTGTGTGGCTCAACATCTGCATGTGCATACATGTACAGAAGGAAAGAACCAAAAAAAAGGGAACATAGGATTAATTACATCAGTGTTTGGGTTTTGCAGTAGTGGAACAAGTACATTTTACAGGTAAGGTTCATACATGGCATCACAGTCTTGCCCCTGGGTTGTGTAGGTGCAGGTGGGTGAGGACGCTAGTTTCAGAGTGACCGGACTATGTCCAGGTTGTCTGATGGTGGCGCTGCACCCACTGCCAGCTGGGTGGGCTCGGATTGCTCACCTGGCTGAGTCTCAGGGCCTTTGCCATTGCCTAGTGGTGGACAGAGCCACAGGAATGTCTGGCTTCCCTGTCCTCCTCTGAGGGCTGCAGTGTCTCCCTGCTGTCCTTCAGCGGTAGTGGGAGCCTGGTCATCCCAGGTCCCATTGGGAGGACTGGAGGATGCTAGCTTCTTGCTCCCAGTACTGGTTCTAGTGGCCAGAGAGATAGAGCCTATCTGGGGCAGCGTGCCAGTAGTGGTGCCTTTGCCATCCGTTGATCACTGGCCCTGCAGCTGGTATACTCCCTCTGTGTGTGGCCATGCTCCCTGGGGCATCACATTGGTCCCGGAGACGCAGGCTACATGATCGGGTAGCCCGCTGGACCTGGATGCTTCCGACAGGAGGTTGCCCTTGGTTTTGCCGGCGTACATGTAGAACCCAGCATCGCACACCATTTTCTTCATTTACTGTCATAATACATTGGCTCCGACAGCAATCACCCGACTCGACACTGTTAGTTGCCTTTACATACTTGCATTTGTCAATTACATCTTTTACATGTGTATTACCGGCATCGCTGTACAAAGAGTGGCACTGTCCCTTTAATTGTGATGGGTTGCCGGTCTCCTTTAAGAGGGCCTTGCAATCTTTACCCCAATCCAGTTCACTCCTCGGCATCACGCATTGGTCCCTCAACGCTGCCCCTCGTGGTCTGGTTGCCGCCATCTTTACTTCAGGCACTTCACCTTGTGGTGCGGGCGCCATCTTCTTTCTCTCCACGAGGTAGGCTGCGGTGATCCTTTTCTCCCCAGGTTCTGCCATGGAAACAGGGAAGTTACCTTCTGCGCCGATTTTCTTCCTCCGGAGTCCTGCCACTGGAGCCCGGAAGGTGAGGTCGGGTCGTTTGGGCTGGATCATCTCACCGTTGGGTTGAGCGGTCTGAGTCGTCTCCACGCAGTCGAGTTGGGCGATTGGTTTTTCAGGTGTTGTGCTGGACCCAAATTTGGGGCCACATCAGACGTCGATCACTGGGGGCTGGAGGTTCTCCCAGCTCCAACGGATTTGTTTCATCCATCTTTTCCTAGCAGCATTGGACCATCACCAGCAACGATCCACAAAGGTAACTTGTGCATTGTGCCGCCGTGGGACACCTGGATATCCACACAGCCAACGACTGTATGGTGTCATTTGTGTAGGTGAGCAGCTTCACTTGGATCGGGATCATTTTCGGCCGTTTGATTGGGTTGTCCCAGAGTTTCTCAAAGACTGCCTGATTCATCAGCGATTGGCTTGCCCCTGTGTCCACCTCCATCGTGACTGGAACAGCGTTGATTTCAACTTCCATTTTCAACGGAGAACTCTCAGTGGAGCAGGTAAACACTTGGTACACCTCTTCGTGGGGCTGAGCTGCCTCATGGACTCTCTCTTCATCGCCGCTGGAGTCCGGATGATCGGCAAACTCTTCAGCGACTCGGTGAGTGAAATTTCTATTGCACATTCGCTGGAAGTGGCCCTTCGTGTTACAGCCTTTGCAAATATAGTCTTTGTAGTGGCACTGGTGGGCCCTGTGATTTCCTCCACAGCGCCAGCATGGGGCTCGCTGGTTGGTCCCATGTGGCGGGCTCAGGGTTGTGGGACTCGGGGTTCTGTTCTCCCTATCCTGAGAGAGACCGCTTGCAGCAGCCTTGCCTCTACAAGGCGCCAGTCAGTTCACAGTACTTGCTGGGTTAGAGTCCTGGGGGTGAGTCATCATCCACTTGGAATCGTAGGCCAAGGCCATGCATGCTTGGCTCACGTTAATTGCCTTCTGCAGGGTGACCGTGGTGTCCGCAGAAAGCAGGCTGTGGAGAAGGCCCTCATGGCCGATTCCAATAACGAAGCAGTGCTTCGGTGAGATGGTCGCTAAAGTCACATGATGCAGTCAATCGTCTGAGGTCTGCAGCATATTTTGCGATTTCTTGGCCTTCGGGCAGCCGGTGTGTGTAAAACCGGTGTCTGGCTGTGAGGATGCTCTCATTAGGATTGAGCTGTTCCTGTATCATCGTTACGAGCTCCGCATACGTTTTGGTTATTGTCTTCTCTGGGGCTAGCAAGTCCCTGACAAGGCCATCGACGGTGGGCCCACAACTGCTGAGCAGGATGGCTCTGCGGCTTATCAGCCAGCGAGGTCGATGTGTCTCCAGCCAGGCCGTTCGCAATGAAAAAGTGTTCGAGCCTTTCCACAAATCTTCAATCTTCCCCATCGGCAAATTGTTGGAACTTGCCAAGGTTAGCAATTTTTTGCATGGAAATTCGTAATCTCGTCGCCAGTTGTTGTGTTTGTAAGCACTCTAGTATGACTCCACGAGGTAAGGTATTGTACTTGAACTGTTGTGACCTTTGTTATATATGTATACTTGTATTTACTCTGTACAGAGGGCTCATCCCCTGTAGTCCCAAGGAATCCCATAATCCCTTGGGAGCATAGGTACTTAAGAAGGCTTCACAGGTTGGAGAGGCACTCTGGAGACCTGCAATAAAAGACTAAGGTATTTTACTTTGGGCTCATAGTGTTCAGTCTGGCTCGTTCTCCATACACAACAACTGGCGACGAGATACAGATAGCGAACCCAAAGATGCAGAGAACAGTGGTCATCGTGGAGAAATTCTCGGAGGGAGATGATTGGGAAACTTTTGTGGAGCGACTCGACCAATACTTTGTGGCCAACGAGCTAGATAGGGAAGAGAGCGCTGCCAAACGAAGGGCGATACTCCTCACCGTCTGTGTGGCATAAACGTATGGCCTCATGAAAAATCTGTTCACGCCAGCGAAAACCACGGAGAAATCGAATGACGATTTGTGCACACTGGTCCGGGAGCATCTGAACATGAAGGAAAGTGTTCTGATGGCGAGGTACCGGTTCTACACCTACAAAAGGTCTGAAGGCCAGGAAGTGGCGAGTTATGTCACCGAGCTGAGATGCCTTACAGAACATTGCAAATTTGAAGGACATTTGGAGCACATGCTCAGAGACATTTTCATACTTGGCATTGGCCACGAAACCATACTTCGCAAATTTTTGACTGTAGAGACCCCAACCCTGAGTAAGGCCATAGCGATAGCCCAGGCGTTCATTGCCACCAGTGACAATACGAAGCAAATTTCTCAGCACACATGTGCTGCTACAAGTACTGTGAACAAAGTGATGTTGTTTTCGAATCGCAACGTACAGGGCAGGTCACACATACCTGCAGCTACACATCCGCAGATGTCTCAGAGTCCACCATCAAGGGTGATGAATGAAAGGCCATTAACACCTTGTTGGCGCTGCAGGGGTGATCATCGTTTATATTCATGCCGGTTCAAAGAGTATGTTTGCAAGGGCTGTGCAACAATGGAACGCCTCCAATGAGTGTGTAGTAGGCAAGCTGCAAAGCCTGTTAAACCTGCAAACCACCATGTTGCAGAGGAGGACAGATCCACAGGGGACCACGACGAACCAGAGCCTCAGATAGAGGTTCATGGGGTGCACACATTCACCACGAATTGTCCCCCGATAATGCTGAATGTTGAACTGAATGAACTCCCAGTGTCATTCCAACATTCCATTGACTCTGGATCAGTTCCTATTGAGTGGAGGTAGCCAATGTAACCCCACTTTTTAAAAAAGGAGGGAGAGAGAAAGCAGGGAATTATAGACCGGTCAGCCTGACCTCAGTAGTGGGTAAAATGATGGAATCAATTATTAAGGATGTCATAGCAGCGCATTTGGAAAATGGTGACATGATAGGTCCAAGTCAGCATGGATTTGTGAAAGGGAGATCATGCTTGACAAATCTTCTGGAATTTTTTGAGGATGTTTCCAGTAAAGTGGACAAAGGAGAACCAGTTGATGTGGTATATTTGGACTTTCAGAAGGCTTTCGACAAGGTCCCACACAGGAGATTAATGTGCAAAGTTAAAGCACAAGGGATTGGGGGTAGTGTGCTGACGTGGATTGAGAACTGGTTATCAGACAGGAAGCAAAGAGTAGGAGTTAATGGGTACTTTTCAGAATGGCAGGCAGTGACTAGTGGGGTACCGCAAGGTTCTGTGCTGGGGCCCCAGCTGTTTACATTGTACATTAATGATTTAGACGAGGGGATTAAATGTAGTATCTCCAAATTTGCGGATGACACTAAGTTGGGTGGCAGTGTGAGCTGCGAGGAGGATGCTATGAGGCTGCAGAGTGACTTGGATAGGTTAGGTGAGTGGGCAAATGCGTGGCAGATGAAGTATAATGTGGATAAATGTGAGGTTATCCACTTTGGTGGTAAAAACAGAGAGACAGACTATTATCTGAATGGTGACAGATTAGGAAGGGGGAAGGTGCAGCGAGACCTGGGTGTCATGGTACATCAGTCATTGAAGGTTGGCATGCAGGTACAGCAGGCAGTTAAGAAAGCAAATGGCATGTTGGCCTTCATAGCGAGGGGATTTGAGTACAGGGGCAGGGAGGTGTTGCTACAGTTGTATAGGGCCTTGGTGAGGCCACACCTGGAGTATTGTGTACAGTTTTGGTCTCCTAACTTGAGGAAGGACGTTCTTGCTATTGAGGGAGTGCAGCGAAGATTCACCAGACTGATTCCCGGGATGGTGGGACTGACCTATCAAGAAAGACTGGATCAACTGGGCTTGTATTCACTGGAGTTCAGAAGAGTGAGAGGGGACCTCATAGAAACGTTTAAAATTCTGACGGGTTTGGACAGGTTGGATTCAGGAAGAATGTTCCCAATGTTGGGGAAGTCCAGAACCAGGGGTCACAGTCTAAGGATAAGGGGTAAGCCATTTAGGACCGAGATGAGGAGAAACTTCTTCACCCAGAGAGTGGTGAACCTGTGGAATTCTCTACCACAGAAAGTTGTTGAGGCCAATTCACTAAATATATTCAAAATGGAGTTACATGAAGTCCTTACTACTCGGGGGATCAAGGGGTATGGCGAGAAAGCAGGAAGAGGGTACTGAAGTTTCATGTTCAGCCATGAACTCATTGAATGGCGGTGCAGGCTAGAAGGGCTGAATGGCCTGCTCCTGCACCTATTTTCTATGTTTCTATATCAATGGAGCTGGACACAGGCACGAACCAGTCCATCATGGGCAAAAAGACTTTCGAAAGGTTGTGGTGCAACAAGGACTCAAGGCCAGTCTTAACTCCAGTTCGCACGAAACTAAGAACTTACATGAAAGAACTGATTCCTGTAATTGGCAGTGCTACCGTAAAGGTCTCCTACGATGGAGCGGTGCACAAGCTACCACTCTGGGTGGTACTGGGCGATGGTCCCACGCTGCTCAGCAGGAGCTGGCTGGGAAAGATACGCTGGAATTGAACTGGGACGACATCCGAACGCTATCGCCCGCTGACGACACTTCATGTGCAAAGGTCTTAAACAAACTTGCTTCGCTGATTGAACCAGGCATCTGGAAATTCCAAGGAGCAAAAGTGCAGATCCACCTAATTCCGGGGGAGCGACCCATCCATCACAAGGTGAGAGCAATACCATAAGTGATGAGAGAAAGGGTAGAGATTGAGCTAGACCGGCTGCAAAGATAGGGCATCATTTCCTCGATCGAGTTCAATGAGTGGGCCAGTCCTATTGTCCCAGTCCTCAATGGAGATGGCACTGTCAGAATCTGTGGCGATTACTCAGTAACTATCAATCGTTTCTCCCTGCCGGACCAATACCCAATACCAAAAGCTGATGACCTCTTTGCAACGCTGGCAGGAGGAAAGATGTTCACGAAGCTGGATCTGACTTAGAAACATAGAAACATAGAAAATAGGTGCAGGAGTAGGCCATTCAGCCCTTCTAGCCTGCACCACCATTCAATAAGTTCATGGCTGAACTGAAACTTCAGTACCCACTTCCTGCTTTCTCGCCATACCCCTTGATCCCCCGAGTAGTAAGGACTTCATCTAATTCCCTTTTGAATATATTTAGTGAATTGGCCCCAGCCACTTTCTGTGGCAGAGAATTCCACAGATTCACCACTCTCTGGGTGAAGAAGTTTCTCCTCATCTCGGCCCTAAATGGCTTACCCCTTATCCTTAGACTGTGACCCCTGGTTCTGGACTTCCCCAACATTGGGAACATTCTTCCTGCATCTAACCTGTCTAAACCCGTCAGAATTTTAAACGTTTCTATGAGGTCCCCTCTCATTCTTCTGAACTCCAGTGAATACAAGCCCAGTTGATCCAGTCTTTCTTGATAGGTCAGTCCCACCATCCCGGGAATCAGTCTGGTGAATCTTCGCTGCACTCCCTCAATAGCAAGAATGTCTTTCCTCAAGTTAGGAGACCAAAATTGTACACAATACTCCAGGTGTGGCCTCACCAAGGCCCTGTACAACTGTAGCAACACCTCCCTGCCCCTGTATTCAAATCCTCTCGCTATGAAGGCCAACATGCCATTTGCTTTCTTAACCGTCTGCTGTACCTGCATGTCAACCTTCAATGACTGATGTACCATGACATCCAGGTCTCGTTGCACCTTCCCCCTTCCTAATCTGTCACCATTCAGATAATAGTCTGTCTCTCTGTTTTTACCACCAAAGTGGATAACCTCACATTTATCCACATTATACTTCATCTGCCATGCATTTGCCCACTCACCTAACCTATCCAAGTCACTCTGCAGCCTCATAGCATCCTCCTCGCAGTTCACACTGCCACCCAACTTCGTGTCATCTGCAAATTTGGAGATACTACATTTAATCCCCTCGTCTAAATCATTAATGTACAATGTAAACAGCTGGGGCCCCAGCACAGAACCTTGCGGTACCCCACTAGTCACTGCCTGCCATTCTGAAAAGTACCCATTTACTCCTACTCTTTGCTTCCTGTCTGACAACCAGTTCTCAATCCACGTCCGCACACTACCCCCAATCCCATGTGCTTTAACTTTGCACATTAATCTCCTGTGTGGGACCTTGTCGAAAGCCTTCTGAAAGTCCAAATATACCACATCAACTGGTTCTCCTTTGTCCACTTTACTGGAAACATCCTCAAAAAATTCCAGAAGATTTGTCAAGCATGATTTCCCCTTCACAAATCCATGCTGACTTGGACCTATCATGTCACCATTTTCCAAATTCACTGCTATGACATCCTTAATAATTGATTCCATCATTTTACCCACTACTGAGGTCAGGCTGACCGGTCGATAATTCCCTGTATTCTCTCTCCCTCCTTTTTTAAAAAGTGGGGTTACATTGGCTACCCTCCACTCGATAGGAACTGATCCAGAGTCAATGGAATGTTGGAAAATGACTGTCAATGCATCCGCTATTTCCAAGGCCACCTCCTTAAGTACTCTGGGATGCAGTCCATCAGGCCCTGGGGATTTATCGGCCTTCAATCCCATCAATTTCCCCAACACAATTTCCCGACTAATAAAGATTTCCCTCAGTTCCTCCTCCTTACTAGACCCTCTGACCCCTTTTATATCCGGAAGGTTGTTTGTGTCCTCCTTAGTGAATACTGAACCAAAGTACTTGTTCAATTGGTCTGCCATTTCTTTGTTCCCCGTTATGACTTCCCCTGATTCTGACTGCAGGGTACCTACGTTTGTCTTTACTAACCTTTTTCTCTTTACATATCTATAGAAACTTTTGCAATCCGCCTTAATGTTCCCTGCAAGCTTCTTTCTCGTACTCCATTTTCCCTGCCCTAATCAAACCCTTTGTCCTCCTCTGCTGAGTTCTAAATTTCTCCCAGTCCCCAGCTTCGCTGCTATTTCTGACCAATTTGTATGCCATTTCCTTGGCTTTAATACTATCCCTGATTTCCCTAGATAGCCACGGTTGAGCCACCTTCCCTTTTTTATTTTTATGCCAGACAGGAATGTACAATTGTTGTAATTCATCCATGCGGTCTCTAAATGTCTGCCATTGCCCATCCACAGTCAACCCCTTATGTATCATTCGCCAATCTATCCTAGCCAATTCACACCTCATACCTTCAAAGTTACCCTTCTTTAAGTTCTGGACCATGGTCTCTGAATTAACTGTTTCATTCTCCATCCTAATGCAGAATTCCACCATATTATGGTCACTCTTCCCCAAGGGGCCTCGCACAACGAGATTGCTAATTAGTCCTCTCTCATTACACAACACCCAGTCTAAGATGGCCTCCCCCCCTAGTTGTTTCCTCGATATATTGGTCGAGAAAACCATCCCTTAAGCTAGCCCAATCTATGTGCATATTAAAGTCACCCATTATAACTGCTGCACCTTTATTGCATTCAGCCTACATGACAGAGGAACTGGAGAAATCATCGAAGGCCCTCACCTGCATTAACACAAACAAAGGTCTTTTTGTTTATAACAAATGCCCGTTTGGAATCCAATCGGTGGCGGCGATATTCCAGAGAAACATGGAAAGTTTACTGAAGTCGGTCCCGCACACTGTGGTCTTCCAGGACGACATCTTGGTCACAGATCGGAACACAGTCGAGCATCTGCAGAACCTGGAGGAGGTTCTTAGTCGACTCAACCGTGTGGGGCTCAGGTTAAAATGCTCGAAGTGCGTTTTCCTGGTGCCTGAAGTGGAGTTCCTGGGAAGGAGGATTGCAGCGGACGGCATCAGGCCTACCAACGCGAAGCTGGAGGCAATTGAGTACGCACCAAAGCCACAGAACGTGACGGAGCTGCGTTCGTTTCTTGGACGCCTGAACTACTTTGGTAACTTCTTACCGGGTCTCAGCACATTGTTAGAACAACTGCATGTCTTACTATGAAAAGGGGACAAATAGGTTTGGGGCAAAAGCAAAGAAAATGCCTTTGTAAAAGCGAGAAAATTATTATGCTCAAACAAATTGCTTGTGTTGTATGATCCATGTAAGCGTTTGGTACTAGCATGTGATGTGTCGTCATATGGCGTCGGGTGTGTATTGCAACAAGCTAATGATTTTGGGAAACTGCAACCGGTTGCTTATGCATCCAGGAGTCTGACTAAGGCTGAGAGAGCCTGCAGCATGATTGAGAAAGAAGTATTAGCATGTGTCTATGGGGTAAAGAAAATGTATCAATACCTGTTTGGGCTAAAATTCGAATTGGTAACTGACCATATGCCACTTAGATCCCTGTTCTCCGAGAGTAAAGAGATAAATACCAACGCATCGGCCCGCATCCAGAGATGGGCGCTCATGTTGTCCACATATAACTACGCTATCCGCCACAGGCCAGGCACAGAAAACTGCGCCGATGCTCTCAGTAGGCTGCCATTGCCCACCACGGGGTGGAAATGGCGCAGCCCACAAATCTAGCCATGGTTATTGAAGCATGTAAGAGTGAGCAATCATCCGTCACTGCCTGGCAGATTAAAACCGGGACAAACCAGGACCCCTTATTATCTCTAGTCAAAAGCTGTGTGCTTCATGGGAGCTGGTCCAGTGTCTCAGTGGAAATGCAGGAAGAGATAAAGCCGTTCCAGCGGCGCAAAGATGAAATGTCTATACAGGCAGACTGCCTTCTGTGGGGCAATCGAGTAGTGGTCCCCAAGAAGGGCAGAGGCACCTCCACAGTACCCACCCAGGCATCGTAATGATGAAAGCGATAGCCAGATCCCACGTGTGGTGGCCCGGTATCGATGCGGACTTAGAGTCCCGCGTTCACAGATGTAATACATGCTCGCAGTTAAGCAATGCACCCAGGGAGGTGTCGCAAAGTTTATGGTCTTGGCCCTCCAAACCGTGGTCTAGGGTACACGTCGACTATGCAGGCCCGTTCTTGGGTAAAATGTTCTTTGTGGTTGTAGACACATACTCCAAGTGGATTGAATGTGAGATAATGTCGGCTAGCACGTCCGCTGCCACTACTGAAAGCCTGCGGGCCATGTTTGCCGCACACAGCTTACCCGATGTCCTGGTGAGCGACAACGGACCTTGTTTTACCAGTGTTGAGTTCAAAGAATTCATGACCCATAATGGGATCAAACATGTCACATCGGCCCCGTTTAAACCAGCGTCCAATGGTCAGGCAGAGAGAGCAGTGCAAACCATCAAGCAAGGCTTGAAAAGAGTAACTGAAGGCTCACTGCAGACTCACCTATCCCGAGTCCTGCTTAGCTACCGCACGAGACCACACTCACTCACTGGGATCCTACCTGCTGAACTGCTCGTGAAAAGAGCACTTAAGACAAGGCTCTCGTTAGTTCACCCTGATCTACATGAACAGATAGAGAGCAGGCGGCTTAACAAAGTGCATACCATGATAGCGCAAATGTGTCACGCGAGATTGAAATCAATGATCCTGTATTTGTATTGAATTATGGACAAGGTCCCAAGTGGCTTCCCGGCACTGTCGTGGCCAAAGAGGGGAGCAGGGTGTTTCGGGTCAAACTTTCAAATGGACTCATTCACCAGAAACACTTGGACCAAATCAAGCTCAGATTCATGGACTATCCTGAGCAACCCACCTTGGACCCTACCTTTTTTGATCCCCCAACACACACACCAGTGGCAATCGGCACCACGGTTGACCACGAAGCAGAACCCATCATCTACAGCAGCCCTGCAGGGCCCAACACACCAGGCAGCCAAGCAAGGCCAGCTGCACAGCAGCCCAGCGAGGGCCCAACAAATGATTCAACAACATCAGCTTTCACACCAAGGCGATCAACCAGGGCAAGAAGGGCCCCAGATCAATTCACATTGTAAATAGTTACACTGTTGACTTTGCGGGGGACTGATGTTATATATGTATATTTGTATTTGCTCTGTACAGCCACCAGAGGGCTCATCCCCTGGAGTCCCAAGGAATCCCATAATCCCTTGGGAACGCAGGTATTTAAGGAGGCTTCACAGGTTGGAGAGGCACTCTGGAGACCTGCAATAAAAGACTACGGTCACACTTTACTTTGAACTCACAGTGTTCAGTCTGACTCTTTCTCCATACACAACAACCTTAGTTCATTTATTGCAGCTGCTGAGTGAAGGTACAGCATGGTGAGCTCCCTTTTATACTTGGTTACCTGTAGTGTACAGGTGACCCCCTAGGTCTCCACCAGTTGCACCCTCTGGTGGTACAGGCAGAGTGCATGCAGTGTGAAGATACATCCAGTAGTCTTATGTAACTGTACATTGAGTGTACAGGGTATATACTTATGTTATACATACACACAGTTAAAACATATTTGGAATTGCCCAGGTTAGCTCTTCTGCTGTACAGTGAATGTGTCCCAGCAAAGTTCAAAACTTATAAGTCCAAAAGTTTACGTCAATGGTTTCGCCGGTTCTTACAGTCGCCCCTGTGATATTTCAAGGATCCTTCTGGAATACCAAACATCCGCTGGTGAAAACATATCGTGTTCCAACCAACCCTATCCCTTTTTATTTTTAAAACACCCCGAAAATACATCCTTGAAATACAATCATGCATCGCACTGTTACCATATAGATACAGAAAGCTACATTCAAGGTTCGTTAACTACGGCCTCCCATCGACAAGAAATACACAACAGGTATATCACAATCGAAAACTGTACCATGACGAGAGCATGTGAGCATATCCGGATCCAAGGAGGAACCTCCACACTTATACCAAGGTCCCACCAGGGCGAGGAATTTATCCCTTTAATCGCCTTCCATGTTCCAATTTGTCTGTTCCAGTGTAAAATAATGTTTCTGCGAGAGCTCAACGGCTTTTATGTACCCGCGCTAAACGCCGTCGCAACTTCATTGAGCAACCCTCGCCTCCCCGGACCAACGTTATCGTACACTCCTATATCATACAACCTTTCCCGATTCACATCCCCATAACTGAGTTCAAAGAACTGGCCTCATACAGCCGCTCAGTTTCTTTCGGACACCACTCGGGCAGATGTACCCCAGTTAGTTTTAAAACGACTGACTTGATCACGTAATGCACCCCCTGGAATAAAACCTTTCCAGTCGGGACTAAAACGAAACCATTCCCTGGGCCTGCTTTGGTGGCTGGACACCTACCATCTGTCGCCTGTACCGGTGGGGCTGTGGGCAGGGGCTTCCTCTTGTGTGCTACAAGTTCAGTGGCATTTATTGTGTTGGGGGGGGTTCTGGGATCGCGCAGGAGTCCATACTCCGATCCCATCTGGATCCCAGCCCCGGCGTCCTGCCATTGCCTTGAAAAGGCAATCGACACACCTGCTGGGCAGATCCACTCCGACCCCCACATACACACACACATTCCCTGTTCCTCCTTCCACCACTTGTCCCAGCATACTTCCACTCCCCCCTTTGGCCCCGTGATCTGTTGGTACGTATTGTTCCCCAGTCATTCCCAGTCCGCTGTCTGGTTCCCCCTGTCTTGACTCAATTTCCTGAGCCACCACCACCGTCCCAGGGGAATGTGTCCCTTGCACTTCAAAGCATACGCACTTGCCCTCGGTCACCCTAACCCGTGTGGCTGTGTCCTTCAGTCTGGGACACGGTATGGAAGCTACCCAGCGTGGCTGGAGTATTTTGCCGAATTTGACCCCAGCCAGCCTGGCCACCTTTACTCGTGGAAGTAGGCTGCCATCCTGTCCGTGTCCCCTGTCCTGCGCCCCTGTGTCATGGTGGGACCGTTCACCCCAGTACATCCGTAGAGGAAGGACAACCCCCTCCTGCTGTACCCTGTTCCGGCCAAGCTCCAAAGAACGATTACCAGGGTTGTCTCCAACTTTCTCTTGGCTTCCTGTGATGATACCTCCACAGGTCTGGCTTCATCAAAAACACACTCTGTAAAAACACGAAACTGAGAAGGAAACTATATACACCGCCACCCGTCTCTGGGTGGCCCCGCTATGTCTCTACGACCCTGGACCTTTTACAGCTCCTCGGTGGTGTGTAAGGAGTCGACCACGGCACTCTCGGCCGTGGGATCCTGCTACACCTCCTAACCACCACCACGACGGGTTCCTCGATGTCCCAAACTATGGGAGGAAGACCAGCGCCCACCATGCTGTTTACAGCGCCTTGGTGGTTCTTTCCCCCAGGTTAAACAACTTGCACTGGTTCACATGGAACCACTTTAAGAACATAAGAACATAAGAATTTGGAATAGGAGGAGTAGGCCATCTAGCCCTTCGAGCTTGCTCCGCCATTCAATAAGATCATGGCTGATCTGGCCGTGGACTCAGCTCCACTTACCCGCCCTCTCCCCTTAACCCTTAATTCCCTTATTGGTTAAAAATCTATCTATCTGTGACTTGAATACATTCAATGAGCTAGCCTCAACTGCTTCCTTGGGCAGAGAATTCCACAGATTCACAACCCTCTGGGAGAAGAAATTCCTTCTCAACTCGGTTTTAAATTGGCTCCCCCGTATTTTGAGGCTGTGCCCCCTAGTTCTAGTCTCCCCTCCCAGTGGAAACAACTAGCCTCTATCTTGTCTATCCCTTTCATTATTTTAAATGTTTCTATAAGATCACCCCTCATCCTTCTGAACTCCAACGAGTAAAGACCCAGTCTACTCAATCTATCATCATAAGGTAACCCCCTCATCTCCGGAATCAGCATAGAGAATCATCTCTGTACCCCTTCCAAAGCCAGTATATCCTTCCTTAAGTAAGGTGACCAAAACTGCACGCAGTACTCCAGGTGCGGCCTCACCAATACCCTGTACAGTTGCAGCAGGACCTCCCTGCTTTTGTCCTCCATCCCTCTCGCAATGAAGGCCAACATTCTATTTGCCTTCCTGATTACCTGCTGCACCTGCAAACTAACTTTTTGGGATTCATGCACAAGGATGGACCACATGATCCACCCCGACCAGTCCTACACGGTCCCGGGCCGGACAATCCACGATAACATCCATCTGGTCCGGGACCTCATCCATTGTTCCCAGGAGGCTGGTCTGTCGGTCGCCTTCTTATCCCTCGACCAAGAGAAGGCGTTCGACAGGGTGGATCACGACTATCTACTCGGAACTCTGCGCGCTTTCGGGTTCGGGACGCATTTCGTCGCCCGGATCCGACTTTTGTACGCCGCCGCGGAGTGTCTGATTAAGGTTAACGGGTCCTTGACGGCGCCCCTTCGCTTTAGGAGAGGGGTGCGCCAGGGATGCCCCATGTCCAGCCAGTTATACGCCGTTTGCGTGGAGCCTTTCCTGCGCCTCTTGCGGACGAGGTTGACGGGACTGGCTCTGCAAGGGCTGGGCGTGGAGGTCGTCCTCTCGGCTTACGCTGATGACGTGCTCCTCGCAATAGAGGATCCCGCTGACCTGCGGAGGATGCGTGAGTGCCAGGAGATTTACTCGGCCGCATCCTCCGCCAGGATCAACTGGGAGAAATGTTCCGGACTCCTGGTGGGTCAGTGGCGGGTGGACTCCCTGCCGGAGGAGCTCAGGCCTTTTGCCTGGAGCACGACCCATCTCCTCTATCTGGGAGTCTACCTTAGCCCCGACGAGGGAGCCTGGCCGGCGAACTGGCAGGAGCTGGAGGCCAAGGTCGCCGCTCGCCTAGGGCGCTGGACAGGACTGCTCCGAGTGCTGTCCTACAGGGGTCGAGCGCTAGTCATAAACCAGCTGGTGGCCGCAATGCTGTGGTACCGGCTGGTCACTTTGACCCCTCCCCCTGCGTTTGTCGCCAAGATACAGAAGAAGCTGGTGGACTTCTTCTGGAACAACAGGAAGCACTGGGTCTCTGCCGCGGTCTTGAGTCTCCCGCTTGAGGAGGGCGGTCAGTCGTTGGTGTGCGTCAGCGCCCAGCTCGTGACTTTCCGTCTTCAGACCCTGCAGAGATACCTTTACGTCGAGCCCCCTCCTAGGTGGTGCGCTCTGGCGAGGTATTTCTTCCGCCAGCAGCTCGACCTCAATTATGACACGCAGCTCCTGTTTGTGAACTTGGGGGGTGCCAGGACCGCCCTCCGGGAGCTGCCTGTCTTTTACAGGGAACTCATCAGGGTCTGGAACAAAGTCTCCACCAAGCGCAGCTCTCCGCCGGCTGGAGTGGCGGCCGTCCTGCAGGAACCGCTGCTCGGGAATCCGTACCTCCACGGCCGAGGTTTTATGTGGCGGTCGGAAGAGAGGGCTGTGGCTGGTGAGGTGACCAGGGTCAGGGACCTGCTCGATGGCGGAGGAGCGGGCTGGATGGCGCCAGACACGCTGGCGCGGCGCCTAAATTCTGCCAACGTCCGCCACGCGGCCGATGCCATCGAGTCGCTAAAAACAGCTCTGGGCCCTGACTCCGTTAGGTGCATCGAGGAGGCTCAAGCACGTGGGGAGATCCCGTCCGAACTGACCCCCGTCCGGACGGAATTCCTCATCGGCGCCAAACCCCGGAACCTCCCTCGGGGGCCGGCGCCTCACAACTTGAGCCGCCTCAGGGAAATCCCCTCCGTGCCTTTCAGTTCCGCGCGGAGGGGTTTCCTGTACGGGCTGCTCCTGCACACCCTCAACTTTGCCATCCTCGCCGGCCGTCCGGACACGCCATGGCGTACCATCTTGCCGTCCGGAGGAGGCGGGGGTCCCCGATGGAGGGCACTCTACGCAGGGGTCCTCCCACTATTCATCGGGGACTTGGCCTGGAGTGTGGTGCATGGAGCAGTGCCGTGCAACAAATTTTTAAGCCGGTTCACGGACTCCCAGGCTGCCTGCAATTTCTGCGGTCTGGAGGAGTCCGTGTTCCATGTTTTTATTGAGTGCACGAGGTTGCAGCCCCTGTTCCATTATTTGAAGGGGCTGCTCCTGAAATTCTGGCTGCACTTCAGTCCCACTCTCCTGATCTTTGGGCACCCTGTGCGGAGGGGAGCGGGTAGGTCCGAGGGCCTCCTTGTAGGACTGCTCCTGGGCACGGCCAAGGGTGCCATCAGCCGGTCCAGGCAGCGGGCGGTCGAGGGGGTCGTTCAACCTGACTGCCTGCCTCTCTTCCGCTCTTACATCCGGTCCAGGGTGTCCTTGGAGATGGAGCACGCGGTGTCCACCGGTACGCTCGCGGCCTTCCGCGAGAGGTGGGCACCGGAGGGACTGGAGTGCATCATCACGCCCGGCAACCAAATTTTAATTTGATTTTACGTTTTTAAGTTTAATTTGTTTTAATTGCCGGTGCTTTTAGTGTCCCCCTTCCCTTTTATAGGGGGCACTGGGGAAAATTGTGATTCTAGTGCCCAAAAAAAAAACCAAAAAAAAGAAAAACACAAAAAAAAAAAGGGGGGAAAAAAAAAAGGGCCTTGTAAATGTCTGGAGTGTCACCCAGGTCGGGTGGCACCGTTTAATGTTTTATGTTTTCGCAGGTAAACTCAAAAGAGTTTCATGCACAAGGACCCCCAGGTCCCTCTGCACCTCAGCATGTTGTAATTTCTCCCCATTCAAATAATAGTCCCTTTTACTGTTTTTTTTCCCCAAGGTGGATGACCTCACACTTTCCGACATTGTATTCCATCTGCCAAACCTTAGCCCATTCGCTTAACCTATCCAAATCTCTTTGCAGCCTCTCTGTGTCCTCTACACAACCCGCTTTCCCACTAATCTTTGTGTCATCTGCAAATTTTGTTACATTACACTCTGTCCCCTCTTCCAGGTTATCTATGTATATTGTAAACAATTGTGGTCCCAGCACTGATCCCTGTGGCACACCACAAACCACCGATTTCCAACCCGAAAAGGACCCATTTATCCCGACTCTCTGCTTTCTGTTCGCCAGCCAATTCTCTATCCATGCTAATACATTTCCTCTGACTCCGTGTACCTCTATCTTCTGCAGTAACCTTTTGTATGGCACCTTATCGAATGCCTTTTGGAAATCTAAATACACCACATCCATCAGTACACCTCTATCCACCATGCTCGTTATATCCTCAAAGAATTCCAGTAAATTAGTTAAACATGATTTCCCCTTCATGAATCCATGCTGCGTCTGCTTGATTGCACTATTCCTATCTAGATGTCCCGCTATTTCTTCCTTAATGATAGTTTCAAGCATTTTCCCCACTACAGATGTTAAACTAACCGGCCTATAGTTACCTGTCTTTTGTCTGCCCCCTTTTTTAAACAGAGGTGTTACATTAGCTGCTTTCCAATGCGCTGGTACCTCCCCAGAGTCCAGAGAATTTTGGTAGATTATAACGAATGCATCTGCTATAACTTCCGCCATCTCTTTTAATACCCTGGGATGCATTTCATCAGGACCAGGGGACTTGTCTACCTTGAGTCCCATTAGCCTATCCAGCACTACCCCACTAGTGATAGTGATTGTCTCAAGGTCCTCCCTTCCAACATTCCTGTGACCAGCAATTTTTGGCATGGTTTTTGTGTCTTCCACTGTGAAGACCGAAGCAAAATAATTGTTTGAGGTCTCAGCCATTTCCACATTTCCCATTATTAAATCCCCCTTCTCATCTTCTAAGGGACCAACATTTACTTTAGTCACTCTTTTCCGTTTTATATATCTGTAAAAGCTTTTACTATCTATTTTTATGTTTTGCGCAAGTTTACCTTCGTAATCTATCTTTCCTTTCTTTATTGCTTTTTTAGTCATTCTTTGCTGTTGTTTAAAATGTTCCCAATCTTCTAGTTTCCCACTAACCTTGGCCACCTTATACGCATTGGTCTTTGATTTGATACTCTCCTTTATTTCCTTGGTTATCCACGGCTGGTTATCCCTTCTCTTTCCGCCCTTCTTTTTCACTGGAATATATTTTTGTTGCGCACTATGAAAGAGCTCCTTAAAAGTCCTCCACTGTTCCTCAATTGTGCCGCCGTTTAGTCTGTGTTTCCAGTCTACTTTAGCAACTCTGCCCTCATCCCACTGTAGTCCCCTTTGTTTTAGCATAGTACGCTCATTTCTGACACAACTTCCTCACCCTCAATCTGTATTACAAATTCAACCATACTGTGATCACTCATTCTGACAGGATCTTTTACTAGGAGATCGTTTATTTTTCCTGTCTCATTACACAGGACCAGATCTAAGATAGCTAGTTCCCTTGTAGGTTCTGTTACATACTGTTCGAAGAAATAATCCCGTATGCATTCTATGAATTCCTCCTCCAGGCTACCCCGTGCGATTTGAGTTGACCAATCGATATGTAGGTTAAAATCCCCCATGACTACTGCCGTTCCTTTTTCACATGCCTCCATTATTCCCTTGATTATTGCCCGCCCCACCGTGAAGTTATTATTTGGGGGCCTATAAACTACGCCCACCAGTGACTTTTATCCCCTTACTATCTCTAATCTCCACCCACAATGATTCAACATTTTGTTCATTAGAGCCAATATCGTCTCTCACAACTGCCCTGATATCATCCTTTATTAACAGAGCTACCCCACCTCCTTTCCCTTCTTGTCTATCTTTCCGAATCGTCAGATACCCCTGTATGTTTAATTCCCAGTCTTGGCCACCCTGCAACCATGTTTCTGTAATGGCCACCAAATCATACCCATTTGTAATGATTTGTGCCGTCAACTCATTTACTTTATTTCGAATGCTGCGTGCGTTTAGGTAGAGTGTTTTAATACTAGTTTTTAAACCATGATTTTTAGTTTTGACCCCTCCTGCAGCCCCTTTATATTCAGTGGCCCTTTTTGTTTTTTGCCTTGGGTTTCTCTGCCCTCCACTTTTACTCATCTCCTTTCTGTCCTTTGCTTTTGTCTCCTTTTTGTTTCCCTCTGTCTCCCTTCATTGGTTCCCATTTGTGCGCTTCGGAAGCTTAACTGCGTACACCATGGGACTGGCCTTATCTACGATGCAGTAGGGTCCCATGTACAAAGGCTCAAACGAGCCCACCCGAGCGTAATTGCGGACCATGATCCCCTACCTTCCCCTCGTGGATTCTCCGGGGCTCGAGCAACAACTGATTCCTTCGGCACTGCTTTCCCAAGTTGCTGGCAGCCTGCCAATGAATCTGTTTCAAGTGCTCGAACAGATTCTTGACAAACTTGTCCTGGCTTACCTCTCTAACCTGCCCACTGTGAGAACCGGCGGCAGAATATAGGTGGGCGTGCGCATGACCCGACCAGTCATGAACTCATACGGGGAATACCCTGTGCTTCTGGAGAGGCTGGCTCGGACCCCCATCAGGACAAATGGCAGGACCTCAACCCACCTTTTCGGGGACGGCCCTGTTTCCTTCCGCAGTCTTTCTTTGATGGTCCGATTAAGTCGCTCCACAACCCCCGATGACTGTGGGTTGTGAGCCACATGCCATTTCCCTTCTATCCCTTGCACTTTCAAGGTAGCCTGCATGACTTGCCCCGTGAAGTGGCTCCCTTGGTCGAACTCCACGATCTGCGGCAGTCCCCACCGAGAGAACACTTCCCTCACCAAGATCCTTGCCGTCGCCAACGCTGTGGCTGATCGGCAAGGGAAGGCTTCAACCTATTTTGAGAAAACGTCCACTAGGACCAAACAGTACTTGTAACCCCCCCACTGCGGTGGGCAGTGGCCCGATGTAATCGACCTATACCGACTGCCATGGTCCCTCTACCTTTCTCGTGTGTGCCGTGGGAACCTTTCTTTTCTGGGGATCGGGGTTGTTCGTTGTGCACATCAGAGTCTGTGCAAAAATCGTGGTCATCGTCCCCAGTTGCGGCCACCACCCTGCCTGTTCTACCCTCTGCCAGGTAGTCTCCGGCCCTGGGTATCCCGCTCTTGGGCCCCCCGTGGGCTATCTGGAGGAATTCTCTCTGGTGCTGTTCTGGGACCACCCACTGATCTCCCCTGAAAAGCATTCCCTCCTTTAAAGTAACGCCCACTACCCCGAACGGGCCTTCTACCTTTTCTCCCCTAGCCAGCAGCTCCAGGACAACATTGAAGACGGGATCCTGTGCCTGGACTTTCCTCAAGTCTGGGGCCAATGCTACCCCTACACTCCCTTGTGTCCCCCCTTTGTCCCGGTTTGCTGCTACTGGGCTGGATCCGTATGGGTCCCAAAACTCTCCTGTTTTGGCTCCCTCCTTGGCTAACTCATCAGCCTTTTGGTTGCCTTCCCCTCTGGGCTCTGTCTTGGAATGGGCCTTTACTTTATGAATGTAATGGCTTCCCTGGGTTCCCGTGGCCTCTAGGATCCTTTGCAACAGTGGTTTGGTTGCTAAGGGATGTGAAACCACGACGAGACCAGATGGCCAAGTAGTCGGTGCACGAATTGCATGTGAACATGGAATCCGAGTAGATGGTGTATGGGGTCGGGAACTCGTCGGCGTGGGTAACGACGTACACCATCGCCGACAGTTCGGCGTGCTGAGCGCTCAGGGTGCTCGGGAGTTTAATGACCCTTGCAATGCCTGCCGTCGGGTCATAAATCCCACACCTGGTGAAACGCCCCCCTGCGACCCACCGAACTGGATCCGTCGGTGACGATCTCGCGGCCCGTGGGGTGCAACCCGGCCCGAAATCCTATGTCTGCGTCCCATACTCCCTCTGCTGAACACTTATGGGCCGTCCCTGCATCGATCATGTTAGCTGCCAGCTTGGGCTCATACAGGCCTTGCACTCTCAGATTCATCTGTGAGAGCAATAAAGTCCAGCGAGCAATGCAAGCGCTGCTCACCGTGCTGTCCTTTATCCTCCCATCTAACAATATCTGAGTGAGGGCATGGTGGGTGTGTAGAATGATCTGGGATGACCCCGTGAAGAGCTGGGAGCGCTTCACAGCCCAACCCGCGGCGAGGAGATGCCTCTCGCAATTGGAGTATCCCTGTTCTACATCTGCGAGGACTCTTGAGGAGTACGCCACGGGTCGCAGTTTGCCGTGCCGCGCCTGGAGCAGCACCGCGCTCAAACTGTCCCCGCTGGCTGCGACTTCTAAAAAGAAGTCCTCCCCACCATTAATTGCCTCCAGTGCGGGTGCCGAGTGCAGGTGTCCCTTGAGATGATTGAACGCTGCCGTGCAATACTCATCCCACTTCCATCCCACCCCCTCGCGGAGGCGCCGAAGTAGAGGGGCTGCCATGGCGGCGTAATCCTCAATAAAATCCCTGCAGTACCCCGTGAGCCCCAGGGAGGATCTCACCCCCCGTCACGGTCGTGGGGGCTGGTAACTCCTGTACCGCCTTCCGTTTGGCCTCGTCCACAGCCCTTTCCCCAGCCCTCACGGTCGGCCCGAGGAATTTGACTTCCCTCTGACCGATCTGAGCTTTCCTGGGATTGACCTTGAACCCGGTGTCCTCCACCAGCTCCAGCAGCTCGGCCAGCAGCGGACCACGCTGCTCCCCCTCGTCGGAGAACAAAAGGGGGACATGCGCATACTGCACCAACTGCTGGGGTCTGCTGAAACCCTTTAAACTGTTGGCCATACACTGGTGAAAGATGGAGGGGCTATTGTGGAAACCCTGGGGAAGGCACGTCCAGGTATATTGTTGCCCTTTAAATGTGAATGCGAACTTGTACTGGTCTTCTCTTGAGGGGAATTGACCAGCACCCGTTCGATATAACCAGCACCGTGAATGTGGTCGCGGATGCTGGAATGCTCCCTATCAGGTTGGCTACGGCCGCGACAGTGGCCATTCAAGCTGGGATGCACTTGTTGAGCACCCGATAGTCCACGGTGGCCATCCACGACTGGTCCGGTTTCCGAAACGGCCAAAGTGGAGAGTTCACGTGTGTGGCTATGGGCCTCAACACTCCTGGGCCACCAGAGGTCCCAGTGCCGTCTCGAAGACGGTCTCTGCCTCCCTGGGGAAATTATACTGTTTCTGCGACCGGGACATAGGGTCCCCTTGTACCCTGACTTCTACCCCCGTCACCCTACCGCAGTCGCGTTTGTGTGTGGCGAACGATGCGAGATTGTCCCGCACGTAAGCCTGTTACTCGGCCGGGGTAGTATTGACCAATTGCTCTAGGTCGTAACTACCCTTCGGCTTCATTGTACACACTGTGCCTTTACCCTCCCCCTTCCTTGGGATCACTACAACTTCTTCCTCCTTATCGGAACCCACTGCTCCCCAAAGGCAGTGATTCCGCAAATCCATTATGATTCTGTGGGCTAACATAAAGTCGACCCATTGGACTCCTGACACCTGCTGCTCCCATTTCAGCAGGACGCACATCCATTTTGTGTGGAGTGACCCTAAATCAATGGCTAGCGGCCTGGAGATCGACCCCACCTGCTCGCTCCCTGTGAACCCTCTTGTCTATAGAAGAACTCCACGAGGCGGAGTACTGTGAGCTAAACATAGTGTGACCTTAGTCTTCTTTATTACAACTCCAGAGTGCCTAAACAACATGGCAGCCAACCTTTTATACTGGTCCTGCACGTGAGTGCAGTTGACCATTAGGACTCCAAGAGTCACGCCCTCTGGTGGCATACACAACATCACTCCCCCGCCCCCAAAGTCTTCGGTACAAGTTATTTACAAGTTGAGGCGATCCGGAGCCCTTCGCTCCCTAGTTGATCGTCTAAGTTCAAGCCCTGGGGTGTGTGAGTTGGCCGGACCAGTGCTGCACTGCACTGCGGCTGGTTTGACCGGACTGTCAGGAACGGTCGGTTCATCCTCGTGATTGACAGCGAGGTCGATTGCTGGTTGGGTGTGTTTGGTGGATCGTCGATGGTGATGTCCTCTTCAAGTCGTTCCTGGTTGTCGCAATTTCCTTTCTGCACATTTGCCCATTTAACAGTTTGATTATAAATACCCTATTCCCTTCCTTGGCCAAAACAGTGCCAGCAACCCACTTGAGACCATGACCGTATTTCAGGACAAACACAGGGTCGTTAACATCAATGTCATGTGAAACAGCCACGCGATCGTGGTACATATTTAGCCGGTGACGCCGGGTTTCCACATGATCATTAAGATCCGGGTGGACGAGGGAGAGACTGAGTTTGAGTGCTCTAATTCTGCCGGGGGAACCCCAGTGAGCGAGTGGGGTCACGTCCGGTAACTGAGCAGAACCCGAGATAAGCGGGTCTGCAGGGAGCCGTCCGTCACGCGTTTCATGCTTTGCTTGATTGTTTGGACTGCCCGTTCCGCTTGACCATTGGATGCAGGCTTAAACAGAGCAGACCTGACATGCTTGATGCCATTGCGGGTCATAAACTCGCTGAATTCCGACGTGAAACACAGTCCATTGTTGCTGACGAGGACGTCAGGCAAGCCGTGGGCGGCGAACATGGCCCGGAGGCTTTCAATGGTGGCTGTGGACGTGCTGGATGTAAGTGTCCACAACTATTAAAAACATCTTTCCTAGAAAGGGGCCGGCAAAATCTACGTGGATCTGGACCACGGTTTGGAGGGCCATGATCACAGACTCAGTGGAGCCTCCCTTGGTGCATTGCTCAGTTGCGAGCAAGTGTTGCACTGATGCACGCATGACTCCAAGTCCAAGTCAATGCCGGGCCACAAAACATGCGATCTGTCAATTGTCTTCATAATGACCATGCCTGGGTGGGAACAGTGTAGGTCACGTATAAACGTTTCCCTGCCTTTTTTTGGCAAAACCACACGATTACCCCACAAGAGACAATCCGACTAAATGGACATTTCATCTTTGCGTCAGTGAAACGGCTTAATTTCATCTTGCATTTCCCTGGGAACGGCCGACCAGCTCCCATTTAGGATGCAACTCTTTACTAATAATAGCACAGGATCCTGGCTGGTCCAGGTCCTGATCTGGCGAGCTGTGACAGGTGACCCCTCACTCTCAAAAGCATCCATGACCAGTAGCAAGTCTGCGGTCTGCGCCATTTCAACTCCAGTGGTAGGTAATGGTAGCCGGCTGAGAGCATCGGCACAGTTTTTAGTGCCTGGTCTGTGGCGGATAACATAGTCATAAGCTGATAATGTTAGTGCCCATCTTTGGATGTGGGATGAAGCATTGGTATTTATCCCTTTGCTCTCTGAAAACAGCGAAGTGAGCAGCTTGTGGTCAGTTTCAAGCTCAAACCGAAGTCCAAATAGGTATTGGTGCATTTTTTTAACTCCATATACACATGCAAACACCTCTTTCTCGACCATACTATAGACTCTCTCAGTCTTAGACAGACTTCTAGAAGCTTATGCAGCTGGTTGGAGCCGATACATTGGCTTGCTGTAACACACAGCCGACCCCGTACAATGAGGCGTCACAAGCTAGCACTAAATGCTTACATGGGTCATAGTGTACAAGTAACTTATTTGAACATAGCAGATTCCTGCCTTCTCAAAGGCTGTGTCTTGAGATTTGCCCCAAACCCAGTCGTCACCCTTACGCAGCAACATGTGCAAAAGCTCTAACAACGTGCTCAACCTGGGTAAAAAGTTACCGAAATAGTTGAGGAGTCCCAGGAACGAACGCAGCTCTGTCACATTCTGTGGTCTGGGTGCATTCTTGGCGGCCTCTGTCTTTGAGTCCGTGGGCCTGATGCAGTCTGCTGCAGTATTTCTCCCCACAAATTCGACTTCTGGCACCAGGAAAACACACTTGGAGCATTTCAGCCTGAGTCCCACTCTGCCTAGGCGACTTAGAACTTCTTCCAGGTTGTGTAGATGTTCGATGGTGTCACAACCAGTAATCAGGATGTTGTCTTGACACGCAACGGTGCGCGGAACACATTTCAGCAAGCTCTCCATATTTCTCTGCAACCGAGCAAATCCCGAAAGGGCACCTGTGGTATATAAACAGCCCTTTGTGTGTGTTGATGCATGTCAGTCTTTTCGAAAATTCAGCCAGCTCCTCTGTCATGTAGGCGAACATTAGGTCCAACTTGGTGAACGACTTCCCCCCGCTAACGTTGCAAACAGGTCACCCACCTTGGGTAGTGAGACTCGGTTAATTGTTACCTTGTGGTCTCCGCAGATTCTGACCGTGCCATCGCTTTTCAACACCAGAACAATTGGATTGGCCCACTCGTTGAACTCGACTGGCAATATGATTCCTTCGCATTGGAGTCTGTCCAGTTTGATCTCGACTTTCTCCTTCATCATGTACAGAACCGCCTGAGCCTTGTGATGGACGGGCCGTGCATCGGGGCCTAGATGGATCTGTACCTTGGTGCCTCTAAAGTTGCCGATGCCTGGTTCGAATAGCGAGGGAAACTTGCTCAGCACTTGAGTTCACGAGGCGTCATCCACTGAAGATAGTGCTTTGATGTCGTTCCAATTCCATCTAATCTTTTCTAGCCAGCTTCTGCGGAACAATGTTGGGCCATTGCCTGGAACAATCCACAATGATAGGTCATGCACAGCTCTATCATACGATACCTTCACTGCCACACTTCCAATGACTGGTATGAGCTCTTTGGTGTAGGTACGCAGCTTTACATTAATCGGGCTAGTTTGGGCCTTTGTGCTTTATTGCCCTACAGTTTCTCGAAAGCCTTCTGGCTCATTATTGACTGACTCGCACCCGTTTCCAACTCCATGGATACTGGAACTCTATTTAATTTGACTTTCAGCATTATAGGCGGGCTCTTGGTGGTGAAGGTATGTACCCCATACACTTCTTCCTCGGGTTGAGTTGCCTGTGCTGCATGATCCGTGCCGGATCGATCATCCTCTGCCACGTAGTGCTTGAACGACATTGATGGGCCTGATGATTACCCCCGCAGCGCCAACATGGTGCTAATGGATTCACATTCACCCGCGATGGTGGACTCTGAGTCATCACAGGTCTTTCAGCCGCAGACGTATAGGTCCCGCCATATGCTGTTCGGCCTGCTAGCGACGTCATTTTATGCACAGTACTTGCCAGTGAGCTTCGACGTCGAGAAGATATCTGTTTGGTGTTATTGTCCGTGGCCATGCATGCCTGGGCAATTGCGATGGCCCTGCTCAGGTCTAGCCAGCAGCTTTCGAAGAATGACCTTGTGGCTGATGCCCAGCACGAAAAAGCCCCACAGCACTTCCCCCAACGCAGCTCCAAAATCGCAAGGTTCTGCGAGGTGTCTCAAGTCGTCGACATAATCCGCCAGGTCCTGGCCCCCGGAGCGATGGCGCGTGTAAAAACGATATCTGGCCATGAGAATACTCTCCTTCGACTTGAGGTGGTCCAGAACCAGCGTGCACAACTCTGTATATTCCTTCTCCATTGGTTTTGTCGGTGCAAGCAGATTCTTGATGAGGCCGTATATTTTAGGCCCACAGACGGTGAGGAGAACCGCCCTGCGCTTGGCTGCGTTAGTGACTCCTTCCAGCTCCTTGGCCACGAAGTGCTGGTCGAGATGCTCGATGAAGGCTTCCCAATCATCACCCTCTACAAATCTCTCTAATATTCCAATGGCAGCCATGGTTGCGTGAAGGTTCGTATTCTGTTACTTGTCGCCAATTGTTGTGTATAGAAGAACTTCACGAGGCTGAGTACTGTGAGCTAAACTTAGTGTGACCTTAGTCTTCTATATTACAACTCCAGAGTGCCTAAACAACAGAGCAGCCAACTTTTTATACTGGCCCTGCATGTGTTTGCAGGTGACCATTAGGAATCCAACAGTCGCGCCCTCTGGTGGCAAGTATTACATAGTTACATACATAACATCTACCTCAAACCCATGACAGTTTCTCTATTACATAGTTACATACATAACATCTACCTCAAACCCATGACAGTTTCTCTATATCTCCCTCAAACCTGTAACTATCTCTTTCAATCCTCAAACCTGTAACTGCTTCTCTCTATCACCCTCACACCTGTACATGATTCTCTCCCTCACACCTGCAACTGACTCTCTCTCTCCCTCGTACCTGCAACTGATTCTCTCCCTTTCCCTCCATCACACCTGTAACTGATTCTCTCCCTCTCCCTCCATCACACCTGTAACTGATTCTCTCTCTCCCACACACCTGTAATTGATTCTCTCTCTCCCACATACTTGGAACTGACTCTCTCTCTCCCTCACACCTGTAGCTGATTCTCTCCCTTTTCCTCCATCACACCTGTAATTGATTCTCTCCCTCTCCCTCCATCACACCTGTAACTGATTCTCTCTCTCCCTCACACCTGCAACTGATTCTCTCTCTCTCCCTCACACCTGCAATTGATTCTCTCTCCCTCCCTCACACCTGTAACTGATTCTCTCTCTCTCCATCACACCTGTAACTAATTCTCTCTCTCCCTCTCACACCTGTAACTGATTATCTCTCCCAACCTCACACCTGCAACTGATTCTCTCTCTCTCCCTCACACCTGCAACTGATTCTCTCTCCCTCCCTCAAACCTGCAACTGATTCTCTCTCTCTCTCTCTCCCACACACCTGTAACTGATTCTCTCTCTCCCACACACCTGGAACTGACTCTCTCTCTCCCTCACACCTGTAGCTGATTCACTCCCTTTTCCTCCATCACACCTGGAATTGATTCTCTCCCTCTCCCTCCATCACACCTGTAACTGATTCTCTCTCTCCCTCACACCTGCAACTGATTCTCTCTCTCTCCCTCACACCTGCAATTGATTCTCTCTCTCTCCCTCACACCTGTAACTGATTCTCTCTCTCTCCCTCACACCTGTAACAGATTCCCTCTCTTCCTCACACCTGTAACTGATTCTCTCTCTCAACCTCACACCTGCAACTGATTCTCTCTCTCTCCCACACACCTGAACCTGATTCTCTCTCTCTCTCCCTCACACCTGTAACTGATTCTCGCTCTCCCTCACACCTGTAACTGATTCTATCTCTCTCCCTCACACCTGTAAATAATTCAATCTCTCTTCCTCACACCTGTAACTGATTCTCTCCCTCACATCTGCAACTGAATCTCTCTCTCTCCCTCACACTTGCATTCTATCTCTCCCTCACACCTGTAAATGATTCTCGCTCTCCCTCACACCTGTAACTGATTCTCTCTCTCCCTCACATCTGTAACTGATTCTCTCTCTCCCTCACACCTGTAACTGATTCTCGCTCCCTCACACCTGTAACTGATTCTCTCTCCTGTCACATCTGCAACTGATTCTCTCTCTCCCTCACACCTGTAAATGATTCTCTCTCTCCCCCTCCATCACACCTGTAACTGATTCTCTCTGACTCCTGCACACCTGTAACTGCTTCTCTCTCTCTCCCTCACACCTGTAACTGCTATTCTCTCTCTCCCTCACACCTGTAACTGATTCTCTCTCCCCTCACACCTGTAACTGCTTCTCTCTCTCGCTCACACCTGTAAATGATTCTCTCTCTCCCTCACACCTGTCACTGATTCTCTCTCTCAACCAAGGCAAAAAACAAAAAGGACCACTGAATATAAAGGGGCTGCAGGAGGGGTCAAAACTATAAATCATGGTTTAAAAACTAGTATTAAAACACTCTACCTAAATGCATGCAGCATTCAAAATAAGGTAAATGAGTTGACGGCACAAATCATTACAAATGGGAATGATTTGGTGACCATTACAGAAACGTGGTTGCAGGGTGGCCAAGACTGGGAATTAAACATACAGAGGTATCTGACAATTTGGAAAGATAGACAAGAAGGGAAAGGAGGTGGGGTAGCTCTGTTAATAAAGGATGATATCAGGGCAGTTGTGAGAGACGATATTGGCTGTAATGAACAAAATGTTGAATCATTGTGGGTGAAGATTAGAGATAGTAAGGGGAAAAAGTCACTGGTGGGCGTAGTTTATAGGCCCCCAAATAATAACTTCACGGTGGGGCGGGCAATAATCAAGGGAATAATGGAGGCATGTGAAAAAGGAACGGCAGTAGTCATGGGGGATTTAATACCTACATATCGATTGGTCAACTCAAATCACAGGGGTAGCCTGGAGGAGGAATTCATAGAATGCATACGGGATTGTTTCTTAGAACAGTATATAACAGAACCTACAAGGGAGCAAGCTATCTTAGATCTGGTCCTGTGTAATGAGACAGGAAAAATAAATGCTCTCCTAGTAAAAGATCCTCTTGGAATGAGTGATCACAGTATGGTTGAATTTGTAATACAGATTGAGGGTGAGGAAGTTGTGTCAGAAACGAGCGTACTATGCTTAAACAAAGGGGACTATAGTGGGATGAGGGCAGAGTTGGCTAAAGTAGACTGGAAACACAGACTAAACGGTGGCACAATTGAGGAACAGTGGAGGACTTTTAAGGAGCTCTTTCATAGTGCGCAACAAAAATATATTCCAGTGAAAAAGAAGGGCGGTAAGAGAAGGGATAACCAGCAGTGGATAACCAAGGAAATAAAGGAGAGTATCAAATCAAAGACCAATGCGTATAAGGTGGCCAAGGGTAGTGGGAAACTAGAGGATTGGGAAAATTTTAAACAACAGCAAAGAATGACTAAAAAAGCAATAAAGAAAGGAAAGATAGATTTCGAAGGTAAACTTGCGCAAAACATAAAAACAGATCATAAAAGCTTTTACAGATATATAAAACGGAAAAGAGTGACTAAAGTAAATGTTGGTCCCTGAGAAGATGAGAAGGGGGATTTAATAATGGGAAATGTGGCAATGGCTGAGACCTTAAACAATTATTTTGCTTTGGTCTTCACAGTGGAAGACACAAAAACCATGCCATAAATTGCTGGTCACAGGAATGTGGGAAGGGAGGACCTTGAGACAATCACTATCACTAGGGGGGTAGTGCTGGACAGGTTAATGGGACTCAAGGTAGACAAGTCCCCTGGTCCTGATGAAATGCATCCCAGGGTATTAAAAGAGATGGCGGAAGTTCTAGCAGATGCATTCGTTATAATCTACCAAAATTCTCTGGACTCTGGGGAGGTACCAGCGCATTGGAAAGCAGCTAATGTAACGCCTCTGTTTAAAAAAGGGGGCAGACAAAAGGCAGGTAACTATAGGCCGGTTAGTTTAACATCTGTAGTGGGGAAAATGCTTGAAACTATCATTAAGGAAGAAATAGCGGGACATCTAGATAGGAATAGTGCAATCAAGCAGACGCAGCATGGATTCATGAAAGGGAAATCATGTTTAACTAATTTACTGGAATTCTTTGAGGATATAACGAGCATGGTGGATAGAGGTGTACCGATGGATGTGGTGTATTTAGATTTCCAAAAGGCATTCGAAAAGGTGCCACACAAAAGGTTACTGCAGAAGATAGAGGTACGCGGAATCAGAGGAAATGTATTAGCATGGATAGAGAATTGGCTGGCTAACAGAAAGCAGAGAGTCGGGATAAATGGAGAGTAGGGTTGGAAATCGGTGGTTAGTGGTGTGCCACAGGGATCGACCACAACTGTTTCTCTCGCTCCCTCAGATCTGTAACTGATTCTCACTCTCACTCACACCTGTAACTGATTCTCACTCTCCCTCACACCTGTAACTGATTCTCTCTCTTCCTCACACCTGTAACTGATTCTCACTCTCCCTCACACCTGTAACTGATTCTCTCTCTCCCTCACTCCTGGAACTGATTCTCTCTCCCTCACACCTGTAACTGATTCTCTCTCCCTCACACCTGTAACTGATTCTCTCCCTCTCCCTCACACCTGTAACTGATTCTCTCTCCTTCCCTCACACCTGTAACTAATTCTCTCTCCCTCACACCTGTAACTGATTCTCTCTCCCTCACAACTGTAACTGATTCTCTCTCTCCCTCACACTTGTAAATGATTCTCTCTCTCTCTCACACCTGTAACTGATTCTCGCTCTGTCCCTCACACCTGTAACTAAATCTCACTCTCTCCCTCACACCTGTAACTGATTCTCACCCTTCACACCTGTAACTGCTTCTTTCTCTCTCCCTCATTCCTGTAACTAATTCCCTCTCTCTCCCTCACACCGGTAACTGAGTTTCTCTCCCTCACACCTGTAACTAATTCTCTCTCACTACCTCACATCTGTAACTGATTCTCTCTCTCTCTCTCTCCCTCACACCTGTAAATGATTCTCTCTCTCCAGTCACACCTGTAACTGCTTCTCTCTCTCGCACTCACACCTGTAACTGCTTCTCTCTCTCGCACTCACACCTGTAACTGATTCTCTCTCCCTCACACCTGTAATTGATTCTCTTTCTCACCCTCACACCTGTAAATGATTCTCTCTCTCTCCCTCAAACCTGTAAATGATTCTCTCCCTCCCCCAGATCTGCAACTGATTCTCTCTCTCTCCCCCACACCTGTAACTGATTCTCTCTCTCAACCTCACAACTGTAACTGATTATCTCTAACTCCCTCACACCTGTAACTGGTTCTCTCTATCCCCCTCACACCTGCAACTGAGTCTCTCTCTCTCCCTCACACCTGTAACTGATTCTCACTCTCTCCCTCACACCTGTAACTGATTCTCTCTCTCCCCATCACACCTGTAACTGATTCTTTCTCTCTTCCTCACACCTGTAAATGATTATCTCTCTTTCCCTCACACCTGTAACTGATTCTCTCTCTCTCCCTCACACCTGTAACTGATTCTCTCTCTCTCCATCACACCTGTAACTGGTTCTCTCTCTTTCCGTCACACCTGTAACTGATTCTCTCTCACGCCCTCACACCTGTAACTGATTCTCTCTCTCGCCCTCACACCTGTAACTGATTCTCTCTCTCTCCCTCACATCTGTAACTGATTCTCTCTCTCTCCTTCACACCTGTAACTGATTCTCTCTCACTCCTTCACACCTGTATCTGATTCTCTCTCTCGCCCTCACACCTGTAACTGATTCTCTCTCTCTCCGTCACACCTGTAACTGATTCTCTCTCTCTCCTTCACACCTGTAACTGATTCTCTCTCTCGCCCTCACACCTGCAACTGATTCTCTCTCTCTCCCTCACAGCTGTAATTGATTCTCTCTCTCTCCTTCACACCTGTAACTGACACTCTCTCTCTCCCTCTCACCTGCAACTGATTCTCTCTCTCCCTCACACCTGTAACTGATTCTCTCTCCCTCACACCTGTAACTGATTCTTTCTCTCTCCCTCTCACCTGCAACTGATTCTCTCTCTCCCTCACACCAGTAACTGATTCTCTCTCTCTCCCTCAAACCAGTAACTGATTCTCTCTCCCTCCCTCACAGCCGTCACTGATTCTCTCTCTCTCCCTCTCACCTGCAACTGATTCTCTCTCTCCCTCACACCTGTAAATGATTCTCTCTCTCTCCCTCAAACCTGTAAATGATTCTCTCCCTCCCCCAGATCTGCAACTGATTCTCTCTCTCTCCCCCACACCTATAACTGAATCTCTCTCTCTCCCTCACACCTGTAACTGATTCTCTCTCTCAACTTCACAACTGTAACTGATTATCTCTAACTCCCTCACACCTGTAACTGGTTCTCTCTATCCCCCTCACACCTGCAACTGAGTCTCTCTCTCTCCCTCACACCTGTAACTGATTCTCACTCTCTCCCTCACACCTGTAACTGATTCTCTCTCTCCCCATCACACCTGTAACTGATTCTCTCTCTCTTCCTCACACCTATAAATGATTATCTCTCTTTCCCTCACACCTGTAACTGATTCTCTCTCTCTCCCTCACACCTGTAACTGATTCTCTCTCTCTGCATCACACCTGTAACTGGTTCTCTCTCTTTCCGTCACACCTGTAACTGATTCTCTCTCTCGCCCTCACACCTGTAACTGATTCTCTCTCTCGCCCTCACACCTGTAACTGATTCGCTCTCTCGCCCTCACAGCTGTAATTGATTCTTCCTCTATCCATCACACCTGTATGTGTTTCTCTCTCTCTTTGCCCACACACCTGTAACTGGTTCAATCTCTTCATCACACCAGTAACTGATTCTCTCTCTCTCTCCCTCACACCTGTAACAGATTCTCTCTCTCCCTCACACCTGTAACTGATTCGCTCTCTCGCCCTCACACCTGTAATTGATTCGCTCTCTATCCCTCACACCTTTATGTGTTTCTCTCGCTCTTTGCCCACACACCTGTAACTGGTTCCCTCTCTTCATCACACTTGTAACTGATTCTCTCTCTCTCTCCCTCACATCTGTAACAGATTCTCTCTCTCCCTCACACCTGTAACTGATTTGCTCTCTCGCCCTCACACCTGTAATTGATTCGCTCTCTATCCCTCATACCTGTATGTGTTTCTCTCACTCTCCCTCACACCTGTAACTGATTCTCTCTCTCCCTCACACCTGTAACTGATTCTCTATCTCGCCCTTACACCTGTAACTGACTCTCTCTCTCCCCTCACACCTGAAACTGACTCTCTCTCTCCCCTCACACCTGCAACTGATTTTTTCTATCTCCCTGACACCTGTAACTGAATCTCTCTCTCTCCTCACCTATAACTGATTCTCTCTCACTCCCTCCCACCTATAACAGGTTCCTTCTCTCCCTCACACCTGCAACATTCTCTCTATCACTCACACCTGCAACTGATTCTCTCTCTCTCTTCCTGACACCTGAAACTGAATCTCTCTCTCCCTCACACCTGTAACTGATTCTCTCTCCCTCATACCTGTAACTGATTCTCTCCCTCTCCCTCACACCTGTAACTGATTCTCTCTCCTTCCCTCACACCTGTAACTAATTATCTCTCCCTCACACCTGTAACTGATTCTCTCTCCCTCACAACTGTAACTGATTCTCTCTCTCCCTCACACTTGTAAGTGATTCTCTCTCTCTCTCACACCTGTAACTGATTCTCGCTCTGTCCCTCACACCTGTAACTAAATCTCACTCTCTCCCACACACCTGTAACTGATTCTCACCCTTCACACCTGTAACTGCTTCTTTCTCTCTCCCTCATTCCTGTAACTAATTCCCTCTCTCTCCCTCACACCGGTAACTGAGTTTCTCTCCCTCACACCTGTAACTAATTCTCTCTCACTACCTCACACCTGCAATTGATTCTCTCCCTCTCTCTCTCCCTCACACCTGTAAATGATTCTCTCTCTCCCAGTCACACCTGTAACTGCTTCTCTCTCTCGCACTCACACCTGTAACTGATTCTCTCTCTCTCCCTCACACCTGTAATTGATTCTCTTTCTCACCCTCACACCTGTAAATGATTCTCTCTCTCTCCCTCAAACCTGTAAATGATTCTCTCCCTCCCCAGATCTGCAATTGATTCTCTCTCTCTCCCTCACACCTGTAACTGAATCTCTCTCTCTCCCTCACACCTGTAACTGATTCTCTCTCTCAACCTCACAACTGTAACTGATTTTCTCTAACTCCCTCACACCTGTAACTGGTTCTCTCTATCCCCCTCACACCTGCAACTGAGTCTCTCTCTCTCCCTCACACCTGTAACTGATTCTCACTCTCTCCCTCACACCTGTAACTGATTCTCTCTCTCCCCATCACACCTGTAACTGATTCTCTCTCTTCCTCACACCTGTAAATGATTATCTCTCTTTCCCTCACACCTGTAACTGATTCTCTCTCTCTCCCTCACACCTATAACTGATTCTCTCTCTCTCCATCACACCTGTAACTGGTTCTCTCTCTTTCCGTCACACCTGTAACTGATTCTTTCTCTCGCCCTCACACCTGTAACTGATTCTCTCTCTCTCCCTCACATCTGTAACTGATTCTCTCTCTCTCCTTCACACCTGTAACTGATTCTCTCTCTCCCCCTCACACCTGCAACTGATTCTCTCTCACTCCTTCACACCTGTAACTGATTCTCTCTCTCGCCCTCACACCTGTAACTGATTCTCTCTCTCTCCGTCACACCTGTAACTGATTCTCTCTCTCTCCTTCACACCTGTAACTGATTCTCTCTCTCGCCCTCACACCTGCAACTGATTCTCTCTCTCTCCCTCACAGCTGTAACTGATTCTCTCTCTCTCCTTCACACCTGTAACTGACACTCTCTCTCTCCCTCTCACCTGCAACTGATTCTCTCTCTCCCTCACACCTGTAACTGATTCTCTCTCTCTCCCTCACACCTGTAACTGATTCTCTCTCTCAACCTCACACCTGCAACTGATTCTCTCTCTCACCCTCACACCTGTAACTGATTCTCTCTCTCCCCCTCACACCTGTAACTGATTCTCTCTCTCTCCCTCTCACCTGCAACTGATTCTCTCTCTCTCCCTCTCACCTGCAACTGATTCTCTCTCTCCCTCACACCAGTAACTGATTCTCTCTCTCTCCCTCAAACCAGTAACTGATTCTCTCTCCCTCCCTCACAGCCGTCACTGATTCTCTCTCTCTTCCTCACATCTGTAACTGATTCTCTCTCTCCCTCACACCTGCAACTGATTCTCTCTCTCTCCCTCACGCCTGTAACTGATTCACTCTCTCTCCCTCACAGCTGTAATTGATTATTTCTCTATCCATCACACCTGTATGTGTTTCTCTCTCTTTGCCCACACACCTGTAACTGGTTCCATCTCTTCATCACACCAGTAACTGATTCTCTCTCTCTCTCCCTCACACCTGTAACAGATTCTCTCTCTCCCTCACACCTGTAACTGATTCGCTCTCTCGCCCTCACACCTGTAATTGATTCGCTCTCTATCCCTCACACCTTCATGTGTTTCTCTCGCTCTTTGCCCACACACCTGTAACTGGTTCCCTCTCTTCATCACACTTGTAACTGATTCTCTCTCTCTCTCCCTCACACCTGTAACAGATTCTCTCTCTCCCTCACACCTGTAACTGATTTGCTCTCTCGCCCTCACACCTGTAATTGATTCGCTCTCTATCCCTCACACCTGTATGTGTTTCTCTCACTCTCCCTCACACCTGTAACTGATTCTCTCTCTCCCTCACACCTGTAACTGATTCTCTATCTCACCCTTACACCTGTAACTGACTCTCTCTCTCCCCTCACACCTGCAACTGATTTTTTCTATCTCCCTGACACCTGTAACTGAATCTCTCTCTCTCCTCACCAGGAGCTGATTCTCTCTCACTCCCTCCCACCTATAACAGGTTCCTTCTCTCCCTCACACCTGCAACATTCTCTCTATTCTTCACACCTGCAACTGATTCTCTCTCTCTTCCTGACACCTGAAACTGAATCTCTCTCTGCCTCACACCTGTAACTGATTCACTCTCTCTCCCTCATACCTGCAACTGATTCTCTCCCTCACAACTGTAACTGATTCTCTCTCTCCCTCACACTTGTAAGTGATTCTCTCTCTCTCTCACACCTGTAACTGATTCTCGCTCTGTCCCTCACACCTGTAACTGATTCTCACCCTTCACACCTGTAACTGCTTCTTTCTCTCTCCCTCATTCCTGTAACTAATTCCCTCTCTCTCCCTCACACCGGTAACTGAGTTTCTCTCCCTCACACCTGTAACTAATTCTCTCTCACTACCTCACACCTGTAACTGATTCTCTCCCTCTCTCTCTCCCTCACACCTGTAAATGATTCTCTCTCTCCCAGTCACACCTGTAACTGCTTCTCTCTCTCGCACTCACACCTGTAACTGATTCTCTCTCTCTCCATCACACCTGTAATTGATTCTCTTTCTCACCCTCACACCTGTAAATGATTCTCTCTCTCTCCCTCAAACCTGTAAATGATTCTCTCCCTCCCCCAGATCTGCAATTGATTCTCTCTCTCTCCGTCACACCTGTAACTGATTCTCTCTCTCTCCCTCACACCTGTAACTGATTCTCTCTCTCTCCCTCACACCTGTAACTGATTCTCACTCTCTCCCTCACACCTGTAACTGATTCTCACTCTCTCCCTCACACCTTTAACTGATTCTCTCTCTCCCCATCACAACTGTAACTGATTCTCTCTCTCTTCCTCACACCTGTAACTGGTTCTCTCTCTTTCCGTCACACCTGTAACTGATTCTCTCTCTCGCCCTCACAGCTGTAACTGATTCTCTCTCTCTCCCTCACATCTGTAACTGATTCTCTCTCTCTCCTTCACACCTGTAACTGATTCTCTCTCTCCCCCTCACACCTGTAACTGATTCTCTCTCACTCCTTCACACCTGTAACTGATTCTCTCTCTCGCCCTCACACCTGTAACTGATTCTCTCTCTTCGTCACACCTGTAACTGATTCTCTCTCGCTCCTTCACACCTGTAACTGATTCTCTCTCTCGCCCTCACACCTGTAACTGATTCTCTCTCTCTCCCTCACAGCTGTAACTGATTCTCTCTCTCTCCTTCACACCTGTAACTGACACTCTCTCTCTCTCCCTCTCACCTGCAACTGATTCTCTCTCTCCCTTACACCTGTAACTGATTCTCTCTCTCTCCCTCACACCTGTAACTGATTCTCTCTCTCAACCTCACACCTGCAACTGATTCTCTCTCTCTCCCTCACACCTGTAACTAATTCTCTCTCTCAACCTCACACCTGTAACTGATTCTCTCTCTCCCCCTCACACCTGTAACTGATTCTCTCTCTCTCCCTCTCACCTGCAACTGATTCTCTCTCTCTCCCTCACACCTGTAACTAATTCTCTCTCTCAACCTCACACCTGTAACTGATTCTCTCTCTCCCCCTCACACCTGTAACTGATTCTCTCTCTCTCCTTCTCACCTGCAACTGATTCTCTCTCTCCCTCACACCAGTAACTGATTCTCTCTCTCTCCCTCAAACCAGTAACTGATTCTCTCTCCCTCCCTCACAGCCGTCACTGATTCTCTCTCTCTTCCTCACATCTGTAACTGATTCTCTCTCTCCCTCACACCTGCAAATGATTCTCTCTCTCGCCCTCATAGCTGTAACTGATTCTCTCTCTCTCCCTCACGCCTGTAACTGATTCCTACCCTCCCTCACTCCTGTGACTGATTTTCGCTCTCTCCCTCACACCTGTAACAGATTCTCTCTCTCCCTCACACCCATAACAGATTCTCTCTCTCTCCCTCACGCCTGTAACTGATTCGCTCTCTCGCCCTCACAGCTGTAATTGATTCTTTCTCAATCCATCACACCTGTATGTGTTTCTCTCTCTCTTTGCCCACACACCTGTAACTGGTTCCATCTCTTCATCACACCAGTAACTGATTCTCTCTCTCTCTCCCTCACACCTGTAACAGATTCTCTCTCTCCCTCACACCTGTAACTGATTCGCTCTCTCGCCCTCACACCTGTAATTGATTCGCTCTCTATCCCTCACACCTTCATGTGTTTCTCTCGCTCTTTGCCCACACACCTGTAACTGGTTCCCTCTCTTCATCACACTTGTAACTGATTCTCTCTCTCTCTCCCTCACACCTGTAACAGATTCTCTCTCTCCCTTACACCTGTTACTGATTTGCTCTCTCGCCCTCACACCTGTAATTGATTCGCTCTCTATCCCTCACACCTGTATGTGTTTCTCTCACTCTCCCTCACACCTGTAACTGATTCTCTCTTTCCCTCACACCTGTAACTGATTCTCTATCTCGCCCTTACACCTGTAACTGACTCTCTCTCTCCCCTCACACCTGCAACTGACTCTCTCTCTCCCCTCACACCTGCAACTGATTTTTTCTATCTCCCTGACACCTGTAACTGAATCTCTCTCTCTCCTCACCAGTAACTGATTCTCTCTCACTCCATCCCACCTATAACAGGTTCCTTCTCTCCCTCACACCTGCAACATTCTCTCTATCCCTCACACCTGCAACTGATTCTCTGTCTCTTCCTGACACCTGAAACTGAATCTCTCTCTCCCTCACACCTGTAAATGATTTTCTCTCTCTCCCCACAGCTGTCACTGATTCTCTCTCTCTCCCTCACACCTGTAATTGATTCTCTCTCTCACTCACACCTGCAACTGATTCTCTCTCTCTCCCTCACACCTGTAACTGATTCTCTCACTCTCACACACCTGAAAATGACTTTCTCTTTCTCCCTCACACCTGCAACTGATTCTCTCTCTCCCTCACACCTGCAACCTTCTTTCACTTCCTCACACGTACAACTGATTCTCTCTCTGTCTCCCTCACACCTGCAACTGATTCTCTCTCTCTCCCTCACACCTGTAACTAATTCTCTCTCTCTCACACACCTGTAAATGATTTTCTCTCACCCTCACACCTGCAACTGATTCCCTCGCTCTGCCTCACACCTGTAACTGATTCTCTCTCTCACCCTCACACCTGTAATTGATTCTCTCTTTCACCCTCACACCTGTAATTGATCCTTTGTCTCTTTCCCTCACACTTGTAACTGATTCTCTCTCTCTCTCCCTCACACCTGTAACTCATTCTCTCTCTCCCTCACACCTGCAATATTCTCTCTCTCCCTCACACCTGTAACTGATTCTCTCTCTCTTCCTCATACCTGCAACTGCTTCTCTCTTTCCCTCACACCTGTAACTGATTCGATCGCTCTCCCTCACACCTGTAACTGATTCCCTCGCTCTGCCTCACACCTGTAACTGATTCTCTCTCTCACCCTCACACCTGTAATTGATTCTCTCTTTCACGCTCACACCTGTAATTGATCCTTTATCTCTTTCCCTCACACTTGTAACTGATTCTCTCTCTCTCTCCCTCACACCTGTAACTCATTCTCTCTCTCCCTCACACCTGCAATATTCTCTCTCTCCCTCACACCTGTAACTGATTCTCTCTCTCTTCCTCATACCTGCAACTGCTTCTCTCTTTCCCTCACACCTGTAACTGACTCTCTCTCCCTGACACCTGTAACTGATTCTCTCTCTCTCCCTCTCACCTGTTACTGATTCAATCTCTCTCCCTCACACCTGTAAGTGACCCTCTCTCCCTCACAGCTGTAACTGATTTGCTCTCTCCCACACACCTGTAACTGATTCTCCCCCTCTCCCTCACACCTGTGACTGATTCTCTCTCTCGCCCTCACAGCTGTAACTGATTCTCCCCCTCTCTCTCACGCCTGTAACTGATTCTCTCTCTCACACCTGTAACTGATTCTCTCTCCCTCACACCTGTAACTGATTCACTATCTCTCCCTCATACCTGCAACTGATTCTCTCTCTCCCTCACACCTGTAACTGATTCTCTCTCTCTTCCTCATACCTGCAACTGATTCTCTCTCTCCCTCACACCTGCAACTGATTCATTATCTCTCCCTCATACCTGTAACTGATTCTCTCTTCCTGACACCTGAAACTGATTCTCTCTCTCTCCCTCAAACCTATAACTGATTCTTTCTCTCTGCCTCACATCTGTAACTGATTATCTCTCTCGCTCACAGCTGTAACAGATTCTCTCTACCTCCCTCACACCTGTAAATGATTCTCTCGCTCCCTCAGATCTGTAACTGATTCTCACTCTCCCTCACACCTGTAACTGATTCTCTCTCTCTCCCTCACACCTGTAACTGATTCTCACTCTCCCTCACACCTGTAACTGATTCTCTCTCTTCCTCACACCTGTAACTGATTCTCACTCTCCCTCACACCTGTAACTGATTCTCTCTCTCCCTCACTCCTGGAACTGATTCTCTCTCCCTCACACCTGTAACTGATTCTCTCTCCCTCACACCTGTAACTGATTCTCTCCCTCTCCCTCACACCTGTAACTGATTCTCTCTCCTTCCCTCACACCTGTAACTAATTCTCTCTCCCTCACACCTGTAACTGATTCTCTCTCCCTCACAAATGTAACTGATTCTCTCTCTCCCTCACACTTGTAAATGATTCTCTCTCTCTCTCACACCTGTAACTGATTCTCGCTCTGTCCCTCACACCTGTAACTAAATCTCACTCTCTCCCTCACACCTGTAACTGATTCTCACCCTTCACACCTGTAACTGCTTCTTTCTCTCTCCCTCATTCCTGTAACTAATTCCCTCTCTCTCCCTCACACCGGTAACTGAGTTTCTCTCCCTCACACCTGCAACTAATTCTCTCTCACTACCTCATACCTGTAACTGATTCTCTCTCTCTCTCTCTCCCTCACACCTGTAAATGATTCTCTCTCTCCCAGTCACACCTGTAACTGCTTCTCTCTCTCGCACTCACACCTGTAACTGATTCTCTCTCTCCCTCACACTTGTAATTGATTCTCTTTCTCGCCCTCACACCTGTAAATGATTCTCTCTCTCTCCCTCAAACCTGTAAATTATTCTCTCCCTCCCCCAGATCTGCAACTGATTCTCTCTCTCTCCCTCACACCTGTAACTGATTCTCTCTCTCTCTCCCTCACTCCTGTAACTGAATCTCTCTCTCTCCCTCACACCTGTAACTGATTCTCTCTCTCAACCTCACAACTGTAACTGATTATCTCTAACTCCCTCACACCTGTAACTGGTTCTCTCTATCCCCCTCACACCTGCAACTGATTCTCTCTCTCTCCCTCACACCTGTAACTGATTCTCACTCTCTCCCTCACACCTGTAACTGATTCTCTCTCTCCCCATCACACCTGTAACTGATTCTCTCTCTCTTCCTCACACCTGCAAATGATTATCTCTCTTTCCCTCACATCTGTAACTGATTCTCTCTCTCTCCCTCACACCTGTAACTGATTCTCTCTCTCTCTCCATCACACCTGTAACTGGTTCTCTCTCTTTCCGTCACACCTTAACTGATTCTCTCTCTCGCCCTCACACCTGTAACTGATTCTCTCTCTCTCCCTCACACCTGTAACTGATTCTCTCTCTCGCCCTCACACCTGTAACTGATTCTCTCTCTCTCCGTCACACCTGTAACTGATTCTCTCTCTCTCCTTCACACCTGTAACTGATTCTCTCTCTCTCCTTCACACCTGTAACTGACACTCTCTCTCTCCCTCTCACCTGCAACTGATTCTCTCTCTCCCTCACACCTGTAACTGATTCTCTCTCTCTCCCTCACACCTGTAACTGATTCTCTCTCTCAACCTCACACCTGCAACTGATTCTCTCTCTCTCCCTCACACCTGTAACTGATTCTCTCTCTCAACCTCACACCTGTAACTGATTACCTCTAACTCCCTCACACCTGTAACTGATTCTCTCTCTCTCCCTCACACCAGTAACTGATTCTCTCTCTCTCCCTCAAACCAGTAACTGATTCTCTCTCCCTCCCTCACAGCCGTCACTGATTCTCTCTCTCTTCCTCACATCTGTAACTGATTCTCTCTCTGCCCTCACAACTGCAACTGATTCTCTCTCTCTCACTCATAGCTGTAACTGATTCTGTCTCTCTCCCTCAAGCCTGTAACTGATTCTTACCCTCCCTCACTCCTGTAACTGATTTTCGCTCTCTCCCTCACACCTGTAACAGATTCTCTCTCTCCTTCACACCCATAACAGATTCTCTCTCTCCCTCACACCTGTAACTGGTTCGCTCTCTCGCCCTCACAGCTGTAATTGATTCTTTCTCTATCCATCATACCTGTATGTGTTTCTCTCTCTCTTTGCCCACACACCTGTAACTGGTTCCATCTCTTCATCACACCTGTAACTGATTCTCTCTCTCTCTCCCTCACACCTGTAACAGATTCTCTCTCTCCCTCACACCTGTAACTGATTCGCTCTCTCGCCCTCACACCTGTAATTGATTCGCTCTCTATCCCTCACACCTTTATGTGTTTCTCTCGCTCTTTGCCCACACACCTGTAACTGGTTCCCTCTCTTCATCACACTTGTAACTGATTCTCTCTCTCTCTCCCTCACACCTGTAACAGATTCTCTCTCTCCCTCACACCTGTAACTGATTTGCTCTCTCGCCCTCACACCTGTAATTGATTCGCTCTATCCCTCACACCTGTATGTGTTTCTCTCACTCTCCCTCACACCTGTAACTGATTCTCTCTCTCCCTCACACCTGTAACTGATTCTCTATCTCGCCCTTACACCTGTAACTGACTCTCTCTCTCCCCTCACACCTGCAACTGACTCTCTCTCTCCCCTCACACCTGCAACTGATTTTTTCTATCTCCCTGACACCTGTAACTGAATCTCTCTCTCTCCTCACCAGTAACTGATTCTCTCTCACTCCCTCCCACCTATAACAGGTTCCTTCTCTCCCTCACACCTGCAACATTCTCTCCATCCCTCACACCTGCAACTGATTCTCTCTCTCTTCCTGACACCTGAAACTGAATCTCTCTCTCCCTCACACCTGTAAATGATTTTCTCTCTCTCCCCACAGCTGTCACTGATTCTCTCTCTCTCCCTCACACCTGTAATTGATTCTCTCTCTCACTCACACCTGCAACTGATTCTCTCTCTCTCCCTCACACCTGTAACTGATTCTCTCACTCTCACACACCTGAAAATGACTTTCTTTGTCTCCCTCACACCTGCAACTGATTCTCTCTCTCTCCCTCACACCTGTAACTAATTCTCTCTCTCTCACACACATGTAAATGATTTTCTCTCACCCTCACACCTGCAACTGATTCCCTCGCTCTGCCTCACACCTGCAACTGATTCTCTCTCTCACCCTCACACCTGTAATTGATTCTCTCTTTCACCCTCACACCTGTAATTGATTCTTTGTCTCTTTCCCTCACACTTGTAACTGATTCTCTCTCTCTCTCCCTCACACCTGTAACTCATTCTCTCTCTCGCTCACACCTGCAATATTCTCTCTCTCCCTCACACCTGTAACTGATTCTCTCTCTCTTCCTCATACCTGCAACTGCTTCTCTCTTTCCCTCACACCTGTAACTGATTCGATCGCTCTCCCTCACACCTGTAACTGACTCTCTCTCCCTGACACCTGTAACTGATTCTCTCTCTCTCCCTCTCACCTGTTACTGATTCAATCTCTCCCCCTCACACCTGTAAGTGACCCTCTCTCCCTCACAGCTGTAACTGATTTGCTCTCTCCCACACACCTGTAACTGATTCTCCCCCTCTCTCTCACACCTGTAACTGATTCTCCCCCTCTCTCTCACGCCTGTAACTGATTCTCTCTCCCTCACACCTGTAACTGATTCACTATCTCTCCCTCATACCTGCAACTGATTCTCTCTCTCCCTCACACCTGTAACTGATTCTCTCTCTCTCCCTCATACCTGCAACTGATTCTCTCTCTCCCTCACACCTGCAACTGATTCATTATCTCTCCCTCATACCTGTAACTGATTCTCTCTTCCTGACACCTGAAACTGATTCTCTCTCTCTCCCTCAAACCTATAACTGATTCTTTCTCTCTCGCTCACAGCTGTAACAGATTCTCTCTACCTCCCTCACACCTGTAAATGATTCTCTCGCTCCCTCAGATCTGTAACTGATTCTCACTCTCCCTCACACCTGTAACTGATTCTCTCTCTCCCTCACACCTGGAACTGATTCTCTCTCCCTCCCTCACAGCCGTCACTGATTCTCTCTCCCTCCCTCACAGCCGTCACTGATTCTCTCTCTCTCCCTCACACCTGTAACTGATTCTCTCTCTGCCCTTACAACTGGAACTGATTCTCTCTCTCAACCTCACACCTGTAACTGATTATCTCTAACTCCCTCACACCTGTAACTGATTCTCTCTATCCCCCTCACAGCTGTAACAGATTCTCTCTACTTCCCTCACACCTGTAAATGATTCTCTCGCTCCCTCAGATCAGTAACTGATTCTCACTCTCCCTCACACCTGCAACTGATTCTCTCTCTCCCTCACTCCTGGAACTGATTCTCTCTCCCTCACATCTGTTACCGATTCTCTCTCTCCCTCCCACCTGAAACTGATTCTCTCTCCCTCACACCTGTAACTGATTCTCTCTCTCCCTCCCACCTGTAACTGGTTCTCTCTCCTTCCCTCACACCTGTAACTAATTCTCTCTCCCTCACACCTGTAACTGATTCTCTCTCTCCCTCACTCCTGTAACTGATTCTCTCTCCCTCACACCTGTAACTGATTCTCTATCTCGCCCTTACACCTGTAACTGACTCTCTCTCTCCCCTCACACCTGCAACTGATTTTTTCTATCACCCTGACACCTGTAACTGAATCTCTCTCTCTCCTCACCAGTAACTGATTCTCTCTCACTCCCTCCCACCTATAACAGGTTCCTTCTCTCCCTCACACCTGCAACATTCTCTCTCTCCCTCACACCTGCAAATGATTTTCTCTCTCTCCCCACAGCTGTCACTGATTCTCTCTCTCCCTCACACCTGTAATTGATTCTCTCTCTCACTCACACCTGCAACTGATTCTCTCTCTCCCTCACTCCTGGAACTGATTCTCTCTCCCTCACATCTGTTACCGATTCTCTCTCTCCCTCCCACCTGTAACTAATTCTCTCTCCCTCACACCTGTAACTGATTCTCTCTCTCCCTCACTCCTGTAACTGATTCTCTCTCCCTCACACCTGTAACTGATTCTCTATCTCGCCCTTACACCTGTAACTGACTCTCTCTCTCCCCTCACACCTGCAACTGATTTTTTCTATCACCCTGACACCTGTAACTGAATATCTCTCTCTCCTCACCAGTAACTGATTCTCTCTCACTCCCTCCCACCTATAACAGGTTCCTTCTCTCCCTCACACCTGCAACATTCTCTCTCTCCCTCACACCTGCAAATGATTTTCTCTCTCTCCCCACAGCTGTCACTGATTCTCTCTCTCCCTCACACCTGTAATTGATTCTCTCTCTCACTCACACCTGCAACTGATTCACTCTCTCTCCCTCACACCTGTAACTGATTCTCTCACTCTCACACACCTGAAAATGACTTTCTCTCTCTCCCTCACACCTGCAACTGATTCTCTCTCTCCCTCACACCTGCAACATTCTTTCACTTCCTCACACGTACAACTGATTCTCTCTCTCTCCCTCACACCTGTAACTGATTCTCTCTCTCTCACACACCTGTAAATTATTTTCTCTCACACTCACACCTGCAACTGATTCCCTTGCTCTGCCTCACACCTGTAACTGAATCTCTCTCTCACCCTCACACCTGTAATTGATTCTCTGTTTCACCCTCACACCTGTAATTGATTCTTTGTCTCTTTCCCTCACACTTGTAACTGATTCTCTCTCTCTCTCCCTCACACCTGTAACTCATTCTCTCTCTCCCTCACACCTGCAACATTCTCTCTCTCCCTCACACCTGTAACTGATTCTCTCTCTCTTACTCATACCTGCAACTGCTTCTCTCTTTCCCTCACACCTGTAACTGATTCGATCGCTCTCCCTCACACCTGTAACTGACTCTCTCTCCCTGACACCTGTAACTGATTCTCTCTCTCTCCCTCACACCTGCAACTGACCCTCTCTCCCTCACAGCTGTAACTGATTTGCTCTCTACCACACACCTGTAACTGATTCTCCCCCTCTCCCTCACACCTGTGACTGATTCTCTCTCTCTCCCTCACAGCTGTAACTGACCCTCTCTCCCTCACAGCTGTAACTGATTTGCTCTCTACCACACACCTATAACTGATTCTCCCCCTCTCTCTCACGCCTGTAACTGATTCTCTCTCACTCACACCTGCAACTGATTCTCTCTCTCTCCCTCATACCTGTAACTGATTCTCTCTTCCTGAGACCTGAAACTGATTCTCTCTCTCTCCCTCAAACCTATAACTGATTCTTTCTCTCTCCCTCACACCTGTAACTGATTCTCTCTCTCGCTCACAGCTGTAACAGATTCTCTCTACCTCCCTCACACCTGTAAATGATTCTCTCGCTCCCTCAGATCTGTAACTGATTCTCAATCTCCCTCACACCTGTAACTGATTCTCTCTCTGCCTCACTCCTGGAATTGATTCTCGCTCTCTCACACCTGTAACTGATTCTCTCTCCCTCCCTCACAGCTGTAACTGATTTTCTCTGTCTCCCTCACAGCCGTCACTGATTCTCTCTCTCTCCCTCACACCTGTAACTGATTCTCTCTCTGCCCTCACAACTGTAACTGATTCTCTCTCTCTCACTCACACCTGTAACTGATTCTCTCTCTCTCACTCACACCTGTAACTGATTATCTCTAACTCCCTCACACCTGTAACTGATTCTCTCTATCCCCCTCACAGCTGTAACAGATTCTCTCTACTTCCCTCACACCTGTAAATGATTCTCTCGCTCCCTCAGATCAGTAACTGATTCTCTCTCCCTCACATCTGTAACTGATTCTCTCTCTCCCGCCCACCTGAAACTGATTCTCTCTCCCTCACAGCTGTAACTGATTCTCTCTCTCCCTCCCACCTGTAACTGGTTCTCTCTCCTTCCCTCACACCTGTAACTAATTCTCTCTCCCTCACACCTATAACTGATTCTCTCTCTCCCTCACTCCTGCAACTGATTCTCTCTCCCTCACAACTGTAACTTATTCTCTCTCTCCCTCACACCTGTAAATGATTCTCTCTCTCTCTCACACCTGTAACTGATTCTTGCTCTCTCCCTCACACCTGTAACTAAATCTCTCTCTCCCCCGCACACCTGCAACTGATTCTCTCTCTCTCCCTCTCACCTGCAACTGAATCTTTCTCTCCCTCACACCTGTAAATGATTCTCTCTCTCCCACGCACACCTGTAACCGACTGTCTCTCTTCCTCACACATGTTTCTGATTCTCTCTCTCGCCCTCACACCTGTAAATGATTCTCTCTCTCTCTCCCTCAAACCTGTAAATTATTCTCTCCCTCCCTCAGATCTGCAACTGATTCTCTCTCTCTCCCTCACACCTGCAACTGACTCTCTCTGTCAACCTCACACCTGTAACTGATTATCTCTAACTCCCTCACACCTGTAACTGGTTCTCTCTATCCCCCTCACACCTGTAACTGATTCTCTCTCTCTCCCTCTCACCTGCAACTGATTCTTTCTCTCCCTCACACCTGTAACTGATTCTCTCTCTCTCCCTCACACCTGTAACTGATTATCTCTCTCAACCTCACACCTGTAACTGATTCTCTCTCTCCCTCTCAACTGCAACTGATTCTATCACTCCCTCACACCTGTAACTGATTCTCTCTCTCTCCCTCACACCTGTAACTGATTCTCTCTCTGCCCTCACAACTATAACTGATTCTCTCTCTCTCCCTCTCACCTGCAACTGATTCTCTCTCTCAACCTCACACCTGTAACTGATTATCTCTAACTCCCTCACACCTGTAACTGATTCTCTCTATCCCCCTCACAGCTGTAACAGATTCTCTCCACCTCCCTCACACCTGTAACTGATTCTCTCGCTCCCACAGATCTGTAACTGATTCTCACTCTCCCTCACACCTGCAACTGATTCTCTCTCTCCCTCACTCCTGGAACTGATTCTCCCTCCCTCACACCTGTAACATATTCTCTCTCTCCCTCCCACCTGAAACTGATTCTCTCTCTCCCTCCCACCTGTAACTGATTCTCTCCCTCTCCCTCAAACCTGTAACTGGTTCTCTCTCCTTCCCTCACACCTGTAACTAATTCTCTCTCCCTCACACCTGTAACTGATTCTCTCTCTCCCTCAAACCTGTAACTGGTTCTCTCTCCTTCCCTCACACCTGCAACTGATTCTTTCTCCCTCACAACTGTAACTGATTCTCTCTCTCCCTCACACCTGTAAATGATTCTCTCTCTCTCTCACACCTGTAACTGATGCTCGCTCTCTCCCTCACACCTGTAACTAAATCTCTCTCTCTCTCCCGCACACCTGTAACTGATTATCTCTCTCCCGCACACCTGTAACTGATTATCTCTCTTCCTCACACATGTTTCTGATTCTCACTCTTCCTCACACCAGCAACAGATTCTCTCTTTCTCCCGCACATCTGTAACTGATTATCTCTCTCCCGCACACTTGTAACTCATTATCTCTCTTCCTCACACCTGTAACTGAATCTCTTTCTCGCCGTGACACCTGCAAATGATTCTCTCTCTCCCCATCACACCTGTAACTGATTCTCTCTCCCTCCCTCATACCTGCAACTGATTCTCTCTCTCTCTCTCTCACACCTGTAATTGATTTTCTCTCTCGCCCTCACACCTGTAAATGATTCTCTCTCTCTCCCTCAAACCTGCAAATGATTCTCTCCCTCCCTCAGATCTGCTACTGATTCTCTCTCTCTCCCTCACACCTGTAACTGATTCTCTCTCTCTCCCTCACACCTGTAACTGATTCTCTCCCTCTCACTCACACCGGTAACTGATTCTCTCTCTCAACCTCACACCTGTAACTGATTATCTCTAACTCCCTCACACCTGTAACTGGTTCTCTCTATCCCCCTCACACCTATAACTGATTCTCTCTCTCTCCCTCTCACCTGCAACTGATTCTCTCTCTCCCTCACACCTGTAACTGATTCTCTCTCTCAACCTCACACCTGTAACTGATTATCTCTAACTCCCTCACACCTGCAACTGATTCTCTCTATCGCCCTCACACCTGTAACTGATTCTATCTCTTTCCCTCTCACCTGCAACTGATTCTCTCTCTCCCTCACACCTGTAACTGATTCTCTCTCCCTCCCTCACAGCTGTAACTGATTTTCTCTGTCTCCCTCACAGCCGTCACTGATTCTCTCTCTCTCCCTCACACCTGCAACTGATTCTCTCTCTGCCCTCACAACTGTAACTGATTCTCTCTCTCTCACTCACACCTGTAACTGATTCTCTCTCTCCCTCACACTTGCAACTGATTCCCTCTCTCGCCCTCATAGCTGTAACTGATTCTCTCTCTCTTCCTCACGCCTGTAACTGATTCTCTCTCTCTCACTCACACCTGTAACTGATTCTCTCTCTCTCACTCACACCTGTAACTGATTCTCTCTCTCCCTCACACCTGCAACTGATTCTCTCTCTCGCCCTCATAGCTGTAACTGATTCTCTCTCTCTTCCTCACGCCTGTAACTGATTCTCTCTCTCTCCCTCACAACTGTAACAGATTCTCTCTCTTCCTCACACCCATAACAGATTCTCTCTCTCCCTCACACCTGTAACTGATTCGCTCTCTCGCTCTCTCGCCCTCACAGCTGTAATTGATTCTTTCTCCATCCCTCACACCTGTATGTGTTTCTCTCTCTCTTTGCCCACACACCTGTAACTTGTTCCCTCTCTTCATCACACCTGTAAATGATTCTCTCTCTCTCGCCCTCACACTTGTAACTGATCCTCTCTCTCACCCTCACACCTGTAACTGATTCTCTCTCTCCCTTGCACCTGTAACTGATTCTCTCTCTCTCCCTCACACCGGTAACTGATTCTCTCTCTCAAACTCACACCTGTAACTGATTATCTCTAACTCCCTCACACCTGTAACTGGTTCTCTCTATCCCCCTCACACCTGTAACTGATTCTCTCTCTCTCCATCTCACCTGCAACTGATTCTTTCTCTCCCTCACACCTGTAACTGATTCTCTCTCTCTCTCTCATACCTGTAACTGATTATCTCTCTCAACCTCACACCTGTAACTGATTCTCTCTATCCCCCTCACACCTGTAACTGATTCTCTCTCTCTCCCTCTCACCTGTAACTGATTCTCTCTCCCTCCATCACAGCTGTAACTGATTTTCTCTGTCTCCCTCACAGCCGTCACTGATTCTCTCTCTCTCCCTCACACCTGTAACTGATTCTCTCTCTGCCCTCACAACTATAACTGATTCTCTCTCTCTCCCTCTCACATGTAACTGATTATCTCGAACTCCCTCACACCTGTAACTGATTCTCTCTCTCTCCCTCAGATCTGCAACTGATTCTCTCTCTCCCTCACTCCTGGAACTGATTCTCCCTCCCTCACATCTGTAACATATTCTCTCTCTCCCTCCCACCTGAAACTGATTCTCTCTCCCTCACACCTGTAACTGATTCTCTCCCTCTCCCTCACACCTGTAACTGATTCTCTCCTTCCCTCACACCTGTAACTAATTCTCTCTCCCTCACACCTGCAACTGATTCTTTCTCCCTCACAACTGTAACTGATTCTCTCTCTCCCTCACACCTGTAAATGATTCTCTCTCTCTCTCACACCTGTAACTGATTCTCGCTCTCTCCCTCACACCTGTAACTAAATCTCTCTCTCTCTTCTGCACACCTGTAACTGATTATCTCTCTCCCGCACACCTGTAAATGATTATCTCTCTTCCTCACACATGTTTCTGATTCTCACTCTTCCTTACACCAGTAACAGATTCTCTCTTTCTCCCGCACTGTAACTCCTGCAACTGATGGGGTACTGAAGTTGCATGTTCAGCCATGAACTCATTGAATGGCGGTGCAGGCTAGAAGGGCCGAATGGCCTACTCCTGCACCTATTTTCTATGTTTCTATGTTTCCCTCAAACCTGTAAATGATTCTCTCCCTCCCTCAGATCTGCTACTGATTCTCTCTCTCTCCCTCACACCTGTAACTGATTCTCTCTCTCTCCCTCACACCGGTAACTGATTCTCTCTCTCTCCCTCACACCTGTAACTGATTATCTCGAACTCCCTCACACCTGTAACTGGTTCTCTCTATCCCCCTCACACCTAGAACTGATTCTCTCTCTATCCCTCTCACCTGCAACTGATTCTCTCTCTCCCTCACACCTGTAACTGATTCTCTCTCTCAACCTCACACCTGTAACTGATTATCTCTAACTCCCTCACACCTGTAACTGATTCTCTCTGTCCCCCTCACACCTGTAAATGATTCTATCTCTTTCCCTCTCACCTGTAACTGATTCTCTCTCTCTCCCTCACACCTGTAACTGATTCTATCTCTGCCCTCACAACTGTAACTGATTCTCTCTCTCTCACTCACACCTGTAACTGATTCTCTCTCTCCCTCACACCTGCAACTGATTCTCTCTCTCGCCCGCATAGCTGTAAATGATTCTCTCTCTCTCCCTCAAACCTGTAAATTATTCTCTCCCTCCCTCAGATCTGCAACTGATTCTCTCTCTCTCCCTCACACCTGCAACTGACTTTCTCTCTCAACCTCACACCTGTAACTGATTATCTCTAACTCCCTCACACCTGTAACTGATTCTCTCTCTCTCCCTCTCACCTGCAACTGATTCTTTCTCTCCCTCACACCTGTAACTGATTCTCTCTCTCAACCTCACACCTGTAACTGATTATCTCGAACTCCCTCACACCTGTAACTGATTCTCTCTCTCTCCCTCAGATCTGTAACTGATTCTCTCTCTCCCTCACTCCTGGAACTGATTCTCCCTCCCTCACACCTGTAACATATTCTCTCTCTCCCTCCCACCTGAAACTGATTCTCTCTCCCTCACACCTGTAACTGATTCTCTCCCTCTCCCTCACACCTGTAACTAATTCTCTCTCCCTCACACCTGCAACTGATTCTTTCTCCCTCACAACTGTAACTGATTCTCTCTCTCCCTCACACCTGTAAATGATTCTCTCTCTCTCTCACACCTGTAACTGATTCTCGCTCTCTCCCTCACACCTGCAACTAAATCTCTCTCTCTCTCCCGCACACCTGTAACTGATTATCTCTCTCCCGCACACCTGTAACTGATTATATCTCTTCCTCACACATGTTTCTGATTCTCACTCTTCCTTACACCAGTAACAGATTCTCTCTTTCTCCCGCACTGTAACTCCTGCAACTGATGGGGTACTGAAGTTGCATGTTCAGCCATGAACTCATTGAATGGCGGTGCAGGCTAGAAGGGCCGAATGGCCTACTCCTGCACCTATTTTCTATGTTTCTATGTTTCCCTCAAACCTGTAAATGATTCTCTCCCTCCCTCAGATCTGCTACTGATTCTCTCTCTCTCCCTCACACCTGTAACTGATTCTCTCTCTCTCCCTCACACCGGTAACTGATTCTCTCTCTCTCCCTCACACCTGTAACTGATTATCTCCAACTCCCTCACACCTGTAACTGGTTCTCTCTATCCCCTTCACACCTATAACTGATTCTCTCTCTATCCCTCTCACCTACAACTGATTCTCTCTCTCCCTCACACCTGTAACTGATTCTCTCTCTCAACCTCACACCTGTAACTGATTATCTCTAACTCCCTCACACCTGAAACTGATTCTCTCTATCCCCCTCACACCTGTAACTGATTCTATCTCTTTCCCTCTCACCTGCAACTGATTCTCTCTCTCCCTCACACCTGTAACTGATTATCTCCAACTCCCTCACACCTGTAACTGGTTCTCCCTATCCCCTTCACACCTATAACTGATTCTCTCTCTATCCCTCTCACCTACAACTGATTCTCTCTCTCCCTCACACCTGTAACTGATTCTCTCTCTCAACCTCACACCTGTAACTGATTATCTCTAACTCCCTCACACCTGAAACTGATTCTCTCTATCCCCCTCACACCTGTAACTGATTCTATCTCTTTCCCTCTCACCTGTAACTGATTCTCTCTCCCTCCCTCACAGCTGTAACTGATTTTCTCTGTCTCCCTCACAGCCGTCACTGATTCTCTCTCTCTCCCTCACACCTGCAACTGATTCTCTCTCTGCCCTCACAACTGTAACAGATTCTCTCTCTCTCACTCACACCTGTAACTGATTCTCTCTCTCCCTCACACTTGCAACTGATTCCCTCTCTCGCCCTCATAGCTGTAACTGATTCTCTCTCTCTCCTTCACTCCTGTAACTGATTTTCTCTCTCTCTCCCTCACACCTGTAACAGATTCTCTCTCTTCCTCACACCCATAACAGATTCTCTCTCTCCCTCACACCTGTATCTGATTCGCTCTCTCGCTCTCTCGCCCTCACAGCTGTAATTGATTCTTTCTCCATCCCTCACACCTGTATGTGTTTCTCTCTCTCTTTGCCCACACACCTGTAACTTGTTCCCTCTCTTCATCACACCTGTAAATGATTCTCTCTCTCTCGTCCTCACACTTGTAACTGATCCTCTCTCTCACCCTCACACCTGTAACTGATTCTCTCTCTCCCTCGCACCTGTAACTGATTCTCTCACTCTCCCTCTCACCTGTAACTGATTCTCTCTCTCAACCTCACACCTGTAATTGATTATCTCTAACTCCCTCACACCTGTAACTGGTTCTCTCTATCCCCCTCACACCTGTAACTGATTCTCTCTCTCTCCCTCTCACCTGCAACTGATTCTCTCTCTCCCTCACACCTGTAACTGATTCTCTCTCTCAACCTCACACCTGTAACTGATTATCTCTAACACCCTCACACCTGTAACTGATTCTCTCTATCCCCCTCACACCTGTAACTGATTCTATCTCTCTCCCTCTCACCTGCAACTGATTCTCTGTCTCCCTCACACCTGTAACTGATTTTCTCTCCCTCCCTCACAGCTGTAACTGATTCTCTCTCTCTCCCTCACACCTGTAACTGATTTTCTCTCTGCCCTCACAACTGTAACTGATTCTCTCTCTCTGACACACACCTGTAACTGATTCTCTCTCTCCCTCACACCTGCAACTGATTCTCTCTCTCGCCCTCATAGCTGTAACTGATTCTCTCTCTCTCCTTCACTCCTGTAACTGATTCTCTCTCTCTCTCCCTCACACCTGTAACAGATTATCTCTCTTCCTCACACCCATAACAGATTATCTCTCTCCCTCACACCTGTAACTGATTCGCTCTCTCGCTATCTTGCCCTCACAGCTGTAATTGATTCTTTCTCCATCCCTCACACCTGTATGTGTTTCTCTCTCTCTTTGCCCACACACCTGTAACTTGTTCCCTCTCTTCATCACACCTGTAACTGATCCTCTCTCTCACCCTCACACCTCTAACTGATTCTCTCTATCCCTCGCACCTGTAACTGATTCTCTCACTCACCCTCACACCTGTAACTGATTCTCTCTCTCCCTCACACCTGTATATGTTTCTCTCACTCTCCCTCACACCTGTAACTGATTCTCTCTCTCCCTCACACCTGTAACTGATTCTCTATCTCGCCCTTACACCTGTAACTGACTCTCTCTCTCCCCTCACACCTGCAACTGATTTTTTCAATCACCCTGACACCTGTAACTGAATCTCTCTCTCTCCTCACCAGTAACTGATTCTCTCTCACTCCCTCCTACCTATAACAGGTTCCTTCTGTCCCCCACACCTGCAACATTCTCTCTATCCCTCACACCTGCAACTGATTCTCACTCTCTTCCTCACACCTGTAACTGATTCTCTCTTCCTGACACCTGAAACTGAATCTCTCTCTCCCTCACAAATGTAAATGATTTTCTCTCTCTCCCCACAGCTGTCACTGATTCTCTCACTCTCCCTCACACCTGTAATCGATTCTCTCTCATACTATCAAGGGAAATCAGGGATAGTATTAAAGCCAAGGAAGTGGCATACAAATTGGCCAGAAATAGCAGCGAACCTGGGGACTGGGAGAAATTTAGAACTCAGCAGAGGAGGACAAAGGGTTTGATTAGGGCAGGGAAAATGGAGTATGAGAAGAAGCTTGCAGGGAACATTAAGACGGATTGCAAAAGTTTCTATAGATATGTAAAGATAAAAAGGTTAGTAAAGACAAATGTAGGTCCCCTGCAGTCAGAATCAGGGGAAGTCATAACGGGGAACAAAGAAATGGCGGACCAATTGAACAAGTACTTTGGTTCGGTATTCACGAAGGAGGACACGAACAACCTTCCGGTTATAAAAGGGGTCGGGGGGTCTAGTAAGGAGGAGGAACTGAGGGAAATCCTTATTAGCCGGGAAATTGTGTTGGGGAAATTGATGGGATTGAAGGCCGATAAATCCCCAGGGCCTGATGGACTGCATCCCAGAGTACTTAAGGAGGTGGCCTTGGAAATAGTGGATGCGTTGACAGTCATTTTCCAACATTCCATTGACTCTGGATCAGTTCCTATGGAGTGGAGGGTAGCCAATGTAACCCCACTTTTTAAAAAAGGAGGGAGAGAGAAAACAGGGAATTATAGACCGGTCAGCCTGACATCGGTAGTGGGTAAAATGATGGAATCAATTATTAAGGATGTCATAGCAGTGCATTTGGAAAGAGGTGACATGATAGGTCCAAGTCAGCATGGATTTGTGAAAGGGAAATCATGCTTGACAAATCTTCTGGAATTTTTTGAGGATGTTTCCAGTAGAGTGGGTAAGGGAGAACCAGTTGATGTGGTATATTTGGACTTTCAGAAGGCGTTCGACAAGGTCCCACACAAGAGATTGATGTGCAAAGTTAGAGCACATGGGATTGGGGGTAGTGTACTGACATGGATTGAGAACTGGTTGTCAGACAGGAAGCAAAGAGTAGGAGTAAATGGGTACTTTTCAGAATGGCAGGCAGTGACTAGTGGGGTACCGCAAGGTTCTGTGCTGGGGCCCCAGCTGTTTACACTGTACATTAATGATTTAGATGAGGGGATTAAATGTAGTATCTCCAAATTTGCGGATGACACTAAGTTGGGTGGCAGTGTGAGCTGCGAGGAGGATGCTGTGAGGCTGCAGAGCGACTTGGATAGGTTAGGTGAGTGGGCAAATGCATGGCAGATGAAGTATAATGTGGATAAATGTGAGGTTATCCACTTTGGTGGTAAAAACAGAGAGACAGACTATTATCTGAATGGTGACAGATTAGGAAAAGGGGAGGTGCAAAGAGACCTGGGTGTCATGGTACATCAGTCATTGAAGGTTGGCATGCAGGTGCAGCAGGCGGTTAAGAAAGCAAATGGCATGTTGGCCTTCATAGCAAGGGGATTTGAGTACAGGGGCAGGGAGGTGTTGCTACAGGTGTACAGGGCATTGGTGAGGCCACACCTGGAGTATTGTGTACAGTTTTGGTCTCCTAACCTGAGGAAGGACATTCTTGCTATTGAGGGAGTGCAGCGAAGGTTCACCAGACTGATTCCCGGGATGGCGGGACTGACCTATCAAGAAAGACTGGATCAACTGGGCTTGTATTCACTGGAGTTCAGAAGAATGAGAGGGGACCTCATAGAAACATATAAAATTCTGACGGGGTTAGACAGGTTAGATGCAGGAAGAATGTTCCCAATGTTGGGGAAGTCCAGAACCAGGGGTCACAGTCTAAGGATAAGGGGTAAGCCATTTAGGACCGAGATGCGGAGGAACTTCTTCACCCAGAGAGTGGTGAACCTGTGGAATTCTCTACCACAGAAAGTTGTTGAGGCCAATTCACTAAATATATTCAAAAAGGAGTTAGATGAGGTCCTTACTGCTAGGGGGATCAAGGGGTATGGCGCGAAAGCAGGAATGGGGTACTGAAGTTGAATGTTCAGCCATGAACTCATTGAATGGCGGTGCAGGCTAGAAGGGCCGAATGGCCTACTCCTGCACCTATTTTCTATGTTTCTATACTCACACCTGCAACTGATTCTCTCTCTCTCCCTCACACCTGTAACTGATTCTCTCACTCTCACACACCTGAAAATGATTTTATTTCTCTCCCTCACACCTGCAACTGATTCTCTCTCTCCCTCACACCTGCAACATTATTTCACTTCCTCACACCTGCAACTGATTCTCTCTCTCTCCCTCACACCTGTAACTGATTCTCTCTCTCTCACACACCTGTAATTGATTCTCTCTTTCACCCTCACACCTGTAATTGATTCTCTCTTTCACCCTCACACCTGTAATAGATTTTCTCTCTCTCCCTCACACCTGCAACTGATTCCCTCGCTCTGCCTTACACCTGTAACTGATTCTCTCTCTCAACCTCACACCTGTAATTGATTCTCTCTTTCACCCTCACACCTGTAATTGATTCTCTCTCTTTCCCTCACACCTGTAACTGATTCTCTCTCTCGCCCTCACAGCTGTAACTGATTCTCTCTCTCTCCCTCACACCTGCAACTGATTCTCTCTCTCTCTTTCTCTCTCACACCTGTAACTGATTCTCTCTCACACCCTCCCACCTATAACTGATTATCTCTCTCCCTCACACCTGCAACATTCTCCCTCTCACTCACACCTGCAACTGATTCACTATTTCTCCCTCATACCTGCAACTGATTCTCTCCCTCACACCTGTAATTGATTCTCTCTCTCAACCTCACATGTAATTGATTCTCTCTTTCACCCTCACACCTGCAATTGATTCTCTCTTTCACCCTCACACCTGTAAGTTATTTTCTCTCTCTCCCTCACACCTGCAACTGATTCCCTCGCTCTGCCTCACACCTGTAACTGATTCTCTCTCTCCCTCACACCTGCAACTGGTTCTCTCTCTCCCTCACACCTGTAACTGATTCTCTCTCTCTTCCTCATACCTGCAACTGCTGCTCTCTCTCTCCCTCACACCTGTAACTGATTCAATCGCTCTTCCTCACACCTGTAACTGACTCTCTCTCCCTGACACCTGTAACTGATTCTCTCTCTCTCCCTCTCACCTGTTACTGATTTAATCTCTCTCCCTGACACCTGCAACATTCTCTCTCTCACTCACACCTGCAACTGATTTTCTCTCTCTCCCTCACATCGGCAACTGATTTAATATCTCTCCCTCACACCTGTAACTGATTCTCTCTCTCTCCCTCTCACCTGCAACTGATTCTCTCTCTCCCTCACACCTGTAACTGATTCTCTCACTCTTCCTCACTACTGTAACTGATTTTTTTCTCTCTCCCTTACACCTGTAACAGATTCTCCCTCTCCCTCACACCTGTAACAGATTCTCTCTCTCCCTCACACCTGTAACAGATTCTCCCTCTCCCTGACACCTGTAATTGATTATCTCTCTAACTCACACCTGCAACTGATACTCTCTCTCTCCCTCACACCTTTAACTGACTCTTTCTCTCTCACACACACCTGTAACTCATTCTCTCTCACTCCCTCCCACCTATAACAGGTTCCTTATCTCCCTCACACCTGCAACATTCTCTCTCTCCCTCACACCTGTAACTGATTCTCTCTTCCTGACACCTGAAACTGATTCTCTCGCTCTCCCTCACACCTGCAACTGATTATCTCTCTCTCACACACACCTGTAAATGATTTTCTCTCTCTCTCTCACACCTGCCACTGATTCTCTCTCTCCCTCACACCTGCAACATTCTTTGTCTTCCTCACACGTACAACTGATTCTCTCTCTCTCCCTCACACCTGTAATTGATTCTCTCTTTCACGCTCACACGTGTAATTGATTCCCTCTCTTTCCCTCACAGCTGTAATTGATTCTCCCCCTCTCCCTCACACCTGTAACTGATTCTCTCTCTCCCTCACACCTGTATATGTTTCTCTCACTCTCCCTCACACCTGTAACTGATTCTCTCTCTCCCTCACACCTGTAACTGATTCTCTATCTCGCCCTTACACCTGTAACTGACTCTCTCTCTCCCCTCACACCTGCAACTGATTTTTTCTATCACCCTGACACCTGTAACTGAATCTCTCTCTCTCCTCACCAGTAACTGATTCTCTCTCACTCCCTCCTACCTATAACAGGTTCCTTCTGTCCCCCACACCTGCAACATTCTCTCTATCCCTCACACCTGCAACTGATTCTCACTCTCTTCCTCACACCTGTAACTGATTCTCTCTTCCTGACAACTGAAACTGAATCTCTCTCTCCCTCACACATGTAAATGATTTTCTCTCTCTCCCCACAGCTGTCACTGATTCTCTCACTCTCCCTCACACTTGCAACTGATTCTCTCTCTCTCCCTCACACCTGTAACTGATTCTCTCACTCTCACACACCTGAAAATGATTTTATTTCTCTCCCTCACACCTGCAACTGGTTCTCTCTCTCCCTCACACCTGCAACATTATTTCTCTTCCTCACACGTACAACTGATTCTCTCTCTCTCCCTCACACCTGTAACTGATTCTCTCTCTCTCACACACCTGTAATTGATTCTCTCTTTCACCCTCACACCTGTAATTGATTCTCTCTTTCACCCTCACACCTGTAAATGATTTTCTCTCTCTCCCTCACACCTGCACCTGATTCCATCGCTCTGCCTCACACCTGTAACTGATTCTCTCTCTCAACCTCACACCTGTAATTGATTCTCTCTTTCACCCTCACACCTGTAATTGATTCTCTCTCTTTCCCTCACACCTGTAACTGATTCTCTCTCTCGCCATCACACCTGTAACTGATTCTCTCTCTCTCCCTCACACCTGTAACTGATTCTCTCTCTCGCCCACACAGCTGTAACTGATTCTCTCTATCTTTCTCTCTCACACCTGTAACTGATTCTCTCTCACTCCCTCCCACCTATAACTTATTGTCTCTCTCCCTCACACCTGCAACATTCTCCCTCTCCCTCACACCTGCAACTGATTCACTATTTCTCCCTCATATCTGCAACTGATTCTCTCCCTCACACCTGTAATTGATTCTCTCTCTCAACCTCACACCTGTAATTGATTCTCTCTTTCACCCTCACACCTGTAAGTTATTTTCTCTCTCTCCCTCACACCTGCAACTGATTCCCTCGCTCTGCCTCACACCTGTAACTGATTCTCTCTTTCACCCTCACACCTTTAATTGATTCTCTCTCTTTCCCTCACACCTGTAACTGATTCTCTCTCTCCCTCACACCTGCAACTGGTTCTCTCTCTCTTCCTCATACCTGCAACTGCTGCTCTCTCTCTCCCTCACACCTGTAACTGATTCAATCGCTCTTCCTCACACCTGTAACTGACTCTCTCTCCCTGACACCTGTAACTGATTCTCTCTCTCTCCCTCTCACCTGTTACTGATTTAATCTCTCTCCCTCACACCTGCAACATTCTCTCTCTCACTCACACCTGCAACTGATTTTCTCTCTCTCCCTCACATCGGCAACTGATTTAATATCTCTCCCTCACACCTGTAACTGATTCTCTCTCTCTCCCTCTCACCTGCAACTGATTCTCTCTCTCCCTCACACCTGTAACTGATTCTCTCACTCTTCCTCACGATTGTAACTGATTTTTTTCTCTCTCCCTCACACCTGTAACAGATTATCTCTCTCCCTCACACCTGTAACAGATTTTCTCTCTCCCTCACACCTGTAACAGATTCTCCCTCTCCCTGACACCTGTAATTGATTATCTCTCTAACTCACACCTGCAACTGATACTCTCTCTCTCCCTCACACCTTTAACTGACTCTTTCTCTCTCACACACACCTTTAACTCATTCTCTCTCACTCTCTCCCACCTATAACAGGTTCCTTCTCTCCCTCACACCTGCAACATTCTCTCTCTCCCTCACACCTGTAACTGATTCTCTCTTCCTGACACCTGAAACTGATTCTCTCGCTCTCCCTCACACCTGCAACTGATTCTCTCTCTCTCACAAACACCTGTAAATGATTTTCTCTCTCTCCCTCACACCTGCCACTGATTCTCTCTCTCCCTCACACCTGCAACATTCTTTCTCTTCCTCACACATACAACTGATTCTCTCTCTCTCCCTCACACCTGTAATTGATTCTCTCTTTCACGCTCACACGTGCAATTGATTCTCTCTCTTTCCCTCACAGCTGTAATTGATTCTCTCTTTCACCCTCACACCTGTAATTGATTCTCTCTCTTTCCCTCACACCTGTAACTGATTCTCTCTCTCGCCATCACACCTGTAACTGATTCTCTCTCTCTCCCTCACACCTGTAACTGATTCTCTCTCTCGCCCACACAGCTGTAACTGATTCTCTCTATCTTTCTCTCTCACACCTGTAACTGATTCTCTCTCACTCCCTCCCACCTATAACTTATTGTCTCTCTCCCTCACACCTGCAACATTCTCCCTCTCCCTCACACCTGCAACTGATTCACTATTTCTCCCTCATATCTGCAACTGATTCTCTCCCTCACACCTGTAATTGATTCTCTCTCTCAACCTCACACCTGTAATTGATTCTCTCTTTCACCCTCACACCTGTAAGTTATTTTCTCTCTCTCCCTCACACCTGCAACTGATTCCCTCGCTCTGCCTCACACCTGTAACTGATTCTCTCTTTCACCCTCACACCTTTAATTGATTCTCTCTCTTTCCCTCACACCTGTAACTGATTCTCTCTCTCCCTCACACCTGCAACTGGTTCTCTCTCTCTTCCTCATACCTGCAACTGCTGCTCTCTCTCTCCCTCACACCTGTAACTGATTCAATCGCTCTTCCTCACACCTGTAACTGACTCTCTCTCCCTGACACCTGTAACTGATTCTCTCTCTCTCCCTCTCACCTGTTACTGATTTAATCTCTCTCCCTCACACCTGCAACATTCTCTCTCTCACTCACACCTGCAACTGATTTTCTCTCTCTCCCTCACATCGGCAACTGATTTAATATCTCTCCCTCACACCTGTAACTGATTCTCTCTCTCTCCCTCTCACCTGCAACTGATTCTCTCTCTCCCTCACACCTGTAACTGATTCTCTCACTCTTCCTCACGATTGTAACTGATTTTTTTCTCTCTCCCTCACACCTGTAACAGATTATCTCTCTCCCTCACACCTGTAACAGATTTTCTCTCTCCCTCACACCTGTAACAGATTCTCCCTCTCCCTGACACCTGTAATTGATTATCTCTCTAACTCACACCTGCAACTGATACTCTCTCTCTCCCTCACACCTTTAACTGACTCTTTCTCTCTCACACACACCTTTAACTCATTCTCTCTCACTCTCTCCCACCTATAACAGGTTCCTTCTCTCCCTCACACCTGCAACATTCTCTCTCTCCCTCACACCTGTAACTGATTCTCTCTTCCTGACACCTGAAACTGATTCTCTCGCTCTCCCTCACACCTGCAACTGATTCTCTCTCTCTCACAAACACCTGTAAATGATTTTCTCTCTCTCCCTCACACCTGCCACTGATTCTCTCTCTCCCTCACACCTGCAACATTCTTTCTCTTCCTCACACATACAACTGATTCTCTCTCTCTCCCTCACACCTGTAATTGATTCTCTCTTTCACGCTCACACGTGCAATTGATTCTCTCTCTTTCCCTCACAGCTGTAATTGATTCTCCCCCTCTCCCTCACACCTGTAACAGATTCTCTCTCTCGCCCTCACAGCTGTAACCTATTCTCTCTCTCTCCCTCACACCTGTAACTGATTCTCTCTCATCTCTTTCTCTCTCACACCTGTTACTGATTCTCTCTCACTCCCTCCCACCTATAACTGATTATCTCTCTCCCTCACATCTGCAACATTCTCTCTCTCCCTCACACCTGCAACTGATTCTCGCTCTCTCCCTCACACCTGCAACTGATTATCTCCCTCACACCTGTAACTGATTCGTTCTCCCTCTCTCTCTCACACCTGTAACTGATTCTCTCTCCCTGACACCTGCAACCCATTCTTCATCTCTCCCTCACACCTGCATCTGATTTTCTCTCTCTACCTCACACCTGTAACTGATTCACACTCTCTCCCTCTCACCTGTAACTGATTCTCTCTTTCCCTCACACCTGCAACTGATTTAATATCTCTCCCTCACACCTGTAATTGATTCTCTCTCTCTCCCTCTCACCTGCAACTGATTCTCTCTCTCCCTCACACCTGTAACTGATTCTCTCACTCTTCCTCACTACTGTAACTGATTTTCTCTCTCTCCCTCACACCTGTAACAGATTTTCTCTCTCCCTCACATCTGTAACTGATTCTCTCTCTCCCTCACACCTGCAACTGATTCTCTCTCTCGCCCTCATAACTGTAACTGATTCTCTCTCTCCCTCACACCTGCAACTGATTCTCTCTCTCGCTCTCATAGCTGTAACTGATTCTCTCTCTCTCCCTCACACCATTAACTGATTCCTACCCTCCCTCACTCCTGTAACTGATTTTCTCTCTCTCCCTCACACCTGTAACAGATTCTCCCTCTCCCTCACACCCATAACAGATTCTCTCTCTCCCTCACACCTGTAACTGATTCGATCTCTCGCCCTCACAGCTGTAATTGATTATTTCTCTATCCATCACACCTGTATGTGTTTCTCTCTCTCTTTGCCCACACACCTGTAACTGGTTCCATCTCTTCATCACACCTGTAACTGATTCTCTCTCTCTCGCCCTCACACCTGTAACTGATTCTCTCTCTCTCTCCCTCACACCTGTAACAGATTCTCTCTCTCTCCCTCACACCTGTAACTGATTCGCTCTCTCGCCCTCACACCTGTAATTGATTCGCTCTCTATCCCTCACACCTTTATGTGTTTCTCTCGCTCTTTGCCCACACACCTGTAACTGGTTCCCTCTCTTCATCACACTTGTAACTGATTCTCTCTCTCTCTCCCTCACACCTGTAACAGATTCTCTCTCTCCCTCACACCTGTAACTGATTCGCTCTCTCGCCCTCACACCTGTAATTGATTCGCTCTCTATCCCTCACACCTGTATGTGTTTCTCTCACTCTCCCTCACACCTGTAACTGATTCTCTCTCTCCCTCACACCTGTAACTGATTTTCTATCTCGCCCTTACACCTGTAACTGACTCTCTCTCTCCCCTCACACCTGCAACTGACTCTCTCTCTCCCCTCACACCTGCAACTGATTTTTTCTATCTCCCTGACACCTGGAACTGAATCTCTCTCTCTCCTCACCAGTAACTGATTCTCTCTCACTCCCTCCCACCTATAACAGGTTCCTTCTCTCCCTCACACCTGCAACATTCTCTCTATCCCTCACACCTGCAACTGATTCTCTGTCTCTTCCTGACACCTGAAACTGAATCTCTCTCTCCCTCACACCTGTAACTGATTCTCTCTCTCTCACACACCTGTAATTGATTCTCTCTTTCACCCTCACACCTGTAATTGATTCTCTCTTTCACCCTCACACGTGTAATTGATTCTCTCTCTTTCCCTCACACCTGTAACTGATTCTCTCTCTCGTCCTCACAGCTGTAACTGATTCTCTCTCTCTCCCTCACACCTGTAACTGATTCTCTCTCTCTCTTTCTCTCTCACACCTGCAAATGATTCTCGCTCTCTCCCTCACACCTGCAACTGATTCACTATCTCTCCCTCATACCTGCAAAAGATTCTCTCCCTCACACCTGTAATTGATTCTTTCTCTCAACCTCACACCTGTAATTGATTCTCTCTTTCACCCTCACACCTGTAATTGATTCTCTCTTTCACCCTCACACTTGTAAATGATTTTCTCTCTCTCCCTCACACCTGCAACTGATTCCCTCGCTCTGCCTCACACCTGTAACTGATTCTCTCTTTCACCCTCACACCTGTAATTGATTCTCTCTCTTTCCCTCACATCTGTAACTGATTCTCTCTCTCCCTCACACCTGCAACTGGTTCTCTCTCTCCCTCACACCTGTAACTGATTCTCTCTCTCCTCCTCATACCTGCAACTGCTGCTCTCTCTCTCCCTCACACCTGTAACTGATTCAATCGATCTCCCTCACACCTGTAACTGACTGTCTCCCCCTGACACCAGTAACTGATTCTCTCTCTCTCCCTCTCACCTGTTACTGATTCAATCTCTCTCCCTGACACCTGCAACATTCTCTCTCTCCCTCACACCTGCAACTGATTTTCTCTCTCTCCCTCTCACCTGTAACTGATTCTCTCTCTTTCCCTCACATCTGAAACTGATTTAATATCTCTCCCTCACACCTGTAACTGATTCTCTCACTCTTCCTCACTACTGTAACTGATTTTTTTCTCTCTCCCTCACACCTGTAACAGATTCTCTCTCTCCCTCACACCTGTAACAGATTCTCTCTCTCCCTCACACCTGTAACAGATTCTCCCTCTCCCTGACACCTGTAATTGATTATCTCTCTAACTCACACCTGCAACTGATACTCTCTCTCTCTCCTTCACAGCTTTAACTGACTATCTATCTCACACACACCTTCAACTCATTCTCTCTCACTTCCTCCCACCTATAACAGGTTCCTTCTCTCCCTCATACCTGCAACATTCTCTCTCTCCCTCACACCTGCAACTGATTCTCTCTCTCTTCCTCACACCTGTAACTGATTCTCCCTTCCTGACACCTGAAACTGATTCTCCCTCTCTCCCTCACACCTGTAAATGATTTTCTCTCTCTCCCCACAACTGTCACTGATTCTCTCTCTCTCTCTCACACCTGCAACTGATTCTCTCTCTCTCACACACACCTGTAAATGATTTTCTCTCTTTCCCTCACACCTGCAACTGATTCTCTCTGTCCCTCACACCTGCAACATTCTTTCTCTTCCTCACACGTACAACTGATTCTCTCTCTCTCCCTCACACCTGTAACTGATTCTCTGTCTCTCCCTCACACTTGTAACTGATTCTCTCAATCTCCCTCACACCTGCAAATGATTTTCTCTCTCTCCCCACAGCTGTCACTGATTCTCACTCTCTCCCTCACACCTGTAATTGATTCTCTCTGTTTCCCTCACACCTGTAACTGATTCTCTCTCTCTCTCCCTCACACTTGTAACTGATTCTCTCTCTCTCCCTCACACCTGTAAATGATTTTCTCTCTCTCCCCACAACTGTTACTGATTCTCTCTCTCTCCCTCACACCTGCAACTGATTCTCTCTCTCTCACACACACCTGTAAATGATTTTCTCTCTTTCCATCACACCTGCAACTGATTCTCTCTCTCTCCCTCACACTTGTAACTGATTCTCTCTCTCTCCCTCACACTTGAAACTGATTCTCTCTATCTCCCTCACACCTGCAAATGATTTTCTCTCTCTCCCCACAGCTGTCACTGATTCTCTCTCTCTCTCTCACACCTGTAACTGATTCTCTCTCTCTCCCTCACACCTGTAACTGATAATCTCTCTCCCTCACATCTGCAACATTCTCTCTCTCCCTCACACCTGCAACTGATTCTCGCTCTCTCCCTCACACCTGCAACTGATTATCTCCCTCACACCTGTAACTGATTCTCTCTCCCTCTCTCTCTCACACCTGTAACTGATTCTCTCTCCCTCACACCTGCAACTGATTTTCTCTCTCTACCTCACACCTGTAACTGATTCACACTCTCTCCCTCTCACCTGTAACTGATTCTCTCTTTCCCTCACACCTGCAACTGATTCTCTCTCTCCCTCACACCTGCAACATTCTTTCTCTTCCTCACACGTACAACTGATTCTCTCTCTCTCCCTCACACCTTTAACTGATTCTCTCTATCTCCCTCACACCTGTAACTGATTCTCGCTCTCTCACACAGCTGTAAATGATTTTCTCTCTCACCCTCACACCTGCAACTGATGCCCTCCCTCTGCCTCACACCTGTAACTGATTCTCTCTCTCTCCCTCTCACCTGTTACTGATTCAATCTCTCTCCCACACACCTGTAACTGACCCTCTGTCCCCACAGCTGTAACTGATTTGCTCTCTCCCTCACACCTGTAACTGATTCTCCCCCTCTCCCTCACACCTGCAACTGATTATCTCTCTCCATCACACATGCAACTGATTCTCTCTCTCTCCCTCACACCTGTAACTGATTCTCCCCCTCTCCCTCACACCTGTAACTGATTCTCTCTCACGCCCTCACAGCTGTAACTGATTCTCTCTCTCTCCCTCACACCTGTAACTGATTCTCTCTCATCTCTTTCTCTCTCACACCTGTTACTGATTCTCTCTCACTCTCTCCCACCTATAACTGATTATCTCTCTCCCTCACATCTGCAACATTCTCTCTCTCCCTCACACCTGCAACTGATTCTCGCTCTCTCCCTCACACCTGCAACTGATTATCTCCCTCACACCTGTAACTGATTCTCTCTCCCTCTCTCTCTCACACCTGTAACTGATTCTCTCTCCCTGACACCTGCAACTGATTCTTTCTCTCTCCCTCACACCTGCAACTGATTTTCTCTCTCTACCTCACACATGTAACTGATTCACACTCTCTCCCTCACACCTGTAACTGATTCTCTCTCTCTCCCTCTCACCTGCAACTGATTCTCTCTCTCCCTCACACCTGTAGCTGATTCTCTCACTCTATCTCACTACTGTAACTGATTTTCTCTCTCTCCCTCGCACCTGTAACAGATTCTCTCTCTCCCTCACACCTGTAACAGATTCTCTCTCTCCCTCACACCTGTAACAGATTCTCCCTCTCCCTGACACCTGTAATTGATTATCTCTCTAACTCACACTTGCAACTGATACTCTCTCTCTCTCCCTCACACCATTAACTGACTCTCTATCTCACACACACCTTTAACTCATTCTCTCTCACTCCCTCCCACCTATAACAGGTTCCTTCTCTCCCTCATACCTGCAACATTCTCTCTCTCCCTCACACCTGCAACTGATTCTCTCTCTCTTCCTCACACCTGTAACTGATTCTCCCTTCCTGACACCTGAAACTGAATCTCTCTCTCTCCCTCACACCTGTAAATGATTTTCTCTCTCTCCCCACAACTGTCACTGATTCTCTCTCTCTCCCTCACACCTGCAACTGATTCTCTCTCTCTCACACACACCTGTAAATGATTTTCTCTCTCTCCCTCACACCTGCAACTGATTCTCTCTCTCCCTCACACCTGCAACATTCTTTCTCTTCCTCACACGTACAACTGATTCTCTCTCTCTCCATCACACCTGTAACTGATTCTCTCTATCTCCCTCACACCTGTAACTGATTCTCGCTCTCTGACACAGCTGTAACTGATTCTCTCTCTCCCTCACACCTGCAACATTCTCTCTCTAACTCACACCTGCAACTGATTCTCTCTCTCTGGCTCACACCTGCAACTGATTCTCTCTCTCTCTCTCACACACCTGTAACTGATTCTCCCCCTCTCCCTCACACCTGCAACTGATTATCTCTCTCCATCACACATGCAACTGATTCTCTCTCTCTCCCTCACACCTGTAACTGATTCTCCCCCTCTCCCTCACACCTGTAACTGATTCTCTCTCACGCCCTCACAGCTGTAACTGATTCTCTCTCTCTCCCTCACACCTGTAACTGATTCTCTCTCATCTCTTTCTCTCTCACACCTGTTACTGATACTCTCTCACTCCCTCCCACCTATAACTGATTATCTCTCTCCCTCACATCTGCAACATTCTCTCTCTCCCTCACACCTGCAACTGATTCTCGCTCTCTCCCTCACACCTGCAACTGATTATCTCCCTCACACCTGTAACTGATTCTCTCTCCCTCTCTCTCTCACACCTGTAACTGATTCTCTCTCCCTGACACCTGCAACTGATTCTTTCTCTCTCCCTCACACCTGCAACTGATTTTCTCTCTCTACATCACACCTGTAACTGATTCACACTCTCTCCCTCTCACCTGTAACTGATTCTCTCTTTCCCTCACACCTGCAACTGATTTTCTCTCTCTACCTCACACCTGTAACTGATTCTCTCTCTCTCCCTCTCACCTGTTACTGATTCAATCTCTCTCCCACACACCTGTAACTGACCCTCTGTCCCCACAGCTGTAACTGATTTGCTCTCTCCCTCACACCTGTAACTGATTCTCCCCCTCTCCCTCACACCTGCAACTGATTATCTCTCTCCATCACACATGCAACTGATTCTCTCTCTCTCCCTCACACCTGTAACTGATTCTCCCCCTCTCCCTCACACCTGTAACTGATTCTCTCTCACGCCCTCACAGCTGTAACTGATTCTCTCTCTCTCCCTCACACCTGTAACTGATTCTCTCTCATCTCTTTCTCTCTCACACCTGTTACTGATTCTCTCTCACTCCCTCCCACCTATAACTGATTATCTCTCTCCCTCACATCTGCAACATTCTCTCTCTCCCTCACACCTGCAACTGATTCTCGCTCTCTCCCTCACACCTGCAACTGATTATCTCCCTCACACCTGTAACTGATTCTCTCTCCCTCTCTCTCTCACACCTGTAACTGATTCTCTCTCCCTGACACCTGCAACTGATTCTTTCTCTCTCCCTCACACCTGCAACTGATTCACACTCTCTCCCTCTCACCTGTAACTGATTCTCTCTTTCCCTCACACCTGCAACTGATTTAATATCTCTCCCTCACACCTGTAACTGATTCTCTCACTCTTCCTCACTACTGTAATTGATTTTCTCTCTCTCCCCACAACTGTCACTGATTCTCTCTCTCTCCCTCACACCTGCAACTGATTCTCTCTCTCTCACACACACCTGTAAATGATTTGCTCTCTCTCCCTCACACCTGCAACTGATTCTCTCTCTCCCTCACACCTGCAACATTCTTTCTCTTCCTCACACGTACAACTGATTCTCTCTCTCTCCCTCACACCTTTAACTGATTCTCTCTATCTCCCTCACACCTGTAACTGATTCTCGCTCTCTCACACAGCTGTAAATGATTTTCTCTCTCACCCTCACACCTGCAACTGATGCCCTCCCTCTGCCTCACACCTGTAACTGATTCTCTCTCTCTCCCTCTCACCTGTTACTGATTCAATCTCTCTCCCACACACCTGTAACTGACCCTCTGTCCCCACAGCTGTAACTGATTTGCTCTCTCCCTCACACCTGTAACTGATTCTCCCCCTCTCCCTCACACCTGCAACTGATTATTTCTCTCCATCACACATGCAACTGATTCTCTCTCTCTCCCTCACACCTGTAACTGATTCTCCCCCTCTCCCTCACACCTGTAACTGATTCTCTCTCACGCCCTCACAGCTGTAACTGATTCTCTCTCTCTCCCTCACACCTGTAACTGATTCTCTCTCATCTCTTTCTCTCTCACACCTGTTACTGATTCTCTCTCACTCCCTCCCACCTATAACTGATTATCTCTCTCCCTCACATCTGCAACATTCTCTCTCTCCCTCACACCTGCAACTGATTCTCGCTCTCTCCCTCACACCTGCAACTGATTATCTCCCTCACACCTGTAACTGATTCTCTCTCCCTCTCTCTCTCACACCTGTAACTGATTCTCTCTCCCTGACACCTGCAACTGATTCTTTCTCTCTCCCTCACACCTGCAACTGATTTTCTCTCTCTACCTCACACATGTAACTGATTCACACTCTCTCCCTCTCACCTGTAACTGATTCTCTCTTTCCCTCACACCTGAAACTGATTTAATATCTCTCCCTCACACCTGTAACTGATTCTCTCTCTCTCCCTCTCACCTGCAACTGATTCTCTCTCTCCCTCACACCTGTAGCTGATTCTCTCACTCTATCTCACTACTGTAACTGATTTTCTCTCTCTCCCTCGCACCTGTAACAGATTCTCTCTCTCCCTCACACCTGTAACAGATTCTCTCTCTCCCTCACACCTGTAACAGATTCTCCCTCTCCCTGACACCTGTAATTGATTATCTCTCTAACTCACACTTGCAACTGATACTCTCTCTCTCTCCCTCACACCATTAACTGACTCTCTATCTCACACACACCTTTAACTCATTCTCTCTCACTCCCTCCCACCTATAACAGGTTCCTTCTCTCCCTCATACCTGCAACATTCTCTCTCTCCCTCACACCTGCAACTGATTCTCTCTCTCTTCCTCACACCTGTAACTGATTCTCCCTTCCTGACACCTGAAACTGAATCTCTCTCTCTCCCTCACACCTGTAAATGATTTTCTCTCTCTCCCCACAACTGTCACTGATTCTCTCTCTCTCCCTCACACCTGCAACTGATTCTCTCTCTCTCACACACACCTGTAAATGATTTTCTCTCTCTCCCTCACACCTGCAACTGATTCTCTCTCTCCCTCACACCTGCAACATTCTTTCTCTTCCTCACACGTACAACTGATTCTCTCTCTCTCCATCACACCTGTAACTGATTCTCTCTATCTCCCTCACACCTGTAACTGATTCTCGCTCTCTGACACAGCTGTAACTGATTCTCTCTCTCCCTCACACCTGCAACATTCTCTCTCTAACTCACACCTGCAACTGATTCTCTCTCTCTGGCTCACACCTGCAACTGATTCTCTCTCTCTCTCTCACACACCTGTAACTGATTCTCCCCCTCTCCCTCACACCTGCAACTGATTATCTCTCTCCATCACACATGCAACTGATTCTCTCTCTCTCCCTCACACCTGTAACTGATTCTCCCCCTCTCCCTCACACCTGTAACTGATTCTCTCTCACGCCCTCACAGCTGTAACTGATTCTCTCTCTCTCCCTCACACCTGTAACTGATTCTCTCTCATCTCTTTCTCTCTCACACCTGTTACTGATTCTCTCTCACTCCCTCCCACCTATAACTGATTATCTCTCTCCCTCACATCTGCAACATTCTCTCTCTCCCTCACACCTGCAACTGATTCTCGCTCTCTCCCTCACACCTGCAACTGATTATCTCCCTCACACCTGTAACTGATTCTCTCTCCCTCTCTCTCTCACACCTGTAACTGATTCTCTCTCCCTGACACCTGCAACTGATTCTTTCTCTCTCCCTCACACCTGCAACTGATTTTCTCTCTCTACCTCACACCTGTAACTGATTCACACTCTCTCCCTCTCACCTGTAACTGATTCTCTCTTTCCCTCACACCTGCAACTGATTTTCTCTCTCTACCTCACACCTGTAACTGATTCTCTCTCTCTCCCTCTCACCTGTTACTGATTCAATCTCTCTCCCACACACCTGTAACTGACCCTCTGTCCCCACAGCTGTAACTGATTTGCTCTCTCCCTCACACCTGTAACTGATTCTCCCCCTCTCCCTCACACCTGCAACTGATTATCTCTCTCCATCACACATGCAACTGATTCTCTCTCTCTCCCTCACACCTGTAACTGATTCTCCCCCTCTCCCTCACACCTGTAACTGATTCTCTCTCACGCCCTCACAGCTGTAACTGATTCTCTCTCTCTCCCTCACACCTGTAACTGATTCTCTCTCATCTCTTTCTCTCTCACACCTGTTACTGATTCTCTCTCACTCCCTCCCACCTATAACTGATTATCTCTCTCCCTCACATCTGCAACATTCTCTCTCTCCCTCACACCTGCAACTGATTCTCGCTCTCTCCCTCACACCTGCAACTGATTATCTCCCTCACACCTGTAACTGATTCTCTCTCCCTCTCTCTCTCACACCTGTAACTGATTCTCTCTCCCTGACACCTGCAACTGATTCTTTCTCTCTCCCTCACACCTGCAACTGATTTTCTCTCTCTACCTCACACATGTAACTGATTCACACTCTCTCCCTCTCACCTGTAACTGATTCTCTCTTTCCCTCACACCTGCAACTGATTTAATATCTCTCCCTCACACCTGTAACTGATTCTCTCTCTCTCCCTCTCACCTGCAACTGATTCTCTCTCTCCCTCACACCTGTAGCTGATTCTCTCACTCTTCCTCACTACTGTAACTGATTTTCTCTCTCTCCCTCGCACCTGTAACAGATTCTCTCGCTCCCTCACACCTGTAACAGATTCTCTCTCTCCCTCATACCTGTAACAGATTCTCCCTCTCCCTGACACCTGTAATTGATTATCTCTCTAACTCACACTTGCAACTGATACTCTCTCTCTCTCCCTCACACCATTAACTGACTCTCTATCTCACACACACCTTTAACTCATTCTCTCTCACTCCCTCCCACCTATAACAGGTTCCTTCTCTCCCTCATACCTGCAACATTCTCTCTCTCCCTCACACCTGCAACTGATTCTCTCTCTCTTCCTCACACCTGTAACTGATTCTCCCTTCCTGACACCTGAAACTGAATCTCTCTCTCTCCCTCACACCTGTAAATGATTTTCTCTCTCTCCCCACAACTGTCACTGATTCTCTCTCTCTCCCTCACACCTGCAACTGATTCTCTCTCTCTCACACACACCTGTAAATGATTTTCTCTCTCTCTCTCACACCTGCAACTGATTCTCTCTCTCCCTCACACCTGCAACATTCTTTCTCTTCCTCACACGTACAACTGATTCTCTCTCTCTCCATCACACCTGTAACTGATTCTCTCTATCTCCCTCACACCTGTAACTGATTCTCGCTCTCTGACACAGCTGTAACTGATTCTCTCTCTCCCTCACACCTGCAACATTCTCTCTCTAACTCACACCTGCAACTGATTCTCTCTCTCTGGCTCACACCTGCAACTGATTCTCTCTCTCTCTCACACACACCTGTAACTGATTCTCCCCCTCTCCCTCACACCTGCAACTGATTATCTCTCTCCATCACACATGCAACTGATTCTCTCTCTCTCCCTGACACCTGCAACTGATTCTTTCTCTCTCCCTCACACCTGCAACTGATTTTCTCTCTCTACCTCACACATGTAACTGATTCACACTCTCTCCCTCTCACCTGTAACTGATTCTCTCTTTCCCTCACACCTGAAACTGATTTAATATCTCTCCCTCACACCTGTAACTGATTCTCTCTCTCTCCCTCTCACCTGCAACTGATTCTCTCTCTCCCTCACACCTGTAGCTGATTCTCTCACTCTATCTCACTACTGTAACTGATTTTCTCTCTCTCCCTCGCACCTGTAACAGATTCTCTCTCTCCCTCACACCTGTAACAGATTCTCTCTCTCCCTCACACCTGTAACAGATTCTCCCTCTCCCTGACACCTGTAATTGATTATCTCTCTAACTCACACTTGCAACTGATACTCTCTCTCTCTCCCTCACACCATTAACTGACTCTCTATCTCACACACACCTTTAACTCATTCTCTCTCACTCCCTCCCACCTATAACAGGTTCCTTCTCTCCCTCATACCTGCAACATTCTCTCTCTCCCTCACACCTGCAACTGATTCTCTCTCTCTTCCTCACACCTGTAACTGATTCTCCCTTCCTGACACCTGAAACTGAATCTCTCTCTCTCCCTCACACCTGTAAATGATTTTCTCTCTCTCCCCACAACTGTCACTGATTCTCTCTCTCTCCCTCACACCTGCAACTGATTCTCTCTCTCTCACACACACCTGTAAATGATTTTCTCTCTCTCTCTCACACCTGCAACTGATTCTCTCTCTCCCTCACACCTGCAACATTCTTTCTCTTCCTCACACGTACAACTGATTCTCTCTCTCTCCATCACACCTGTAACTGATTCTCTCTATCTCCCTCACACCTGTAACTGATTCTCGCTCTCTGACACAGCTGTAACTGATTCTCTCTCTCCCTCACACCTGCAACATTCTCTCTCTAACTCACACCTGCAACTGATTCTCTCTCTCTGGCTCACACCTGCAACTGATTCTCTCTCTCTCTCACACACACCTGTAACTGATTCTCCCCCTCTCCCTCACACCTGCAACTGATTATCTCTCTCCATCACACATGCAACTGATTCTCTCTCTCTCCCTCACACCTGTAACTGATTCTCCCCCTCTCCCTCACACCTGTAACTGATTCTCTCTCACGCCCTCACAGCTGTAACTGATTCTCTCTCTCTCCATCACACCTGTAACTGATTCTCTCTCATCTCTTTCTCTCTCACACCTGTTACTGATTCTCTCTCACTCCCTCCCACCTATAACTGATTATCTCTCTCCCTCACATCTGCAACATTCTCTCTCTCCCTCACACCTGCAACTGATTCTCGCTCTCTCCCTCACACCTGCAACTGATTATCTCCCTCACACCTGTAACTGATTCTCTCTCCCTCTCTCTCTCACACCTGTAACTGAATCTCTCTCCCTGACACCTGCAACTGATTCTTTCTCTCTCCCTCACACCTGCAACTGATTTTCTCTCTCTACCTCACACCTGTAACTGATTCACACTCTCTCCCTCTCACCTGTAACTGATTCTCTCTTTCCCTCACACCTGCAACTGATTTAATATCTCTCCCTCACACCTGTAACTGATTCTCGCTCTCTGACACAGCTGTAACTGATTCTCTCTCTCCCTCACACCTGCAACATTCTCTCTCTAACTCACACCTGCAACTGATTCTCTCTCTCTGGCTCACACCTGCAACTGATTCTCTCTCTCTCTCACACACACCTGTAACTGATTCTCCCCCTCTCCCTCACACCTGCAACTGATTATCTCTCTCCATCACACATGCAACTGATTCTCTCTCTCTCCCTGACACCTGCAACTGATTCTTTCTCTCTCCCTCACACCTGCAACTGATTTTCTCTCTCTACCTCACACATGTAACTGATTCACACTCTCTCCCTCTCACCTGTAACTGATTCTCTCTTTCCCTCACACCTGAAACTGATTTAATATCTCTCCCTCACACCTGTAACTGATTCTCTCTCTCTCCCTCTCACCTGCAACTGATTCTCTCTCTCCCTCACACCTGTAGCTGATTCTCTCACTCTATCTCACTACTGTAACTGATTTTCTCTCTCTCCCTCGCACCTGTAACAGATTCTCTCTCTCCCTCACACCTGTAACAGATTCTCTCTCTCCCTCACACCTGTAACAGATTCTCCCTCTCCCTGACACCTGTAATTGATTATCTCTCTAACTCACACTTGCAACTGATACTCTCTCTCTCTCCCTCACACCATTAACTGACTCTCTATCTCACACACACCTTTAACTCATTCTCTCTCACTCCCTCCCACCTATAACAGGTTCCTTCTCTCCCTCATACCTGCAACATTCTCTCTCTCCCTCACACCTGCAACTGATTCTCTCTCTCTTCCTCACACCTGTAACTGATTCTCCCTTCCTGACACCTGAAACTGAATCTCTCTCTCTCCCTCACACCTGTAAATGATTTTCTCTCTCTCCCCACAACTGTCACTGATTCTCTCTCTCTCCCTCACACCTGCAACTGATTCTCTCTCTCTCACACACACCTGTAAATGATTTTCTCTCTCTCTCTCACACCTGCAACTGATTCTCTCTCTCCCTCACACCTGCAACATTCTTTCTCTTCCTCACACGTACAACTGATTCTCTCTCTCTCCATCACACCTGTAACTGATTCTCTCTATCTCCCTCACACCTGTAACTGATTCTCGCTCTCTGACACAGCTGTAACTGATTCTCTCTCTCCCTCACACCTGCAACATTCTCTCTCTAACTCACACCTGCAACTGATTCTCTCTCTCTGGCTCACACCTGCAACTGATTCTCTCTCTCTCTCACACACACCTGTAACTGATTCTCCCCCTCTCCCTCACACCTGCAACTGATTATCTCTCTCCATCACACATGCAACTGATTCTCTCTCTCTCCCTCACACCTGTAACTGATTCTCCCCCTCTCCCTCACACCTGTAACTGATTCTCTCTCACGCCCTCACAGCTGTAACTGATTCTCTCTCTCTCCATCACACCTGTAACTGATTCTCTCTCATCTCTTTCTCTCTCACACCTGTTACTGATTCTCTCTCACTCCCTCCCACCTATAACTGATTATCTCTCTCCCTCACATCTGCAACATTCTCTCTCTCCCTCACACCTGCAACTGATTCTCGCTCTCTCCCTCACACCTGCAACTGATTATCTCCCTCACACCTGTAACTGATTCTCTCTCCCTCTCTCTCTCACACCTGTAACTGAATCTCTCTCCCTGACACCTGCAACTGATTCTTTCTCTCTCCCTCACACCTGCAACTGATTTTCTCTCTCTACCTCACACCTGTAACTGATTCACACTCTCTCCCTCTCACCTGTAACTGATTCTCTCTTTCCCTCACACCTGCAACTGATTTAATATCTCTCCCTCACACCTGTAACTGATTCTCTCTCTCTCCCTCTCACCTGCAACTGATTCTCTCTCTCCCTCACACCTGTAGCTGATTCTCTCACTCTTCCTCACTACTGTAACTGATTTTCTCTCTCTCCCTCGCACCTGTAACAGATTCTCTCGCTCCCTCACACCTGTAACAGATTCTCTCTCTCCCTCACACCTGTAACAGATTCTCCCTCTCCCTGACACCTGTAATTGTTTATCTCTCTAACTCACACTTGCAACTGATACTCTCTCTCTCTCCCTCACACCATTAACTGACTCTCTATCTCACACACACCTTTAACTCATTCTCTCTCACTCCCTCCCACCTATAACAGGTTCCTTCTCTCCCTCATACCTGCAACATTCTCTCTCTCCCTCACACCTGCAACTGATTCTCTCTCTCTTCCTCACACCTGTAACTGATTCTCCCTTCCTGACACCTGCAACTGATTTTTCTTCTCTCCCTCACACCTGCAACTGATTTTCTCTCTCTACCTCACACCTGTAACTGATTCACAATCTCTCCCTCTCACCTGTAATTGATTCTCTCTTTCCCTCACACCTGCAACTGATTCAATCTCTCTCCCTCACACCTGTAAATGATTCTCGCTCTCTCCCTCTCACCTGCAACTGATTCTCTCCCTCCCTCTCACCTGTAACTGATTCTCTCTCTCTCCCTCTCACCTGCAACTGATTCTCTCTCTCCCTCTCACCTGTAACTGATTCTATCTCTTTCCCTCACACCTGTAACTGAGTCAATCTCTCTCCCTCACACCTGTAATTGATTCTCTCTCTCTCACTCTCAACTGCAACTGATTCTCCCTCTCCCTCTCACCTGTAACTGATTCTCCCTCTCCCTCTCACCTATAACTGATTCTCTCTCTTTCCCTCACACCTGTAACTGATTCTCTCTCTCTCCCTCACAGCTGTAACTGATTTTCTCTGTCTCCCTCACTCCTGTAACTGATTTTCTCTCTCTCCCTCACACCTGCAACAGATTCTCTCTCTCCCTCACTCCTGTATCAGTGTCTCTCTCTCCCTCACACCTGTAACTGATTCGCTCTCTCGCCCTCACACCTGTAATTGATTCTCTCTTTATCCCTCACACCTGTATGTGTTTCTCTCTCTCTTTGCCCACACACCTGTAACTGGTTCCCTCTCTTCATCACACCTGTAACTGATTCTCTCTCTCTCCCTCACACCTGTAACTGATTCTCTCTCTCCCTCGCACCTGTAACTGATTCTCTCACTCTCCCTCACACCTATAACTGATTCTCTCTCTCCCTCACACCTGTACCTGATTATCTATCTCGCCCTCACACCTGTAACTGACTCTTTCTCTCCCCTCATACCTGCAACTGATTTTTTCTGTCTCCCTGACACCTGTAATTGAATCTCTCTCTCTCCTCACACCTGTAACTGATTCTCTCTCACTCCCTCCCACCTTTAACAGGTTCCTTCTCTCCCTCACACCTGCAACATTCTCTCTCTCCCTCACACTTGCAACTGATTCTCTCTCTCTTCCTCACACCTGTAACTGATTCTCTCTCTCTCCCTCATGCCTGTAAATGATTTTCTCTCTCTCCCCACAGCTTTCACTGATTCTCTCTCTCGCTCACACCTGCAAATGATTCTCTCTCGCTCTCTCTCTCACACACACCTGTAACTGATTCTCTCTCTCTCGCTCACACCTGCAACTGATTCTCTCTCTCTTCCTGACACCTATAACTGATTCTCTCTCTCCCTCACACCTGTACCTGATTATCTATCTCGCCCTCACACCTGTAACTGACTCTTTCTCTCCCCTCACACCTGCAACTGATTTTTTCTGTCTCCCTGACACCTGTAATTGAATCTCTCTCTCTCCTCACACCTGTAACTGATTCTCTCTCACTCCCTCCCACCTTTAACAGGTTCCTTCTCTCCCTCACACCTGCAACATTCTCTCTCTCCCTCACACTTGCAACTGATTCTCTCTCTCTTCCTCACACCTGTAACTGATTCTCTCTCTCTCCCTCATGCCTGTAAATGATTTTCTCTCTCTCCCCACAGCTTTCACTGATTCTCTCTCTCGCTCACACCTGCAAATGATTCTCTCTCGCTCTCTCTCTCACACACACCTGTAACTGATTCTCTCTCTCTCGCTCACACCTGCAACTGATTCTCTCTCTCTCCCTCACACCTGTAACTGATTTTCTCTCTCTCACTCACACCTGTAACTGATACTCTCTCTCCCTCACACCTGTAACTGATTCTCTCTCTCTCTCTCTCCCTCTCACACCTGTTACTGATTCTCTCTCACTCCCTCCCACCTATAACTGATTCTCACTCTCCCTCACACCTGCAAAATTGTCTCTCTCCCTCACACCTGAAACTGATTCTCTCACTCTCGCTCACACCTGCAACTGATTCTCTCTCTCTCTCACACCTGTAACTGATTCTCTCTCTCTCCCTCACACCTGCAACTGATTCTCTCTCTCTTCCTCGCACCTGTAATTGATTCTCTCTTCCTGACACCTGTAACTGATTCTCTCTCCCCCTCACACCTGTAAATGATTTTCTCTCTCTCCCCACAACTGTCACTGATTCTCTCTCTCTCCCTCACACCTGCAACTGATTCTCTCTCTCTCACACACACCTGTAAATGATTTTCTCTCTCTCCCTCACACCTGCAACTGATTCTCTCTCTCCCTCACACCTGCAACATTCTTTCTCTTCCTCACACGTACAACTGATTCTCTCTCTCTCCATCACACCTGTAACTGATTCTCTCTATCTCCCTCACACCTGTAACTGATTCTCGCTCTCTGACACAGCTGTAACTGATTCTCTCTCTCCCTCACACCTGCAACATTCTCTCTCTAACTCACACCTGCAACTGATTCTCTCTCTCTGGCTCACACCTGCAACTGATTCTCTCTCTCTCTCACACACACCTGTAACTGATTCTCCCCCTCTCCCTCACACCTGCAACTGATTATCTCTCTCCATCACACATGCAACTGATTCTCTCTCTCTCCCTCACACCTGTAACTGATTCTCCCCCTCTCCCTCACACCTGTAACTGATTCTCTCTCACGCCCTCACAGCTGTAACTGATTCTCTCTCTCTCCATCACACCTGTAACTGATTCTCTCTCATCTCTTTCTCTCTCACACCTGTTACTGATTCTCTCTCACTCCCTCCCACCTATAACTGATTATCTCTCTCCCTCACATCTGCAACATTCTCTCTCTCCCTCACACCTGCAACTGATTCTCGCTCTCTCCCTCACACCTGCAACTGATTATCTCCCTCACACCTGTAACTGATTCTCTATCCCTCTCTCTCTCACACCTGTAACTGAATCTCTCTCCCTGACACCTGCAACTGATTCTTTCTCTCTCCCTCACACCTGCAACTGATTTTCTCTCTCTACCTCACACCTGTAACTGATTCACACTCTCTCCCTCTCACCTGTAACTGATTCTCTCTTTCCCTCACACCTGCAACTGATTTAATATCTCTCCCTCACACCTGTAACTGATTCTCTCTCTCTCCCTCTCACCTGCAACTGATTCTCTCTCTCCCTCACACCTGTAGCTGATTCTCTCACTCTTCCTCACTACTGTAACTGATTTTCTCTCTCTCCCTCGCACCTGTAACAGATTCTCTCGCTCCCTCACACCTGTAACAGATTCTCTCTCTCCCTCACACCTGTAACAGATTCTCCCTCTCCCTGACACCTGTAATTGATTATCTCTCTAACTCACACTTGCAACTGATACTCTCTCTCTCTCCCTCACACCATTAACTGACTCTCTATCTCACACACACCTTTAACTCATTCTCTCTCACTCCCTCCCACCTATAACAGGTTCCTTCTCTCCCTCATACCTGCAACATTCTCTCTCTCCCTCACACCTGCAACTGATTCTCTCTCTCTTCCTCACACCTGTAACTGATTCTCCCTTCCTGACACCTGCAACTGATTTTTCTTCTCTCCCTCACACCTGCAACTGATTTTCTCTCTCTACCTCACACCTGTAACTGATTCACAATCTCTCCCTCTCACCTGTAACTGATTCTATCTCTTTCCCTCACACCTGTAACTGAGTCAATCTCTCCCGCTCACACCTGTAATTGATTCTCTCTCTCTCACTCTCAACTGCAACTGATTCTCCCTCTCCCTCTCACCTGTAACTGATTCTCTCTCTTTCCCTCACACCTGTAACTGATTCTCTCTCTCTCCCTCACAGCTGTAACTGATTTTCTCTGTCTCCCTCACTCCTGTAACTGATTTTCTCTCTCTCCCTCACACCTGCAACAGATTCTCTCTCTCCCTCACTCCTGTATCAGTGTCTCTCTCTCCCTCACACCTGTAACTGATTCGCTCTCTCGCCCTCACACCTGTAATTGATTCTCTCTTTATCCCTCACACCTGTATGTGTTTCTCTCTCTCTTTGCCCACACACCTGTAACTGGTTCCCTCTCTTCATCACACCTGTAACTGATTCTCTCTCTCTCCCTCACACCTGTAACTGATTCTCTCTCTCCCTCGCACCTGTAACTGATTCTCTCACTCTCCCTCACACCTATAACTGATTCTCTCTCTCCCTCACACCTGTACCTGATTATCTATCTCGCCCTCACACCTGTAACTGACTCTTTCTCTCCCCTCATACCTGCAACTGATTTTTTCTGTCTCCCTGACACCTGTAATTGAATCTCTCTCTCTCCTCACACCTGTAACTGATTCTCTCTCACTCCCTCCCACCTTTAACAGGTTCCTTCTCTCCCTCACACCTGCAACATTCTCTCTCTCCCTCACACTTGCAACTGATTCTCTCTCTCTTCCTCACACCTGTAACTGATTCTCTCTCTCTCCCTCATGCCTGTAAATGATTTTCTCTCTCTCCCCACAGCTTTCACTGATTCTCTCTCTCGCTCACACCTGCAAATGATTCTCTCTCGCTCTCTCTCTCACACACACCTGTAACTGATTCTCTCTCTCTCGCTCACACCTGCAACTGATTCTCTCTCTCTTCCTGACACCTATAACTGATTCTCTCTCTCCCTCACACCTGTACCTGATTATCTATCTCGCCCTCACACCTGTAACTGACTCTTTCTCTCCCCTCACACCTGCAACTGATTTTTTCTGTCTCCCTGACACCTGTAATTGAATCTCTCTCTCTCCTCACACCTGTAACTGATTCTCTCTCACTCCCTCCCACCTTTAACAGGTTCCTTCTCTCCCTCACACCTGCAACATTCTCTCTCTCCCTCACACTTGCAACTGATTCTCTCTCTCTTCCTCACACCTGTAACTGATTCTCTCTCTCTCCCTCATGCCTGTAAATGATTTTCTCTCTCTCCCCACAGCTTTCACTGATTCTCTCTCTCGCTCACACCTGCAAATGATTCTCTCTCGCTCTCTCTCTCACACACACCTGTAACTGATTCTCTCTCTCTCGCTCACACCTGCAACTGATTCTCTCTCTCTCCCTCACACCTGTAACTGATTTTCTCTCTCTCACTCACACCTGTAACTGATACTCTCTCTCCCTCACACCTGTAACTGATTCTCTCTCTCTCTCTCTCCCTCTCACACCTGTTACTGATTCTCTCTCACTCCCTCCCACCTATAACTGATTCTCACTCTCCCTCACACCTGCAAAATTGTCTCTCTCCCTCACACCTGAAACTGATTCTCTCACTCTCGCTCACACCTGCAACTGATTCTCTCTCTCTCTCACACCTGTAACTGATTCTCTCTCTCTCCCTCACACCTGCAACTGATTCTCTCTCTCTTCCTCGCACCTGTAATTGATTCTCTCTTCCTGACACCTGTAACTGATTCTCTCTCCCCCTCACACCTGTAAATGATTTTCTCTCTCTCCCCACAACTGTCACTGATTCTCTCTCTCTCCCTCACACCTGCAACTGATTCTCTCTCTCTCACACACACCTGTAAATGATTTTCTCTCTCTCCCTCACACCTGCAACTGATTCTCTCTCTCCCTCACACCTGCAACATTCTTTCTCTTCCTCACACGTACAACTGATTCTCTCTCTCTCCATCACACCTGTAACTGATTCTCTCTATCTCCCTCACACCTGTAACTGATTCTCGCTCTCTGACACAGCTGTAACTGATTCTCTCTCTCCCTCACACCTGCAACATTCTCTCTCTAACTCACACCTGCAACTGATTCTCTCTCTCTGGCTCACACCTGCAACTGATTCTCTCTCTCTCTCACACACACCTGTAACTGATTCTCCCCCTCTCCCTCACACCTGCAACTGATTATCTCTCTCCATCACACATGCAACTGATTCTCTCTCTCTCCCTCACACCTGTAACTGATTCTCCCCCTCTCCCTCACACCTGTAACTGATTCTCTCTCACGCCCTCACAGCTGTAACTGATTCTCTCTCTCTCCATCACACCTGTAACTGATTCTCTCTCATCTCTTTCTCTCTCACACCTGTTACTGATTCTCTCTCACTCCCTCCCACCTATAACTGATTATCTCTCTCCCTCACATCTGCAACATTCTCTCTCTCCCTCACACCTGCAACTGATTCTCGCTCTCTCCCTCACACCTGCAACTGATTATCTCCCTCACACCTGTAACTGATTCTCTCTCCCTCTCTCTCTCACACCTGTAACTGAATCTCTCTCCCTGACACCTGCAACTGATTCTTTCTCTCTCCCTCACACCTGCAACTGATTTTCTCTCTCTACCTCACACCTGTAACTGATTCACACTCTCTCCCTCTCACCTGTAACTGATTCTCTCTTTCCCTCACACCTGCAACTGATTTAATATCTCTCCCTCACACCTGTAACTGATTCTCTCTCTCTCCCTCTCACCTGCAACTGATTCTCTCTCTCCCTCACACCTGTAGCTGATTCTCTCACTCTTCCTCACTACTGTAACTGATTTTCTCTCTCTCCCTCGCACCTGTAACAGATTCTCTCGCTCCCTCACACCTGTAACAGATTCTCTCTCTCCCTCACACCTGTAACAGATTCTCCCTCTCCCTGACACCTGTAATTGATTATCTCTCTAACTCACACTTGCAACTGATACTCTCTCTCTCTCCCTCACACCATTAACTGACTCTCTATCTCACACACACCTTTAACTCATTCTCTCTCACTCCCTCCCACCTATAACAGGTTCCTTCTCTCCCTCATACCTGCAACATTCTCTCTCTCCCTCACACCTGCAACTGATTCTCTCTCTCTTCCTCACACCTGTAACTGATTCTCCCTTCCTGACACCTGCAACTGATTTTTCTTCTCTCCCTCACACCTGCAACTGATTTTCTCTCTCTACCTCACACCTGTAACTGATTCACAATCTCTCCCTCTCACCTGTAATTGATTCTCTCTTTCCCTCACACCTGCAACTGATTCAATCTCTCTCCCTCACACCTGTAAATGATTCTCGCTCTCTCCCTCTCACCTGCAACTGATTCTCTCCCTCCCTCTCACCTGTAACTGATTCTATCTCTTTCCCTCACACCTGTAACTGAGTCAATCTCTCTCCCTCTCACCTGTAATTGATTCTCTCTTTCCCTCACACCTGTAACTGAGTCAATCTCTCTCCCTCACACCTGTAATTGATTCTCTCTCTCTCACTCTCAACTGCAACTGATTCTCCCTCTCCCTCTCACCTGTAACTGATTCTCTCTCTTTCCCTCACACCTGTAACTGATTCTCTCTCTCTCCCTCACAGCTGTAACTGATTTTCTCTGTCTCCCTCACTCCTGTAACTGATTTTCTCTCTCTCCCTCACACCTGCAACAGATTCTCTCTCTCCCTCACTCCTGTATCAGTGTCTCTCTCTCCCTCACACCTGTAACTGATTCGCTCTCTCGCCCTCACACCTGTAATTGATTCTCTCTTTATCCCTCACACCTGTATGTGTTTCTCTCTCTCTTTGCCCACACACCTGTAACTGGTTCCCTCTCTTCATCACACCTGTAACTGATTCTCTCTCTCTCCCTCACACCTGTAACTGATTCTCTCTCTCCCTCGCACCTGTAACTGATTCTCTCACTCTCCCTCACACCTATAACTGATTCTCTCTCTCCCTCACACCTGTACCTGATTATCTATCTCGCCCTCACACCTGTAACTGACTCTTTCTCTCCCCTCATACCTGCAACTGATTTTTTCTGTCTCCCTGACACCTGTAATTGAATCTCTCTCTCTCCTCACACCTGTAACTGATTCTCTCTCACTCCCTCCCACCTTTAACAGGTTCCTTCTCTCCCTCACACCTGCAACATTCTCTCTCTCCCTCACACTTGCAACTGATTCTCTCTCTCTTCCTCACACCTGTAACTGATTCTCTCTCTCTCCCTCATGCCTGTAAATGATTTTCTCTCTCTCCCCACAGCTTTCACTGATTCTCTCTCTCGCTCACACCTGCAAATGATTCTCTCTCGCTCTCTCTCTCACACACACCTGTAACTGATTCTCTCTCTCTCGCTCACACCTGCAACTGATTCTCTCTCTCTTCCTGACACCTATAACTGATTCTCTCTCTCCCTCACACCTGTACCTGATTATCTATCTCGCCCTCACACCTGTAACTGACTCTTTCTCTCCCCTCACACCTGCAACTGATTTTTTCTGTCTCCCTGACACCTGTAATTGAATCTCTCTCTCTCCTCACACCTGTAACTGATTCTCTCTCACTCCCTCCCACCTTTAACAGGTTCCTTCTCTCCCTCACACCTGCAACATTCTCTCTCTCCCTCACACTTGCAACTGATTCTCTCTCTCTTCCTCACACCTGTAACTGATTCTCTCTCTCTCCCTCATGCCTGTAAATGATTTTCTCTCTCTCCCCACAGCTTTCACTGATTCTCTCTCTCGCTCACACCTGCAAATGATTCTCTCTCGCTCTCTCTCTCACACACACCTGTAACTGATTCTCTCTCTCTCGCTCACACCTGCAACTGATTCTCTCTCTCTCCCTCACACCTGTAACTGATTTTCTCTCTCTCACTCACACCTGTAACTGATACTCTCTCTCCCTCACACCTGTAACTGATTCTCTCTCTCTCTCTCTCCCTCTCACACCTGTTACTGATTCTCTCTCACTCCCTCCCACCTATAACTGATTCTCACTCTCCCTCACACCTGCAAAATTGTCTCTCTCCCTCACACCTGAAACTGATTCTCTCACTCTCGCTCACACCTGCAACTGATTCTCCCTCTCTCTCACACCTGTAACTGATTCTCTCTCTCTCCCTCACACCTGCAACTGATTCTCTCTCTCTTCCTCGCACCTGTAATTGATTCTCTCTTCCTGACACCTGTAACTGATTCTCTCTCCCCCTCACACCTGTAAATGATTTTCTCTCTCTCCCCACAACTGTCACTGATTCTCTCTCTCTCCCTCACACCTGCAACTGATTCTCTCTCTCTCACACACACCTGTAAATGATTTTCTCTCTCTCCCTCACACCTGCAACTGATTCTCTCTCTCCCTCACACCTGCAACATTCTTTCTCTTCCTCACACGTACAACTGATTCTCTCTCTCTCCATCACACCTGTAACTGATTCTCTCTATCTCCCTCACACCTGTAACTGATTCTCGCTCTCTGACACAGCTGTAACTGATTCTCTCTCTCCCTCACACCTGCAACATTCTCTCTCTAACTCACACCTGCAACTGATTCTCTCTCTCTGGCTCACACCTGCAACTGATTCTCTCTCTCTCTCACACACACCTGTAACTGATTCTCCCCCTCTCCCTCACACCTGCAACTGATTATCTCTCTCCATCACACATGCAACTGATTCTCTCTCTCTCCCTCACACCTGTAACTGATTCTCCCCCTCTCCCTCACACCTGTAACTGATTCTCTCTCACGCCCTCACAGCTGTAACTGATTCTCTCTCTCTCCATCACACCTGTAACTGATTCTCTCTCATCTCTTTCTCTCTCACACCTGTTACTGATTCTCTCTCACTCCCTCCCACCTATAACTGATTATCTCTCTCCCTCACATCTGCAACATTCTCTCTCTCCCTCACACCTGCAACTGATTCTCGCTCTCTCCCTCACACCTGCAACTGATTATCTCCCTCACACCTGTAACTGATTCTCTCTCCCTCTCTCTCTCACACCTGTAACTGAATCTCTCTCCCTGACACCTGCAACTGATTCTTTCTCTCTCCCTCACACCTGCAACTGATTTTCTCTCTCTACCTCACACCTGTAACTGATTCACACTCTCTCCCTCTCACCTGTAACTGATTCTCTCTTTCCCTCACACCTGCAACTGATTTAATATCTCTCCCTCACACCTGTAACTGATTCTCTCTCTCTCCCTCTCACCTGCAACTGATTCTCTCTCTCCCTCACACCTGTAGCTGATTCTCTCACTCTTCCTCACTACTGTAACTGATTTTCTCTCTCTCCCTCGCACCTGTAACAGATTCTCTCGCTCCCTCACACCTGTAACAGATTCTCTCTCTCCCTCACACCTGTAACAGATTCTCCCTCTCCCTGACACCTGTAATTGATTATCTCTCTAACTCACACTTGCAACTGATACTCTCTCTCTCTCCCTCACACCATTAACTGACTCTCTATCTCACACACACCTTTAACTCATTCTCTCTCACTCCCTCCCACCTATAACAGGTTCCTTCTCTCCCTCATACCTGCAACATTCTCTCTCTCCCTCACACCTGCAACTGATTCTCTCTCTCTTCCTCACACCTGTAACTGATTCTCCCTTCCTGACACCTGCAACTGATTTTTCTTCTCTCCCTCACACCTGCAACTGATTTTCTCTCTCTACCTCACACCTGTAACTGATTCACAATCTCTCCCTCTCACCTGTAATTGATTCTCTCTTTCCCTCACACCTGCAACTGATTCAATCTCTCTCCCTCACACCTGTAAATGATTCTCTCTCTCTCCCTCTCACCTGCAACTGATTCTCTCTCTCCCTCTCACCTGTAACTGATTCTCTCTCTCTCCCTCTCACCTGCAACTGATTCTCTCTCTCCCTCTCACCTGTAACTGATTCTATCTCTTTCCCTCACACCTGTAACTGAGTCAATCTCTCTCCCTCACACCTGTAATTGATTCTCTCTCTCTCACTCTCAACTGCAACTGATTCTCCCTCTCCCTCTCACCTGTAACTGATTCTCTCTCTTTCCCTCACACCTGTAACTGATTCTCTCTCTCTCCCTCACAGCTGTAACTGATTTTCTCTGTCTCCCTCACTCCTGTAACTGATTTTCTCTCTCTCCCTCACACCTGCAACAGATTCTCTCTCTCCCTCACTCCTGTATCAGTGTCTCTCTCTCCCTCACACCTGTAACTGATTCGCTCTCTCGCCCTCACACCTGTAATTGATTCTCTCTTTATCCCTCACACCTGTATGTGTTTCTCTCTCTCTTTGCCCACACACCTGTAACTGGTTCCCTCTCTTCATCACACCTGTAACTGATTCTCTCTCTCTCCCTCACACCTGTAACTGATTCTCTCTCTCCCTCGCACCTGTAACTGATTCTCTCACTCTCCCTCACACCTATAACTGATTCTCTCTCTCCCTCACACCTGTACCTGATTATCTATCTCGCCCTCACACCTGTAACTGACTCTTTCTCTCCCCTCATACCTGCAACTGATTTTTTCTGTCTCCCTGACACCTGTAATTGAATCTCTCTCTCTCCTCACACCTGTAACTGATTCTCTCTCACTCCCTCCCACCTTTAACAGGTTCCTTCTCTCCCTCACACCTGCAACATTCTCTCTCTCCCTCACACTTGCAACTGATTCTCTCTCTCTTCCTCACACCTGTAACTGATTCTCTCTCTCTCCCTCATGCCTGTAAATGATTTTCTCTCTCTCCCCACAGCTTTCACTGATTCTCTCTCTCGCTCACACCTGCAAATGATTCTCTCTCGCTCTCTCTCTCACACACACCTGTAACTGATTCTCTCTCTCTCGCTCACACCTGCAACTGATTCTCTCTCTCTTCCTGACACCTATAACTGATTCTCTCTCTCCCTCACACCTGTACCTGATTATCTATCTCGCCCTCACACCTGTAACTGACTCTTTCTCTCCCCTCACACCTGCAACTGATTTTTTCTGTCTCCCTGACACCTGTAATTGAATCTCTCTCTCTCCTCACACCTGTAACTGATTCTCTCTCACTCCCTCCCACCTTTAACAGGTTCCTTCTCTCCCTCACACCTGCAACATTCTCTCTCTCCCTCACACTTGCAACTGATTCTCTCTCTCTTCCTCACACCTGTAACTGATTCTCTCTCTCTCCCTCATGCCTGTAAATGATTTTCTCTCTCTCCCCACAGCTTTCACTGATTCTCTCTCTCGCTCACACCTGCAAATGATTCTCTCTCGCTCTCTCTCTCACACACACCTGTAACTGATTCTCTCTCTCTCGCTCACACCTGCAACTGATTCTCTCTCTCTCCCTCACACCTGTAACTGATTTTCTCTCTCTCACTCACACCTGTAACTGATACTCTCTCTCCCTCACACCTGTAACTGATTCTCTCTCTCTCTCTCTCCCTCTCACACCTGTTACTGATTTTCTCTCACTCCCTCCCACCTATAACTGATTCTCACTCTCCCTCACACCTGCAAAATTGTCTCTCTCCCTCACACCTGAAACTGATTCTCTCACTCTCGCTCACACCTGCAACTGATTCTCTCTCTCTCTCACACCTGTAACTGATTCTCTCTCTCTCCCTCACACCTGCAACTGATTCTCTCTCTCTTCCTCGCACCTGTAATTGATTCTCTCTTCCTGACACCTGTAACTGATTCTCTCTCCCCCTCACTCCTGAAAATGATTTTTTCTCTCTCCCCACAGCTGTCACTGATTCTCTCTCTCTCCCTCACACTTGCAACTGATTCTCTCTCTCATCCTCACACCTGTAATTGATTCTCTCTCTCTCCCTCACAGCTGTAACTGATTTGCTCTCTCCCTCACACCTGTAACTGATTCTCTCTCTCATCCGCACACCTGTAATTGATTCTCTCTTTCACCCTCACACGTGTATCTGATTCTCTCTCTCTCTCCCTCACAGCTGTAACTGATTTGCTCTCTCCCTCACACCTGAAACTGATTCTCCCCTTCTCCCTCACACCTGTAACTGATTCTCTCTCTCGCCCTCACAGCTGTAACTGATTCTCTCTCTCTCTCTCACACCTGTAACTGATTCTCCCCCTCTCCCTCACACCTGTAACTGATTCTCTCTCTCTCTCACACCTGTAACTGATTCTCCCCCTCTCCCTCACAGCTGTAACTGATTCCCTCTCTCTCTCTCACACCTGTAACTGATTCTCCCCCTCTGCCTCACACCTGCAACTGATTCACTATCTCTCTCTCATACCTGCAACTGATTATCTCTCTCCCTCACACATGTAACTGATTCTCTCTCTCTCTCTCACACCTGTAACTGATTCTCTCTCCCTCAAACCTGCAACTGATACTCCGTCTCTCCCTCACACCTGCAACTGATTCTCTCTCTCTCCCTCACACCTGTAACTGATTCACTCTCTTTCCCTCTCACCTGTAACTGATTCAATCTCTCTCCCTCACACCTGTAAATGATTCTCGCTCTCTCCCTCTCACCTGCAACTGATTCTCTCCCTCCCTCTCACCTGTAACTGATTCTCTCTCTCTCCCTCTCACCTGCAACTGATTCTCTCTCTCCCTCTCACCTGTAACTGATTCTATCTCTTTCCCTCACACCTGTAACTGAGTCAATCTCTCTCCCTCACACCTGTAATTGATTCTCTCTCTCTCACTCTCAACTGCAACTGATTCTCCCTCTCCCTCTCACCTGTAACTGATTCTCTCTCTTTCCCTCACACCTGTAACTGATTCTCTCTCTCTCCCTCACAGCTGTAACTGAATTTCTCTGTCTCCCTCACTCCTGTAACTGATTTTCTCTCTCTCCCTCACACCTGTAACAGATTCTCTCTCTCCCTCACACCTGTATCAGATTCTCTCTCTCCGTCACACCTGTAACTGATTCGCTCCCTCGCCCTCACACCTGTAATTGATTCTCTCTTTATCCCTCACACCTGTATGTGTTTCTCTCTCTCTTTGCCCACACACCTGTAACTGTTTCCCTCTCTTCATCACACCTGTAACTGATTCTCTCTCTCGCCCTCACACCTGTAACTGATTCTATCTCTCTCCCTCACACCTGTAACTGATTCTCTCTCTCCCTCACACCTGTAACTGATTCTCTCACTCTCCCTCACACCTATAACTGATTCTCTCTCTCCCTCACACCTGTACCTGATTATCTATCTCGCCCTCACACCTGTAACTGACTCTTTCTCTCCCCTCACACCTGCAACTGATTTTTTCTGTCTCCCTGACACCTGTAATTGAATCTCTCTCTCTCCTCACACCTGTAACTGATTCTCTCTCACTCCCTCCCACCTTTAACAGGTTCCTTCTCTCCCTCACACCTGCAACATTCTCTCTCTCCCTCACACTTGCAACTGATTCTCGCTCTCTTCCTCACACCTGTAACTGATTCTCTCTCTCTCCCTCATGCCTGTAAATGATTTTCTCTCTCTCCCCACAGCTTTCACTGATTCTCTCTCTCGCTCACACCTGCAAATGATTCTCTCTCGCTCTCTCTCTCACACACACCTGTAACTGATTCTCTCCCTCTCGCTCACACCTGCAACTGATTCTCTCTCTCTTCCTCACACCTATAACTGATTCTCTCTCTCCCTCACACCTGTACCTGATTATCTATCTCGCCCTCACACCTGTAACTGACTCTTTCTCTCCCCTCACACCTGCAACTGATTTTTTCTGTCTCCCTGACACCTGTAATTGAATCTCTCTCTCTCCTCACACCTGTAACTGATTCTCTCTCACTCCCTCCCACCTTTAACAGGTTCCTTCTCTCCCTCACACCTGCAACATTCTCTCTCTCCCTCACACTTGCAACTGATTCTCTCTCTCGTCCTCACACCTGTAACTGATTTTCTCTCTCTCCCTCATGCCTGTAAATGATTTTCTCTCTCTCCCCACAGCTTTCACTGATTCTCTCTCTCGCTCACACCTGCAAATGATTCTCTCTCGCTCTCTCTCTCACACACACCTGTAACTGATTCTCTCTCTCTCGCTCACACCTGCAACTGATTCTCTCTCTCTCCCTCACACCTGTAACTGATTTTCTCTCTCTCACTCACACCTGTAACTGATACTCTCTCTCCCTCACACCTGTAACTGATTCTCTCTCTCTCTCTCTCTCTCTCACACCTGTTACTGATTCTCTCTCACTCCCTCCCACCTATAACTGATTCTCACTCTCCCTCACACCTGCAAAATTGTCTCTCTCCCTCACACCTGAAACTGATTCTCTCACTCTCGCTCACACCTGCAACTGATTCTCTCTCTCTCTCACACCTGTAACTGATTCTCTCTCTCTCCCTCACACCTGCAACTGATTCTCTCTCTCTTCCTCGCACCTGTAATTGATTCTCTCTTCCTGACACCTGTAACTGATTCTCTCTCCCCCTCACACCTGAAAATGATTTTTTCTCTCTCCCCACAGCTGTCACTGATTCTCTCTCTCTCCCTCACACTTGCAACTGATTCTCTCTCTCATCCTCACACCTGTAATTGATTCTCTCTTTCATCCTCACATGTGTAATTGATTCTCTCTCTCTCCCTCACAGCTGTAACTGATTTGCTCTCTCCCTCACACCTGTAACTGATTCTCCCCCTCTCGCTCACACCTGTAACTGATTCTCCCCCTCTCGCTCACACCTGTAACTGATTCTCTCTCTCGCCCTCACAGCTGTAACTGATTCTCTCTCTCTCTCACACCTGTAACTGATTCTCCCCCTCTACCTCACACCTGTAACTGATTCTCTCTCTCGCCCTCACACCTGTAACTGATTCTCTCTCACTCCCTCCCACTTATAACAGGTTCCTTCTCTCCCTCACACCTGCAAGATTCTCTCTCTCCCTCACACCTGCAACTGATTCTCTCTCTCTCCCTCACACCTGTAACTGATTCTCTCTCTCTCTCTCTTCCTCACACCTGCAACTGATTCTCTCTCTCACACACACCTGTAATTGATTCTCTCTTTCACCCTCACACCTGTAATTGATTCTCTCTCTCTCCCTCACACTTGTAAATGATTTTCTCTCTCTTCCCACAGCTGTCACTGATTCTCTCTCTCTCCCTCACACCTGCAACTGATTCTCGCTCTCACTCACACCTGTAACTGATTATCTCTCTCTCTCTCTCTCACACCTGTTAATGATTCTCTCTCACTCCCTCCCACCTATAACTGATTCTCTCTCTCCCTCACACCTGCAAAATTCTCTCTCTCCCTCACACCTGCAACTGATTCTCTCTCTCTCTCTCTCGCTCACACCTGCAACTGATTCTCTCTCTCTCTCTCACACCTGTAACTGATTCTTTCTCTCTCCGTCACACCTGCAACTGATTCTCTCTCTCTCTCTCACACCTGTAACTGATTCTCCCCCTCTACCTCACACCTGTAACTGATTCTCTTTCTCGCCCTCACACCTGCAACTGATTCATTATCTCTCACTCATACCTGCAACTATTCTCTCTCTCCCTCACACATGTAACTGATTCTCTCTCTCTCTCTCTCTCTCTCTCTCTCTCTCTCTCTCTCTCTCTCTCTCTCTCTCTCTCACACCTGTAACTGATTCTCTCTCCCTCACACCTGCAACTGATTCTCCCTCTCTCCCTCACACCTGCAACTGATTCTCTCTCTCTCCCTCACAGCTGTAACTGATTCTCTCTCTCTCCCTCACACCTGCAACTGATTTTCTCTCTCTCTCTCACACCTGTAACTGATTCTCCCCCTCTCCCTCACACCTGAAACTGATTGTCTCTCCCTCAAATTGCAACTGATTCACTATCTCTCCCTCACACCTGTAACTGATTATCTTTCTCTCTTTCTCTCACACACCTGTTACTGATTCTCTCTCACTCTCTACCACCTATAACTGATTCTCTTTCTCCCTCACACCTGCAACATTCTCCCTCTCCCTCACTCCTGCAAATGATTCTCTTTCTCTCGCTCACACCTGCAAATGATTCTCTCTCTCTCGCTCTCTCTCTCACACACTCCTGTAACTGATTCTCTCTCTCTCCCTCACACCTGCAAATGATTTTCTCTCTCTTCCCACAGCTGTCACTGATTCTCTATCTCTCCCTCACACCTGTAACTGATTCTCTCTCTCACTCACACCTGCAACTGATTCTCTCTCTCCCTCACACCTGTAACTGATTATCTCTCTCTCTCTCTCTCTCACACCTGTTAATGATTCTCTCTCACTCCCTCCCACCTATAACTGATTCTCTCTCTCCCTCACACCTGCAAAATTCTCTCTCTCCCTCACACCTGCAACTGATTCTCTCTCTCTCTCTCTCGCTCACACCTGCAACTGATTCTCTCTCTCTCTCTCTCACACCTGTAACTGATTCTTTCTCTCTCCCTCACACCTGCAACTGATTCTCTCTCTCTTCCTCGCACCTGTAATTGATTCTCTCTTCCTGACACCTGTAATTGATTCTCTCTCTCTCCCTCTCACCTGTAACTGATTTTCTCTCTCCCCTCACACCTGTAACTGATTCAATCTCTCTCCCTCACACCTGCAACTGACACTCTCTCCCTCACAGCTGTAACTGATTTGCTCTCTGCCTCACACCCGTAATTGAATCTTCCCCTCTCCCTCATACCTGCAACTGATTCACTATCTCTCCCTCATACCTGCAACTGATTCTCTCTCTCCCTCACACCTGCAACTGATTCTCTCTCACTCCCTCCCACCTATAACTGATTTTCTCTCGGCCTCACACCTGCAACATTCTCTCTCTCCCTCACACCTGCAACTGATTCTCTTTTTCTCGCTCACACCTGCAAATTATTCTCTCTCTCTCTCTCTCTCTCTCTCTCTCTCACACACACACACCTGTAACTGATTCTCACTCTCTCCCTCACACCTGCAACTGATTCTCTCTCTCGTCCTCACACCTGTAATTGATTCTCTCTTCCTGACAGCTGTAACTAATTCTCTCTCTCCCTCACACCTGCAAATTATTTTCTCTCTCCCCACAGCTGTCACTGATTCTCTCTCTCTCCCTCACACCTGTAACTGATTCTCTCTCTCTCACTCACTCCTGTTACTGATTCGCTCTCTCCCTCACACCTGTAACTAATTCTCCCTCTCGCTCTCTCTCTCTCACACCTGTTACTGACTCTCTCTCACTCCCTCCCACCTATAACCGATTCTCTCTCTCCCTCACACCTGCAAAATTCTCTCTCTCCCTCACACCTGCAACTGATTTTCTCTCTCTCTCTCTCTCGCTCACACCTGCAACTGATTCTCTCTCTCTCTCTCACAACGGTAATTGATTCTCTCTCTCTCCCTCACACCTGCAACTGATTCTCTCTCTCTTCCTCACACCTGTAATTGATTCTCTCTTCCTGACACCTGTAACTGATTCTCTCTCTCCCTCACACCTGCAAATGATTTTTTCTCTCTCCCCACAGCTGTCACTGATTCTCTCTCTCTCCCTCACACCTGCAACTGATTCTCTCTCCCTCACACCTGTAACTGATTCTCTCTCTCTCCCTCACACCTGCAACTGATTCTCTCTCTCTCCCTCACACCTGTAACTGATTGTCTCTCTCCCTCACACCTGCAACTGATTCTCTCTCCCTCACACCTGTAACTGATTCTCTCTCTCTCCCTCACACCTGTAACTGTTTGTCTCTCTCCCTCACACCTGTAACTGATTCGCTCTCTTTCCCTCACACCTGTAACAGATTCTCTCTATCTCCCTCACACCTGTAACTGATTCTCGCTCTCTCACACAGCTGTAAGTGATTTTCTCTCTCACCCTCACACCTGCAACTGATGCCCTCCCTCTGCCTCACACCTGCAACTGATTCACTATCTCTCTCTCATACCTGCAACCGATTATCTCTCTCCCTCACACATGTAACTGATTCTCTCACTCTCTCTCTCACACCTGTAACTGATTCTCTCTCCCTCACACCTGCAACTGATACTCCGTCTCTCCCTCACACCTGCAACTGATTCTCTCTCTCTCCCTCACACCTGTAACTGATTCACTCTCTTTCCCTCACACCTGTAACTGATTCAATCTCTCTCCCTCACACCTGTAAATGATTCTCGCTCTCTCCCTCTCACCTGCAACTGATTCTCTCCCTCCCTCTCACCTGTAACTGATTCTCTCTCTCTCCCTCTCACCTGCAACTGATTCTCTCTCTCTCCCTCACACCTGTAACTGATTCTATCTCTTTCCCTCACACCTGTAACTGAGTCAATCTCTCTCCCTCACACCTGTAATTGATTCTCTCTCTCTCACTCTCAACTGCAACTGATTCTCCCTCTCCCTCTCACCTGTAACTGATTCTCTCTCTTTCCCTCACAGCTGTAACTGATTCTCTCTCTCTCCCTCACAGCTGTAACTGATTTTCTCTGTCTCCCTCACTCCTGTAACTGATTTTCTCTCTCTCCCTCACACCTGTAACAGATTCTCTCTCTCCCTCACACCTGTATCAGATTCTCTCTCTCCCTCACACCTGTAACTGATTCGCTCTCTCGCCCTCACACCTGTAATTGATTCTCTCTTTATCCCACACACCTGTATGTGTTTCTCTCTCTCTTTGCCCACACACCTGTAACTGGTTCCCTCTCTTCATCACACCTGTAACTGATTCTCTCTCTCGCCCTCACACCTGTAACTGATTCTATCTTTCTCCCTCACACCTGTAACTGATTCTCTCTCTCCCTCGCACCTGTAACTGATTCTCTCACTCTCCCTCACACCTATAACTGATTCTCTCTCTCCCTCACACCTGTACCTGATTATCTATCTCGCCCTTACACCTGTAACTGACTCTTTCTCTCCCCTCACACCTGCAACTGATTTTTTCTGTCTCCCTGACACCTGTAATTGAATCTCTCTCTCTCCTCACACCTGTAACTGATTCTCTCTCACTCCCTCCCACCTTTAACAGGTTCCTTCTCTCCCTCACACCTGCAACATTCTCTCTCTCCCTCACACTTGCAACTGATTCTCTCTCTCTTCCTCACACCTGTAACTGATTCTCTCTCTCTCCCTCATGCCTGTAAATGATTTTCTCTCTCTCCCCACAGCTTTCACTGATTCTCTCTCTCGCTCACACCTGCAAATGATTCTCTCTCGCTCTCTCTCTCACACACACCTGTAACTGATTCTCTCTCTCTCGCTCACACCTGCAACTGATTCTCTCTCTCTCCCTCACACCTGTAACTGATTTTCTCTCTCTCACTCACACCTGTAACTGATACTCTCTCTCCCTCACACCTGTAACTGATTCTCTCTCTCTCTCTCTCTCTCACACCTGTTACTGATTCTCTCTCACTCCCTCCCACCTATAACTGATTCTCACTCTCCCTCACACCTGCAAAATTGTCTCTCTCCCTCACACCTGAAACTGATTCTCTCACTCTCGCTCACACCTGCAACTGATTCTCTCTCTCTCTTACACCTGTAACTGATTCTCTCTCTCTCCCTCACACCTGCAACTGATTCTCTCTCTCTTCCTCGCACCTGCAATTGATTCTCTCTTCCTGACACCTGTAACTGATTCTCTCTCCCCCTCACACCTGAAAATGATTTTTTCTCTCTCCCCACAGCTGTCACTGATTCTCTCTCTCTCCCTCACACTTGCAACTGATTCTCTCTCTCATCCTCACACCTGTAATTGATTCTCTCTTTCACCCTCACATGTGTAATTGATTCTCTCTCTCTCCCTCACAGCTGTAACTGATTTGCTCTCTCCCTCACACCTGTAACTGATTCTCCCCCTCTCGCTCACACCTGTAACTGATTCTCCCCCTCTCGCTCACACCTGTAACTGATTCTCTCTCTCGCCCTCACAGCTGTAACTGATTCTCTCTCTCTCTCACACCTGTAACTGATTCTCCCCCTCGACCTCACACCTGTAACTGATTCTCTCTCTCGCCCTCACACCTGTAACTGATTCTCTCTCACTCCCTCCCACTTATAACAGGTTCCTTCTCTCCCTCACACCTGCAACTGATTCTCTCTCTCTCCCTCACACCTGTAACTGATTCTCTCTCTCTCTCTTCCTCACACCTGCAACTGAATCTCTCTCTCTCACACACCTATAATTGATTCTCTCTTTCACCCTCACACCTGTAATTGATTCTCTCTCTCTCCCTCACACTTGTAAATGATTTTCTCTCTCTTCCCACAGCTGTCACTGATTCTCTCTCTCTCCCTCACACCTGCAACTGATTCTCGCTCTCACTCACACCTGTAACTGATTATCTCTCTCTCTCTCTCTCTCACACCTGTTACTGATTCTCTCTCACTCCCTCCCACCTATAACTGATTCTCTCTCTCCCTCACACCTGCAAAATTATCTCTCTCGCTCACACCTGCAACTGATTCTCTCTCTCTCTCTATCACACCTGTAACTGATTCTTTCTCTCTCCCTCACACCTGCAACTGATTCTCTCTCTCTTCCTCGCACCTGAAATTGATTCACACTTCCTGACACCTGTAACTGATTCTCTCTCTACCTCACACCAGCAAATGATTTTTTCTCTCTCCCCACAGCTGTCACTGATTCTCTCTCTCTCCCTCACACCTGTAACTGATTCTCTCTCTCTCCCTCACACCTGCAACTGATTCTCTCTCTCTCCCTCACACCTGTAACTGATTCTCTCTCTCATCCGCACACCTGTAATTGATTCTCTCTTTCACCCTCACACGTGTATCTGATTCTCTCTCTCTCTCCCTCACAGCTGTAACTGATTTGCTCTCTCCCTCACACCCGTAACTGATTCTCCCCCTCTCCCTCACACCTGTAACTGATTCTCTCTCTCGCCCTCACACCTGTAACTGATTCTCTCTCTCTCTCACACCTGTAACTGATTCTCTCTCTCTCCCTCACACGTGCAACTGATTCTCTATCTCTCTCCCTCACACCTGCAAAATTCTCTCTCTCCCTCACACCTGCAACTGATTCTCTCTCTCTCTCGCTCACACCTGCAACTGATTCTCTCCCTCTCTCTCTCTCACACCTGTAACTGATTCTCTCTCTCTCCCTCACACCTGCAACTGATTCTCTCTCTCTTCCTCACACCTGTAATTGATTCTCTCTTCCTGACACCTGTAACTGATTCTCTCTCTCCCTCACACCTGCAAATGATTTTTTCTCTCTCCCCACAGCTGTCACTGATTCTCTCTCTCTCCCTCACACCTGCAACTGATTCTCTCTCCCTCACACCTGTAACTGATTCTCTCTCTCTCCCTCACACCTGCAACTGATTCTCTCTCTCTCCCTCACACCTGTAACTGATTTTCTCTCTCCCCTCACACCTGTAACTGATTCAATCTCTCTCCCTCACACCTGCAACTGACACTCTCTCCCTCACAGCTGTAACTGATTTGCTCTCTGCCTCACACCCGTAATTGAATCTTCCCCTCTCCCTCATACCTGCAACTGATTCACTATCTCTCCCTCATACCTGCAACTGATTCTCTCTCTCCCTCACACCTGCAACTGATTCTCTCTCACTCCCTCCCACCTATAACTGATTTTCTCTCGGCCTCACACCTGCAACATTCTCTCTCTCCCTCACACCTGCAACTGATTCTCTTTTTCTCGCTCACACCTGCAAATTATTCTCTCTCTCTCTCTCTCTCTCTCTCTCTCTCACACACACACACCTGTAACTGATTCTCACTCTCTCCCTCACACCTGCAACTGATTCTCTCTCTCGTCCTCACACCTGTAATTGATTCTCTCTTCCTGACAGCTGTAACTAATTCTCTCTCTCCCTCACACCTGCAAATTATTTTCTCTCTCCCCACAGCTGTCACTGATTCTCTCTCTCTCCCTCACACCTGTAACTGATTCTCTCTCTCTCACTCACTCCTGTTACTGATTCGCTCTCTCCCTCACACCTGTAACTAATTCTCCCTCTCGCTCTCTCTCTCTCACACCTGTTACTGACTCTCTCTCACTCCCTCCCACCTATAACCGATTCTCTCTCTCCCTCACACCTGCAAAATTCTCTCTCTCCCTCACACCTGCAACTGATTTTCTCTCTCTCTCTCTCTCGCTCACACCTGCAACTGATTCTCTCTCTCTCTCTCACAACGGTAATTGATTCTCTCTCTCTCCCTCACACCTGCAACTGATTCTCTCTCTCTTCCTCACACCTGTAATTGATTCTCTCTTCCTGACACCTGTAACTGATTCTCTCTCTCCCTCACACCTGCAAATGATTTTTTCTCTCTCCCCACAGCTGTCACTGATTCTCTCTCTCTCCCTCACACCTGCAACTGATTCTCTCTCCCTCACACCTGTAACTGATTCTCTCTCTCTCCCTCACACCTGCAACTGATTCTCTCTCTCTCCCTCACACCTGTAACTGATTGTCTCTCTCCCTCACACCTGCAACTGATTCTCTCTCCCTCACACCTGTAACTGATTCTCTCTCTCTCCCTCACACCTGTAACTGTTTGTCTCTCTCCCTCACACCTGTAACTGATTCGCTCTCTTTCCCTCACACCTGTAACAGATTCTCTCTATCTCCCTCACACCTGTAACTGATTCTCGCTCTCTCACACAGCTGTAAGTGATTTTCTCTCTCACCCTCACACCTGCAACTGATGCCCTCCCTCTGCCTCACACCTGCAACTGATTCACTATCTCTCTCTCATACCTGCAACTGATTCTCTCTCTCCCTCACACCTGCAACTGATTCTCTCTCCCTCACACCTGCAACTGATACTCCGTCTCTCCCTCACACCTGCAACTGATTCTCTCTCTCTCCCTCACACCTGTAACTGATTCACTCTCTTTCCCTCACACCTGTAACTGATTCAATCTCTCTCCCTCACACCTGTAAATGATTCTCGCTCTCTCCCTCTCACCTGCAACTGATTCTCTCCCTCCCTCTCACCTGTAACTGATTCTCTCTCTCTCCCTCTCACCTGCAACTGATTCTCTCTCTCCCTCTCACCTGTAACTGATTCTATCTCTTTCCCTCACACCTGTAACTGAGTCAATCTCTCTCCCTCACACCTGTAATTGATTCTCTCTCTCTCACTCTCAACTGCAACTGATTCTCCCTCTCCCTCTCACCTGTAACTGATTCTCTCCCTCTCCCTCTCACCTGTAACTGATTCTCTCTCTTTCCCTCACACCTGTAACTGATTCTCTCTCTTTCCCTCACAGCTGTAACTGATTCTCTCTCTCTCCCTCACAGCTGTAACTGATTTTCTCTGTCTCCCTCACTCCTGTAACTGATTTTCTCTCTCTCCCTCACACCTGTAACAGATTCTCTCTCTCCCTCACACCTGTATCAGATTCTCTCTCTCCCTCACACCTGTAACTGATTCGCTCTCTCGCCCTCACACCTGTAATTGATTCTCTCTTTATCCCACACACCTGTATGTGTTTCTCTCTCTCTTTGCCCACACACCTGTAACTGGTTCCCTCTCTTCATCACACCTGTAACTGATTCTCTCTCTCGCCCTCACACCTGTAACTGATTCTATCTTTCTCCCTCACACCTGTAACTGATTCTCTCTCTCCCTCGCACCTGTAACTGATTCTCTCACTCTCCCTCACACCTATAACTGATTCTCTCTCTCCCTCACACCTGTACCTGATTATCTATCTCGCCCTTACACCTGTAACTGACTCTTTCTCTCCCCTCACACCTGCAACTGATTTTTTCTGTCTCCCTGACACCTGTAATTGAATCTCTCTCTCTCCTCACACCTGTAACTGATTCTCTCTCACTCCCTCCCACCTTTAACAGGTTCCTTCTCTCCCTCACACCTGCAACATTCTCTCTCTCCCTCACACTTGCAACTGATTCTCTCTCTCTTCCTCACACCTGTAACTGATTCTCTCTCTCTCCCTCATGCCTGTAAATGATTTTCTCTCTCTCCCCACAGCTTTCACTGATTCTCTCTCTCGCTCACACCTGCAAATGATTCTCTCTCGCTCTCTCTCTCACACACACCTGTAACTGATTCTCTCTCTCTCGCTCACACCTGCAACTGATTCTCTCTCTCTCCCTCACACCTGTAACTGATTTTCTCTCTCTCACTCACACCTGTAACTGATACTCTCTCTCCCTCACACCTGTAACTGATTCTCTCTCTCTCTCTCTCACACCTGTTACTGATTCTCTCTCACTCCCTCCCACCTATAACTGATTCTCACTCTCCCTCACACCTGCAAAATTGTCTCTCTCCCTCACACCTGAAACTGATTCTCTCACTCTCGCTCACACCTGCAACTGATTCTCTCTCTCTCTTACACCTGTAACTGATTCTCTCTCTCTCCCTCACACCTGCAACTGATTCTCTCTCTCTTCCTCGCACCTGCAATTGATTCTCTCTTCCTGACACCTGTAACTGATTCTCTCTCCCCCTCACACCTGAAAATGATTTTTTCTCTCTCCCCACAGCTGTCACTGATTCTCTCTCTCTCCCTCACACTTGCAACTGATTCTCTCTCTCATCCTCACACCTGTAATTGATTCTCTCTTTCACCCTCACATGTGTAATTGATTCTCTCTCTCTCCCTCACAGCTGTAACTGATTTGCTCTCTCCCTCACACCTGTAACTGATTCTCCCCCTCTCGCTCACACCTGTAACTGATTCTCCCCCTCGACCTCACACCTGTAACTGATTCTCTCTCTCGCCCTCACACCTGTAACTGATTCTCTCTCACTCCCTCCCACTTATAACAGGTTCCTTCTCTCCCTCACACCTGCAACTGATTCTCTCTCTCTCCCTCACACCTGTAACTGATTCTCTCTCTCTCTCTTCCTCACACCTGCAACTGATTCTCTCTCTCTCACACACCTATAATTGATTCTCTCTTTCACCCTCACACCTGTAATTGATTCTCTCTCTCTCCCTCACACTTGTAAATGATTTTCTCTCTCTTCCCACAGCTGTCACTGATTCTCTCTCTCTCCCTCACACCTGCAACTGATTCTCGCTCTCACTCACACCTGTAACTGATTATCTCTCTCTCTCTCTCTCTCACACCTGTTACTGATTCTCTCTCACTCCCTCCCACCTATAACTGATTCTCTCTCTCCCTCACACCTGCAAAATTCTCTCTCTCGCTCACACCTGCAACTGATTCTCTCTCTCTCTCTATCACACCTGTAACTGATTCTTTCTCTCTCCCTCACACCTGCAACTGATTCTCTCTCTCTTCCTCGCACCTGAAATTGATTCACACTTCCTGACACCTGTAACTGATTCTCTCTCTACCTCACACCAGCAAATGATTTTTTCTCTCTCCCCACAGCTGTCACTGATTCTCTCTCTCTCCCTCACACCTGTAACTGATTCTCTCTCTCTCCCTCACACCTGCAACTGATTCTCTCTCTCTCCCTCACACCTGTAACTGATTCTCTCTCTCATCCGCACACCTGTAATTGATTCTCTCTTTCACCCTCACACGTGTATCTGATTCTCTCTCTCTCTCCCTCACAGCTGTAACTGATTTGCTCTCTCCCTCACACCCGTAACTGATTCTCCCCCTCTCCCTCACACCTGTAACTGATTCTCTCTCTCGCCCTCACACCTGTAACTGATTCTCTCTCTCTCTCACACCTGTAACTGATTCTCTCTCTCTCCCTCACACGTGCAACTGATTCTCTATCTCTCTCCCTCACACCTGCAAAATTCTCTCTCTCCCTCACACCTGCAACTGATTCTCTCTCTCTCTCGCTCACACCTGCAACTGATTCTCTCCCTCTCTCTCTCTCACACCTGTAACTGATTCTCTCTCTCTCCCTCACACCTGCAACTGATTCTCTCTCTCTTCCTCACACCTGTAATTGATTCTCTCTTCCTGACACCTGTAACTGATTCTCTCTCTCCCTCACACCTGCAAATGATTTTTTCTCTCTCCCCACAGCTGTCACTGATTCTCTCTCTCTCCCTCACACCTGCAACTGATTCTCTCTCCCTCACACCTGTAACTGATTCTCTCTCTCTCCCTCACACCTGCAACTGATTCTCTCTCTCTCCCTCACACCTGTAACTGATTGTCTCTCTCCCTCACACCTGCAACTGATTCTCTCTCCCTCACACCTGTAACTGATTCTCTCTCTCTCCCTCACACCTGTAACAGATTCTCTCTATCTCCCTCACACCTGTAACTGATTCTCGCTCTCTCACACAGCTGTAAGTGATTTTCTCTCTCACCCTCACACCTGCAACTGATGCCCTCCCTCTGCCTCACACCTGCAACTGATTCACTATCTCTCTCTCATACCTGCAACCGATTATCTCTCTCCCTCACACATGTAACTGATTCTCTCTCACTCTCTCTCTCACACCTGTAACTGATTCTCTCTCCCTCACACCTGCAACTGATACTCCGTCTCTCCCTCACACCTGCAACTGATTCTCTCTCTCTCCCTCACACCTGTAACTGATTCACTCTCTTTCCCTCACACCTGTAACTGATTCAATCTCTCTCCCTCACACCTGTAAATGATTCTCGCTCTCTCCCTCTCACCTGCAACTGATTCTCTCCCTCCCTCTCACCTGTAACTGATTCTCTCTCTCTCCCTCTCACCTGCAACTGATTCTCTCTCTCCCTCTCACCTGTAACTGATTCTATCTCTTTCCCTCACACCTGTAACTGAGTCAATCTCTCTCCCTCACACCTGTAATTGATTCTCTCTCTCTCACTCTCAACTGCAACTGATTCTCCCTCTCCCTCTCACCTGTAACTGATTCTCTCCCTCTCCCTCTCACCTGTAACTGATTCTCTCTCTTTCCCTCACACCTGTAACTGATTCTCTCTCTTTCCCTCACAGCTGTAACTGATTCTCTCTCTCTCCCTCACAGCTGTAACTGATTTTCTCTGTCTCCCTCACTCCTGTAACTGATTTTCTCTCTCTCCCTCACACCTGTAACAGATTCTCTCTCTCCCTCACACCTGTATCAGATTCTCTCTCTCCCTCACACCTGTAACTGATTCGCTCTCTCGCCCTCACACCTGTAATTGATTCTCTCTTTATCCCTCACACCTGTATGTGTTTCTCTCTCTCTTTGCCCACACACCTGTAACTGGTTCCCTCTCTTCATCACACCTGTAACTGATTCTCTCTCTCACCCTCACACCTGTAACTGATTCTATCTTTCTCCCTCACACCTGTAACTGATTCTCTCTCTCCCTCGCACCTGTAACTGATTCTCTCACTCTCCCTCACACCTGTAACTGATTCTCTCTCTCTCCCTCATGCCTGTAAATGATTTTCTCTCTCTCCCCACAGCTTTCACTGATTCTCTCTCTCGCTCACACCTGCAAATGATTCTCTCTCGCTCTCTCTCTCACACACACCTGTAACTGATTCTCTCTCTCTCGCTCACACCTGCAACTGATTCTCTCTCTCTTCCTGACACCTATAACTGATTCTCTCTCTCCCTCACACCTGTACCTGATTATCTATCTCGCCCTCACACCTGTAACTGACTCTTTCTCTCCCCTCACACCTGCAACTGATTTTTTCTGTCTCCCTGACACCTGTAATTGAATCTCTCTCTCTCCTCACACCTGTAACTGATTCTCTCTCACTCCCTCCCACCTTTAACAGGTTCCTTCTCTCCCTCACACCTGCAACATTCTCTCTCTCCCTCACACTTGCAACTGATTCTCTCTCTCTTCCTCACACCTGTAACTGATTCTCTCTCTCTCCCTCATGCCTGTAAATGATTTTCTCTCTCTCCCCATAGCTTTCACTGATTCTCTCTCTCGCTCACACCTGCAAATGATTCTCTCTCGCTCTCTCTCTCACACACACCTGTAACTGATTCTCTCTCTCTCGCTCACACCTGCAACTGATTCTCTCTCTCTCCCTCACACCTGTAACTGATTTTCTCTCTCTCACTCACACCTGTAACTGATACTCTCTCTCCCTCACACCTGTAACTGATTCTCTCTCTCTCTCTCTCTCTCACACCTGTTACTGATTCTCTCTCACTCCCTCCCACCTATAACTGATTCTCACTCTCCCTCACACCTGCAAAATTGTCTCTCTCCCTCACACCTGAAACTGATTCTCTCACTCTCGCTCACACCTGCAACTGATTCTCTCTCTCTCTTACACCTGTAACTGATTCTCTCTCTCTCCCTCACACCTGCAACTGATTCTCTCTCTCTTCCTCACACCGGCAATTGATTCTCTCTTCCTGACACCTGTAACTGATTCTCTCTCCCCCTCACACCTGAAAATGATTTTTTCTCCCTCCCCACAGCTGTCACTGATTCTCTCTCTCTCCCTCACACTTGCAACTGATTCTCTCTCTCATCCTCACACCTGTAATTGATTCTCTCTTTCACCCTCACATGTGTAATTGATTCTCTCTCTCTCCCTCACAGCTGTAACTGATTTGCTCTCTCCCTCACACCTGTAACTGATTCTCCCCCTCTCGCTCACACCTGTAACTGACTCTCCCCCTCTCGCTCACACCTGTAACTGATTCTCTCTCTCGCCCTCACAGCTGTAACTGATTCTCTCTCTCTCTCACACCTGTAACTGATTCTCCCCCTCTACCTCACACCTGTAACTGATTCTCTCTCTCTCTCTCACACCTGTAACTGATTCTCCCCCTCTACCTCACACCTGTAACTGATTCTCTTTCTCGCCCTCACACCTGCAACTGATTCACTATCTCTCACTCATGCCTGCAACTATTCTCTCTCTCTCTCTCTTCCTCACACCTGCAACTGATTCTCTCTCTCTCACACACCTATAATTGATTCTCTCTTTCACCCTCACACCTGTAATTGATTCTCTCTCTCTCCCTCACACTTGTAAATGATTTTCTCTCTCTTCCCACAGCTGTCACTGATTCTCTCTCTCTCCCTCACACCTGCAACTGATTCTCGTTCTCACTCACACCTGTAACTGATTATCTCTCTCTCTCTCTCTCACACCTGTTACTGATTCTCTCTCACTCCCTCCCACCTATAACTGATTCTCTCTCTCCCTCACACCTGCAAAATTCTCTCTCTCGCTCACACCTGCAACTGATTCTCTCTCTCTCTCTATCACACCTGTAACTGATTCTTTCTCTCTCCCTCACACCTGCAACTGATTCTCTCTCTCTTCCTCGCACCTGAAATTGATTCACACTTCCTGACACCTGTAACTGATTCTCTCTCTACCTCACACCAGCAAATGATTTTTTCTCTCTCCCCACAGCTGTCACTGATTCTCTCTCTCTCCCTCACACCTGTAACTGATTCTCTCTCTCTCCCTCACAGCTGCAACTGATTCTCTCTCTCTCCCTCACACCTGTCACTGATTCTCTCTCTCTCCCTCACACCTGTAACTGATTCTCTCTCTCTCCCCACAGCTGTCACTGATTCTCTCTCTCGCCCTCACACCTGTAACTGATTCTCTCTCTCTCTCACACCTGTAACTGATTCTCCCCCTCTCCCTCACAGCTGTAACTGATTCTCTCTCTCTCTCTCACACCTGTAACTGATTCTCCCCCTCTACCTCACACCTGTAACTGATTCTCTTTCTCGCCCTCACACCTGCAACTGATTCACTATCTCTCACTCATGCCTGCAACTATTCTCTCTCTCCCTCACACATGTAACTGATTCTCTCTCTCTCTCTCTCTCTCTCTCTCTCTCTCTCACACCTGTAACTGATTCTCTCTCCCTCACACCTGCAACTGATTCTCCCTCTCTCCCTCACACCTGCAACTGATTCTCTCTCTCTCCCTCACAGCTGTAACTGATTCTCTCTCTCTCCCTCACACCTGCAACTGATTTTCTCTCTCTCTCTCACACCTGTAACTGATTCTCCCCCTCTCCCTCACACCTGAAACTGATTGTCTCTCCCTCAAATTGCAACTGATTCACTATCTCTCCCTCACACCTGTAACTGATTATCTTTCTCTCTCTCTCTCACACACCTGTTACTGATTCTCTCTCACTCTCTACCACCTATAACTGATTCTCTTTCTCCCTCACACCTGCAACATTCTCCCTCTCCCTCACTCCTGCAAATGATTCTCTTTCTCTCGCTCACACCTGCAAATGATTCTCTCTCTCTCTCTCTCTCTCTCACACACTCCTGTAACTGATTCTCTCTCTCTCCCTCACACCTGCAACTGATTCTCTCTCCCTTCCTGACACCTGTAACTGATTCTCTCTCTCCCTCACACCTGCAAATGATTTTCTCTCTCTTCCCACAGCTGTCACTGATTCTCTCTCTCCCTCACACCTGTAACTGATTCTCGCTCTCACTCACACCTGCAACTGATTCTCTCTCTCCCTCACACCTGTAACTGATTATCTCTCTCTCTCTCTCTCTCACACCTGTTAATGATTCTCTCTCACTCCCTCCCACCTATAACTGATTCTCTCTCTCCCTCACACCTGCAAAATTCTCTCTCTCCCTCACACCTGCAACTGATTCTCTCTCTCTCTCTCTCGCTCACACCTGCAACTGATTCTCTCTCTCTCTCTCACACCTGTAACTGATTCTTTCTCTCTCCCTCACACCTGCAACTGATTCTCTCTCTCTTCCTCGCACCTGTAATTGATTCTCTCTTCCTGACACCTGTAATTGATTCTCTCTCTCTCCCTCTCACCTGTAACTGATTTTCTCTCTCCCCTCACACCTGTAACTGATTCAATCTCTCTCCCTCACACCTGCAACTGACACTCTCTCCCTCACAGCTGTAACTGATTTGCTCTTTGCCTCACACCCGTAATTGAATCTTCCCCTCTCCCTCATACCTGCAACTGATTCACTATCTCTCCCTCATACTTGCAACTGATTCTCTCTCTCCCTCACACCTGCAACTGATTCTCTCTCACTCCCTCCCACCTATAACTGATTTTCGCTCGGCCTCACATCTGCAACATTCTCTCTCTCCCTCACACCTGCAACTGATTCTCTTTTTCTCGCTCACACCTGCAAATTATTCTCTCTCTCTCTCTCTCTCTCTCTCTCACACACACACCTGTAACTGATTCTCACTCTCTCCCTCACACCTGCAACTGATTCTCTCTCTCGTCCTCACACCTGTAATTGATTCTCTCTTCCTGACACCTGTAACTAATTCTCTCTCTCCCTCACACCTGCAAATTATTTTCTCTCTCCCCACAGCTGTCACTGATTCTCTCTCTCTCCCTCACACCTGTAACTGATTCTCTCTCTCTCACTCACTCCTGTTACTGATTCGCTCTCTCCCTCACACCTGTAACTAATTCTCCCTCTCGCTCTCTCTCTCTCACACCTGTTACTGACTCTCTCTCACTCCCTCCCACCTATAACCGATTCTCTCTCTCCCTCAGACCTGCAAAATTCTCTCTCTCCCTCACACCTGCAACTGATTTTCTCTCTCTCTCTCTCGCTCACACCTGCAACTGATTCTCTCTCTCTCTCTCACAACTGTAACTGATTCTCTCTCTCTCCCTCACACCTGCAACTGATTCTCTCTCTCTTCCTCACACCTGTAATTGATTCTCTCTTCCTGACACCTGTAACTGATTCTCTCTCTCCCTCACACCTGTAACTGATTCTCTCTCTCTCCCTCACACCTGCAACTGATTCTCTCTCTCTCCCTCACACCTGTAACTGATTGTCTCTCTCCCTCACACCTGCAACTGATTCTCTCTCCCTCACACCTGTAACTGATTCTCTCTCTCTCCCTCACACCTGTAACTGATTGTCTCTCTCCCTCACACCTGCAACATTCTCTCTCTCCCTCACACCTGTAACAGATTCTCTCTCTTTCTCTCACACCTGTAAATGACCCTCACTCCCTCACACCTGTAACTGACTCTCCCCCTCTCCCTCATAGCTGCAACTGATTCTCTCTCTCCCTCACACCTGCAACTGATTCTCTCGCTCTCACGCTCACACCTGCAACTGATTCTCTCTCTCTCCCTCACACCTGTAACTGATTGTCTCTCTCCCTCACACCTGCAACTGATTCTCTCTCCCTCACACCTGTAACTGACTCTCCCCCTCTCCCTCATAGCTGCAACTGTTTCTCTCTCTCCCTCACACCTGCAACTGATTCTCTCGCTCTCACGCTCACACCTGCAAATGATTCTCTCTCTCTCTCTCACACCTGTAACTGATTCTCTCTTTCTCCCTCACACCTGCAACTGATTCTCTCTCTCTCTCACACCTGTAACTGATTCTCCCCGTCTCCCTCACACCTGCAACAGATTCTCTCTCCCTCACACCTGCAACTGATTCTCTCCCTCACACCTGTAACTGATTATCTCTCTCTCTCTCTCTCTCGCACACCTGTTACTGATTCTCTCTCACTCCCTACCACCAATAACTGATTCTCATTCTCCCTCACACCTGCAACATTCTCTCTCTCACTCACACCTGCAACTGATTCTCTTTCTCTCGCTCACACCTGCAAATGATTCTCTCTCTCTCTCTCTCTCTCTCTCTCTCTCACACACACACACACCTGCAACTGATTCTCTCTCTCTCCCTCACACCTGTAACTGATTCTCTCTCTCTCTCTCACACCTGTAACTGATTCTCTCTCTCTCTCTCTCTCTCTCTCTCTCTCTCTCTCTCTCTCTCTCTCTCTCTCACATCTGTTACTGATTCTCTCTCACTCCCTCCCACCTATAACTGATTCTCTCTCTCCCTCACACCTGCAAAATTCTCTCTCTCCCTCACACCTGCAACAGATTCTCTCTCTCTCTCTCTCTCACACCTGCAACTGATTCTCTCTCTCTTCCTCACACCTGTAATTGATTCTCTCTTCCTGACACCTGTAACTGATTTTCTCTCTCCCTCACACCTGCAAATGAATTTTTCTCTCTCCCCACAGCTGTCACTGATTCTCTCTCTCTCCCTCACACCTGCAACTGATTCTCTCTCTCTCCCTCACACCTGTAACTGATTCTCTCTCTCTCCCTCACACCTGCAACTGATTCTCTCTCTCTCCCTCACACCTGTAACTGATTCTCTCTCTCATCCTCACACATGTAATTGATTCTCTCTCTTTCCCTCACACCTGGAACTGATTCTCTCTCTCTCTCCCTCACACCTGTAACTGATGCTCTCTCTCTCCCTCACACCTGCAACTGATTCTCTCTCTTCCTCACACCTGCAACTGATTTTCTCTCTCTCTCTCACACCTGTAACTGATTCTCCCCCTCTCCCTCACACCTGAAACTGATTGTCTCTCCCTCAAATTGCAACTGATTCACTATCTCTCCCTCACACCTGTAACTGATTATCTTTCTCTCTCTCTCTCACACACCTGTTACTGATTCTCTCTCACTCTCTACCACCTATAACTGATTCTCTTTCTCCCTCACACCTGCAACATTCTCCCTCTCCCTCACTCCTGCAAATGATTCTCTTTCTCTCGCTCACACCTGCAAATGATTCTCTCTCTCTCGCTCTCTCTCTCACACACTCCTGTAACTGATTCTCTCTCTCTCCCTTCCTGACACCTGTAACTGATTCTCTCTCTCCCTCACACCTGCAAATGATTTTCTCTCTCTTCCCACAGCTGTCACTGATTCTCTCTCTCCCTCACACCTGTAACTGATTCTCGCTCTCACTCACACCTGCAACTGATTCTCTCTCTCCCTCACACCTGTAACTGATTATCTCTCTCTGTCTCTCTCTCACACCTGTTAATGATTCTCTCTCACTCCCTCCCACCTATAACTGATTCTCTCTCTCCCTCACACCTGCAAAATTCTCTCTCTCCCTCACACCTGCAACTGATTCTCTCTCTCTCTCTCTCGCTCACACCTGCAACTGATTCTCTCTCTCTCTCTCACACCTGTAACTGATTCTTTCTCTCTCCCTCACACCTGCAACTGATTCTCTCTCTCTTCCTCGCACCTGGAATTGATTCTCTCTTCCTGACACCTGTAATTGATTCTCTCTCTCTCCCTCTCACCTGTAACTGATTTTCTCTCTCCCCTCACACCTGTAACTGATTCAATCTCTCTCCCTCACACCTGCAACTGACACTCTCTCCCTCACAGCTGTAACTGATTTGCTCTTTGCCTCACACCCGTAATTGAATCTTCCCCTCTCCCTCATACCTGCAACTGATTCACTATCTCTCCCTCATACCTGCAACTGATTCTCTCTCTCCCTCACACCTGCAACTGATTCTCTCTCACTCCCTCCCACCTATAACTGATTTTCTCTCGGCCTCACATCTGCAACATTCTCTCTCTCCCTCACACCTGCAACTGATTCTCTTTTTCTCGCTCACACCTGCAAATTATTCTCTCTCTCTCTCTCTCTCTCTCTCTCTCACACACACACCTGTAACTGATTCTCACTCTCTCCCTCACACCTGCAACTGATTCTCTCTCTCGTCCTCACACCTGTAATTGATTCTCTCTTCCTGACACCTGTAACTAATTCTCTCTCTCCCTCACACCTGCAAATTATTTTCTCTCTCCCCACAGCTGTCACTGATTCTCTCTCTCTCCCTCACACCTGTAACTGATTCTCTCTCTCTCACTCACTCCTGTTACTGATTCGGTCTCTCCCTCACACCTGTAACTAATTCTCCCTCTCGCTCTCTCTCTCTCACACCTGTTACTGACTCTCTCTCACTCCCTCCCACCTATAACCGATTCTCTCTCTCCCTCAGACCTGCAAAATTCTCTCTCTCCCTCACACCTGCAACTGATTCTCTCTCTCTCTCTCACAACTGTAACTGATTCTCTCTCTCTCCCTCACACCTGCAACTGATTCTCTCTCTCTTCCTCACACCTGTAATTGATTCTCTCTTCCTGACACCTGTAACTGATTCTCTCTCTCCCTCACACCTGTAACTGATTCTCTCTCTCTCCCTCACACCTGCAACTGATTCTCTCTCTCTCCCTCACACCTGTAACTGATTGTCTCTCTCCCTCACACCTGCAACTGATTCTCTCTCCCTCACACCTGTAACTGATTCTCTCTCTCTCCCTCACACCTGTAACTGATTGTCTCTCTCCCTCACACCTGCAACATTCTCTCTCTCCCTCACACCTGTAACAGATTCTCTCTCTTTCTCTCACACCTGTAAATGACCCTCACTCCCTCACACCTGTAACTGACTCTCCCCCTCTCCCTCATAGCTGCAACTGATTCTCTCTCTCCCTCACACCTGCAACTGATTCTCTCGCTCTCACGCTCACACCTGCAACTGATTCTCTCTCTCTCCCTCACACCTGCAACTGATTCTCTCTCCCTCACACCTGTAACTGACTCTCCCCCTCTCCCTCATAGCTGCAACTGTTTCTCTCTCTCCCTCACACCTGCAACTGATTCTCTCGCTCTCACGCTCACACCTGCAAATGATTCTCTCTCTCTCTCTCACACCTGTAACTGATTCTCTCTTTCTCCCTCACACCTGCAACTGATTCTCTCTCTCTCTCACACCTGTAACTGATTCTCCCCGTCTCCCTCACACCTGCAACAGATTCTCTCTCCCTCACACCTGCAACTGATTCTCTCCCTCACACCTGTAACTGATTATCTCTCTCTCTCTCTCTCTCGCACACCTGTTACTGATTCTCTCTCACTCCCTACCACCAATAACTGATTCTCATTCTCCCTCACACCTGCAACATTCTCTCTCTCACTCACACCTGCAACTGATTCTCTTTCTCTCGCTCACACCTGCAAATGATTCTCTCTCTCTCTCTCTCTCTCTCTCTCTCTCTCACACACACACACCTGCAACTGATTCTCTCTCTCTCCCTCACACCTGTAACTGATTCTCTCTCTCTCTCTCACACCTGTAACTGATTCTCTCTCTCTCTCTCTCTCTCTCTCTCTCTCTCTCTCTCTCTCTCTCTCTCTCTCTCTCTCTCACATCTGTTACTGATTCTCTCTCACTCCCTCCCACCTATAACTGATTCTCTCTCTCCCTCACACCTGCAAAATTCTCTCTCTCCCTCACACCTGCAACAGATTCTCTCTCTCTCTCTCTCTCACACCTGCAACTGATTCTCTCTCTCTTCCTCACACCTGTAATTGATTCTCTCTCTCTTCCTCACACATGTAATTGATTCTCTCTCTTTCCCTCACACCTGGAACTGATTCTCTCTCTCTCTCCCTCACACCTGTAACTGATGCTCTCTCTCTCCCTCACACCTGCAACTGATTCTCTCTCTTCCTCACACCTCTAATTGATTCTCTCTTCCTGACACCTGTAACTGATTTTCTCTCTCCCTCACACCTGCAAATGAATTTTTCTCTCTCCCCACAGCTGTCACTGATTCTCTCTCTCTCCCTCACACCTGCAACTGATTCTCTCTCTCTCCCTCACACCTGCAACTGATTTTCTCTCTCTCCCTCACACCTGCAACTGATTCTCTCTCTCTCCCTCACACCTGTAACTGATTCTCTCTCTCATCCTCACACATGTAATTGATTCTCTCTCTTTCCCTCACACCTGGAACTGATTCTCTCTCTCTCTCCCTCACACCTGCAACTGATTCTCTCTCTCTCCCTCACACCTGTAACTGATTCTCTCTCTCATCCTCACACATGTAATTGATTCTCTCTCTTTCCCTCACACCTGGAACTGATTCTCTCTCTCTCTCCCTCACACCTGTAACTGATTGTCTCTCTCCCTCACACCTGCAACATTCTCTCTCTCCCTCTCACCTGTAACAGATTCTCTCTCTTTCCCTCACACCTGTAACTGACCCTCATTCCCTCACAGCTGCAACTGAGTTGCTCTCTCCCTCACACCTGTCACTGATTCTCCCCCTCTCCCTCACACCTGAAACTGATTCTCTCTCCTTCACACCTGCAACTGATTCACTATCTCTCCCTCATACCTGCAACTGATTCTCTCTCTCCCTCACACCTGTAACTGATTCTCTCTCTCTCTCTCTCTCACACCTGTTACTGATTCTCACTCCCTCCTACCAATAACTGATTCTCTCTCTCCCTCACACCTGCAACATTCTCTCTCTCCCTCACACCTGAAACTGATTCTCTCTCTCTCACGCTCACACCTGCAAATGATTCTCTCTCTCTCTCACACCTGCAACTGATTATCTCTCTCTTCCTCACACCTGCAACTGATTCTCTCTCTCTTCCTCACACCTGTAAATGATTCTCTCTTCTTGACACCTGTAACTGATTCTCTCTCTCCCTCACACCTGTAACTGATTCTCTCTCTCTCACGCTCACACCTGCAAATGATTCTCTCTCTCTCTCTCACACCTGTAACTGATTCTGTCTCACTTCCTCACACCTGCAACTGATTCTCTCTCTCTTCCTCACACCTGTAATTGATTCTCTCTTCCTGACACCTGTAACTGATTCTCTCTCTCCCTCACACCTGTAACTCATTCACTCTCTCGCTCTCTCTCTCTCACACCTGTTACTGATTCTCTCTCACCCCCTCCCAGCTATAACCAAATCTCTCTCCCTCACACCTGCAAAATTCTCTCTCTCCCTCACACCTGCAACTGATTTTCTCTCTCTCTCTCTCGCTCACACCTGCAACTGATTCTCTCTCTCTCTCTCACAACTCTAACTGATTCTCTCACTCTCCCTCACACCTGCAGCTCATTCTCTCTCTCTTCCTCACACCTGTAATTGATTCTCTCTTCCTGACACCTGTAACTGATTCTCTCTCTCCCTCACACCTGCAAATGATTTTTTCTCTCTCCCCACAGCTGTCACTGATTCTCTCTCTCTCCCTCACACCTGCAACTGATTCTCTCTCCCTCACACCTGTAACTGATTCTCTCTCTCTCCCTCACACCTGCAACTGATTCTCTCTATCTCCCTCACACCTGTAACTGATTTGCTCTCTCCCTCACACCTGTAACTGATTCTCCCCCTCTCCCTCACATCTGTAACTGATTCTCTCTCTCTCCCTCACATCTGTAACTGATTCTCTCTCCCTCACACCTGCAACTGATTCACTATCTCTCCCTCATACCTGCAACTGATTCTCTCTCTCCCTCACACCTGCAACTGCTACTCTCTCTCTCACGCTCACATTGCAAATGATTCTCTCTCTCTCTCTCACACCTGTAACTGATTCTCTCTTTCTCCCTCACAACTGCAACTGATTCTCTCTCTCTCTCACACCTGTAACTTATTCTCCCCGTCTCCCTCACACCTGTAACAGATTTTCTCTCCCTCACACCTGCAACTGATTCACTATCTCTCCCTCATACCTGCAACTGATTCTCTCTCTCCCTCACACCTGTAACTGATTATCTCTCTCTCTCTCTCTCTCACACCTGTTACTGATTCTCTCTCACTTCCTACCACCTATAACTGATTCTCATTCTCCCTCACACCTGCAACATTCTCTCTCTCACTCACACCTGCAACTGATTCTCTTTCTCTCGCTCACACCTGCAAATGATTCTCTCTCTCTCTCTCTCTCTCTCTCTCTCTCACACACACCTGTAACTGATTCTCTCTCTCTCCCTCACACCTGCAACTGATTCTCTCTCTCCCTCACACCTGTAACTGATTCTCTCTCTCTCTCTCTCTCTCTCACATCTGTTACTGATTCTCTCTCTCCCTCACACCTGTAACTGATTCTCTCTCTCTCTCTCTCTCTCTCTCTCTCTCTCTCTCTCTCTCTCTCTCTCTCACAACTGTTACTGATTCTCTCTCACTCCCTCCTACCTATAACTGATTCTCTCTCTCCCTCACACCTGCAACATTCTCTCTCTCCCTTACACCTGCAACTGATTCTCTCTCTCTCACGCTCACACCTGCAAATGATTCTCTCTCTCTCTCACACCTGTAACTGATTATCTCTCTCTTCCTCACACCTGCAACTGATTCTCTCTCTCTTCCTCACACCTGTAAGTGATTCTCTCTTCCTGACACCTGTAACTGATTCTCTCTTCCCCATACCTGCAAATGATTTTTTCTCTTTCCCCACAGCTGTCACTGATTCTCTCTCTCTCTCACACCTGTATCTGATTCTCTCTCTTTCACTCACACCTGTAACTGATTCTCTCTCTCCCTCACCTGTAACTGATTCTCACTCTTTCACTCACACCTGTAACTGATTCTCTCTCTCCCTCACCTGTAACTGATTCTCACTCTTTTTCTCTCTCACACCTGTTACTGATTCTCTCTCACTCCCTCCCACCTATAAGTGATTCTCTCTCTTCCTTACACCTGCAAAATTCTCTCTCTCCCTCACACCTGCAACTGATTCTCTCTCTCTCTCGCTCACACTTGCAACTGATTCTCTCCCTCTCTCACTCACACCTGCAACTGATTCTCTCTCTCTTCCTCGCACCTGTAATTGATTCTCTCTTCCTGACACCCGCAACTGATTCTCTCTCTCTCCCTCACACCTGTAATTGATTCTCTCTTTCACCCTCACATGTGTAATTGATTCTCTCTCTTTCACTCACACCTGTATCTGATTATCTCTCTCTCTCCCTCACAGCTGTAACTGATTTGCTCTGTCCCTCACACCTGTAACTGATTCTCCCCCTCTCCCTCACACCTGTAACTGATTCTCCCCCTCTCCCTCACACCTGTAACTGATTCTCTCTCTCGCCCTCACAGCTGTAACTGATTCTCTCTCTCTCTCTCACACCTGTAACTGATTCTCCCCCTCTCCCTCACACCTGTAACTGATTCTATCTCCTTCACACCTGTAACTGATTCACTATCTCTCCCTCAAACCTGTAACTGATTCTCTCTCTCTCCCTCACACTTGTAATTGATTCTCTCTTACACCCTCACACCTGTAATTCATTCTCTCTCTCTCCCACACACCTGTAACTGATTTGCTCTCTCCCTCACACCTGTAACTGATTCTCCCCCTCTCGCTCACACCTGTAACTGATTCTCTTTCTCGCCCTCACACCTGTAACTGATTCTCTCTCCTTCACACCTGCAACTGATTCTCTCTCTCTCCCTCACAGCTGTAACTGATTCTCTCTCTCTCTCACACCTGTAACTGATTCTCCCCCTCTCCCTCACACCTGTAACTGATTGTCTCTCCCTCACACTTGCAACTGATTCACTATCTCTCCCTCACACCTGTAACTGATTATCTTTCTCTCTCTCTCTCTCACACACCTGTTACTGATTCTCTCTCACTCTCTACCACCTATAACTGATTCTCTTTCTCCCTCACACCTGCAACATTCTCCCTCTCCCTCACTCCTGCAACTGATTCTCTTTCTCTCGCTCACACCTGCAAATGATTCTCTCTCTCTCGCTCTCTCTCTCACACACACCTGTAACTGATTCTCTCTCTCTCCCTCACACCTGCAACTGATTCTCTCTCCCTTCCTGACACCTGTAACTGATTCTCTCTCTCCCTCACACCTGCAAATGATTTTCTCTCTCTTCCCACAGCTGTCACTGATTCTCTCTCTCTCCCTCACACCTGTAACTGATTCTCGCTCTCACTCACACCTGCAACTGATTCTCTCTCTCCCTCACACCTGTAACTAATTATCTCTCTCTCTCTCTCTCTCACACCTGTTAATGATTCTCTCTCACTCCCTCCCACCTATAACTGATTCTCTCTCTCCCTCACACCTGCAAAATTCTCTCTCTCCCTCACACCTGCAACTGATTCTCTCTCTCTCTCTCTCTCGCTCACACCTGCAACTGATTCTCTCTCTCTCTCTCACACCTGTAACTGATTCTTTCTCTCTCCCTCACACCAGCAACTGATTCTCTCTCTCTTCCTCGCACCTGTAATTGATTCTCTCTTCCTTCCACCTGTAATTGATTCTCTCTCTCTCCCTCTCACCTGTAACTGATTTTCTCTCTCCCCTTACACCTGTAACTGACCCTCACTCCCTCACAGCTGTAACTGATTTGCTCAACCTCACACCTGTCACTGATTCTCCCCCTCTCCCTCACACCTGTAACTGATTCTCTCTCTCTCCCTCACACCTGCAACAGACTCTCTCTGTTTCCCTCACACCTGTAACTGACCCTCACTCCCTCACAGCTGTAACTGATTTGCTCTCTCCCTCACACCTGTCACTGATTCTCCCCCTCTCCCTCACACCTGAAACTGATTCTCTCTCCTTCACACCTGCAACTGATTTACTATCTCGCCCTCATACCTGCGACTGATTCTCTCTCTCCCTCACACCTATAACTGATTCTCTCTCTCCCTCACACCTGCAACTGATTCTCTCTCTCTCACGCTCACACCTGCAAATGAATCTCTCTCTCTCTCTCACACCTGTAACTGATTCTGTCTCTCTTCCTCACACCTGTAATTGATTCTCTCTTCCTGACACCTGTAACTGATTCTCTCTCTCTCTCTCTCTCTCTCTCTCACACCTGTTACTGATTCTCTCTCACTCCTTCCCACCTATAAGTGTTTCTCTCCCTCCCTCACACCTGCAAAATTCTCTCTCTCCCTCACACCTGCAACTGATTCTCTCTCTCTTCTTCACACCTGTAATTGATTCTCTCTTCCTGACACCTGTAACTGATTCTCTCTCTCCCTCACACCTGCAAATGAATTTTTCTCTCTCTCTCACACCTGTAACTGATTCTGTCTCTCTTCCTCACACCTGTAATTGATTCTCTCTTCCTGACACCTGTAACTGATTCTCTCTCTCCCTCACACCTGTAAATGATTTTCTCTCTCTCTCTCTCTCTCTCACACCTGTTACTGATTCTCTCTCACTCCTTCCCACCTATAAGTGTTTCTCTCCCTCCCTCACACCTGCAAAATTCTCTCTCTCCCTCACACCTGCAACTGATTCACTATCTCTCCCTCATACCTGCAACTGATTCTCTCTCTCCCTCACACCTGTAACTGATTCTCTCTCTCTCTCTCTCTCTCTCTCACACCGGTTACTGATTCTCTCTCACTCCCTCCCACCTATAACTGATCCTCTCTCTCCCTCACACCTGCAACATTCTCTCTCTCCCTCACACCTGCAACTGATTCTCTCTCTCTCACGCTCACACCTGCAAATGAATCTCTCTCTCTCTCTCTCACAACTGTAACTGATTCTGTCTCTCTTCCTCACACCTGTAATTGATTCTCTCTTCCTGACACCTGTAACTGATTCTCTCTCTCCCTCACACCTGTAAATGATTTTCTCTCTCTCTCTCTCTCTCTCTCTCTCACACCTGTTACTGATTCTCTCTCACTCCTTCCCACCAATAAGTGATTCTCTCCCTCCCTCACACCTGCAAAATTCTCTCTCTCCCTCACACCTGCAACTGATTCTCTCTCTCTTCCTCACACCTGTAATTGATTCTCTCTTCCTGACACCTGTAACTGATTCTCTCTCTCCCTCACACCTGCAAATGAATTTTTCTCTCTCCCCACAGCTGTCACTGATTCTCTCTCTCTCTCTCACACCTGCAACTGATTCTCTCTCTCTCCCTCACACCTGTAACTGATTATCTCTATCTCCCTCACACCTGCAACTGATTCTCTCTTTCACACTCACACGTGTAATTGATTCTCTCTCTTTCCTTCACACCTGGAACTGATTCTCTTTCTCTCTCTCCCTCACACCTGTAACTGATTGTCTCTCTCCCTCACACCTGCAACATTCTCTCTCTCCCTCACACCTGTAACTGATTTGCTCTCTCCCTCACACCTGTAACTGATTCTCCCCCTCTCCCTCACATCTGTAACTGATTCTCTCTCTCACACCTGTAACTGATTTTCTCTCCTTCACACCTGCAACTGATTCACTATCTCTCCCTCATACCTGCAACTGATTCTCTCTGTCCCTCACACCTGCAACTGATTCTCTCTCTCTCACGCTCACACCTGCAAATGATTCTCTCTCTCTCTCTCACACCTGTAACTGATTCTATCTTTCTCCCTCACACCTGCAACTGATTCTCTCTCTCTCTCACACCTGTAACTTATTCTCCCCGTCTCCCTCACACCTGTAACAGATTTTCTCTCCCTCACACCTGTAACTGATTCTCTCTCTCCCTCACACCTGTAACTGATTCTCTCTCTCTCTCTCTCTCTCTCTCACACCGGTTACTGATTCTCTCTCACTCCCTCCCACCTATAACTGATCCTCTCTCTCCCTCACACCTGCAACATTCTCTCTCTCCCTCACACCTGCAACTGATTCTCTCTCTCTCACGCTCACACCTGCAAATGAATCTCTCTCTCTCTCTCACAACTGTAACTGATTCTGTCTCTCTTCCTCACACCTGTAATTGATTCTCTCTTCCTGACACCTGTAACTGATTCTCTCTCTCCCTCACACCTGTAAATGATTTTCTCTCTCTCTCTCTCTCTCTCTCACACCTGTTACTGATTCTCTCTCACTCCTTCCCACCAATAAGTGATTCTCTCCCTCCCTCACACCTGCAAAATTCTCTCTCTCCCTCACACCTGCAACTGATTCTCTCTCTCTTCCTCACACCTGTAATTGATTCTCTCTTCCTGACACCTGTAACTGATTCTCTCTCTCCCTCACACCTGCAAATGATTTTTTCTCTCTCCCCACAGCTGTCACTGATTCTCTCTCTCTCTCTCACACCTGCAACTGATTCTCTGTCTCTCCCTCACACCTGTAACTGATTATCTCTCTCTCCCTCACACCTGTAACTGATTCTCTCTCTCACTCTCACACCTGTAATTGATTCTCTCTCTCATCCTCACACCTGTAATTGATTCTCTCTTTCACACTCACACGTGTAATTGATTCTCTCTCTTTCCTTCACCCCTGGAACTGATTCTCTTTTTCTCTCTCCCTCACACCTGTAACTGATTGTCTCTCTCCCTCACACCTGCAACATTCTCTCTCTCCCTCACATCTCTCACAGATTCTCTCTCTTTCCCTCACACCTGTAACTGATCCTCACTCCCTCACACCTGTAACTGATTTGCTCTCTCCCTCACACCTGTAACTGATTCTCCCCCTCTCCCTCACATCTGTAACTGATTCTCTCTCTCACACCTGTAACTGATTTTCTCTCCTTCACACCTGCAACTGATTCACTATCTCTCCCTCATACCTGCAACTGATTCTATCTGTCCCTCACACCTGCAACTGATTCTCTCTCTCTCACGCTCACACCTGCAAATGATTCTCTCTCTCTCTCTCTCTCACACCTGTAACTGATTCTATCTTTCTCCCTCACACCTGCAACTGATTCTCTCTCTCTCTCACACCTGTAACTTATTCTCCCCGTCTCCCTCACACCTGTAACAGATTTTCTCTCCCTCACACCTGTAACTGATTCTCTCTCTCCCTCACACCTGTAACTAATTCTCTCTCTCGCTCTCTCTCTCACATCTGTTACTGATTCTCTCTCAACCCCTCCCAGCTATAACCGATTCTCTCTCTCCCTCTCTCACTCCCTCCCACCTATAACTGATTCTCTCTCTCCCTCACACCTGCAAAATTCTCTCTCTCCCTCACACCTGCAACTGATTCTCTCTCTCTCTCTCTCACACCTGTAACTGATTCTCTCTCTCTCCCTCACACCTGCAACTGATTCTCTCTCTCTTCCTCACACCAGCAATTGATTCTCTCTTCCTGACACCTGTAACTGATTCTGTCTCTCCCTCACACCTGCAAATGATTTTTTCTCTCTCCCCACAGCTGTCACTGATTCTCTCTCTCTCCCTCACACCTGCAACTGATTCTCTCTCCCTCACACCTGTAACTGATTCTCTCTCTCTCCCTCACACCTGCAACTGATTCTCTCTCTCTCCCTCACACCTGTAACTGATTGTCTCTCTCCCTCACACCTGCAACATTCTATCTCTCCTTCACATCTCTCACAGATTCTCTCTCTTTCCCTCACACCTGTAACTGATCCTCACTCCCTCACAGCTGTAACTGATTTGCTCTCTCCCTCACACTTGTAACTGATTCTCCCCCTCTCCCTCACATCTGTAACTGATTCTCTCTCTCACACCTGTAACTGATTTTCTCTCCTTCACACCTGCAACTGATTCACTATCTCTCCCTCATACCTGCAACTGATTCTCTCTCTCCCTCACACCTGCAACTGATTCTCTCTCTCTCACGCTCACACCTGCAAATGATTCTCTCTCTCTCTCTCACACCTGTAACTGATTCTCTCTTTCTCCCTCACACCTGCATCTGATTCTCTCTCTCTCTCACACCTGTAACTTATTCTCCCCATCTCCCTCACACCTGTAACAGATTTTCTCTCCCTCACACCTGCAACTGATTCACTATCTCTCCCTCATACCTGCAACTGATTCTCATTCTCCCTCACATCTGCAACATTATCTCTCTCACTCACACCTGCAACTGATTCTCTTTCTCTCGCTCACACCTGCAAATGATTCTCTCTCTCTCTCTCTCTCTCAAACACACCTGTAACTGATTCTCTCTCTCTCCCTCACACCTGCAACTGATTCTCTCTCTCCCTCACACCTGTAACTGATTCTCTCTCTCTCTCTCTCTCACACCTGTTACTGATTCTCTCTCACTCCCTCTCACCTAAAACTGATTCTCTCTCTCCCTCACACCTGCAACATTCTCTCTCTCCCTCACACCTGCAACTGATTCTCTCTCTCACGCTCACACCTGCAAATGATTCTCTCTCTTACTCTCACACCTGTAACTGATTCTGTCTCTCTTCCTCACACCTGCAACTGATTCTCTCTCTCTTCCTCACACCTGTAATTGATTCCTCACTTCCTGACACCTGTAACTGATTCTCTCTCTCCCTCACACCTGTAAATGATTTTCTCTCTCTCTCTCTCTCTCACACCTGTTACTGATTATCTCTCACTCCTTCCCACCTATAAGTGATTCTCTCTCTCCCTCACACCTGCAAAATTCTCTCTCTCCCTCACACCTGCAACTGATTCTCTCTCTCTCGCTCATACCTGCAACTGATTCTCTCTCTCTCTCTCTCACACCTGTAACTGATTCTCTCTCTCTCCCTCACACCTGCAACTGATTCCCTCTCTCGTCCTCACACCTGTAATTGATTCTCTCTTCCTGACACCTGTAACTGATTCTCTCTCTCCCTCACACCTGCAAATTATTTTCTCTCTCCCCACAGCTGTCACTGATTCTCTCTCTCTCCCTCACACCTGTAACTGATTCTCTCTCTCTCACTCACTCCTGTTACTGATTCTCTCTCTCCCTCACACCTGTAACTAATTCTCTCTCTCGCTCTCTCTCTCTCACACCTGTTACTGATTCTCTCTCACTCCCTCCCATCTATAACCGATTCTCTCTCCCTCACACCTGCAAAATTCTCTGTCTCCCTCACACCTGCAACTGATTCTCTCTCTCTCTCTCACAACTCTAACTGATTCTCTCTCTCTCCCGCACACCTGCAACTGATTCTCTCTCTCTTCCTCACACATGTAATTGATTCTCTCTTCCTCACACCTGTAATTGATTCTGTCTCTCCCTCACACCTGCAAATGATTTTTTTGTCTCTCCCCACAGCTGTCACTGATTCTCTCTCTCTCTCCCTCACACCTGCAACTGATTCTCTCTCCCTCACACCTGTAACTGATTCTCTCTCTCTCCTTCACACCTGCAACTGATTCTCTCTCTCTCCCTCACACCTGTAACTGATTCTCTCTCTCTCACTCACTCCTGTTACTGATTCTCTCTCTCCCTCACACCTGTAACTAATTCTCTCTCTCGCTCTCTCTCTCTCACACCTGTTACTGATTCTCTCTCACTCCCTCCCACCTATAACCGATTCTCTCTCTCCCTCACACCTGCAAAATTCTCTCTCTCGCTCACACCTGCAACTGATTCTCTCTCTCTTCCTCACACATGTAATTGATTCTCTCTTCCTCACACCTGTAATTGATTCTGTCTCTCCCTCACACCTGCAAATGATTTTTTCTCTCTCCCCACAGCTGTCACTGATTCTCTCTCTCTCCCTCACACCTGCAACTGATTCTCTCTCCTTCACACCTGTAACTGATTGTCTCTCTCCCTCACACCTGCAACATTCTCTCTCTCCCTCACATCTGTAACAGATTCTCTCTCTTTCCCTCACACCTGTAACTGACCCCCACTCCCTCACAGCTGTAACTGATTCTATCTTTCACCCTCACACCTGTAACTGTTTCTCCCCCTCTCCCTCACACCTGCAACTGATTCACTATCTCTCCCTCATACCTACAACTGATTCTCTCTCTCCCTCACACCTGCAACTGATTCTCTCTCTCTCACGCTCACACCTGCAAATGATTCTCTCGCTCTCTCTCACACCTGTAACTGATTCTCTCTTTCTCCCTCACACCTGCAACTGATTCTCTCTCTCTCTCACACCTGTAACTGATTCTCCCCATTTCGCTCACACCTGTAACAGATTCTCTCTCTCTCTCTCTCGCTCTCTCTCTCACATCTGTTACTGATTCTCTCTCACTCCCTCCCACCTATAAGTAATTCTCTCTCTCCCTCACACCTGCAAAATTCTCTCTCTCCCTCACACCTGCAACTGATTCTCTCTCTCTCTCGCTCACAGCTGCAACTGATTCTCTCTCTCTCTCTCACACCTGTAACTGATTCTCTCTCTCTCCCTCACACCTGCAACTGATTCTCTCTCTCTTCCCCACACCTGTAATTGATTCTCTCATCCTGACACATGTAACTGATTCTCTCTCTCCCTCACACCTGCAAATGAATTTTTCTCTCTCCCCACAGCTGTCACTGATTCTCTCTCTCTCCCTCACACCTGCAACTGATTCTCTCTCTCTCCCTCACACCTTTAACTGATTCTCTCTCTCTCCCTCACACCTGCAACTGATTCTCTCTCTCACCCTCACATCTGTAACTGATTCTCTCTCTCATCCTCACACCTGTAATTGATTCTCTCTTTCACACTCACACATGTAATTGATTCTCTCTCTTTCCTTCACACCTGGAACTGATTCTCTCTCTCTCTCTCCCTCACACCTGTAACTGATTGTTTCTCTCCCTCACACCTGCAACATTCTCTGTCTCCCTCACACCTGTAACAGATTCTCTCTCTTTCCCTTACACCTGTAACTGACCCTCACTCCCTTACAGCTGTAAATGATTTGCTCAACCTCACACCTGTCACTGATTCTCCCCCTCTCCCTCACACCTGTAACTGATTCTCTCTCTCTCCCTCACACCTGTAACAGACTCTCTCTGTTTCCCTCACACCTGTAACTGACCCTCACTCCCTCACAGCTGTAACTGATTTGCTCTCTCCCTCACACCTGTCACTGATTCTCCCCTTCTCCCTCACACCTGAAACTGATTCTCTCTCCTTCACACCTGCAACTGATTCACTATCTCTCCCTCATACCTGCAACTGATTCTCTCTCTCCCTCACACCTGTAACTGATTCTCTCTCTCTCTCTCTCTCACACTTGTTACTGATTCTGTCTCACTCCCTCCCACCTATAACTGATTCTCTCTCTCCCTCACACCTGCAACATTCTCTCTCTCCCTCACACCTGCAACTGATTCTCTCTCTCTCACGCTCACACCTGCAAATGAATCTCTCTCTCTCTCTCACACCTGTAACTGATTCAGTCTCTCTTCCTCACACCTGTAATTGATTCTCTCTTCCTGACACCTGCAACTGATTCTCTCTCTCCCTCACACCTGTAAATGATTTTCTCTCTCTCTCTCTCTCTCTCTCACACCTGTTACTGATTCTCTCTCACTCCTTCCCACCTATAAGTGATTCTCTCCCTCCCTCACACCTGCAAAATTCTCTCTCTCCCTCACACCTGCAACTGATTCTCTCTCTCTTCTTCACACCTGTAATTGATTCTCTCTTCCTGACATCTGTAACTGATTCTCTCTCTCCCTCACACCTGCAAATGAATTTTTCTCTCTCCCCACAGTTGTCACTGATTCTCTCTCTCTCCCTCACACCTGCAACTGATTCTCTCTCTCTCCCTCACACCTGTAACTGATTCTCTCTCTCTCTCTCACACCTGTAACTGATTCTCTCTCTCTCTCTCCCTCACACCTGCAATTGATTCTCTCTCTCTTCCCCACACCTGTAATTGATTCTCTCTTCCTGACACCTGTAACTGATTCTCTCTCTCCCTCACACCTGCAAATGAATTTTTCTCTCTCCCCACAGTTGTCACTGATTCTCTCTCTCTCCCTCACACCTGCAACTGATTCTCTCTCTCTCCCTCACACCTGTAACTGATTCTCTCTCTCTCTCTCTCACACCTGCAACTGATTCTCTCTCTCTCCCTCACACCTGCAACTGATTCTCTCTCTCTCCCTCACACCTGCAACTGATTCTCTCTCTCTCGCTCATACCTGCAACTGATTCTCTCTCTCTCTCTCACACCTGTAACTGATTCTCTCTCTCTCCCTCACACCTGCAACTGATTCCCTCTCTCGTCCTCACACCTGTAATAGATTCTCTCTTCCTGACACCTGTAACTGATTCTCTCTCTCCCTCACACCTGCAAATTATTTTCTCTCTCCCCACAGCTGTCACTGATTCTCTCTCTCTCCCTCACACCTGTAACTGATTCTCTCTCTCTCACTCACTCCTGTTACTGATTCTCTCTCTCCCTCACACCTGTAACTAATTCTCTCTCTCGCTCTCTCTCTCTCACACCTGTTACTGATTCTCTCTCACTCCCTCCCATCTATAACCGATTCTCTCTCCCTCACACCTGCAAAATTCTCTGTCTCCCTCACACCTGCAACTGATTCTCTCTCTCTCTCTCACAACTCTAACTGATTCTCTCTCTCTCCCGCACACCTGCAACTGATTCTCTCTCTCTTCCTCACACATGTAATTGATTCTCTCTTCCTCACACCTGTAATTGATTCTGTCTCTCCCTCACACCTGCAAATGATTTTTTTGTCTCTCCCCACAGCTGTCACTGATTCTCTCTCTCTCTCCCTCACACCTGCAACTGATTCTCTCTCCCTCACACCTGTAACTGATTCTCTCTCTCTCCTTCACACCTGCAACTGATTCTCTCTCTCTCCCTCACACCTGTAACTGATTCTCTCTCTCTCACTCACTCCTGTTACTGATTCTCTCTCTCCCTCACACCTGTAACTAATTCTCTCTCTCGCTCTCTCTCTCTCACACCTGTTACTGATTCTCTCTCACTCCCTCCCACCTATAACCGATTCTCTCTCTCCCTCACACCTGCAAAATTCTCTCTCTCGCTCACACCTGCAACTGATTCTCTCTCTCTTCCTCACACATGTAATTGATTCTCTCTTCCTCACACCTGTAATTGATTCTGTCTCTCCCTCACACCTGCAAATGATTTTTTCTCTCTCCCCACAGCTGTCACTGATTCTCTCTCTCTCCCTCACACCTGCAACTGATTCTCTCTCCTTCACACCTGTAACTGATTGTCTCTCTCCCTCACACCTGCAACATTCTCTCTCTCCCTCACATCTGTAACAGATTCTCTCTCTTTCCCTCACACCTGTAACTGACCCCCACTCCCTCACAGCTGTAACTGATTCTATCTTTCACCCTCACACCTGTAACTGTTTCTCCCCCTCTCCCTCACACCTGCAACTGATTCACTATCTCTCCCTCATACCTACAACTGATTCTCTCTCTCCCTCACACCTGCAACTGATTCTCTCTCTCTCACGCTCACACCTGCAAATGATTCTCTCGCTCTCTCTCACACCTGTAACTGATTCTCTCTTTCTCCCTCACACCTGCAACTGATTCTCTCTCTCTCTCACACCTGTAACTGATTCTCCCCATTTCGCTCACACCTGTAACAGATTCTCTCTCTCTCTCTCTCGCTCTCTCTCTCACATCTGTTACTGATTCTCTCTCACTCCCTCCCACCTATAAGTAATTCTCTCTCTCCCTCACACCTGCAAAATTCTCTCTCTCCCTCACACCTGCAACTGATTCTCTCTCTCTCTCGCTCACAGCTGCAACTGATTCTCTCTCTCTCTCTCACACCTGTAACTGATTCTCTCTCTCTCCCTCACACCTGCAACTGATTCTCTCTCTCTTCCCCACACCTGTAATTGATTCTCTCATCCTGACACATGTAACTGATTCTCTCTCTCCCTCACACCTGCAAATGAATTTTTCTCTCTCCCCACAGCTGTCACTGATTCTCTCTCTCTCCCTCACACCTGCAACTGATTCTCTCTCTCTCCCTCACACCTTTAACTGATTCTCTCTCTCTCCCTCACACCTGCAACTGATTCTCTCTCTCACCCTCACATCTGTAACTGATTCTCTCTCTCATCCTCACACCTGTAATTGATTCTCTCTTTCACACTCACACATGTAATTGATTCTCTCTCTTTCCTTCACACCTGGAACTGATTCTCTCTCTCTCTCTCCCTCACACCTGTAACTGATTGTTTCTCTCCCTCACACCTGCAACATTCTCTGTCTCCCTCACACCTGTAACAGATTCTCTCTCTTTCCCTTACACCTGTAACTGACCCTCACTCCCTTACAGCTGTAAATGATTTGCTCAACCTCACACCTGTCACTGATTCTCCCCCTCTCCCTCACACCTGTAACTGATTCTCTCTCTCTCCCTCACACCTGTAACAGACTCTCTCTGTTTCCCTCACACCTGTAACTGACCCTCACTCCCTCACAGCTGTAACTGATTTGCTCTCTCCCTCACACCTGTCACTGATTCTCCCCTTCTCCCTCACACCTGAAACTGATTCTCTCTCCTTCACACCTGCAACTGATTCACTATCTCTCCCTCATACCTGCAACTGATTCTCTCTCTCCCTCACACCTGTAACTGATTCTCTCTCTCTCTCTCTCTCACACTTGTTACTGATTCTGTCTCACTCCCTCCCACCTATAACTGATTCTCTCTCTCCCTCACACCTGCAACATTCTCTCTCTCCCTCACACCTGCAACTGATTCTCTCTCTCTCACGCTCACACCTGCAAATGAATCTCTCTCTCTCTCTCACACCTGTAACTGATTCAGTCTCTCTTCCTCACACCTGTAATTGATTCTCTCTTCCTGACACCTGCAACTGATTCTCTCTCTCCCTCACACCTGTAAATGATTTTCTCTCTCTCTCTCTCTCTCTCTCACACCTGTTACTGATTCTCTCTCACTCCTTCCCACCTATAAGTGATTCTCTCCCTCCCTCACACCTGCAAAATTCTCTCTCTCCCTCACACCTGCAACTGATTCTCTCTCTCTTCTTCACACCTGTAATTGATTCTCTCTTCCTGACATCTGTAACTGATTCTCTCTCTCCCTCACACCTGCAAATGAATTTTTCTCTCTCCCCACAGTTGTCACTGATTCTCTCTCTCTCCCTCACACCTGCAACTGATTCTCTCTCTCTCCCTCACACCTGTAACTGATTCTCTCTCTCTCTCTCACACCTGTAACTGATTCTCTCTCTCTCTCTCCCTCACACCTGCAATTGATTCTCTCTCTCTTCCCCACACCTGTAATTGATTCTCTCTTCCTGACACCTGTAACTGATTCTCTCTCTCCCTCACACCTGCAAATGAATTTTTCTCTCTCCCCACAGTTGTCACTGATTCTCTCTCTCTCCCTCACACCTGCAACTGATTCTCTCTCTCTCCCTCACACCTGTAACTGATTCTCTCTCTCTCTCTCTCACACCTGCAACTGATTCTCTCTCTCTCCCTCACACCTGCAACTGATTCTCTCTCTCTCCCTCACACATGTAACTGATTCTCTCTCTCTCCCTCACACCTGTAACTGATTGTTTCTCTCCCTCACACCTGCAACATTCTCTGTCTCCCTCACACCTGCAACAGATTCTCTCTCTTTCCCTCACACCTGTAACTGACCCTCACTCCCTCACAGCTGTAACTGATTTGCTCTCTCCCTCACACCTGTCACTGATTCTCCCCCTCTCCCTCACACCTGTAACTGATTCTCTCTCTCTCCCTCACACCTGTAACAGACTCTCTCTGTTTCCCTCACACCTGTAACTGACCCTCACAGCTGTAACTGATTTGCTCTCTCCCTCACACCTGTCACTGATTCTCACCCTCTCCCTCACACCTGAAACTGATTCTCTCTCCTTCACACCTGCAACTGATTCACTATCTCTCCCTCATACCTGCAACTGATTCTCTCTCTCCCTCACATCTGTAACTGATTCTCTCTCTCTCTTTCTCTCACACCTGTTACTGATTCTTTCTCACTTCCTCCCACCTATAACTGATTCTCTCTCTCCCTCACACCTACAACATTCTCTCTCTCCCTCACACCTGCAACTGATTCTCTCTCTCTCACGCTCACACCTGCAAATGATTCTCTCTCTCTCTCTCACACCTGTAACTGATTCTGTCTCTCTTCCTCACACCTGTAAATGATTTTCTCTCTCTCTCTCTCACACCTGTTACTGATTCTCTCTCACTCCTTCCCACCTATAAGTGATTCTCTCTCTCCCTCACACCTGCACAATTCTCTCTCTCCCTCACACCTGCAACTGATTCTCTCTGTCTCTCTCTCCCTCACACCTGCAACTGATTCTCTCTCTCTCCCTCACACCTGTAACTGATTCTCTCTCTCATCCTCACACCTGTAATTGATTCTCTCTTTCACACTCACACGTGTAATTGATTCTCTCTCTTTCCTTCACACCTGGAACTGATTCTCTTTCTCTCTCTCCCTCACACCTGTAACTGATTGTCTCTCTCCCTCACACCTGCAACATTCTCTCTCTCCCTCACACCTGTAACAGATTCTCTCTCTTTCCCTCACACCTGTAACTGACCCTCACTCCCTCACAGCTGCAACTGATTTGCGCTCTCCCTCACACCTGTCACTGATTCTCCCCCTCTCCCTCACACCTGAAACTGATTCTCTCTCCTTCACACCTGCAACTGATTCACTATCTCTCCCTCAAACCTACAACTGATTCGATCTCTCCCTCACACCTGTAACTGATTCTCTCTCTCTCTCTCTCTCACACCTGTTACTGATTCTCTCTCTCTCTCCCTCACACCTGCAACATTCTCTGTCTCCCTCACACCTGTAACAGATTCTCTCTCTTTCCCTCACACCTGTAACTGACCCTCACTCGCTCAGAGCTGTAACTGATTTGCTCTCTCCCTCACACCTGTCACTGATTCTCCCCCTCTCCCTCACACCTGTAACTGATTCTCTCTCTCTCCCTCACACTTGTAACAGACTCTCTCTGTTTTCCTCACACCTGCAACTGACCCTCACAGCTGTAACTGATTTGCTCTCTCCCTCACACCTGTCACTGATTCTCCCCCTCTCCCTCACACCTGAAACTGATTCTCTCTCTCTCTCTCTCTCACACCTGTTACTGATTCTTTCTCACTCCCTCCCACCTATAACTGATTCTCTCTCTCCCTCACACCTACAACATTCTCTCTCTCCCTCACACCTGCAACTGATTCTCTCTCTCTCACACTCACACCTGCAAATGATTCTCTCTCTCTCTCTCACACCTGTAACTGATTCTGTCTCTCTTCCTCACACCTGTAAATGATTTTCTCTCTCTCTCTCTCTCACACCTGTTACTGATTCTCTCTCACTCCTTCCCACCTATAAGTGATTCTCTCTCTCCCTCACACCTGCAACTGATTCTCTCTCTCTCTCTCTCCCTCACACCTGCAACTGATTCTCTCTCTCTCCCTCACACCTGTAACTGATTCTCTCTCTCATCCTCACACCTATAATTGATTCTCTCTTTCACACTCACACGTGTAATTGATTCTCTCTCTTTCCTTCACACCTGGAACTGATTCTCTTTCTCTCTCTCCCTCACACCTGTAACTGATTGTCTCTCTCCCTCACACCTGCAACATTCTCTCTCTCCCTCACACCTGTAACAGATTCTCTCTCTTTCCCTCACACCTGTAACTGACCCTCACTCCCTCACAGCTGCAACTGATTTGCGCTCTCCCTCACACCTGTCACTGATTCTCCCACTCTACCTCACACCTGAAACTGATTCTCTCTCCTTCACACCTGCAACTGATTCACTATCTCTCCCTCATACCTACAACTGATTCTCTCTCTCCCTCACACCTGTAACTGATTCTCTCTCTCTCTCTCTCTCTCTCACACCTGTTACTGATTCTCTCTCTCTCCCTCACACCTGCAACTGATTCTCTCTCTCTTCCTCACACCTGTAATTGATTCTGTCTTCCTGACACCTGTAACTTATTCTCTCTCTTCCTCACACCTGCAAATGATTTTTTCTCTCTCCCCACAGCTGTCACTGATTCTCTCTCTCTCCCTCACACCTGTAACTGATTCTCTCTCTCTCCCTCACACCTGCAACTGATTCTCTCTCTCCCTCACACCTGTAACTAATTCTCTCTCTCTCTCTCTCTCTCTCTCTCTATCTCTCTCTCTCTCTCTCTCACATCTGTTACTGATGCTCTCTCACTCCCTCCCACCTATAACTGATTCTCTCTCTCCCTCACACCTGCAAAATTCTCTCTCTCCCTCACACCTGCAACTGATTCTCTCTCTCTCTCTCTCACACCTGTAACTGATTCTCTCTCTCTCCCTCACACCTGCAACTGATTCTCTCTCTCTTCCTCACACCAGCAATTGATTCTCTCTTCCTGACACCTGTAACTGATTCTGTCTCTCCCTCACACCTGCAAATGATTTTTTCTGTCTCCCCACAGCTGTCACTGATTCTCTCTCTCTCCCTCACACCTGCAACTGATTCTCTCTCCCTCACACCTGTAACTGATTCTCTCTCTCTCCCTCACACCTGCAACTGATTCTCTCTCTCTCCCTCACACCTGTAACTGATTCTCTCTCTCATCCTCACACCAGTAATTGATTCTCTCTTTTGCACTCACACGTGTAATTGATTCTCTCTCTTTCCTTCACACCTGGAACTGATTCTCTCTCTCTCTCTCCCTCACACCTGTAACTGATTGTCTCTCTCCCTTACACCTGCAACATTCTCTGTCTCTCTCACACCTGTAACAGATTCTCTCTCTTTCCCTCACACCTGTAACTGACCCTCACTCCCTCACAGCTGTAACTGATTTGCTCTCTCCCTCACACCTGTCACTGATTCTCCACCTCTCCCTCACACCTGTAACTGATTCTCTCTCCTTCACACCTGCAACTGATTCACTATCTCTCCCTCATACCTGCAACTGATTCTCTCTCTCCCTCACACCTGTAACTGATTCTCTCTCTCTCTCTCTCTCTCTCACACCTGTTACTGATTCTCTCTCACTCCCTCACACCTATAACTGATTCTCTCTTTCCCTCACACCTGCAACATTCTCTCTCTCCCTCACACCTGCAACTGATTCTCTCTCTAACGCTCACACCTGCAAATGATTCTCTCTCTCTCTCACACCTGTAACTGATTCTGTCTCTCTTCCTCAAACCTGTAATTGATACTCTCTTCCTGACACCTGTAACTGATTCTCTCTCTCCCTCACACCTGTAAATGATTTTCTCCCTCTCTCTCTCACACCTGTTACTGATTCTCTCTCACTCCTTCCCACCTATAAGTGATTCTCTCTCTCCCTCACACCTGCAAAATTATCTCTCTCCCTCACCTGTAAGTGATTCTGTCTCTTTCTCTCTCTCACACTGTTACTGATTCTCTCTCACTCCCTCCAACTTATAAGTGATTCTCTCTCTCCCTCACACCTGCAACATTCTCTCTTTCCATCACACCTGTAACAGATTCTCTCTCTTTCCCTCACACCTGTAACTGACCCTCACTCCCTCACAGCTGTAACTGATTTGCTCTCTCTCTCACACCTGTAACCGATTGTCCCCCTCTCCCTCACACCTGTAACTGAATCACTCTCTCGCCCTCACAGCTGTAACTGATTCTCTCTCTCCCTCACACCTGCAACATTCTCTCTTTCCATCACACCTGTAACAGATTCTCTCTCTTTCCCTCACACCTGTAACTGACCCTCACTCCCTCACAGCTGTAACTGATTTGCTCTCGCCCTCACAGCTGTAACTGATTCTCTCTCTCCCTCACACCTGCAACATTCTCTCTCTAACTCACACCTGCAACTGATTCTCTCTCTCTCTCTCACACACCTGTAACTGATTCTCTCTCTCTCCCTCACACCTGCAACTGATTCTCTCTCTCTTCTTCACACCCATAATTGATTCTCTCTTCCTGACACCTGTAACTGATTCTCTCTCTCGCCTTCAAACCTGTAAATGATTCTTTCTCTCTCCCTCACACCTGTAACTGATTCTCTCTCTCTCCCTCGCACCTGTAAATGATTTTCTCTCTCCCCCAACAGCTGTCGCTGATACTCTCTCTCTCCCTCACACCTGTAACTGATTATCTCTCTCTCCCTTACACCTTTCACTGATTCTCTCTATTCCCCTCACACCCGTAACTAGTTCTCTCTCTCTCACACCTGTATCTTATTTTCTCTCTCTCTCTCATAACTGGAACTGATTCTATCTCTCTCCATCACAGCTATAACTGATTCTCTCTCTCTCCCTCTCACCTGTAACTGATTCTCTCTCTCTCCCTCACACCTTTAACTGATTCTCTCTCACTCCCTCACACCTATAACTGATTCTCTCTCTCCCCCTCATAACTTTATCTGATTCTCTCTCTCTCTCTTCCTCACACCTTTTACTGATTCACTCCCCCTCACACCTTTAACTGATTCTCTCTCTCTCCCTCACACCTGTACCTGATTTTCTCTCTCTCTCCCTCACACCTGCAACTGATTCTCCCTCTCTCCCTCACACCTGCAACTGATTCTCTCTCTCTCCCTCTCACCTGTAATTGATTCTCTCTCTTTCCCGCACACCTGTAACTGATTCAATCTCTCTTCCTCACACCTGTAATTGATTCTCTCTCTCTCCCTCTCACCTGCAACTGATTCTCTCTCTCCCTCACACCTGCAACTGATTCTCTCGCTCTCCCTCATAGCTGTAACTGATTCTCTCTCTCTCCCTCACACCTGTAACTGACTCTCTCTCTGCCCTCACAACTGTAACTGATTCTCTCTCTCCCTCACACCTGCAAATGAATTTTTCTCTCTCCACACAGCTGTCACTGATTCTCTCTCTTTCCCTCACACCTGCAACTGATTCTCTCTCTCTCCCTCACACCTGTAACTGATTCTCTCTCTCTCCCTCACACCTGCAACTGATTCTCTCTCTCACCCTCACACCTGTAATTGATTCTCTCTCTCATCCTCACACCTGAAATTGATTCTCTCTTTCACACTCACACGTGTAATTGATTCTCTCTCTTTCCTTCACACCTGGAACTGATTCTCTCTCTCTCTCTCCCTCACGCCTGTAACTGATTGTCTCTCTCCCTCACACCTGCAACATTCTCTGTCTCCCTCACAGCTGTAACTGATTTGCTCTCTCCCTCACACCTGTCACTGATTCTCCCCCTCTCCCTCACACCTGTAACTGATTCTCTCTCTCTCCCTCACACCTGTAACAGACTCTCTCTGTTTCCCTCACACCTGTAACTGAGCCTCACTCCCTCACAGCTGTAACTGATTCTCTCTCTCATCCTCACACCTGAAATTGATTCTCTCTTTCACACTCACACGTGTAATTGATTCTCTCTCTTTCATTCACACCTGGAACTGATTCTCTCTCTCTCTCTCCCTCACATCTGTAACTGATTGTCTCTCTCCCTCACACCTGCAACATTCTCTGTCTCCCTCACAGCTGTACCTGATTTGCTCTCTCCCTCACACCTGTCACTGATTCTCCCCCTCTCCCTCACACCTGTAACTGATTCTCTCTCTCTCCCTCACACCTGTAACAGACTCTCTCTGTTTCCCTCACACCTGTAACTGAGCCTCACTCCCTCACAGCTGTAACTGATTTGCTCTCTCCCTCACACCTGTCACTGATTCTACCCCTCTCCCTCACACCTGAAACTGATTCTCTCTCCTTCACACCTGCAACTGATTCACTATCTCTCCCTCATACCTGCAACTGATTCTCTCTCTCTCTCTCTCTCTCTCTCTCAAACCTGTTACTGATTCTCTCTCACTCCCTCCCACCTATAACTGATTCTCTCTCTCCCTCACACCTGCAACATTCTCTCTCTCCCTCACACCTGCAACTGATTCTCTCTCTCTCACGCTCACACCTGCAAATGATTCTCTCTCTCTCTCTCTAACACCTGTAACTGATTATCTCTCTCTTCCTCACACCTGCAACTGATTCTCTCTCTCTTCCTCACACCTGTAATTGATTCTCTCTTCCTGACACCTGTAACTGGTTCGCTCTTCCTCACACCTGCAAATGATTTTTTCTCTTCCCCCACAGCTCTCACTGATTCTCTTTCTCTCCCTCACACCTGTATCTGATTCTCTCTCTTTCACTCACACCTGCAACTGATTCTCTCTCTCCGTCACCTGTAACTGATTCTCTCTCTTTCTCTCTCTCACACCTGTTACTGATTCTCTCTCACTCCCTCCCACCTATAAGTGATTCTCTCTCTCCCTTACACCTGCAAAATTCTCTCTCTCCCTCACACCTGCAACTGATTCTCTCTCTCTCTCGCTCACACCTGCAACTGATTCTCTCCCTCTCTCTCTCTCACACCTGCAACTGATTCTCTCTCTCTCCCTCACACCTGCAACTGATTCTCTCTCTCTTCCTCACACCTGTAATTGATTCTCTCTTCCTGACACCTGTAACTTATTCTCTCTCTTCCTCACACCTGCAAATGATTTTTCTCTCTCCCTCACACCTGTCACTGATTCTCTCTCTCTCCCTCACACCTGCAACTGATTCTCTATCTCTCTCCCTCACACCTGCAAAATTCTCTCTCTCCCTCACACCTGCAACTGATTCTCTCTCTCTCTCTCGCTCACACCTGCAACTGATTCTCTCCCTTTCTCTCTCTCTCACACCTGTAACTGATTCTCTCTCTCTCCCTCACACCTGCAACTGATTCTCTCTCTCTTCCTCACACCTGTAATTGATTCTCTCTTCCTGACACCTGCAACTTCTTCTCTCTCTTCCTCACACCTGCAAATGATTTTTTCTCTCTCCCCACAGCTGTCACTGATTCTCTCTCTCTCCCTCACACCTGTAACTGATTCTCTCTCTCTCCCTCACACCTGCAACTGATTCTCTCTCTCCCTCACACCTGTAACTAATTCTCTCTCTCTCTCTCTCTCTCTCTCTCTCTCTCTCTCTCTCTCTCTCTCTCTCACATCTGTTACTGATTCTCTCTCACTCCCTCCCACCTATAACTGATTCTCTCTCTCCCTCACACCTGCAAAATTCTCTATCTCCCTCACACCTGCAACTGATTCTCTCTCACTCCCTCACACCTATAACTGATTCTCTCTCTCCCCCTCATAACTTTAACTGATTCTCTCTCTCTCTCTCTCTCACACCTGTAACTGATTCTCTCTCTCTCCCTCACACCTGCAACTGATTCTCTCTCTCTTCCTCACACCTGTAATTGATTCTCTCTTCCTGACACCTGTAACTGATTCTCTCTCTCCCTCACACCTGCAAATGAATTTTTCTCTCTCCCCACAGCTGTCACTGATTCTCTCTCTCTCCATCACACCTGCAACTGATTCTCTCTCTCTCCCTCACACCTGCAACTGATTCTCTCTCTCTCCCTCACACCTGCAACTGATTCTCTCTCTCTCCCTCACACCTGTAACTGATTCTCTCTCTCATCCTCACACCTGTAATTGATTCTCTCTTTTGCACTCACACGTGTAATTGATTCTCTCTCTTTCCTTCACACCTGGAACTGATTCTCTCTCTCTCTCTCCCTCACACCTGTAACTGATTGTCTCTCTCCCTTACACCTGCAACATTCTCTGTCTCCCTCACACCTGTAACAGATTCTCTCTCTTTCCCTCACACCTGTAACTGACCCTCACTCCCTCACAGCTGTAACTGATTTGCTCTCTCCCTCACACCTGTCACTGATTCCCCACCTCTCCCTCACACCTGTAACTGATTCTCTCTCCTTCACACCTGCAACTGATTCACTATCTCTCCCTCATACCTGCAACTGATTCTCTCTCTCCCTCACACCTGTAACTGATTCTCTCTCTCTCACACCTGTTACTGATTCTCTCTCACTCCCTCACACCTATAACTGATTCTCTCTTTCCCTCACACCTGCAACATTCTCTCTCTCCCTCACACCTGCAACTGATTCTCTCTCTCACGCTCACACCTGCAAATGATTCTCTCTCTCTCTCTCACACATGTAACTGATTCTGTCTCCCTTCCTCAAACCTGTAATTGATACTCTCTTCCTGACACCTGTAACTGATTCTCTCTCTCCCTCACACCTTTAAATGATTTTCTCCCTCTCTCTCTCACACCTGTTACTGATTCTCTCTCACTCCTTCCCACCTATAAGTGATTCTCTCTCTCCCTCACACCTGAAAAATTATCTCTCTCCCTCACCTGTAACTGATTCTGTCTCTTTCTCTCTCTCACACCTGTTACTGATTCTCTCTCACTCCCTCCAACCTATAAGTGATTCTCTCTCTCCCTCACACCTGCAACATTCTCTCTTTCCATCACACCTGTAACAGATTCTCTCTCTTTCCCTCACACCTGTAACTGACCCTCACTCCCTCACAGCTGTAACTGATTTGCTCTCTCTCTCACACCTGTAACCGATTGTCCCCCTCTCCCTCACACCTGTAACTGAATCACTCTCTCGCCCTCACAGCAGTAACTGATTCTCTCTCTCCCTCACACCTGCAACATTCTCTCTCGAACTCACACCTGCAACTGATTCTCTCTCTCTGGCTCACACCTGCAACTGATTCTCTCTCTCTCTCTCACACACCTGTAACTGATTCTCGCTCTCTCCCTCACACCTGCAACTGATTCTCTCTCTCTTCTTCACACCCATAATTGATTCTCTCTTCCTGACACCTGTAACTGATTCTCTCTCTCTCCTTCAAACCTGTAAATGATTCTTTCTCTCTCCCTCACACCTGTAACTGATTCTCTCTCTCTCCCTCGCACCTGTAAATGATTTTCTCTCTCCCCCAACAGCTGTCGCTGATACTCTCTCTCTCCCTCACACCTGTAACTGATTATCTCTCTCTCCCTTACACCTTTCACTGATTCTCTCTATTCCCCTCACACCCGTAACTAGTTCTCTCTCTCTCAC